>NC_132794.1:4907500-5519687 GCF_048418805.1 Vulpes vulpes
TGCATGAATGCTGGAAAGGCATCCATTTAGAAACTGCTGGAAACATTTCCATCTAGAAACCTGTGTCTTTTGCAGCTGTTAATGGGGGCTTTGTCTTGAGTGTCTGGTGTTTGTCTCCGGATAGCCTACGCAATTTGTAAGGAAAAACGAAAAGATCTTCACCAACCTTAGGATTATTGTATTGGTGACTGGGTCAAAGAACTACCATCTCTTTATGTGTGACCCGAGTCTTTCTGGCATATTCAGGGCTTCCTCCTTGGGGGGCAGGGCATGACGGCATAGGTAATTGTTGCCTGAGCACCTTCACCCCAACAAGGTGAGAAGCCTCCCCACGCACGTAGCCAAAGCACTTGGGTAATGAGGAGAGGAAACGTTGCGTCTAGCATAATGCAAAACGAGACAGGTGGGCAGTAAGATGCTCGCATGACAATATGGTCTCCCCCAAACGAAAGGCTTGTTTTCAACATTTGACCTCTGGAAGCAGTTCCAGGCGGAAGAAGAACAAGTCCCCAGCCATGATTCAGTGGCACCACATAAAATGCTACTTTACCCCTCCCCTTCTCCGAGGCCCCGGTGAGTTGTGTTCTTTCTCCTCTGGGCTGCTCGTCCCTACCGTTGGAGCCTGGAAGTGGAAAAGCCCACCTCTGTGGTCCCCAGGTGTGCATCTGGAGCCAGTGCCTTCTCCCTCTCCGGGTCTCTCTCCGGGAGGCAGTGCCACGAGGCAGAGCAGGTGAGGCATCGTGAAGCGCAAAGTGACACTAGTGCCCGCTCATCCTGAGAACGTCCGGCCTGGCCTGCGGTGCTCTAGGCGCAACAGCATCTCTCTTTGGTGACCACCTCTCTCATGCAGCTTCCAGGACACAAGTTTTTCTACACTACTGAGCATTGTTTGCATGCCATCATTCTCATTTCCAGGTGGTTCTATCGGGGTTTCATTGCCAGGGCCAAAGGGACCATATATTCAGAGTAGGCGTGTAGCTGATACACAACCACGTGACATTATCTGTTGTTAAATATATATATTTATATTTAACTTTTTAAAAAGAGTTTATTTATTTATTCATGAGAGACACAGAGAGTGAGGGAGGCAGAGACACAGGCAGAGAGAGAAGCAGGCTCCACGCAGAGAGCCTGACGTGGGACTCGATCCCAGGACTCCAGTATCACTCCCTGGGCTGAAGGCGGCACTAAACCGCTGAGCCACCCAGGTTGCCCTATATTTAACTTTTAAAATTTGTTTTATTTACTTTTTTTTTTAAAGCAGGCTCCATGCCCAGTGTGGAGCCCAATGAAGAATTTGGTTTCACGATCCTGAGATCGAAACCTGAACTGAGATCAAAAGTCGGATGCTTAACCAACTGAGCCACCCAGACACCCCTAAATATATTTTTAAAAATTCTTCTGTACCATTTGGTAAACAGAAATTGTCCACTTATTAAGACTACTAGGGATCTAGTGGCATTGCCCTGTGGGGGCCATGGAGGTGGTGAGGACGTGGGAGTTGGGGATGTTTTAGATGTGGACAGAGATGGAGGTTAGAGGCAGGGGGACATGTGATGCCCTTGCCGCCCGAGAAGGTGGAGACAGTGAACGAGTGAGGGGTTGAAGGCAGTGGAGGGGAACTGGAATTGGGGTCAAGAGACTGGCCTAGGCCACGTGGAAACTGCTGGCACCTAGGGCACATCCCACCCAGATACCTTGCCTGCAACCAGGGGAGGTCATGATAGTGTCTGGTGCCAAATCCCGGCTCATCAGTCAGCTGGGGCAGAGGCAGCGAACAAACTATCACACCGGCAATTTCCAAAGTCAGAAGTATCGGGATCATTTGGTAAACAGTTGGTGCTACAGCTTCGGTCACCTGTTGAGTGGTTGTAGTGTGCGTGCCAGGGTGTGCAGACATACAAAGTCAGGGAAAAAAAGGTGGAGGAAAATGTTTAATGATGTCACTTAACTAATGATTTATGTAATCGTACGGGTGGTTGGATATGTTACTACTACTCATGGGAATATGTGCGGTGTGGTAGTTACTCTTCTCCTCTACTATTTCAAAATCCTATTTTTTTAAATTGTCGCGAGAAGGGCAGCCTGGGCGGCTCAGTGGTTTAGGCACCACCTTCGGCCCAGGGAGTGATCCTGGAGACCCGGGATCGAGTCCCACGTCGGGCTCCCTGCAGGGAGCCTGCTTCTCCCTCTGCCTGTGTCTCTGCCTCAATCTCTCTCTCTCTGATGAATAAATAAATAAAATCTTTAAAAAATAAGAAAAATAAAATTTCAAGAATGCAAAATATGCCACTTTTGACATTTTTGTTTTCCATTTGTTTTTTGTCTCAGTCTGTACATGCTCTCTTGCATGTGCCAACTTAACTCACCTTATTTCTCTAGGAACATTGACGTCTTTTCCTCCCCTTATGTAGGATGTTGGTGCTCACTCGCCATCACTATTTGGCACCTTTCAATGTGCAAGACATGGGTCCAACAGTCCAGAGCATCTGGACCTTTACATACTCCTGGATGATACTCAGTGTCTTTTGTTGTTGTTGTTATGTTATTTTTTATTGAAGTTTGATTTGCCAACATATAGTATAACACCCAGTGCTCATCCCATCAAGTGCCCTCCTCAGTGCCCGTCACCCCGTCATTCCATCCCCCCCACCTCCCCTTCCACAACCCTTTGTTCATTTCCCAGAGTCAGGCATCTCTCATGTTTTATCTCCCTCTCTAATTTTCCCCACTCAGTTCCCCTCCTTTCCCCTATAATCCCTTTCACTATTTCTTATATTCCCCGTATGAGTGAGACCATATAATGATTGTCCTTCTCTTTTTTTTCGTGCAGATGTGTGATACTGTATAAACCAGCCACATTTTTGGATGTGTTGAAAGTCCTGTGTTTTTTTTTTTTTAAGATTTTATTTATTTATTCATGAGAGACACAGAGAAAGAGGCAGAGAGAGAAGCAGGCTTCATGTAGGGAGCCTGATGTGGGACTCGATCCCAGGACTCCGGGATCACTCCCCGGGCCAAAGGCAGGCACTCTCAACTGCTGAGCCACCCAGGGGTCCCAAATCGTGGGGTTTCTGAGTCATGAAATGAAAAATAACTGTCACTTAGCGTAATCTGCTGAGTTTCAAAGATAAAAAGTTTCAGAAGGAATATTTCCAATGGGCATGATTTGTTAAGTGACATATAGTTTACATTCTAACTATACCAAAGGTACTGTCTTATAACTAGGCAGGTGCTGTTAATTCTTTGTCCTGTCCCTCACGATTTTACCATTTTAGGTAAGGAAACCAACCTTTGGGTAATGGGATGGGATTTCTTCGAGGGCAGTCAAATTTATTTAGTGGTAACAAAAACTTACATAAAATTCACCATAATCCATCAAATGTCACTTTTGTATTATTAACCTAAAACTGATGTTTGATCCGATTTTTTTTGAACCCTTAGGACTGGAAACATTTGATGGGCTACTTATAGCTATTTTCTTAAATATGTCTGATAGACAAAGAAGATTCAAGATCACTTTGCAGAAGTGAGGGTATGATTATCTGAAACAGTACGCAGACGCATAGGGGCTAAGGGAAAGATCGTTGCATTTATAATTTAGGAGCAAACTGATTGGCCTTTCCAAGCTATAATTATAGTGTATAGGTCTTTACAGTAACATTTGGCTGATGTGAGTCTTGTGAATTTTAACAACTCCTACAGTGCAGAAACCAATAAAGTGATAATTATAGGATTTGAAAACTTACCTTCACAATGATAAATTAGCATCGCCCAAGTGAATATTCATGGCCTGAACTTTTCCTCCCTGAAAAAGCCAGAGTAAAATTTAAGCAACTTTGTGTGTTTCAAGGGTTAGAGATTCTCAGGGAGAATGCACATGGCTAAGAGCAAAGAGAAGCTTTGGAAGAAGACCCGGGGACTGGGCGGGAGTGCAGCTTCCTATCTGTTGCACACGCCTGGAGGGGTGCCTGCACACGCTGGGGTGGAGGGAAGGGGGCACTGAGCCACTCAGAAGCTCTAGGGGCACCTGGGGGACAGCTCAGTTCTCCCTGGAGACTTCCCTGGCCTTCGGAGCGAGCACAGTAGCCCCCTGAGATCCAACCCCCTGCCAGCTCTTCACATACTGTGCTTATTCCATGTTTCCTTCTCCCCATCATCCTTTCTCCTTGCTCATATTTTCTCATAGATATTTTATGTTTGAGGTCACGACTGCTGTCATGTCTAAATATTTCATCCAAGGGAGAAAGCTAAGATGAACTCAAAGGAGGGAAGTGGAGTTGGGAGGAAGTTCAGTGGGTGCAGCACCGACTCTGGACCAAGCCCATGACTCATTATTTCTCTTTGGGAACAAGAAATCAGGGTTATCATGTGAACACGTGCTTCTTTCAGTGATTTGCAAGATGGTTAAGGTCTGGCTTTATGCTCCAGCCACATGTCTCTCTCTTCGGTTGTGACTTCCTTCCATGGCTGGGACGCCGAGGTGGCACTCAATCCCTGGCCTCCTCCCTGACAAGGGTCTCGCTGTGGTGGACACAGTTGGTTTAATGGCCCAGAGCATACAGAGTTATAGCAGATGTGTAGTTTTTATTCCATGTCATCCTCCCTGTACCTGTTACCTTCGATAGATCTTCAGTGTCACAAGGCTGCTCAAACAATCCATTGCTTTGGAATAGCCCTTGTACCAAACGACACGCTTTTCTTTCAACTGAAGTGGCATTTGCTTTTCTTCCTCCTTCCACCCTCCTCCTTGCCCATGACTTGCCTTTAGTTTACCAAGAAATTATGATAAATACACTCTTCTTAAATGGTTCCCCTTCCTTCCTTCCTTCCTTCCTTCCTTCCTTCCTTCCTTCCTTCCTTCCTCCTTTCCTTTCCTTTCCTTTCCTTTCCTTTCCTTTCCTTTCCTTTCCTTTCCTTTCCTTTCTTTCCTTTTTCTTTTCTTTCCTTTCCTTTCCTTTCCTTTCTTTTCTTTTCTTTTCCTTTTTTCTTTCTTTTCTTTCCTTTCCTTTTCTTTCTTTCCTCTTTCTTTCTTTCTTTCTTTCTTTCTTTCTTTCTTTCTTTCTTTCATTGAGTCGGATGTAAAAGTGAGTGGGATAAATGACCTGTGTAATAACTACATGGTGTTTAGGCCCTTGACCCAATACCACCACACATGACCCTATTTTGCCCAGATCACACAAAAGAGGAAGAGGGGGCACTCTGTGGTCTTGCCGAATGACTGTGGGGCTATGGGGGCTCCTTCTCCCTGCTTGTTCTCACTTTACTGGTGGACATAAACTAACGAGTGAGTGCCCCAGGATAGGACGGCATCGAGGCATCACAGGATTCTATAAATATGGATCTGCTTCTGTCTTCGCTGTTTCTCATCATCCAGCTGACAGCCTTCTACACTGCAGCCGAATTTCATCTTTGTGTGTCATCATCACTAATAAAATCTTTTGCTCTTGGTGCTTGGTTTACATGGCTCTTTATCAGGGACTCCGTGTTCAGTTACTGTGTCTTTGTGGCTCTAAATGCCTGTGTAGCGTATTAAGTCACCAAAACCACGAGAAACCATGTGGATTGTGAGTGCCATGCTCAATGGTTTCCTTAATTGCTGTAGCTTCTAGGACATCAAACCACCAGTGGAGAAAGAAGAAAGGGGGAGATATTAGGGAGAAAAGTTGTAGAAAGAGTATATAAATTCTTCATGAAAGGCTCCATTATACGTTAAACCAGGAAAATGTCATTGGTTTGACAGCTCCCCACTCCCCATGTGTTTCTGTGGCCAAACTTGGAATAAAATGAAGCTCCCCCCACCCCCCATGTATCCCTATATGTAAAATGTAATAAAACAATGTGAGTGCTTGGCTTTTAGTTACTTTGAAAACAATTTTATAAATCTTGAAGTTTTAAGAAAATCTATTTCTAAGTAAAAAAATATCCTAGCCCCTCTCAGATTGTAGGCTGTGTATCCCATCCCTTCGTTCCAAGATTTTCATGTTTGTCCATGTACTCATGAGGGTCTTCACTACACACAGGTTACCTCAGTCTTAGCTTACCCACTAATTGCCGCAGTGAGAAATGCCATGAAATATGAGTTTGGCTTTGTACTCTTATCAGAAAACGTTCATTCATTCATTCATCCTGGAAGTATTCACAGAGCATGTCCTCTGTGGTGTTCTCACTGTCAGGCCGTGTGATCTCAGCAGAGCTCTGAAACCACCCATGTTCTCTGTCTTGGACCAGCTGAATCAGAACCTCCGGGCCTCCGGGCTGAGCCTTGGGAAATTGGGAGTTGAACAAAGTCCAAAGTCCACAATGATTTTATTTTTTCACTCAATATTTTTTCTACTTTGCTTAAGCAATCATTGACATACATCATTGTATTGGTTTCAGGTGGACTGTGTGTTGGTTTGATTACATATATTGTGAAGTGATCACCAAAATAGGTTTAGTGAACATCCATCACCTCACACAGATACAATAAAAAGAAAAGAAAGATGTTGCCTTGTGATGGGAACTCTTCGGCTGTCTCCATGACTTTCTTGTGTGTTCTGCAGCAGTGTTAGCCGCAGTCTAGTCATGACTTTGTGTGTTGTGTCCCCAGCACATTATTTACGTCATAACCGTAAGTTTGTACCTGTGGACCACCTCCCTCCAGCTCTCTCTTTCCTCACCCCCACAATGATTCATGTGCGCAGTGAGCCTAACAGTCTCAGTGGAGTAGAGGTGGACCAAAGGGAGCGTGTTGGAGTTTGCTTGGGCTGTCACACCAAATTGCACAGACTTGGTGACTTAAACAACCGAGGTGTATTGTCTCATGGTCTCAAGGCTGGAGGTTCAAGATCAGGTTGTTGGCTGGGCTGGTTCTTCCTGAGGGCTCTCTCCTTGGCTTGTAGACGGCTGCCTTCCTGATGCCTCTTCTTCTGTGTGCACACCCCTGGCATCCATGTGCTCAAATTACCTCTCACAAGGACATGGTCAGATTGTATTAGGATGAGCTCTAAGGCCTCGTTTTATCTAAACTCTTTGAAGACCCCATCTCTGCCTATGGTCACATTCTGTAGTGCTGGGGTCAGGATGTCAATGTGTGAATGGGGGATTGTGGAGGCAGGTCAGCCCACGGCAGGGCAGAAGCATCTGCCCTTGGCTGTATTGGCTGTGTTCCTGACTGGTGTTCCAGTCTGCTCTTTGGAGCAAAGCAGAGCAGGACACTGAGATGTTAAGGCTCTCAGAGTTCCTCCCAGGGAGGCTTGTAAAACTAAATTGAACACAGAGTATCTCAAGCTATTGGATCACCAGGCTCCAGTGTTTGCAAACTTGCTATTGATAACACATTGATCACTTGGAAGATAGGTTGTCTCTCTGAGTTAGAGAAAATAAAACAAGAAGGCCTCTGACTGGAGGCCACCCAGGTGTGAGTCAGGGGTGAGAATAGCAACTAGTTTTACTTAATTTAAGATACTGAAAAATATTAAGTATCTCTTCATACACAGTAGCCATCAGGCACATCCAACTTCTGTAGATATGAGCTGCATTTAAGAATTGTATTATATTCATCCCTACATGTCCTTCACCTACCATCCACCTACTTACCATCCACTTGAAAGCATTTTCTTCTACTCCAGATTTTCTTTTATTTATTTAAATTCAATTTGCCAACATATAGCACATCATTAGTTTCAGATGTAGTTTTCAATAATTTGCCAGATTTTGCTACATGCTAGAAACACAAAGCCCTAATCTATGCACTTACAGAGCCCAGAGTCCAGGTTCTATGCTCTTATCAGAGCAAATACAACCCCCTCATGGCTCTCCGGGGGGGCTTCTGGCATCATGATCCCTAGGCTCATGGCAGGTGTACCATGATCACAGGAGAGCTTGTAAAAAGGCTTCCGCTGGGACTCATCATTTTTCTCCAGAACAAGCGTCTCCTATGAGTGAGAATAGAGACTGTTTCTAAATGTGAATGTCTGTAATTTCAACTCTCATGGCTTTTAACAGGAGCTTTCCACCATGGCCTGGGGCAGTCCTTCCTGACTTCTACCTCCACTGCAGTGCTCTTCCCCTGGGCATCTCTTCATCCCGTAGACCAGCAGTGGCCTCTCTTCTACTGTGAAGCCCACTTAGGGGCTAAAGTCAATATAGAGATTTTCATCTCTGAGTTCCTTCTGGGTTGTGGAGTTCAACAGCCAGGGCTCAGCTGTGTCATTCCAAGATTAAGTGACCCTGGGCAAATTACTTTAGGACTCTGAACCTCCACTTTTGTATCCAAGAGCCCAAGTATGAATAATGATAGTTACATTGTAAAGACACCATAAGGATAAATGAGAGGACATCTGTCAATCATCCTGTGCAATATTGGCTCATAGTAGGCCCACAAGAAATGGTACATCCTCCCGTGGTTTGTGCCAGCATTGGATTTTGCTGCCTTTTGTTATTCTCTGGGTCAAAAGAATTAGAACAACAATGGAAAAAATTAGTAAAAAAGGAATTGGAAAGAAGGGGAACCATTAAAAAAACCCTACAAAATGCTGGTCTTTTTTACTCCTAGTATATTATAACTTCATTCAGAGGAACAACTTTGCACTTTACTTGATTCTGTTCTCACAGTGTCTGGCAAAGCATTTGGCACATTATAGATGTTTAGTGTATATTATCAAAGGGACTCACCCTGAAAGGAAACAGTAATGAGTCTGACATGAGTGCTAGCATTGGGAATGCACATCTCTGAGGTTGTGCTCACCTCTCTCCGATTTAACTTTGTACAACATCCTTTATCACTTGATGCCATATAATATATGGGTATGCTCTGAAAAATGATACCATTATGTATAATTGTCAATGGTCCTAGTAGTGATTCAACTATTTTATTATCTTTTGCTTCAAAACAAATATTATCTGGGCTTTTACCAATCTGTAAGTAGCTGTTTCAGAAAAGAAAAATCTGCTGAATTGGACATAAATAATTTTTAAAAAAACTATATATTTACTTATTTTAGAGAGAGAGTGCAAATGGAGGGAGGAGCGGAGGGGGAGGGAGGAGGAGAGGGGGAAAGAATCCCCAGCAGACTCTATGCTGAGTGCAGAGACCCATGTGGGGCTCAATCTCATGACCCTGAGATCATGACCTGAGCTGAAATCAAGAGTTGGTCACTGAACCTCCCATTCAGGCACTCTGGAACCAAATAAATTCTTATCCAAAGTTTTAAGATTATTCTAGAACTTCACTTCTAGATATTGTATTACGTTTTTTTGTGATACATATTTAAAAGAAGGGAAGGGAAGCCAGTGGCCTCTAATGACTAAAATGAAACTCCTAAAATGAGAGAAGCATTCTGGATGTTTCCATTGAGTGACGACCATCTCCTTGACTTAAATATGACCTGTCCGATGGGCGTTAATGCATGAAACATGAACCCCTTTTGAGCATCTAGAGGAAGAGGAGGCATCTCTGAATACTTAATCAAGATGCCTTTTCCTACCAGTAGCTCCTGTGTCTTTCCTGTCTTTGCTTTTCCGTGTTCAGCACTAGGGGCATTGTGGTGACGTACACAGACCACACCACCAAGACCATAATGTGGCTTCCTGGATGCATCTTATCCACAGGCCACACACTCCATTCATCTCATTAGGAAGACCCTTTCATGTTTAATAAAGGCAAGAAGATAAATAAACACTAACTTACACATATAAAACTTTATGCCGTGTGTCCCCTTATGTATCATAGGGAGCAAGAGTTTGAGGTGAGGATGAGATTTCTCCTCCACAAGCCATAGGGCTTCCCACACTTGTGCTCTTCCGACCTGAACACAGTGCAGTGGGTAACAGTGCCTGTTTATATTTCTTTCAGAAAGTGGAAACGTTTTCCTAAATTGCTTTCACATACTGTTTGAAAACATTATAGAATTTTTTAGCAGCTTATCCAACATCTCTTCTTCTAGAGTGTGTGTGTGGTATGAGGAGGGTGTGATATGTATAGGGGATGCAATGTGTGAGATATGTTTGTGAGAGATGTGTGTGGTTGTGTGAGTTATGTGTGTGTAGTACTGTGATGTGTATGTGCTTTTTGTGTTTATGTGTTGGGTGACGTGTGTGTGGTGTGTATTTTTTGTGTTGTGTGTGTTGTGTGTAACATGTGTGATGTGCATATAGTGTGGGAAGGTGTGTGTGATGTATGTATATTTGTGTGTGTGCAGTATGTGTGTTTTCTATGTGGTATGTACGGCGTGTATGTGTGTGGTATGGTATGTGTGTGTTTTTGTGTATGTTGTGTGTGCAGAGTGAGATGTGTGTGGTTTGGTGTGTTTGCGGTATGTGTAGTGCATATGGTTTTTTGTGTGTGTTGCGTGTATGGTGTATGTACGCCTGGTGTGTATAGTATGTATGGGTTTTTTGCATGTGATTTGTGTGTGTATTTGTTTGCATGGCATGTGTGGTGTGTGCGATGTGTGTGTGGCATGTGTGTGTGGTGCTTAGTGTGGTGTGGTGTTTGTGATATGTGTGTGTGGCTTTTGTGAGTGTGTGTACTTGCGTATTTGCGTGTGCGGCGTGCGGTGTGTGTGTGGTGTGTTTTGTGGTGGCAAAGGCAGGGGAAGCAGGCCCAGAGTAAAGGGGGAGCTCTCCGATCCATTCTTTTTCTGCCTCCTTCCTTTCTCTGGATCACTTTCTGGATACTTCTACCAACGACTGAGGGCAGATCGGGTCCTTCCAGGCCCAAGGGTCTCCCCAGTTTCCTGCACCCACACCTCCTCTTCCTTCTTTCCTGTGCTCCCCTTTGCCTTAACGGCTGGCCTCCTGGAGACCCAGCCCCGTCCCTCCCACTTGTGCATCCTCGGCCACTGGCTCCCTGGGAACCGAACTCACTCTCTCCATGGCTTCGTGTGATTTACCTCCTCGAGCACATTTCTAGCAAAAACTGGGTGATGCACTTTACGCACAATGAAGACGGGGATGGCTGCATCATTTCCCCCTCTCCTTCCTTTGCAGGAAGCTGTGCATGGGGAGGGGAGGCTTAGGGTTATACAAATGGGGTGTAGAGTTTTTTAGCAGCTTATCCCACATCTCTGCTTCTAGAAGAAGTGTGTGTGTGGTATGAGGAGGGTGTGATATGTATAGGGGATGGACTCCGGATCTGACCTGACCCCAGCTGGTTTGGGACTGCTCATGCTGGCGACTGGGTCTCCGCGTCGCCCTGCCCCGTCCTCCCATCATCCGGGGAGGAAGCCCGGGCTCTAACAAAGCTGCAACAGCTCCTAAAAGAGAAAAGGCGCCTCTGCTTCCAGCTTGGTTCTCGGTTCCACGCCTCCCACATTTTTCTGCCACTTGCATTTCTCGGCTTCCCTCCTGATGGCTGCTTCGAGGCAGGTTTCCTCCAGTCGCACACTTAGCCCTGCTTTACATTGTGCATATTGGTAACAGCACAATCGGAGGCTCATTAAGGGAACTAATCAATTCCGTGCAGTACCCTAGCACAGCAGATCACCACACAGGCAGAGCCATTAGCAAGTCGGTGCATTAACACATGGCATGGCCATGAATCAATATGGAGCCCATGTACAACAAGCCGTGGGTGTGTTTTTTCTCCCATTAAGAAAAACTGATGCTAGAAACAACTTTTCAGGTGTTTTCAAGTAGGCCTTGTAGGAAGGGGAAAGCATTGGTTTTTTTCTTGCAAAATCATGCTTTTGTGGGGGCCAGTCGTGGACCATGATGGCTTTTATTTCTCCTGGGGCTGGATCATCCAGGCCTTGGAATTTGGAGTTGCACCCTCGGTAGTCATGAGCCACAAAATGTCTTTAAAGCATCCCATGCGCACACAAAAACTGTACAAATGGAGAGCACGTTATTTTACACAGGGGGACTTATTCTGAAAGAGGTACCATGTTTAAGATTAGCTAAAATCTGCGCTCAAGGAGTGATAGTTCAGCCTGGGCCCTTCTGTCATTAACATTTCTTTTAAAATAGTATGATTTTTTTTTTTTTAGCCCACATAAATTAATAATACCAGCTAGAAACAAGGTTGCTGAAAATGAATTCAAGTGGATTTCCCCACTGGTGTAATCAATACTGCTGATGCTTTGTCAGGAACTATGGAAATATCATAGGATCTTAAAATTGATGTCGCCTATGCCGAAGGGCTTTAGAGAGAGATTTGAGTAAGGAACTCCATATTATTGTTTACTGGACAATGTCTATTAAATTGTTTTACAAGGATGGGCGGGAAGTAGACTTTGAGCCCTAAAATCCATGAAAACAATAGCCATGGTGAATTTTGCATTACTCGCTTTGCTGCAGACACAGGTGAATTTCTGCTTTACTTGTTCACTGGATACACAAGAAGGGCGCTTGAGGGAGGTGGCGCCTGTGATGACCCAAATAATTAGTACCCACAAAAATCCCCTTCTGAAGAGCCGGCACGGAAATGAAAACTGCCTCAAAGTATTTTAAGAAGACTCACATCGTTTCAATAGGATCTAAAATGAGAGTTCTATCCGTATAGATCGGAAGGAAGGGCCTCCTTCTATTTTTAAAAAATACCCAACATTCATATTTTTCATATTTTTCTAGGCTGTAATTACTCTTAATCAAAGCACAACAAATAGTAAACAGTAAAAATGAAATAAATGTGGTGACAGTTTGCCAATAACGAGGAGAGAATGTTCCATCTGTCTAGCCGCGAGTAAAATGGGTGTAATTACTGCTCATTTTTCTCGTAATTGCTGAGTTATTAGTTTAAAGCTTACACCCGACTGGTGTACAGTGAGTACTACCCATTCCCTAATTACACCCCAGCTTTGCCGAGCTTCAAATCAGGGAACACAAGAGCCGAGAAAACGACCTGAATTAACCCTGAGCGCTTGCATAGCATTGTGACTGTCAGTTTAATTTGAATTTGATAAACTCCCGTTTCCTTTGCCACCCAAATATTCAGCCGCAGTGCTTGTCGTTCTGTTTCAAATTACAATTTATTTTTGGCCAATCATCTTGAATCCATTTCCAGGGACAAACTCATGAGGTTACTGTCGCTAGAAATGATCCAAGCCGACTTCCCCCTTTGCATCGTGAGTGTTACAGTTATACAGTTTATTTATGTTATGGGGTGATAAGCACATTGTGTTATTGAGGAAATTCTGTTTGGAAGTTCAGGATTACACGTGGGTGGTAACACCTGACAGTACAGATTACATAGCGGGGCACGTACAGAAAGGAAGACTCTTCCTTGATCATTTCTGTTTTAGTACATATTGGAGCACTAAGGCAAACATCGCTGCGATTTATTTATTCTTCTCATACATCGTCTTATCTCTGAGGGTCACGTAATGAAAGACTAAGCTCAATTATGTTCTCATCAGAAAAGGGAAGTCTGTAGATACCTTTGCCTGTGACAGTTGTAGCCAGAGTGGGTTTTTCTGGGTTCAGTCTATCCGGGTCCCTCTTTCAGTCTACACATCACCATTGTTCCCTTCGGACAAAGACAGTGTTTGAGTGATGAAGATCGGCTCCATCTATATTGATCACTGGGGTCTTGGGGCCTTCTTAATGAGAGCTGACTTGCAGTGCAATTCTGAGAACAGGGATGACAGGAACATTTATTTGAGGGGCAGAGTCTCAAGCCATGGGGTGTTTGTTGAATGAGATGCTATGCAAAGAAGCCATGAGATTCCTAGACGAAAATCTTCAGACTCGAGTGGTATTTCTTGTCTCAGCAGGTCATTCGAATTACAGGGGAAGAGACAATGGAAATCTAGCACATTGTGTTCATTTCATTCCCCTTAGCCTAATACGATAGCGGGGCATATTTTTCTGTGTTAGAGATACAAAGCTGAAAAAAAGAAAAAAGAAAAAAAAAGAACAGCTAGGGTAAAATTTGGTGTGGAATATTCCCTGGTGTAAACCTCACACTTACAGAGGGAGGGAAGACGAGGAAGGGCCTTAGTGGTTATTAGAAAACCTAAAATCAAAGAATCAAAGTCATTTCCATTCCTGGCTGCAGGAGCAGCAAATCCCACTCCCACCCCCCACCTCCCACCTCTTTCTGCAGAAGAGAGAGACTATTTAACCTCTTGGTGGAGATAAGCTGGTGAAAATCATGGAACTGTATTTTAACAATCTTCATTCTAAGCCCCGGAGACCTGCAGTATCCAGATCCTTCTGAGCTCCACATAAACGTCTTTGCTGCTGGATCGGGAGTGCATTACGCATAATCCTTTGGTTGTGCTCGCCAGCTGGGGAGCAGAGATAGGGAATGTTGGGGGTTTACAGCTTTAAAATGGTGCTGATACTTCACCCAAAAGCGGAGAAATGAAATGAGTATTTGCATAATCTATCAGAGTTTCTCAGCTTTCTTTCCATCTTCTTATCATGTTTTAAAAAAAATCTATTAAGAGAATATTAGAACAAAGTGTATTTGCCTCTTCAGAGAATTCATTTTGCCTCTGTCTTTGGTCCTATAGGGCTTTTTCATTTGTTTTAATTTTTTATGCAGGGTATTTTTTTTCCCTTTGTTCCTACTATTCTTTGTTTGAGTCGCCAGTGCATGTAGGTCAATTCTTTTGACCTGGAGACTTAGTTCTGAGCTATCTTAAAATTATTATCTAAAAAGGTTCTAAATAAATTGAAGTGTGGACACTGTGTTATGTTATCTCCTAGAATTGAAATAGAGAAACCAAAATTCACCGTGTCAACGGTTAATTTCTCCCATTTCCTTAAAGGAACACGTGGTGAGGTTAATTCTTCTGGAATTGAAAGGACTACTCCTGGATTGTCCACCATCCTGTTGGTCAGACACACAAACACACAGGCACCTGCCCCCTCACCGACACACACACTCAGATGCACACACCCGTGCATACACACCGACACACACTCGCTCAGATACGCATGCTCACTCAAGACATACAGATGCACACATTGGCAGATACACACAGCGAAGCAGACAGGCAGACACACACACCAACATACAACCCTGAGCACAATAAACCTTCTTTCTAGATTCTGGGCTGCTAAGACTGCTGGCCAGCCTGCTCCCCCCTAGCTCTTTCTCAGATTATTCTTATTAAATAAGACTATTTTCTAAATCTTTCCTTTAACTTCTTAGCAATTTGCAGTCTGGTTGGCTCATTGTGCCCAAACTACTCTCTTGACAGTCGCTAATCCCTGCTTAGTTGTGTCACTGGGTCGTGGCTGCACTGCCGGACCTCACTCAGGCCATTGGCCTTGTTTGCTGTCTCACCTTCTCCTTCCAAGAGCCTTCCCGTCCCAGCTCACCCCCATCCTCTCTCTTGATTTTCCCTATTGCCCCTTTCTTTGATGGAGTTCCTCTCCTTTCTCCAGCCCTGGGTGCCCCCATCTGTGTCCCGTCCTCATCAAACTCTGACTTTTGTAGACACCATCCCCAGTGCACTCATTCTTTCATTCTTCAAATGTGCACGGAGTCCCTTGCATGTGCCAGGGGCCGTTCCAAGGTCTGCAATGAGACAGTCACACCTCCCTTCACATCACTGCTGTGAGCACGGAGACCCACAGCTCAGATGCAATAGGGCCGCATCTCTCTATTCTATAGAATAGAGAACCACAAGGAGGAAGTTCCTGTCCTCCAGGCGCTTGCCTTCCAGGGAGGGAAGAAGCCCCAGCACCATGAGGAAGACCGCATAGACCACGGCATGCTTGCTGAGAAGGGGGCCATAGAAGCAAACTGAGGGAGCATGATCAGAGGTGTGGACTAACACCTGCAGTAGGATGGAGGGTGAAGCCTCTTGGAGAGGCAGGTGTCTAGACAGACATGAGGGGAAAGGATTGGAGTGTATTTGGAGAAAGAGCCTCCCAGGCAAGCAGAAAGTGGATAATTAGTGCTGTTACATTCTCGAGCATTCTCTGTGGCTACAGAGGGCCCTGAGTCTGTAGAGCAAAGACCGGGAGAGCATCGCACTGGAGTCACAAGGTCCCACTACACACATGGAGAGAGATGGGGGACAGCTCTGTGCACAGTGCAAAGTGCTAGCACCTTAGCTGGTGCCTGGACCAAGAGGACAACCATTCCTCAGTCATCTTTAGATAGAGAACCTTACATTTTGTATCTTTGAGACTTTTTTAAAGGAATGTGTCCCGATGTATTTGAGAAGAAATGGTTGCTGAATTTTTCTTTTTAAAGAAATTAGTCTATGTTCCTGAGTCAAGGAGAAGGCAAATCCATCATGTCCTTTCTCTGGAGAATGTAAGCTTGTATTTTCTGTATGTGATTCCCTCCAAGGTACACATGTGCAAAGGTCTCCTGTTGTTGAACATTCCCTCCCACAACTCACTCAGCCCTCATGGTTTTTCTCTACGTGTCCCCATCAAATTGTTCTTTTTTTAAAATTTTTATTTATTTATGATAGTCACAGAGAGAGGGAGAGAGAGGCAGAGACACAGGCAGAGGGAGAAGCAGGCTCCATGCACTGGGAGCCCGATGTGGGACTCGATCCTGGGTCTCCAGGATCACGCCCTGGGCCAAAGGCAGGCGCCAAACCGCTGCGCCACCCAGGGATCCCCCCATCAAATTGTTCTTAACCAAAATCCTAACTGAGGCCCTTTATGGGCAATGATCATATCCACAATTTCTGTTTAGTCTCCTTTTCTTCCTATTCCCTTATTGGCCCAAATGGAAGAATCTGTATGATTACTTGCTAAGTATATAAAGATGGACATAAAGATTTCAACCTAATAGAGTCAAATGAACACATTACTTGCCACTGGGATTTTCAAAAGAATTATTTTGGATTTATTGATTTGACTTATGCATCTTTTATTTTATTGAGGGCTTATGCAATTTATTTAAATGCTATTTTATTTCCAGAAACTACTGATAGTGAATAATGAGTGACATGTTTGAAATCATGGTTACCCTGTTGCATCTGAGCTGTGGGTCTCCATGCTCACAGCAGTGATGTGAAGGGAGGTGTGGCTGTCTCATCTTGCGGAGTCATTGTGTGTCCCCCACCCCCAGAGTGACCACCATTTGATGGTGAGGGCTGTGCATTCCTCCATGACCCCGTGAGGGATGCTATCAAAAAAAATCATTTCAGGCTGTTGCTCTTTCCTTCCAAAACCAAGTATCACATTCAGAAGTGCAATCTATTAAAGTAATTGTCGTTCAATATTTTTTAAAAATTCTCTAGTGACGATATATTAAATAAGGGAGAACCACAGACTGGAAAGATACCAATAAACAATTTAAAAGGCTGTTTTGAATAACAGATCAATGTGGAACAATGAATGTAGGGGATACTAGGAAATGGATAATTAACTCACGTACGTGCTATTTTTTTTTTTTAATTTTTTATTTATTTATGATAGTCACAGAGAGAGAGAGAGAGAGGCAGAGACACAGGCAGAGGGAGAAGCAGGCTCCATGCACCGGGAGCCTGATGTGGGATTCGATCCCAGGTCTCCAGGATCGCGCCCTGGGCCAAAGGCAGGCGCCAAACCGCTGCGCCACCCAGGGATCCCACGTACGTGCTATTTTACAAAATCCCTGAGAATAAATTCTCTTAGGACAAATAAAAGGGAAAAATGATGCAGGTGAAAACCTTAAGCAAATGATGTAAGTATTTGTACCTCAAATGATCTGAATCATTGAGGTACAAATGGAGCAGAGTGTGTAAATGGAATTCACACCTCCTTGAAGGGGGTTCACACTTGGTCACATTCTTGTTTTAAATTCCAAAGCTGCTGGGCTTTGTGTTGGTCCAGTGCAGTGTTGTGCTCCTTCTTTCTAAAACCACTGTCCAAAGTCAATGTTGAATACAAACAATAGGTTTAGAAATAAAGAGTGAGTGAGAGTGAAAGCACTTGCATATTCCACGCGAGCAGTTTCAATGCTGTAATATTATCGTGTCCTCCCAATAGGCACAGCGCCTGATTTCATTTGGGACTTGGAATTTGATACACTAAGGGCGGTTAGATTTCCCCATGTTTGTAGTGCACTCGCAGGGACTGTTAGACAGTTTATATGTCTTACATCTTTAGTGTATGTATTTGTGTGTGTGAAACAACCCTTGATATATGTGTGTATATAAGACAACTCTACTACATGTGTATGTATCTATAGTACACGTGTTTTCTATGTGTGTACCTATATAATCACCCAGTGTTATGTATATATGCACATATGTGTGCACTTATGTTTGCATGCATGTATGTACATATGCATGTGCATGCATGTATATGTGTACATGCATGTAAGGGAGGCTGTGTGTATATGTGAAGTGACCATGCTAAATAGCCACTGTTACTCTTCCCATTTTACGGATGGGAACTCCACTTGCTGGGGGGCCCACTTGTGGGACCATCAGGGATTCCTAGCCTGTAGGGGCCATACTTCAGAATTAGGTAGACAAGAAAACAGATGCACCCACTAACTATAAAATAAAGCACAAAGTCAATTGTATGGTAGGGGAGGACAGTAAACCACTAGGGGAGTTGAGATGCCACACACATCCCCATGAGGAGACAGGGAAGGTATCAGAAAATACTGTGGGGTTGGTGGAGGGGAGGTTGGTGGAGGGATAGGATAACTAGATGATGGGTATTAAGGGAACATGTGAGCACTGGGTATTATATGCAATGGATGAATAACTGAACTCTAAATTTGAAACTACTGATACATTATATGTTAACTAATTGAGTTTAAATAAAATAAACTAAAAAGGAGAGGAAAAAAATGCTATATTACTATGGGCCTTTTATCTCTGCCACAATCCTGCTCCCAGATTCTGACATCTCTGTTCTTTGCCACAACTTTGTAACAGTCTTGCTCTGTCTCACTTTCTGGGTTCCATTCTCATCACAACTTGACATTTTTAGTATAAATGAATTCTGTTAGAACTTTGCCTTATTCATTCACCTCCAGACCCTGACGCTGCTTGTCTGTCGAATGAAGTATTAGTTCTGTTAACCTTAAAAAATAAAACAGCCCGTTATCTTACCAGCAAAATGAGTTTATGCAGGAATAGCAGGGAATTGTAATTTGGTACATGCAAACTATGACAAAACCATAAACAAGTCCAACAGATAAAGGAGAGGAATGTTGTTTTGTGGAGAAGAAGAAGGAAGCTGCTTTGAGCGATACTCGTTTGGAGAAAAGTAAGTGTTCAGGGTGTTGGTGGTTTCTTGTTGGCTGAGTTGCAGGGATAGCTGACTGCTTGTAGGAGATGTGGTTCCTGGTTGGGGCCCGTAATGGATGATTCTTTCCTTTTGAGGATTCTTCTGTTGAGTCTGTAATTGACAGCTCTTCCTGTAATTGATGTGGAGTGGTGAAGCTTTCCCTCTGGGCTCCCCTTCTGGCCTTCTAACTCCATTTTAGTGAGGTTTCCCTTTATTCATTTTCACAAGTCACATCAGAATTTGCTTTAACCAATGTGCTTCTAAAAAGCATTTTGATTCAAGCGTATTGAATCTCAGACGTTGTAGGAGCCATTTACCTTTATGTATGCTTCTTGGTTTTTATATAAACTGCTAATTTAATATTTAAATATGTTTGTTTAAAGTATATCTGAGTTAGGGCTGGGGTATTTAGAAATCTCTGAAGTGTATCAAAGTGTGCTCTTTTGGAAGAGAACACCAACTTCAGTTTTTTGTTCAGACCAGCAGCAGCACTGTTGCACACCTTTTTTCTTTCCCTTTCTTTGTCACAAGGTTAGCAGTGGCGCAGAGAGTGAGGGAACACTTAGTGGAGACCTTGCTACACAGGAATGTAGAAAGCCAGGCCGGGCCCCTCTTTGCTGCCATGCCTGCGATGGGGTGCACTGAGATTGATAAAAGCGATGTGGTGAATAGACCGCCTAATAAGCGCTACTGAAAGAAAAACAAAGGTCATCAAGAAGCTTCCAGGTTTGAGGCAAAGCAGCCAAGTTTTATAGCCAGGGACAAATCAAGGGGAGCCTAGTGGACCTAAGTGCCACTGAGGTGTCCATCAGTGCTCTCAAGTGGCTCAGGATGGCCACAAGTGGACAGGGAGCAGCTGCAGTGGGAGAAGCATCTCCTCTCAGGTGAGGAGGTGCCCACAGGGACACCCAGATGTGCTGACTCAGTTAGGTGGCACATAGTGCCTTTCTTCTGGGCCAGCGGATGGCTGGTGTGGGGGGTGCTAATAAATGAAGCCCTCTCTGAGCACTCAGAGGAGAAGCTGATCCCTGGGTGGGCCTTGGGCATGAGCTTCACATGTTCCCAAGTATGGGAAGACATGCCATTCCCAGACATCTGAATCATGCCCTTTTATGGGTTCCTTGCTAAGTCTGCCTACTTAGCTGCTTCTGGCTTTCCTCCCCTTCTTGTACAACCTCCTTGAGGGAGCCCTGACATCTGGGGTGCCACTCCCACTGGCAGCCTCTCTCTTTCTTTCCATCCCTTTCTCCCTCTTCCTCCTTTTTGCCTTCCTTCCAATCTCTCTCTCTCCCCAGCCCTGACTTGCTTTTGATCTTGTGGTAAACTGCTTTCTCTACATCTTCATTTATATAGAGAACAATAGATACTAGTACAACCAAGCATAGCCAAATTCTACAGTGGGCTATGGTAGCTGGACTCGTTTGGGGGTGATTTCAGTTATTACTTCTGCCCCTCCTATGTCCAAAAGGCCTCTGAAACCTGGTTATTGCAGTCACAGGGCCTCACCCAGGAGTGCTTCCATAAGCACTGGGATCAGCAGTTCTAGAAGCTGGCACAGCTCCTTGGAGGCCTCACGCACGGCTGGAGCTGCTCTTGCAAACTCAAAACTGTAAAGGGACGCCTGCTTCCACTGCATGAACACGTGCTTCCAAAAGCCCACACTTATAGAACCTTCCAGCGTGCAGGGAGGCAGGCATTGCCACTGTTTCTATTTTATAAGCAAAGCCTTGAGATGAGAGAGTTTGAGGCACCTGCTCATAGTTCCCAGGCTGGTGTCATGTCCTGGTTTCCAGCCCAGGGCTCCTGTTACTATTAGTTCTTTTCCTCCTTCTGCACTATAAGCCTGTATCTCATGTTACACTGGGAAGCCTCATGGACAGTGAGGTTCACAGAGACTGAATGATCACATGTTGTCATAAATCCCTAGTTTAGAACAGAGACAATCATCGAGACTTCCCTGGCTCTCCTAGCTCTAAGAGTCTATCATCGTTTCATTTGGGCAATATGGAAAACCACCTGTATTGTTCCCAAGTGAACAGAGATTATCTCTTTACGTGACAGATTCCAGTGTCTCAGCTCCTTCTCATCATTGCCTTTATTACGGGGTGTGAGAGGGGACAAAGAAAGAAACGATCCTGCAAAGTTATTTTGGGGTCACAAAGGTGCAGAGTCAGAGGAAAACTGTGTATGAGCAACCCGACCATCACTTGAGCCCAGAATCCCACGCAAAAGCCATGCCCAGGAAAACTGAAAATTTTTCTTTAGAATAAATGACACATGGTCGATGAGTTAGATGTGGGAAGGAACAATTTACTTGAACCGATCTGAAAGCTGGGGAAGGGAAGGTGAGCTAGTAGAGCAGGTAAGTAACTGGTTTAAATATTAGTTTGCCAAGAAGAGTCACTTAAGAACCAAGAAGACAAATGAGGGAGTGCAGGAAGTGTGGCATGGTTGAGCTGACCCATGAAAGTGAGGGTGAGAGCCTTCTGAGCCATGTGGAGAAGGCACAGGGTGCCCCTAAAAAGCTATGCCTATAAAATAATTCCAGGTGACTTGGCACAAATATGTAAGTGCAGAGGGTAGGGTTCAATTCAATACTGACACACAAAATTTCTACTTAATAATGCAGCATATTTAATGGTTTATAACTGCTTAAAAGCATGGGGAAAAAGTTATGTTATCTAATTTTAGAAAATGATAGTCCTTTCACTTTTCAGATTTATTACAAAGATGTTCCTACTTCCAGGATTTTTCCTTGGTCAGCTGCTTGACCTGAGTTCTCTGTGGGGGCTTCTTTCCCTGGGCAGCCTCAAAAAGCCACTCTTGTCTGACTTTCTGGGCATCCTGCCTCCCCCAGGCCCGTAAGCTCCTCCTCCTCCTCTTCCATCAGTTGGTTGGAGACCAAGGATTATGTCCTCCATATTTCTCAATTGAATGTCTTCAAGAGCCCTGGTTAAACATCAAATTATGTTGTGATTATCTGTCCACTTTGGGATAACACGGCATTGGGCAAACCAAGTCATATGGCCTGGCCAGTCTTGATGTCAGCAGATATGTGACTTTCCTCAAAGGAGTTTGACTGGAAGTCATTGAGCTCGATATAGAGTCTGCATATAAAAGACTCATAATTATATATTTTCATGAGACTTAATCTTTTTGAAGAAGTCAATTTAAAAACTTATTTATTTAATGGAGAGAGAGAGAGAGAGAGAGAGAGAGAGAGAACATGCACAAGTAGGGAAGTGGCAGGGGGAGAGGGAGAAGCAGGCTTCTGGCTGAGCAGGGTACCTGATACAGGACTCATTCTCAGGATCCTGGGATCATGACCTGAGCTGAAGTCAGGTGCTCAACCAGCTGAGCCACCCTGGTTCCCCCTGAAGGAGTCAATTTCATTGTAATTTTCATTTCCCAAATCAGAGTGCTCGAGGAAATTTATTAGGATAATGTCATCCAATTCCAAGACTGTTTGACCCACAGTTCCCAAACTCTGGGCCTCTGTCAGGGGGCAGGGACTGAATAATATCAGAGAGCAAGCAGTTGTGCATATACCCTAGTACTTCCCATAGACTGACAACCATCACACACATATACACACACACACACACACACACTCACACACACACACACACACAGATAGACAGGCAAGCAGGCAGATAGATAATAGATAAAAGATGAGAAGTAAATGGATAGATAGATAGATAGATAGATAGATAGATAGATAGATAGATGATAGATGGATAGACACATAGGTACATAGATGCTTATGAGATGCCAGTGACTGTTCTAAGTGCTAAACATATATTAACTCAAGAGTTAGCACACTTTTTCTGTGAAGGGACAGATACTAAATATTTTATTTTAGTCTTTGGGGCCATGAGATCTATGTCTTAACTACATAACTCTGCCACCATAGAGCAAAAGCAACTATGAATGCTCTGTAAACAGATGAGCATGGCTGTGTTCCAATACAAATTTGTTCACAAAAGCAGACAGTGAGCTGGTTTGACTCCTGAGCGGTCATTTGTCCACCCCTGTATTTGCTTATTTTTTCCTTTTGACCACCTCATTGTTATTCTCATTTTGTAGAAAAAGAAACTGAGGCTCATAGAGGTGCAGTAGCTTATAAGAGGTCACCCAGCTAGTAAGTTGGGGGGAGCAGGTTTAGATAAGGCTGCCTGGCAATGACCCATGTTCCTGACCATTGGGACACACAGCTTCTCTGTGATATTGCTCTGTGTGTTCAGATAGGCCGTTGAAGAGTAGATCAGAGAAAGAGGGCTTGGTTTCCCAGGTATTTAATAGTTTGGTCTTTTTTATGGGTGATCCTCTTGCTATCTACACAAAGACACAAGTTATTCAAGCTTCCCTCATGCTGGGGTTGCATGCCCTGGTTAACACAAGCACACTAGGCACAAAACTGGAAAATATACAAAGTGGTAGCAATGTGCCATCTGAGTGTTTTCCACCATTCACGTACACGCAGCTGAGGGGACCTTCAGGTTTCTTTGTGGTGCCTCTCCACAAGGGTGGAATAAAAGGCAAAACGACCACAGAAGAACTCCATCCAGGAGTGAGGAAGAGTCGGTGTGGGAAGCAGTTGAGTTTGGAGGGGCTGAATGTGAGTGGCCATTAGTAGTTTCTGTGGTGGGGTCATGCACAAAGCCTGGTACTTCAATAACTGAAGTTTTCTTTTCTGAAAAATGGAGCTAAGATATTTACCTATAGATATGCTATGAATAATTGAGGAGTGTAGGTAAATGCAAGTGTTGGGTGAGTTAGAACACTCCACAGACGTGTGAGGAATCCTCACCACCTTGGTTGCCTTCATGGTACAGTTTTACTTTTGTTGTATTTCTGGGTTGAATCACATTTATAGAGGGAAGGCTTCAAACAAGTACTGAGTGCAATTGAGAGTCATTTAAGTTTGAATTGCTCATACTTGTTTAAGGAAGACAATGAACTCTAAATCTCAAGCGATTTTCTGGACGAATCAGAATGTTCAGGATCTCTAGAGCATATTTTCTTTTAAATAATGGTGGAAGCTGTCAGCTTTGCTCCTGTGGATTCTCTTGTGTGGACAGCTTTCTTTACATTTTCTGCTTGTTCTGGTACTACGTAACTTTTAAGACTTGGCTTGCTCAGTTGTTATTATGATCTCTAAGAATGTCTGTCACTGATTCTTCTGTCCCTACCTGGTTCTTTGTATTTACCTCTATTTATGAGGGGTTATCGGGTTACCTTTATTTACGAGAGGTTACTTTTGTTTGTTCATTCATTCAACAAATATGAAGTTGACTGCTACAGGTTAGGCAACCTGCTAGCTGCTGAGAAAGCAAAGGCAGTGAAATATGAAATAGATGTGTCTCCTATCCTCAGTACCTCTCTCTCCCCCCAGTGAAAATTGGAAAGACTTGCACAACAGGTACTTTCCTGTTTTACTGAGGATCCAATTTATTTTTGTTATTATTTTCCTGGTATATAAAGCAAGAATCTAAGAACTCAAGGTATTTTTTTATGAATAAAGTTTTTGAGTTTGATAGGATTGGCTTTGTATTACCTGTTATGACCTCACTGAGAAGTTTTATTTCCACTAGTCTCCAAATTCCGTATTGTTTCAGCAGCAGATACTTATTTAGCATCTGGTCACTCTGGGAAACCAATGGCAAATTCTCATCATGAACTACTGCCTTCAAGAAGCTTATAGTCCTATAGCAAAAATGGGGGGAATCCAATAACTGAAACATATAATAAATGAAAATAATGCCATCAATGTGCAGGATGAGTTGGAGGAGAGAGAGAGACAAGGCAAGGCAAGGGGATTACCCCGAGGGTCATCGTAGCTAAGGAAGACTAAATAGAAATCATACAATTTTCCAAATACAAAGGTGAAAGGCATTACTTCGCAGTCAGAAAAGCTATTTCAGGAAAATAATTAAAATAATTAGGGATTTTTATAAATGTTCCAAAGAAAACAAACATGGAAGAGAGATAGAATAGTGAGTGGCAAAGGGTGGGAGAGCATCTATTTTGAGTGAGTTGACAGGAAGGGTCCTCCATGTTCTGAAGAATGGGAAATGACTGGCCACTTGAAGAGCAGAGGGTGGCATCAATGAGGGATGCAAGGATACACTGTGGCTGGAATTGAGTGAGACCAGAAAGGAGACAAGCTCACAAAGAGAGGTGCTTGGGTTACCAGAGGCTGGGAGGCAATGGGAAAAGTTTTGATTTTCTTTTAAGTTCAATGGGAAGTCAGTGAAGGATTTTGACAAAGAGCATGACGTGATTTGATGTTGGGTTAAAGAGGTTACTCTCACTAATGAAGATAAGGAGAAATAAATTATAGAAGAGAAAGTGTGAATGCAGACAGACTAGTTAGGGAGCTACTGGAAATGTCGACCTAAGAGAAGATGATGACCTGAACTGGAAGTAGAGGCACATGGACTGAGATCCGAAATTTATTTTGGAAATGGAAAGAATCATATCTGTTATAGGAGATGTTGAGGTAGGATGAGAGGAAGGAAGAAACACAAAGGCAGGAAGATGGTGAAATCAAGAATGACTCCTGGGCTGAGGGGTTGGGTGAATGGTGGTCCATTTCCCTAAGAAGAAGAAATGTGAGAGAGGTTGGAGGGGGAAAATTAAGAATGCTTTTAAACAGATTATGTTTTTTTTTTTTTTATTTATGATAGTCACAGAGAGAGAGAGAGAGGCAGAGACACAGGCGGAGGGAGAAGCAGGCTCCATTCACCGGGAGCCTGATGTGGGATTCGATCCCGGGTCTCCAGGATCGCGCCCTGGGCCAAAGGCAGGCGCCAAACCACTGCGCCACCCAGGGATCCCCAGATTATGTTTTTTGAAAATATTTTATTTATTTATTCATGAGAGACAGAGAGAGAGAGAGGCAGAGACACAGGCAGAGGGAGAGCAGAATCCATGCAGGGATCCCGATATGGGACTTGATCAACAGACCCCAGGATCACACCCTGAGCCGACGGCAGGCGCTCAACCACTGAGCCACCCAGGCATCCCCAGATCATGTTTTAAATATAAATGACACTCATGTAGAAGAGCCAAGTTGGCAGTTGGATATGTTGATTATGTGACCACATAAATCTGTGAGTCTTCAGCTATATAATTGTATCTAAAGTCATTGGATGAATATGATGCTCTATGAGGGGAGAAAAGAGAGCCCATGATGAATTCCTGAAGAACGCTAACAATTGGAGATCAGACAAAGAGGGAAGAGACCTCAGTGGAGCACCCAATGGATTGGGATGAAATGTGAGAATGTGGGATATCATGGACATCAATCAATAGAATAATGATACGGAGGCTTTGGCTGTATTAGATGCTGCTGAGAGGTCAAGATGAGATCAGAGTCCTAGACAAGAGCATCTTGGAGGGCAGAAGCTATATTGAAGAAGTTGAAGGTAAATGGCCAGAGACGATGTGAAGATGAATGTTTGCTCTACTCCTTTGAAAAACATGGTTGTGTATGAGGAGCAAAAAAAAGGGGGGGGGATAGTAGAGAGTAAAGGAGAAAGTCTAGTAAAGGGAATTTGATTTTATTGTTGTTACTTGTTTATGTGTTTTTCTTAAAACAAATAGCAAGCATGTTTGCATAATAAGCACAGTAATCCCATAGAGATGAGGATACTGAGAAACAAAGGAAGAACACAGGACTGAGGTCTTCAAGAAACCCACAAGATGGGGGCTTTTCAGAGCTCCAGCATGGGGATCTGGCTTGGGATAAACTGGAGATGGGTGCAGAGTTGAGGGAGATTCTAACTGAGGAAGTTTAAGATGAGGTTTCTGTTCAAAGAAAAGGTGGGGAAAGGCCTTGGGAGAGCTTTTAGTAGAGAAGGCAGAGATGAGAAACTGAAAATCCTGTCTCAGGGAGATGGAAAGAAGCCTGCTAGACACAGGGTTGTAGACCCCTATTGAGCGACTGCTTCAGATGAGGAACGCTCTGGGACAGCTGGTTTCGGGAGGATTTAAATGTACCTGGATTATGCATTATCGTGCATCTTTATGTAAAATCCTTCTCTTATTCCCCAAGATTTTTTGTTTTCCTTCAGAGAACCTGGACAAATTTGTCTCCATGTTTATCTCACTGGTGTCCCCACTCCTAGGTTAATTACATTTTGGGTTTTGTATCTGTTGAATTTCATAAATGCCTCTCATTTTTCCAGGTCACTCATTTCTCTTTCAGACATTGCATAAATGTTCATTTTGCCAAATTGGGACACCCCCAAAATAAAGATTTAACATAGAACTTTACCCAACTTCAAGATGTATATTTTATTTGCATCTTTTATAATATTTGAACAATATATATCAAAACATGAACAACTACTGTAATAAACATACTCTTAGATTATGAAAGCTCATTTCAATTTGTATAAACAAAGGTTGTTTTCCTTTATGTTGCTTAAGCAATGAGTGCAATGAACAAGCCATTTGGAAAATTGTTCCGTTAATTATACTGTCACATTTTTTTTCAAACTATATTTGAAATATTTTATAATTTGGATTTGCCTGTAAAGATGGCGTGTGTGTGTGTGTGTGTGTGTGTGTGTGTGTGTGTGTCTGCATGCACCAAGATCTCCTCTGACATTTCCTTGGAATAAATAAATATCTGTTAGAGTCAATAAAAGCCAATGTTTAAGAACACAAGAGGCGCCAGCACTGATGATCATCTTCCTCTGTGCTTCTCTCCTTTCTCTGGAAGTGTGTGCTGCAGACCCTGCCCTGTGTATCTATAAGATGCCACACCATGCTGTTCAGATGCCCATCACCTAACCTGGAGACGAGGCTGCTTTATTTGCCTACTTTCTGTAAACCTTGGCCTCCCTTCTAAGGATCTGGGGGAGGAAATGAAAAACCTTGTGGGTTTTTAAAAATTTTTATTACTTCCCAGCAATGCTGGTAACATATTATTCTAGATAGGTGCTCACAAAAGACAGAGCTGAAAAACAATTCTGGATTTCTGTGCTTTATTCACCTACTTCTAACTTGTATTACTGGAAGCTAATTGAGAGCCAGTTCTGTTTTATTCCACATGAGCACAATGGTGGAGGCAAAAGGCAAGTTTCCATGTTTCCATGTCTGTCCATAGCGAGGCAGACAATGAGTAGGGAGGCTGAGGGCCAAAGCGGGGTCTGGACGGAGGGCCAGCGAGTCCCGCATTCTGTTGACATGCTGTGCTGCCGGGGTAGGTGGGCACCCACTTGGGATGGGTGTGTGGATGTGTTCAGAATATGGCCTCAAATCAGTGTCAAGGTCTAGCCCCACACGAATACTGGAAACAAACCAACCTGTAAGAGTGAACTCATTGGAAAAATCCTATGCCTTAAATATTCCAAGAGGAGCCCATCCCTTGGGCTGTAGGACTACTGGTGAGTGGTGAAGGTCGTGATCAAAGCAGTTGGAGGTGGGTTCTTCGCAGACAAAGTTGCAGTGTCATCAAACCTTCAACAACAACAACGACAACGCAAAACCCAAACACCCACTGTGCCTTGGCCAGTGTGTTCTCTGGACCACATCCATATTCACATGGACGAGTCTATCCTAGGGGAGGAAGAAAGCAGCAAATGATTACAGAGCTGCCCTCAGAACCTGCAGTTCTTTCAAAAGGCCTGTTTTTCCAGGGTGAGCCCTCTGCAGCCTTGTGTTTGCAGAGCCTCAATCGGCCCTATATTTATTTAGTCCCTTATTTGAAAAGAAGCTTTCCTCTTGCCTCAGAAGAAGCTCATTACAGATAGACTTCACCTTTCTGTTGCCAAAGATGTCTCCTTGAAATGAAAATGTAAAGAATGTTAGATCAGTAGCATGTAGCTGCAAGGCTATCCCTTTGATCCAGTTCGGAATGCGGTTGTTAAAAAGCTGCTTTATTGATTTTTTTTTTAGCTGCTTTTTGCTATGTTTGGATCATTTGTACATATGCACATCACAATTTTTGCTACATCAAAGTGCTTAATAAGTTCACTGCACTCAGGAAGTAGCTTACAACACAGAGGGACTTGTCTCTGTAAAGACTCCTGCCACTTAACCTCCAGTACAAAAGTTGTTTTTAATGCGGTCCTTCTGAGTCACTTCACAATATTTCATGCGGTCTTTGGTGAAACCAGAGTCCACCCTCCGACCTGCTTCTCAGAAAATGGTGCCACGTAGAGAAAGAGGAATCTCAGAGAGCAAGGAAACGCATCTCATGTCCCTTCTGTTGGACAAGAGTCATTTCACTTCAATTAATTATTTAATTGGTTACATTTGTGGGTGGCACCAGCTTCCAGGAAAGTGTTGACAATATTTGATGTATGTGAGGACAGCTGTTAATTCAGTAATAAATTGAAATTTATTTAGGTAACTCATGTGATGTTTCTCTATTAGGTCCAATTATATGATCAGCGGTGAGCACAGTATCACTTTTTTTTTTTTTTTTTTTTGGTCAGGGGTACACACCAATCTGTATTAAGTGCTTTTAATTCAAAACAAATATTTCCCGAGGGCAGCCATGGGAGCCAGCTCAGGGATGAGCACTACTAGGAGGGCAGAGCGGGGTTTGGTCCAGTCCCTGGGATTTATAGAAAAAGAGGCTTACAGCACCAGGAACCTCTCGAGTCCTCCAAACGGAGGCAGGCCCAGGTGGCAGCTTAGGGTAGGCGGCTGCCACACACCTGTCCGTGAAAGACCCCTCCTGCAGGTATAGAAGTGAACACGTGTTAAAGATTTTATGTAATTTATTTAATAAAGGAGCAGAGAAGATGTCCTGACTGGTTCTAACAGTCCTCGGGAATATTGGGATGAGTGTGCCTTTTCCGTGGGGTGGGGGTGCGGGGGATGGCCGGGGTGGGGGAGAGGGAGTTACTTCGACCCCCACCAGTTGAGACAGAACTTGTGTCCATCAGTTACCTCCAAAACTACAGAATTGTGAAATAGCTCAAAGGTAATGAAGGCCCAGAATACTCCACACATTTTGCAGCTTTTCATTGAGCACAGGTTTGGCTTTTTATTTTATTTTATTTATTTATTTTTTTTTATTTCCCTTGCTGCACCTCCGAAGAACTGGTTGATATTCAAATCCTTTATTTGGCTTAGAAAACTAGGAAAGTGGGGACGCCCAGGTGGCTCAACAGTTTAGTGCCTGCCTTCGATCCAGGGCATGATCTTGGAGATCTGGGATCAAGTCCCACATCGGGCTCCCTTCATGGAGCCTGCTTCTGCCTGGATCTCTGCCTCTCTCTCTCTCTCTCTCTCTCTCTGTGTGTCTCTCTCATGAATAAATAAATAAATAAAATCTTTAAAAAAAAAGAAAACTAGGAAAGCTCTTGACTCAGGAGCACTCGCTGAAGGTCAAGGAGCAAGAAGAGAGCAGGAAGGTGATAATGTGGGGAGCAGAAGAAATTCAGCCTAAAATTAGAAGCCCATTAACTTGGTATTTTTTTAAAGATTTTATTTATTTATTCATGAGAGATAGAAGAGAGAGAGAGAGAGAGAGAGAGAGAAAGAGAGGCAGAGGGAGAAGCAGGCTCCATGCAGGGAGCCCGACACGGGACTTGATCCTGGGTCTCTAGGACTCGATCCTGGGTCTCTAGGATTATGCCCTGGGCCAAAGGTGGCGCTAAACCACTGAGCCACCAGGGCTGCCCGTCATCAACTTGGTATTTAAACATCTTTTGGTCTCTTAGAGGATTTTTTTTTTTTTTAGGGTAGCTCTCCCCTTCCTCACTCCTGCCTCTTGTACTGTTCATGCGGCTGGTCCATGACTCAGTACCTGCCCTCACTCACACTCTGATCCTTCTCTGTGAGGCCGACGCTTCGTAAAAGCAGTCCCTAGTCTCACAGCTGGATGGGCATCCGGGGCCATCTCTATGCCCTGCCTGCAGTTAGATTTACCAAATACTCTTGGTGCAAAATCGCCATCCCTCCCCAGCAGCTTAAAAAAATACAAAGAGCGCTCAGTAGCCAAGGCCTGGCACCTGCTGGTCAGGGATCCAGGGATCATTATTCTCTAAATTAGAGCTTCTGGTTCAGGGTTCCTCATGCCTCTCCCAGCTGTGTTGTGGGGATGATACACTTCCCTTTTTTTTTTTTTTTAAAGATTTTATTTATTTATTTATGAGAGACACAGAGAGAGGCAGGGACACAGGCAGAGGGAGAAGTAGGCTCCCTACGGGGAGCCTGATGTGGGAATCAATCCCAGGATCCCGGGATTGCGACCTGAGCTGAAGGCAGATGCTCAACCACTGGGCCACCCAGGTGTCCCACTGATACACTCTCCTGATATGTTCATTTTCTTGCTCTTTTCTTGTGGGGCCCAAATGAAATATCACCCCAGGCAGTAGAATGTTGACGTGGCCTCCATGACGGGTTTATGACAGGCTCCTTGGGAGTCCTGTTGTGATCCCCCAAAGGCTGAAATGTGGGACAGGAGGTCCAGAAGAACATCTGGCGTGAGGAGAACACCCCACGTCACTATTCCTAAGCTCAGCTCACCTCGAAATTGCTGGTTTTGTGATCGCACATGGACTAGTTTTCCTTTTTCTTTTTATGAAGATATAATTACGTTATAAAAAATTTCATCCTTTCAAATGTACACTTCTGCAGGTTTTGACAAATGCCTCGAGCCATAAAACCACGGCCACAATCAGAGAGGGAGCACCGACATCAGATCCAAGTCGTCTGGGGCCACCTCATAGTCAGTACTCATTTCTGCACCCCCGCCCTGTCCCCTCAGGTGCCAACTCTGGTGGCCTCTGAGCCTGGCTTCTTCCACCTGAGGTTTGTCCTCATTACGACATACATCAGTGCATGCTGAATAGAATTATACATTGCTGAGAGGTAGTCCATTGTAGGGATATACAGGCTTTTTATTATCTCACCTGTGGAAGGACATTTGGGTTTTGTTTTTGTTTTGTTTTTTAGTTATGGGGGATTATGAATAGAGCCGTTATGAACATTCATTTACAGGCTTTTATGTGAACATAGGTTTGTTATTTCACTTGGGTGAATACCTGGGAACAGCATTTCTGAGTTGTAGTGTCGGTGAATGTTTAACTTTGTAAAAAACTGTCAAATGTTTTCCAGAACGGCTAATTCATTTCGAATTCCCACCAGCAGCAGATGAGAATCCCTCTTGCTCCCCTGTCTTCATATCTTCACCAGTACTCGAAACTGTCAGATTATCTTCCCTCCCTCCTCCCTGGCCTCCCTTCCTCTCTCTATGCCATCCTCGTGGACGCATAGGATTGTCTCACATGATTTAAATGGCATTTCCTCGAAACTAATACATTGGAGCTTCCCCCCCCCCCAACCCTGCCCCTTTGCTTACTTACTATTTGTATATTTTCTTTACGGAAGCATCTATTCAAACCTTCTGACTGGGCTTTTCCAAAAAGAGTTTTCCCATTCAAATTTTATCTTTCACAAAACAAAAATGCATCGAGTCTAGCAACTACGGATTGGCGTATTTACAAGGCCCGTGGACGCGATGGGAAAGCAAACTTCTAGGACAGATTATTTTGTAGATCCTTTAGGAGTAGATATTAAATAAAGTCGTAATCAACAGAAGCCTTCCCTAAAAATGAATTATGCCAGAGGGACCTGATTTCCTTCCTTTCTGATGAGTTAATTAAATTGTATATTAAAATAATTTCATAGATATAACATTGTATTTCAGACTTGTGAACAAAATGGAGAAATGTGGGCTGCATAACATTAAGATTAGAGTGAATTGTATTTTGTTGAAATAATATTACCCTAAGATACTGATTTTTTTTTTTTGAGTCTGTCCACCTGGAGGGATGTTCTTGATCCAATGTAACTTACTCATCTGTAATATTCAAATTAAGTCATCCAGAATTAAGTGCCGCGTAGATTATATGTGACAGGGCCTACGTGTGCAGCAAAGCCTTCGGCAGAATGAACCCAGACGTTCAGAGGGTGGATTTATGGTCCTCCCCCCACCGCCCCTCCCCAGGCCACCAATGTGAAGGTAGGGGTGGTATGTGCTGGGAGGAGAGCTTTAAGGTACAGCCGTCTTCGTCCTGCTCATAGGACGGCTGCTGCCAACCTGCCGTGCTCCTTTCATCCTTCCTTAGACCACGTCCAGTGTGCATTGTTTTAAGGGCAGAGACCACAGAGTTTATCTGTGGATTTCATGAGGCAACATTTTAAAATGCATTTATTCACTCTCCGTTTAGATTTTATGAAAAAGGAGCACACATTTTGAGAGGCATTGAGAAGCTTATTGATTTTACGTGCACTAACTAGCAATTTTCTTCGTATCAAAGATGTTTATTGAAACACGATGCTTTAATTTCTTAAAGCAAACCATATTTTAATCAGTGCCACACAGCTCTGAATTCAGGAGGCAGGAAGTAAGGAAAATACGCTTTGGAAAGCAGACATAACATTTCTATTGCTTTCACCTGTTGGCTGCAACAAAGGCAGCCACACCGATGAAGACCCTGAGGGGGTTTCAAGGTGGCAAGGTGGACGATGCCGCCCATCTGAATACACTTCCTCTGGCTGAGGATTTGTCTGCCCAAACCATAGGAGTTTTGGTGGAGAGAGGAAATAGTAGAGGCTGAGTCAGCAGAGTCTTTTCCAGATGTGCTTGTAGCTACCACTGGCCCCCTGACTTAGCTTCTTCTAAGTCAGTAGTTCCCAACCAGAGGTGATTTGACAGTGTCAGCAGACACTTGATGGTCACGATCCAGAGGGAGCTACTGGCATTTCTAGTGTGTAGAGGACAGGAGGGCTGTTGACACCTTACAATGCTCAGAATATCCCCACAACAAAGAGCTATGTGGCCCTCCACGTCTACAGTGCTGAGATTAAGAAACCCTGTAGTACCTGGGAGCCAGTGAAGTCAAGAAGTAGGGGATCTCAGGTCCATTGTGACAGCAGATCATTGGGCATCCAAGACAGTCATGGAATCAGGGCCACAGGGGTCTCCAGGGCCTGGTTCTGGTGGTAGTTGGGACTGGAGGGAGCAGGCTGTGGCCTCTGGTGTCCAGGGATACTGGCAGTGGTGTCCACTCTGCCCTGGTCCTTGACTTCTGTTGGGCCTGCTTCCTCTGTGTCTGGCATCCTATGACATCCCTCAAATGTAGGGACTCATGGGAAGGGCTTAGGACTCAGAGGCAGTTTGTTACATTGGAAATATATCCAGCCCAGTCACTGAAGGGAGAAGACCAGGAAAAATCAGGAAGACACCAGGCACCAGCTTCCAGAGTCCTCCCCATGTAATTGCTCAAGACACACTTATCCCACTCAGCCATGATCTGTGTGACAGATGCGCAGGGTTCCAAAGCCCGGGCAGCCCACTTGAGTTTCAGAGGCCATGGATTTTTGGAGGTGTGGTCACATAGGCACACACAACCAGAGACAAGCTGGTGAACACCATTGATCACACTCATGGTACAGGCGGGCCAGGTAAGCTGGTGCAGCATATTTCTGGCCCCTGGTGTACAAAACAGCCTTATTAATGAGCAGCATAGGGAAGATTCCAAGGTCTAAGGCCATGGTCAGTTATGCAAGCCGGCCCCCAAAACTCAGGAGATGAGTGACATCACCTTTTGTTTCCCACACATTGGGGTCATCAGCTCCTCTCTATCAAGCCTTTGTGTTTAAATCAGACAGGTTTGGTTCCTGGTGCTTGCATCCAACAAGCAGGCGCTGGCACATGCACGATGTCATATAAAAATAACAACCAAGGCCACTTTTGCGCTTTGCATTGATTGTGTGTTATTTCAAACTGATAACTTTATCTTTTCCATCAAAGGTGAGCTCTTTGAAGGCTCCACTGTAGACCATACATGAGTCAATGGAGAGAGTGTAATAGGGAATTCCACTGACGTCCTTGTGGCTCTTAAAAATTTGTATTTAAAATACCCTTTTAAAAAATAAGTAAAATACGTTTAAAATTTTTTTTATTTAAAAAATTATTTAAATTCAATTTGCCAACATATAGTATAACACCCAGTGTTCATCTCTTCACATGCCCACCTTAGTGCCTGTCCCCCAATCACCCTATCGCCCCAGCCTCTTCCCCTTCCACAACCCTTTGTTCATTTCTCAGAGTTAGGAGTCACTCATGGTTTGTCTTCCTCTCTAATTTTCCCCACTCAGTTCCCTTCCTTTCCCTTATAGTCTCTTTCACTATTTCTTATATTCCACGTATAAGTGAAACCATATGATGTTTGTTCTCCAATTGACTTATTTCACTCAACATAATACCCTCCAGTTCCATCCATGTCAAAGCAAATCGTAGGTATTCATCCCTTCTGATTCCCCCCTTTTTTTAGAGAGAGAGAGAGAGACAGAGAACACACACAGGGGTGAGGGGCTGAGGGAGAGAGAATCTCAAGCAGCCTCCCCACTGAGCACAGAGCCTGATGTGGGGCTCGATCTCATGACCCTGAGATCATGACTTGAGCTGAAACCAAGAGTAGGATGCTTAACCAACCGAGCCCCCCAGGTGCCCAATATTTTCTCTTTTTTTTTCCTCTCTTTTTAAAAATAGACTAGATCCAGCAGACCTGCACAGGCATTGCCCATATCACATTTAGACCTTTGTTGATGTGCAGCTCTGTGCCTCAGGGCGCCTTTAGCACTTGTGTCTGGGTGTCTGTGCATGTCCCAGACTACTCCAGGGGTCCGCCATTGCTGTGGTCTGAGGCATCCTGCTTTTCTTACGTGCGTACTGAATGTATGTGTATAGTGCAGATCATAATCTCTGAGGAAAGCAATATTACCACTCTCAATAATGACAAAATGCAGTCTGAGATGTTAGACCATGGTTGGGGTATATTTGTCCAATTTTCTCCCACAAGAGTCTCTTCTCTCTCTCTTCCTAAGACATTGAAGAGGATGAGGAAACCACTCTTTAGATACTTTTCCCCTCTTCAGATTATAAAAGTAATTCAGAATTATTATTAAAAATATAAAAACACAGGAAGGTATGAAGTGGATCATAAAAATAACTCATAATTCTATTATTCAGAGAATTGCTAGGATTTTGGTGTATAATTGTCCCATCTACTTTGAAGGCATATAGATGGGGATGATATATGTGTAGTGTGTGTGTGTATGTATGTACACACGCATGCCTAGGAATATACACCCATAGAGTCATAACTTACATATAATTTATATCATTTGGATCCTGCCGATGTCCTTCTAAGACCTGCTTTTCATTTGTCTTATTGATGCTAACTATATCAACATAACATATTCATCCAAATTGTTGAAGAATGTTACCTGGCCTCATGAGCTGTGCCATAGTTAGAAGTTCTGGTATTGGACATACAGCTATTTCCATGTTTTATGTCGCATGTCATGCTGTGATGACAATCTACCATCAAATCTCAGTGCACATATGACTTTCCCTCAAGGTTATGTTCTTACTGGTGGGATTTCTGAATGAAAGGATATGCACATTTTTCCAATTAAAACTTACAGCCAGTTCTCCTGCATAGAAGTTGTTCCAAATTTCACAGAGGGCCTGTTTTCTCATAAATTTACCGATTTTTAGTGATTAGCTCATGTGTGTATATGTATACTTGGTGTGAAGTGACTCCCCATTATAATTAAATGTAAAATAATTTTGACCAGTAAGGAACTGCCAGAAAGCCTTTTAATGAACTTCATTGTTTTCTCTTTTAACCAAGACGTCAGCCTGTTCAAATTTGCCAAATAATGTGAAGAAGTAAACAAAATAGTTTCTTGACCCTAAAGAAGCAATTGGCATACATGATCACCTGACTTCCCAGACTTTCGCGACCAGGGCCCAGTTACTCCTGCTGGAAGCTTTGGTTCTATGGGCACCGAGTAGGCCAGGTGTGGGCTCCACCACAGGCAGGGTCTACAGGGCCAGATCCTGGAGCTGGGGTTGGGTTCTGGTTTAGGGGGCACCTCTCAATTTATCACTGAATCTCAGGGGGCCATGTTGGTTGGTATGCTTTTCTCCCTGGGCAGGACTGATTTTCAGGACTCACAGAGACATTTTCTTCATGTGCGGAAGAAGTAATTTGTTCTCCAGATTTTGATTATGTCACACTTATTCCTTTTCTAATTATCCCTTATTTGTTCAATATAAGATAATAAATTCTGACAAACAATCAGTGAATGGGCACCAAGTGATGTGCTTCATTTTAATTGGCTTGCTTTCTTTTTTTTCTTCTCTGCTAAATTATAGCCCATCAGCATGAGGTTCCCTGTGGTGAACAGCTAATAATATGCCCAGGTGCAGCCAATTTTACTTCCTAAATAAGAAATAATAGCTACGGATCCCCCAAATGTGAAGTGGAAAAGTGGGCCGTAATATCTCTTCTCAGCGGTGTGCATGCTAGGGCAAGTTATACATCCCAATCTCTATTCTAACAATTTCCCTTTAAAAATGTGATCGCAATTAATTTGCAATACACTGATGAATTAAAAACTGTGGCCTTCATTGATGCACAGAAGGCTTTCTTAGAGACTTCTGAGAAATCTCTTGTTTACATTAACCTTAGATTTCACAATTAAAAAAACTGCTTTAAGAATTGAGACTATAGGGATCCCTGGGTGGCGCAGCGGTTTAGCGCCTTTGGCCCAGGGCGCGATCCTGGAGACCCGGGATCGAATCCCATGTCGGGCTCCCAGTGCATGGAGCCTGCTTCTCCCTCTGCCTGTGTCTCTGCCTCTCTCTCTCTCTCTCTCTCTCTGTGTGTGACTATCATAAATAAATTTTAAAAATTATAAAAAAAAGAATTGAGACTATAAAACTACTATAGATAAATACAAATGAAAATATACCTGTTAAATGACCCAATTAAACAAGATTCCACTACATTTTTTTCCCAAAATGGTGCTAGGAGGGGGTGTTGCATTGGTGCACCAACCCCCGGCAAACTTAACCAATGGGATGCCAGTTACTGGAACTTGTTCCTCTTGCAACTTGACCACTAGTAATACTTATTTCCTACTTAGAGACACTGTAATGGTTTTTGATTAGGGTAGGATGAAGGTGGATGTTTTCAATTTTTTCTTAGATAAATTTTATTTCTTAAGCCACCTGACCATGGAAGCACAGTTTCCAGTAAATCCAAGCATCCTCTTCCCAAGGATGAATTGACAGGCATTTTATCCACTGTGACATCTAAGTTATTTTTATAGCCGCATGGATACAGACACTCTTGAGCCCCCCAAAAACATATGAGAAAAGTAACAAAAGAGAGGGGATTAAAATTAATGATCCTTATCTTTGTTCTCCAATGCTGTAAGTAAGATTATGGATGAGGGGAGCCTGGGTGACTCAGTCCATTAAGCATCGGACTCTTGATTTCAGCTCAGGTCATGATCTCAGCAGGGTCCTGGCATTGAGCCCCACATCGGACTCTATGCTCAGTGAGGAGTCTGCTTAAGATTCTCTCTCCCTTTGTTCCTCAAATTAAATAAATAATTCTTTAGGAAAAAAATTACAAATGAGAAAGCTAAAATGAAGACAATAACGTATGTTGCTGACCACTTCCCTCCTTATCTACTGCAAAGCTCTGGCTCAGTGACTATTTTCCACATGCCCTGTTCCCTTGTTGGCCACCTCCACACTGCAGCCAAAAGATTATCAGAAACCATTCAAGATATCCATTGCTGTGAAACAAACATTTCCAAACTTGGTAGCTTAAAATAACTAACATTTGCTTTGTTCATGGGCAGGAGATTTTGAGCAGGGCTCAGTAGAACGGTTTGCCTCTCCTCTGGGATGCGTGGACCTCAGCTGTGATGGCATGAATGACCAGCAGGATGGAAATCTGTTCTTTCCTTGGGGCAAGGCTGATTTGGAGAGTAACAGAGACTTTTCTCATGCACAGGATGACCTCTCTTTCTTTAGTTCATTGCCTTCAGTCCTTTCCCCATGGTATGGCTCTTGACTTGGTTCTCTTGCAGTAGTTAGGCTTCTTATATGGTGGTTCAGGGCTCCTTGGGAGAGTGAGCCCAGTGACTAGGCTGAGGCTGCAAGGCTTCTTATAACTTGGTCTTGGAAATCCTAGAACGTGACATCCACCAAATTCTCTTGGCTAAGAAGATCATTAAGGTCAACTTGGATTCAAAGAGAGGAATTAGACTCCAACTCTTGATGAGAACTGTAGTAAAGAATTTGCATCTATTTTTAATTTTTCACAAAAACATGATGGATCTTTCCAGTCTAGCTTAAAACCCCCCAAGGCTTCCCAGTGCTTTTCAGATAAAATCTGGTATTGGTTTGGAGCATCCTGAGTGTTTCTGTGGACTAGCCATCTAACCATGGCTCTCCCAGGCTCTGCTCTCTCCATTTTAATAACTCAACTTTCCTCCATTTCCTTGAACTACAGTGGTTTTTCCCACCTCATGTTCTCTTTGTATGTTGTCTGGCAAAGCCCAAGTATCTTCCAGCATCGGCTTAACTGTCACGTGGTTGGGGAAGCTTTCATTGACTCCTGGGTGCAGTCAGATGGCTCTGCTGTGTCCTTTCTTAGCACTCAGTATTGAATGTTAATTGTGTCATCCAGTGCTTGCATACATCACTGGAACAAAAGCCTCATTAAGCGAGGGGGGTTTTAATGCTGTTCCATGCTATTTCTATAGCAGCTAGCCCAGTGTCTTGCACACAGTACACATCTAATAAATATTTATTGAGTCAACATCCTATGAGCCTAAATCCAGAGGTAGTGCTAACATGTACTTACACCAAATCACACCAATTTCATGAAAGAATTGTCTCCTAAGATATTATGGACCTGCACCATCCAGTGAGGTAGCCATGGCCCTACTTGATGCTGTGCTAGATCCCAGACATGTGGCTGGTATGAACTGAGAGTGTTGAAAGAGTGAACTACATATTGAATTCCACAAAAAAAAGAATATAAATGTTCTCATTAATAATATTTTATACAGACTACATGTTGAAACTAATAATTTTGATATACTAGGTTAATGAAGTATATTAAAATTAATTCCACCTGCTTTTTATATTTTTACTTTCTTAAAATCTAAAATCACATGAATGGCTGTCATTTGAGGGTCATGTTATATTTCCACTGAACAATTCTGCCCTAGACAGAAGGTTCTTTGGTAAAATATGCTAGAATTAATGCTACAGGAAGTCTTCTCTTTTTAGAAGGTTTATAATGAATGTATCAAAGGTGCTGAGAAGTCCTGCAAGGAGACACCTGTTTACTTTAGGCCAATGTTTTTGGAAGTGATTTGACCATGCATGGGATCCATTCTTTTTAGCACCCCGTATATTTATCTTTCATGAAACACACTTTGGGAAACATGGTGAGGTACCTGTTACCAGAATGCCTGATTCTAGAGTCATGGATGTGGTTCATATAATACTGACTCTCATTACAAAAATTAGAAGCCGAGTCTACTACTGTGTGCCTCCTCATTTGTGGTAGGAGGTGGAATGGGGGGATGTTCAAGAGAAAGCCAGATTTAGGGACTCTCTCAGAATCACAAAATATCTCACATAAAGTCACATAAAATGACCGTTTCCCTGGGTGCTGGAAGTCATGTTCACTTGGACAGACAGAGCCTCATCAGCCTCAGAGTTCTGAATAGCCCACACTGGGCTCTTGGCAGAAGTCTAGGCCTTTTTTTCTTGTTTGTTTACTTTGTTTACCTAGTTTGTTTTAGTTTGCTGAAGAGGCAAACTCAAGATGTAGCATCCTATTTCTGACATATAATGTGTATGGAGAGGTGTGTCCAAGGGATGGGGTGGAGAGAGAATAGATGTAGACTGTGTCACGGTCAAAGGTGCCATATTGTCCTGCAGTTTCCTTGAACTGGCTCCCAGAAATGTGGGCATTTTATTCAACCATCAATGATGGATATTTTCTCACTGGGAATTCCACATTTTGATCTTGATGGGAGGGACAAGAGATGTAAATGTGCCATTTCTCGACACAGAATCCTCAAGATTGCCACTTGAACTGTGTCCTGTGACTCGTTTTTGTTTTAAAGGTATTTAGGCCTCATGCAATTGTGTTCTGCAGCTTTCTGAACCTGGGAAACCATCCATCTCCCCATAAGGAAGCATCTTAGAAATTAATCCCCAGAGCACCATGACACTCTTTGATGGGCTGTTACTAGAATGATCTTGATGTAAGAGCACAGAGTGAGAAGAATTCTAACCAGAGCTTGAGACAGACTTGACAATCTCACCCCTTTCTACCCATCCTGGGATTAGCCTTTCCTAGTAAGGGCTCTTTGCCAGAGCCAGTACTGACCTCCCATTTCCACCCAATTTCAATAAAATATTTCCCTTTTAGAGATCTCCTCTTTAATCAGCCTCTCCAATGTCATTTTCATCTACTTTTCCAAGATTTTTCTTTTTCATTTTTCTTGTTCTTGTGGAGGTTCAGCTTTCCTCCCCACTGTGTGATTAAAAGGAACATTGCACTGTGTTATTCTACTTGGAGCGGAGATGCAAAGCATTTCCTATAAGCATAAATCTTAATTGCCATTGTTCCTATAAATCATAAATAACCTTCACCCAAGTATCATCTCACATAAGAATGAAGAAGGCAAGAACAGAACATAAAAAGGTATTAATTGATAACTAACCAGGTGTTCTATCTCGCTTCAGTATAAATTTTATGACAACAATTTTGTGTTAATTGCTTCTTCTGGCATTGAAAACTCCATATGAGGTGCACATTTTAACTCTTTCTAGACCCACCTGCAAATAAAACACTGATTTGGAAATACAAAGCAGTTTATCACATTCAAAATATTTTACACAGAAAGAACATGAGAATTTGACCAGGTATAAAATCAGTGGTGGCTCCTAGAACTGGTACCTTCTATTTAAGGAAGGAGGGAAGAAAAGGTGGCCTGGTGCTGTTATAACCAAAATGGCTGCATAATTTAAGAAAATGGCAAATTTAAATTCTTTGTATATGAAGTTGTTATTTCAGTTTGCCAACAAATAAAATAAATCAGCATTTCCCAAATTATGATGTTCTATTAAATACTTCTTTGGGAAAATTTATACTTTGTGCACTTGACTACAGGCTTTGATGGTCAACAGATTTGAAAAATACTTCATAGCAGAATTCTCTTGTTGCGGGTGCAATGCATCAAGCACAGTAAAAGTGATAAGAGATTTTGTAATAAAATTTTTTATTTTTATGCTTAACTTTATCTAACTGCATTTTCACAACCTGTTTGGGCATAAAACAATTTGTTTTGAGCCACATATCTTATTTTTCCTTAGAATACCAATTTGGGAAATGCTAAAACACACAGTGATGGGGTATGTGTGTGTGTGCACATGCGCACACATGAGTGGATGCACACATGGGTGCGTGTGATGGGCTGGTCTCTTTTTTGTTATTCTGCAGTAGGCCAAGCTATTTCTAATTTTATTGAATGCATTGGATTACAATATTTTCTTGTTTTTTCTAGCTTAAAAATATATTTTTAAATATCCAGTCCTTATACCTAACCCCATTAAAAGCTATTTTATGGCAATCCAAAATTATAGTAATGAAACAGAATATGATGTCAGCAGATTTTTTAGGATAATTATTTTTCTGCTTTTGATATGAAAATCTTTCCATTGAGCTCATAATGATTGTTTGTATGTCATAATCAATTTCTACCAGTTGTAGTGCCTTTTAGAGTTGATACTTCTCTCTTTTGAAAAACTCCCAATCTAAGGCTCTAAGTAGAGGGCAACAAGGAATGCAAGCCTGGGCTGTCTGTAAGTCCTCCTGTGAAAGCTCTACCCTCTACCCTCTTCCCTGTCTGTCCACCCACCACTGTCAGCCTCCATGAAGCCATGTTGTCCCTACGACTTTGGGCCAACTTCCTACTCCATCTGGGGTAGTGCGCAGTGGGTGGGGACATTCTAACCATTCTTCTGTTCTCATTTTGCCCTTGAAATCCATAGAAAGATGAAAGTTTTTTAGAGCAGTTAAGAAATAAGCAAGACTCTGTTGCACGGGGAATTAAGATATGAATAAATTGAAACACATTTTTTGAGTAAGATGTTCTTTGCAGACTTCCTGTAACTGATTGGAATCATTTATCTTGCTGTGATTTCACAGCACAAACATAATTGTGATTGTTGTTCTTTGCTGATTTAAGTGAAATATAATTGTACTCTGAAAAAAAATGAAAAAAATTATGCAGTTGGTTAATTTAAAAAGCTACTTAGGAATGTAAGCATGGAGATTATGGATATTGTGAGTGGAAGAAAGTGACACAGTGGCCAGACCAAAAACAGAGGAGGGGATGTTAATCCTGTGGAGGCTAAAGGTGTATTTAATGTGACATATGAACAGACTCAGAAATGTGGTCTACTCAGCAGCTAAAGCACATATCACACCCGGCCATCTCAAGGCTGGATGACCTTGGGAAAGTTCTTGGGTCTTAGACTCCCCTTTGGCAAAACTTGGAGTTGTTCTAGATGGGAGGACAAATTCAACCCAGAGCCAACTTCAACCAACTAGAATATTTGTATTTTGTGTACACACTGTTGGCCTGTACGATACTTGAAAGTTTATTTTGAATAATTGGCAACATTTAAAATGAACTATAAAATCCAGATTTCCAGCTCCTCTTGAAAAACTAATTCTGACATTACAGACTCATATTTCTATGGGTCAGGAGCTGTCTGTGGCTGCAGTGTCCTGCTTCCCAGTTCAGAAAAGTCCCCACCACCTCTGGTGTCCCTGGAACTGAGACAAACTGGCAGTTGCCAATTGCATTCACAATGTGTGCTGTTTGCTTATAGTCTTTTAGAATTATTAAATGATTGTGTATAGAAATGCCATTGATTTCTGGGCATTGGTGGTACCCACATTTCTATCCAAAATAAAATATTTTTTCAAGAAAAATTAGATATACCCTATTACTTTTTTAAATTTTTATTTATTTATTCATGAGAAACAGAGAGAGAGAGAGAGAGAGAGGCAGAGACACAGGCAGAGGGAGAAGCAGGCTCCATGCAGGGAGCCCGACGTGGGACTCGATCCCTGGTCTCCAGGATCACACCCTGGGCTGAAGGTGGCGCTAAACTGCTGAGCCACCCAGGCTGCCCTGCCCTATTACTCTGTATAAATAAAGAGTATGTATTTAATATATAAACAAAGTATATAGTATTTTTTTGTTGATAACCCATCCAACTTTGCTCAGGTTTGCTACCATCTTGGCCCCAGATGACATTTCAATTTGTGGCCTTTAGTCTAAAGCTGGGGTTGGTAAACTGTGGTCTTCTTTCACCTGTTTTTGTAAATAAAGTTTTATTGGGACATGATATACTTATTCATTTGCATATTGTCTATGATTGCTTTCACATTCTAGTTACAGATTTGAGTACCCACAATAAAGACTATATATTTGACAAAGCCAAAAACATTTATTATTTGACCCTTTATAGAAAAAGCTTGAAGACTTTTTGCTTTGAAACTTCAGCTCTGACATGTATAGAAATTGGGAGTCATCACTCAACTTCTTACAACAAGAAGAAAGCTGAACAAACTGAAAATTGATGACTTTTCTTAGATCCACCAGAGAATTGAAGTCATAGGGCAAACAGCCATTCTAAAATCTGGAGGGACTGCCCAAAACAGAGAATGGCATCTAAGGTCAGTTTACCGGGAGCAGAGCTGGTTGGAACATTTAAATGGTAATTTTGACAAATTGCTGACAGCAAGTGTGGATACCTAAAGAGGTAACATTTCTTGGAGGCTCCCATATACTTTCCTTCATTTTACCTCCAGGAGCCTCATCAAGTTCTCACATGGACATCAGAGAAAACCCCCTTTTTGTTTTGAACATGGGGAGTGGAAAAACCAACCATTTGAAATAAGCCCAGTGCATTCTCTATAATGAAGCCTTGTTTTCTGAGGGAAATTATTTTGTTCGTACCTTACCCAGCCTAGGGAAGAGCACTTAGCCAACAGCAGCCCCCTCTAGCTTTCTTATCTCACATAAAGCGAGAAAAAATTAAACAAACAAACAAAACCTGAAAGTTACAACCCAGGGACTCAGGGTTACTAAAAACTGAGATTTAATCCCAAGATTATAGAAAGCTTCTCCTTCTCAGCCCCTTTCCACCATGTCAACAGGGGTCCAACATAATAGCAGTATATTACAACTGAGAGAGCCGTAAGACACACTCCAAAGAGTTCCTACAGACACAGAGAACAGAAGAGAAAATAAAGTAAAATAAGAAAGCTAGAGGGAGCTGAAGCTGGTCCCCATAGCTATATCAGTATTAAATATAGTCCAACTGCTGCCCAGATTCACATAAAATGTCACAATAAAATCCTAATTAGCTCAGTTCCTATAACTCGATAGATCATGTCAGTCTTTCAATACAAATTTTACAAGGAATGAAATACAAGAAAAGACATATATGAAGAGACAAAGTAAGCCTCAGAACCAGAGTCAGGTATGACACAGATTTTAGAATGATCAGACTTGGAATGTAAAATAGCTTTGATTAATATGCTGAGGCATCCAGTGGAAAAGGTAGGCAACATGCAAGAGTAGATAGGTAAGATAAACAGAGAGATGAAAACTCTAAAGAAGAATCAAAAGAAATGCTAAAATAAAAAACAGTGTAACAGAAATGAAGAATGCCTTAAATGGGCTCACTGCTAGACTGGGCACAATCAAGAAAGAATAGAAAGCCTGAAGATACGTCCTTTGAAATGTCTCAAACTGAAATGCAAAGAAAAAAATAAAAAGGAACAGAGTATCTAAGAATTGTGGGAAAATTAATTACAAAAGATAAAACATGCATAATGTGAATGCCAGAGGAAAAGAAAGGTTCAGAAGAAACATCTCAAGAAATGATAGCTGAGAATTGTCTGAAATTGATGGACTTAAAATCAGAGATCCAGGAAGCTCAGAGAACACCAAGTGTGATAAATACCCCCAAATTCTACACTTTAAGCATATTATATCCAAACAGCAGAAACCAAAGAAAGAGATAAAATATTAAAAGTCCTTGGGAGTAGGGTGGGGTGGGGGGGGCATCTTACCTGTAAAGGAACTAGGACAAGAACTATATTGGCCTTTTTGCTACAAACAACACAAGCAAGAGAATGGAAAGAAATATGTAATGTGTTGAAAGAAAAACAAAAGCCGTGAACATAAAATTCTATATCCAATATAATTATTCTTCAAAAGTGAAATATTTTCTTAGACAAATAAAGACTGAGGATTTGTCAACAGTAGACCCGCCTTGTAAGAAATGTTAAAAGATATTCTTCAGAGAGAAGGAAAATAACTAGTCAGAAACTCAGATCTATATACAGAAAAGAGGCACATCACAGATGGAATAAATGATAGTAAAATAAAATTTGCAAGAAAATAATGGACAAATCCACTATTATACAGACGTTAACACTATCAGTAATTGACAGAGCTAGCAGGCAGAAAATGAGTAAGGATATAGTTGACCTGAACGCTACCATCAAACAACTGAATCTAATTGACATTTATAGAATACTTCATTAGCAGCAGAATACACATTCTTTTCAAGTGGAATATTCACCCAATTCACATTCTGGGCCATAAAGCACACTTCAATAAATTTTTAAGATCATTGAATCACACAAAATACGGTCTCACACTACAACAGAATTAAACTACAAGGGAATTATATTTAATTCAATAGCAGAAACGTAGAAAAAAATCTCTGAATATTTGGAGAGTTAAAACACTTCTAAATAACACATGAATCAAAGGAAAAGTTGCAAGGGAAATTTAAAAACATTTTGAACTAAATAAAAATGAAAATACAACTTTGGATTGTGTGGGATTCAATGAGAGCATTGCTCAACAAAAACTTACAGCATTTAATGTGTATATTAGAAAAGAAGGAATATCTGAAGTCAATCATATAAACTTCCAACTTTGGAAGCTAGAGAAGGAAGTACAATATAAGCCTAAAGCTAGCACAAGAAAAAAAAAGTAATGAAAAAATCAGAGAAGAAATCAATTACATTGAAAGTGGGAAGCCAGTAAGAAAAATCAACAAAACTAAAATCTAGTTCTTTGAAAAGATCAATAAAATTGGCTCCAGCTACATTGCCAAGAAAAAAGGAGAGAAGATGCAACAACCCAAGTTGTTATAACCCAAGTTATAATATTATAACTAATATTAGAAATGAAAGAGAGGTCATCACTCAGGATTCCGTGAACCTTAAAATGGTAATAAAGGAGTATTATGAAAAACCCAATGCCCACAAATTTTATAACTTAAATGAAAAAACAAACAAAGAAACAAACCCTAATTTCCTGGATGACACAAACTACCAAAATTCATGGAAGGAAAAATAGATCTTAACGGGGTTATATATATTAAAGAAATTGAATCAGTAATTAAGAACCTTCCAAAAAAGACAGTAGCAGGTCCAGATGGTTTCACTGGTGAATTTTTCCAACCATTTACAGAAGAAATGATACCAATTCTCTACAATCTTTTCCTAAAACGAAAAGCAGAGGAAATAAAAGGTATACATAATAGGCAAGAAGAAATAACACTATCTTTGTTCACAGATAACATAATTGAAAACTCAAAAAAAAATCAATAATGAAACTCCTGAAAGTAATAAGCAGTTATGACAAGGTTTCAGGGTATAAGACTAATTATACAAAGTCAACTCCTTTACTTTGTATCAGCAATAAGCAATTGAAATTTGAAATTAAAAACAGATCATTTGCATTAGAGCAGCCAAATTAAAACTTAGATATTAATCTAATAGGATCTATCTGATGCAAACTGCAAGATCTATCTGATGAAAACTGTAAAACTCCAATGAAAGAAACCTAAGGTCTCATAAATGGAAAGATATTCCATGTCCATGAATGGGAAGATTCAATATTGCAAAGATGTCATTTCCTCCCAACTTGACCTATAGATTCAGTGCAATCCCAATCAAAATCTTAGCAAGTCAATTTTTGCATATCAGCTAATTGACTCTGAAGCTTATTTGGAGAGTCAAAAGACTCATAGAAGAATAGAGTTAGAGCACTATGACTACTTGACTTTAAGACTTCCTTGATCATGACAGCATGCTGTTGGCAGAGAGATAGTCAAATACATTAATGGAACAGAATTAGGAGCTAAGAAGTAGATCCACACAAATAGATTCAACTGAGTTCTGACAAATGAGCAAAGGCAATTCAATGGGAAAATACAGTCTTTACAACCAGTAGTGCTGAACACAATGGACATCCATCCATATGCAACAATAACAACAACAACAAACCCAAAACCAAAAACTAGACATAAACTTTTACAATAATATTACAGTTTGCTTTCATAAAAATTAACTCAAAGTGGATTATAAAATTAAATATAAAATGCAAAACTATATAATGTCTGGAATGCAGAAGAAAATCTAAATGACTTTGGATTTGGCTATGACTTCTTAGATACAAGCACAGAGGCACAATCCATGAAAGAAAAAAAAAACTGTCAGGCTTTATTAAAATTAAAAAGTCCTGCTCTGCAAAAGACACTGTTATGAGCATCAAAGGACAAGCCACCACTTGGGAGAAAACCTTTGCAAAACATACATCTGAAAAAGACTTGTATCCAAAATATCTAAAGAACCTTTAAAATTCAGCAATAAGAAAAACAATCCAGTTTTATTTATCTATTTTTATTTTTATTTATTTATTCATGAGAGGTGCAGAGAGAGGCAGAGACAGAAGCAGGCTCCCTGCGGGAAGCCTAATGCAAGACTCAACCCCAGGATCCTGGGATCACAACCTGAGCCATAGGCAGGCACTCAACTACTGAGCCACCCAGATGCCCAACAATCCAGTTTTTAAAAGGACAAAAGGTATGAATAGACACTTCACTAAAGATGATATACATAGATAGTGAATAAGTGTATGAAAAGATACTCATCATCATACATCATCAAATTAAAATTAACAGTGCAAATTAAAACAACAGTGAGGTACTGGTATGTGTCTGTTAAAATGGCTAGAATCCAAAACCCTGATGATACCAAATGCTGATGAGGAAATGGAGCCATAGGAAACTTTCTTTCATCTCTGGTAGAAATCTGAAACAGTAGAGCTACTTTCAAAGATAGGCTGTCAGTTTCTTTCAAACTACGTGAAATCTTACCACACAATCCATTAATCACGTTCCTAGGTATTTACTCAATGAGTGAAAAACTTATGTCTAAACAAAAATCTGCAAACAATGTTTATAGAAACTTTATTTATAATTGCCCCCAAAACTGGAAGAAACCAAAATGTCCTTCAAAATGGAAAGGATAAAAAAAAAAAAAATGGAAAGGATAAGCATCCCGCGGTGTATCTAGACAATGGAATACTATATAGCAATAAAAAGAAATGAGCTATCAAACTATGAAAAGACTTGGAGGAACCTTAAATGCATATTGCTAAATGAAGATACCCTGTCTGGAAAGGTTATATACTGTATGATTCCAATGATATTCTGGAAAATTCAAGCTATAGAGACAGTAGAAAGGATCAGGGGCTTCAGAGTATGGGCCATAGAAAGATAAATAGGTGAAGTATGGAGGATCTTTAGGGCAGTAAAACTATTCGGTGTGATACCATAATGGTGAATACATGGCGTTATGTATTTTTAAAAACCTATCAAGTGTAAAAGACAGAATGAAGTTTAATATAAACTATGTTCTGCAGTTAATAGTATATCAGTAGAGCTTCTTCCGTTATAACGAATTCGCCACACTGATTCAAGATTTTAACAAGAGGGGGATCTTATATGGGAAGCAGTATATGGAAACTCTCTGTGCTATCTGCTCAATTTTTCTATAAATTTACAACTGTTCTAAAAAAATGAAATCTAATTCTCAAAAGAAAAGTGGAAAAAAATTTTTTTGCCAGTCTTTGTATGGAGCCATGAACCTTCCTGTCCTAAAACTCAGTGAGATGCTTGGTACCCATTCCTGTAATCACACCCACAGAGGAGATCTTTAATTTGTTTGAAGAAGACATTTTTCCACGAGATCAAACTTCAGTGTAAAATATACAAAGTCATTCGTACTTTGGGAAAGTAGGTTATTTTGATTTGCCATATACGCTATTTGCACTTGACACCTAATGGTGATATCTTAACAGGCAGAAGCTAGTTTAAGCCAGCAACAGCCAAACTGGCTTAGACATGAGAGCATAAATATATTCTACGTGTTATGAGTGCTTACAATTTATTAAAGGAGCATTGTGTTATTTGATTGTGGATTCTTAAAATATGTTAAAATATTTAGATTGGTTAAAAAAAAAACTAGTAAAAAACATGAAAAAAAAAAAAAACCCTCCATAGAACCTTCAGGCAAAGAAAATTGTAAAATGTTTTCAGTACAAGGACAAATCCAGAAGACAATGTTGTTCAATCAATCAATTAATTAAAAATGTATTCATTTATTTTAGAGAGAGACAGAGTGAGGGGGGACAGAGGGAGAGAGAGGATATCAAGCAGATTCAGGGCTGACCATGGAGCCCATGCGGGACTTGATCCCACGATCCCCAAGACCGTAACCTGAGCCAAAATCAGGACTCAGAGGCTTAACCAACTGAGCCACCCAGGCACACCTATTTTGTTTTTAATGTAGCCTCACATTGACTTACCTATTGTGATGGATTCCGGAACATGGACCAACATGAGCATACGTATATGTTCATATTTATATATATTTATACATATAATTTATATTCATATGATATATTCAAGAAATGAGGCACATATGAGCTATTTCATTTTCCCTCGAGGGTGATTTTTAGCTATGAAACTGTCATGGGAGCCAGGCCTTAAATCACAGTAAAAAGCATTATATTTCCCTTAAAAATGACATGAATAGAGTTCAGCCATTTTTCTGAGTGTGTACTTTTAGTATCACCCAGATTGTTTTGGAGGGCAGATGTTGGAGAATGTTTTTTTGTGGTGAGGAATTACCACAATTATATACTCTGTTTTCTTGTGTGGTCATCTTTCTTCCTAAGATACCTACCTGGTCTTCCCACCTCTCTAGTAAAGACTCAGTTTCCTTGTGTTGTAGAGTTCTGACATACAATAGAGATTTCTTCTTTTTATCTAAACCAAAAAAAATTGGTGGAAAAATTCAGGAAACTCTTGAACAAAGAATGAGCATCAAGGGCTTCTGAGTCTCCAGCTCCCACCTTCAGTGAATAATCAGTGTTGGCTCTGCTGTGCTTTTAAAGCAGTACATCCTTAAAAGGTTATCATTCGGGGGGAGCGGTTTTTTTTTTTTCAGATTTTATTTATTTGTGAGAGACACAGAGAGAGGCAGAGACACAGGCAGAGGGAGAAGCAGGCTCCATGCAGGGATCCTGATACGGGACTCGATCCCAGGACCTGAGCCAAAGGCAGACGCTCAACCACTGAGCCACCCAGGCGTCCCCAGGGACAGCATTTTTGTATTTGAAAATTTCTGAAAGTTTGATATTATAACCAGTCCTGTGGATATAGAGTTATTTTGGTCATTTTTCTAAAACATCCTCTTTTATAGGTAGTGGGTATGTATTCTCATAGAACAAGTGAGTCAGCTGTGTTCATATGACAATATTAGGGGGTTTCTAGCTCTACGCTCCACCATTTTTAAGGCCTGTGCTAGTGCTCATGCTCAGTGAACCACTGCAGGGAAATGGGTTTCTCAGAGTGCTCTGCCTTGTTAGTCTTTGTCCAAAAGTAAAACCAGAGGCGAGCTTGGATATAAGCATAAGACCAGATGCACACACACCGGGAACAAAGAAGCCACACTTTGCTGCAACCTATATCCTATTAGAAGTAGGGGTGACATTACAGGCTAGGACACTCAAGCTCATAAATTTTACTTTGCTGGAAGAATTTATCATTAGTGTTGTTTATGTCCTAGGACCATTAAAAATGTGGGACAGACTCCCTCCCTCCCTTCCTTCCTTCCTTCCTTCCTTCCTTCCTTCCTTCCTTCCTTCCTTCCTTCCATGTTGTGTGGTCAAACATTCCTTTCAGTGTAACATTAAACAGAATTTGGATCTGGTCCAAATCCTTATAAACCGGAACCCTAACGGGGTTGACTTTTGCCTTTTCTTTTCTGTTGATAAACATTCCTTCTTTCGATTGAATTGCCAGAAGCCATGAATTAAACATTAGCTGATCCGATAAGCCAAATATTGAAAGCTTTTCCCTCAAAGAAAGGAGTCATTCCACTTAAGATGCGCCTATCAAATTTACAGTCGGTGTAGATTAAATGGAAGTGAACAAATCAATGTTTTTTTCTCTGGGTCAGAAAGGTTTTCTAGCAAGTGTATGCTGCTAGAGTGTAAGCTATGTAAATAAATACATGCACACATCGGGGTGTGCATCTGTGCAGTTTTGATCTTTTCAACAACTCAATCTATTTCCCAATATATCAAAGTAACACTGTGCCATTATTTTGAAAGGAAATTGAGTTAAAGACAGGGATCTTTGGCAGCAGTTTCACAGATGCTCATCAACATATTTGGGCTACCCACCCCCCCCAAAAAAAGTTTATGCTGAATTCTGAGAGATTTTTTTAAAAAGTATCTCTCGTTTATGGTAAAAAGAAATAGATTATCAGGAAGAGTTAATTATGTGGGGGGTTTCTGAAGAATTTATTGACTTTCGAGTAAGAAGGGCACATTCATATTCCTTAGCCAAGCAGAACTTCCTAGCTCTGCGCTGTAGGGCACGTTGCAAGTGTGAGCTTGCAACACACCTTTGAATGGAGATGGTCCTTTAGAAGCTCAGTATGGGGCAGCCCTGGTGGTTCAGCGGTTTAGCACCACCTTCAGCCCAGGGTGTGATCCTGGAGACCTGGAATCAAGTCCCACGTCGGACTTCCTGCACGGAGCCTGCTTCTCCCTCTGCCTGTGTCTCTGCTTCTCTCCCTCTCTCTCTCATAAATAAATAAAATCTTAAAAAAAAAAAAAGAACCTCAGTATATTCCCTTCCCAGGAAGAATGCAGAGAAGGTATATATCATTATCCATTCATCTGTTGTGACATACCTATCGTAGCTTAGGTGTTGTTTCAGATTAAATTTTAAAGAGAAGCAATTTCTGACACCTACAAGGTGGATGAGTGGTTATGGGAAGAAATAAATAAGGAGGAGGAGATGGAAAAGTAAGAGGTGAACACAGAGATACGTGGTGGCACCAAACAAGGCGTGATCGGTGCTGCCTGGTACCAGGACAAGTCCAACAGGGGCCCCGTGAGAAGGTGCAAGTGAACGCAGACCACCTCACCTAACCTAGTCTCAGCAGAGAGGGCACAGAGTTAGAACCAAGAGTGTGAAGCATTCTTCAGTGGTATCCTTGAGGGTACGTAGGCCCCTGCAGAAGGGCTGTGGTTGCCTTCTTGGCATCAGCTCCCAAAAGCACCACCATCACATGATTTCTTCTCACTCCTTGGTTTCCATTGCGGCGCCCAGTGGAGAGACCACATCTTTGTATGGCGGGCAGCCCGGTTATGACAGGTGGCACTCCTTGGTGGCGACTAGCTGTGTTCCGACGGCCTCTTCACAGTCTCTTCCGCAGTATGGACAGAGAAGCTAGCATGCATTCACCACCACCCCCCAATCCAGTGCCAAATATTGTGCCCACAGCCTTACAAAATGGCATTTCACCTAATGCTCCTAACAACCTTAAGAGACCATCACTAGTGTTTTTCTTTTTCAGACGATAAGAAGTGAGTCTCCCAGACTTAAGTGTCTTGCCTATGGTCGTACTCTGGATAGGACAGAACTGGAGACAACGCCCATGGGAGCTGACTCCAATCCCAGGTTCCGCCTATCACGATGTCCCATTAATCTACGCCCCTCTGTACAGCTCGTGCACATCCTGGTCACCTTCCAGGGACTCGTGGCTCTGCAGAGTCCCTGCCAGCAACACATTTCCAAACTCCATTGCATAGTGCAGATTGTTTTAAATCTAGTATTGGTTCCTATTTTACCTTTCAGCACATAACCCCTTATTATCCTTATTCCAGTAATGTACGGGGGGGGGGGGCATGAGGGGGAAGGCATTTTCCTGTAGGCTTTACATGTGAAACAAACTGCAAATTTCAGTGCCATAGCACCTGTGTTCAACTGAAAGGGGACTTGTGAGGAGTGACAGTTTTGTATCGAATGTTGTGTTATGTACACAAGAACTGAAGCACTTTTCTAAAAACAAAACAAGAAATAATATCATACTGTTTAACTCGTGTTGACAGAGCAGATTTAGGATTCTGTTTTGGAACGTCAGATACAGTAGAAAACATTGCAGCTTAGCTACTGGATGTTAGCAGCGACATGAGATCTACGTCTAGCTTCCCATTGAACGTCAGAAAAGGGTCACTTGGAAATTCAGCCTTCCTGGTCAGCTGTTCAGAGGTGCTAAACGGGCTCAGATTGCCCTACCCAGGGGTTCTAGCTCAGAATAGTTCAATGACAATTATTAACCCCCATGTGCACGTGCAGTCGTGAGGCAAGCTGAGCAAGTTGAGTGAGTGCAGGACCTCACCTGCTCGAAGTTCCCAGGGCAGACGGAGCAGCCCAGGAGCCACGTGCCTCGCCTGCGCCCCTTTCTCTCCCTTCCTATTAAACATGTGAACAACTTGCTGCACTAACCCCATTATTGCTCCTTCCCCTCAGTTTTCACACATCTTCCCTGGCAGAGCCTGCAGGTGACAGCAATTCTGAATCATCATTTTCAGTTTTTGAAATGCCTGTGAGCCCTCCTTTCGTGGTCACTGGCTTCTTCCCTGGCATTGCATGATGCTCCAGTGAAACCCTGGAGAGTGGGCATTCCTGCTTTGTGTGGTCGCCCCAGACTAGGGTTGTCCTCCTGGCTCTACGTCCACTAATTGGTGATCTTGAATAAAACATAGCCCTCGATGTTAATCGGTTGGAGCTCTCCTAGAGGCATGGCACTGAATGATGTTTTCAGGTCATTTCAAATAGTTTTGTAATATTGAAGCATCTCATGCAAAGGTGGAGATTGGAGGCCAACAGGTGAGATTGCCAAATCATGACGTAAGTCTAGGAGTTCAAACTTTATTCCATGGGTCAGTAGTTTCTAAAGTTATTAATAAGGGGGCGCCTGGGTGGCTCAGCAGTTGAGCATCTGTTTTTGGCTCAGGGCATGACCCCGGGGTCCTGGGATCGAGTCCTACATAGGGCTCCCTGCAGAGAGCCTGCTTCTCCCTCTGCCTGTGTCTCTGCCTCTCTCTCTGTGTCTCTAATGACTAATAAATAAAATCTTTAAAAAAGTTATTAATAAGACTTAAAATAACAAGTAACTTTATGGAGTTCTAATATATAAAACATATACTTTACCTCATAATTATCCAGTGTGGTTTTAAGTTAACTAAAAGGTTTTAAGGCAGTTCTAAACTTCAACTGTGAGCAGAGAATATTTTTTTGTTCTAATTCTAAACGACAATTCAGGACCTGTTGTGGTTCCTCACACGTTTAAATTAGTCAAACGTGTTTGGTTTCGCATATTTTCTTATTTCAGCTTAACTGCTAATGAAGTATCCATGGTCTGTTGATGCAACAAATATTGAGTGCTTGTGATGAGTTCCTATGAACTCTTCTAGGGGTTATGGACAGCAGTGTATTAGAACAAGGTGTGGGGATCCCTGGGTGGCGCAGCGGTTTGGCGCCTGCCTTTGGCCCAGGGCGCGATCCTGGAGACCCAGGATCAAGTCCCACGTCGGGCTCCAGGTGCATGGAGCCTGCTTCTCCCTCTGCCTGTGTCTCTGCCTCTCTCTATCTCTCTCTGACTGTCATAAACAAATAAAAATTGAAAATTAAAAAAAAAGAACAAGGTGTGTGCCTTCATGGGGCTTCATGGGGCTTCCGTTCTCTGAGAATGGTGTTAATATACCATCAGAAGGGATGCCAACATTGTACTGTAGGAGATGACCCAGAGTGTGGGGCTAGGGAGGACCTGGGGTGGCCTGATAGAAGGGACGGTCACCAAGAATTCTCTAAGGGTTCCCTGAGCAAGTGGCACCTTCGTCAAGACCCGAATGGAAGGGATATTTCTTTCCAGCCAGGCAAAGGGAACAGCATCAGCAAATGCACAGAAGCAGGGAGAGGCTGGGTGTCCTGGAAGACAGAGAGAATGTTTGTTTTGGAAAGACCAGTTGAGCAGGAGGATGGTTTAAGGTGAAGTGTGAGAGACCTTGGGGGTGAGATCAAACTGAGCTTTGTGGGTTGAACAGGGGCATTCACATCTTATTGTAATCACAACAGGAAGCCATTGACCACAACCAGGTAACAGTTTGCCCCTCCACTGACAATGGGAGTCTCTTCAGCTTATTACAAATGTTGTTGAGATACACAAGACCATGCAACCGTGTGATATTGGATAGACCTTCAGCTAACGGAGTTTCTTTTCCTGTCCAGAGGGTGTTTTCTAGATTTTGAAATATCCTTATCAGTACATTGACTTAGAGAAACATCAGAATTCCTTGGGGAACAATCATATTTTAAGGGTGATTCTTTGCCTGAAAAATATAACATCAATGTACACTTTTAGTCAGATTTTTAAAAAATTATATTTTTTGCTAACACTCTCCTGGGATATCTATCATCCCCTTCCTGGAAGGCGTAGATCTTCTTGAATGTGGCACTTGTAGCAATTCTGAATACTGCTGGGCAGCTAGGCTGTGATGAATGTCCCTGACTGAGTGAGGTCTTAGTAAGTCCTGCCGCTTCCTGTGTTTTTCTTGGGCAGATCATGTAATTTCTCTGCCATGTGATTCCTTCATTCGTACAGCGGGGCTAAGATCTGGTTCACGGATTTACTGCGATCTGATACATGGGGAAATGATGGGCAAGCTGTTAAATGACATAAAAATCCAAGGCGTCTTCTCCAGATATCCTGGACCATTCATATTGTCAACACGTACGTGGTACATGATTAAGGGATTGAGATGGAAATTATTAAATCAGAATTCAATACGTCCCTACCGCCATAGCTACGGACACCTCCGCAGAATGACTCTAGAGTTTATGTGTGTTCACACTCTTTTAGCCAGCCTGGTTCTTTCAGAACTCATCTGAACAAGAATTACCCCAGGACTCTTCACCTGGTACTCACTTGGCTTCTCACTCCTGGTACATCCCTCCGACCCCCAGGAGTCTCAAGTGTCTGTAATACTGTCACAGAATCTAAGCTAAATAATATTTTCTAACTTTACCCAAATTGAATGTATAGCCCCAAATGACAAGGGGGCTTCTATCAAATGGCATTATACGCAAATAGTTTTGTGTCTAGGTGGCATGTGGTGGTTCTGTTCTTCCCCAGACAATGGCAATGACTGTTGCTTATTCATGGACACCAGAAATACAGATTTTTTACTATGGAAGATCTGTGATTTCTTTTCTGTCCCCCTTTACCAGGGCTACCTGATGGAAAGCTTTCAAAACTTAGTAAAGTTGGTAAGGAACTTCCCCTAATTAGGATCTAATGCATATGAATTCAGTCAGCTAAAGTCCTGACCCTGTTGACATTTGCCTTCTTTAATATTTATAGTTGTGTTTTTTTTTCCTGTGAAAATCCTATTTGTTGAAACTGGGCTTTCAGCAGGTTCCCCCCTGGGGGTGAGAAATCCACATGTCACAAATGTCTTCTTTTCTTGCCTTTGTGAGGTTTCAGTGGGTGAGAAAACCGTGACCTTAATGGGACAAGATGTAGAATGAACCGGATGGGAAAGGAAAGTGCAGCTGACTTGAGCCCTGACCCCTGCATCCAGGCCCAGGTGTGTTCGGGCCCCAGCAGATGTGCAGTGACTCAACTTCTCTATGTGTGAAGTCACCATGGCTGGAAGGTGGCCACGTCGTTTTTCTTCCCAAATGATAGTACTGCTTGTCAACCCTGAGATTGTGTTTCTTAGCATCACACTTTCCAAATTGAAGATGGTGTTTAAGAACCGGTGAAGTTAGAAAACTCTGTGTGTATAAGAGGATATTAAAAAAAGAAAAACACCTGAAAAATTTCCCCACGCTTTTCCATTACACGGGACAAAGCCATTGCTTTATTCCCATCTCCCTCTGTCATTGGTTGCCTCCTCCTGGGAGCCCCCTACTCACTGCCCTGGCTGCCAGCACCCCACCATTCTTCATTTTACCACTCTGCCTGTTGCAGAGTGATCACTACTGAGTGGGACACCCCACGTCTCTGTGTGTATTTATTTATCCTCTCTAGAAGGGAAGCTCCCCAAGGGTGGAGATGTGCTACATTTAGTGCACCACGGTGTCCCTAACTCCCAGGAGAGCGGTTGGATAGAGCACGCACTCAGTTATGTCAGATGCATGAAGGCTAGGTGAGGGATTCACCTCATCGCCACCTCTTTGTGAAAGGATGTCCTGAACACACTGCTCAGAGGCAAGATGTAAACCCTCTAAGGTGATTTCTGGTCTGAGAAGTGAGGCTGACAGTATTGCACAGGACTTTTACTAGTGAAAAATCATCCAAAGACTCCTATTTACAAAGGAAGACGCCAGAGATAGTCTCTTGCTAGTGTTTCAGTATTTTTGACTTTGGAACATATTTCACAAGGTAACATTAAGTGATATTATTGCTATTGCTAGCAGTAGGCTGTCCCCCCCCCCCCTTTGTATCTATGAGAAATCTGAAGTCTGAGGGTTTAGGTAACTCCTTAGTGTTCACACAGTTTGCAAAGTGGGATTTGATGCTGGCTCTCAGTGCATTGGGTGGAAGCCCTACAGGGCCTGCATGAATGGTGGACATGCCTGTGCCTGGGTGAAAAAAAAAAAAAGTGAACACAATGGTAGAGCACTAAATAAGGATATTAGAAACTCCCATTTTTCAAATTGTGAGTTTTCCTACATTATGTTGATATTCTAATTTACATACTTCTGAGTAAGCTGAAGACTACACATATGAAGCTAGGGTTTTGACTGCAGGCTTTGGGTATGAATACTGTTTCCTTTTGGGTCTATTTCTTAGGTATACTGAAGCTTCAGTTCAAGTGTGTGAACTCCCTTATGAGTTGTCAGAAACCACCTGTCAGCCTCTATTAATTCAGTTCTGGGGAAGAGGAGTTATCTCTTTAGATTTATTTTTTGCATCCTTAAAAAAACCCGGCCCTGGCCAGTGAAGGGAAAGGGGCTAATTTCTAATAATATATTAAAGGAGAAGCCAATTCATTTGTATAGAATTTTTGGCTGCATTATCCAGACATCAGCTACCAGAGGATGAATGAATACAATGTATCTATTATTTTTTAAAATAGCTTGTATTCAGAAGTTTAGTGATGAGAATGGTTTTGTGGTGATTATAGGCGCTAGGTTGCAAGCTCCGTACTTCCATCATTGGTACACATTTGATGTCATACTCACTGCTGAAGATGATTTCAAAAATTACAAGTTTCTTTCTTTCTTTCTTTCTTTTTTTTTTTTTTTTTTTTTTTACTTATGTGAAATACCTCTATCTTAAAAGAATGGTAATTCATTTCTGTTTTTTTCTCTTTCTTTTTTTTTTTTGTTTGGCGAGGAAGCATGAATAAAACATTAATCCAAAGTTTATAAATTGTATTTTGGAGGCAAGAGCTGCAGGCCCTGTTGCTGTTTCTTCACTGATTATTTCTATGGAAAAAGTGACTTGTTGATAGATTGCAATTCTGTTGTGAATAATTGTTTCTTTCATGGTCTTTGAGAAACAATGCAGAAGAGTAGAAAAGGCTGCACTTAGCAGAGCTGTGATGGGTCACATGGTATCACTTGCCTGGGTCTTCTTTTTTCCACACAAATACAGTCCTGAGTTCCTAATTAGTAAGATGGAAAATTCGGCTCTTGAAAATACAACTACTATAGAATAATGATAATTGACTGCGATTTCTTTTTCTTCCCATCAATTGCTTCACTTTCTTTTCTATGAGAATGAAGATTTTCTTCCTTTTTCCTCAGTCAAAATAATTTCCTTTGTTCTTATTCAGTTATTTTCCTTGTTAAACATTTTTCCACATGTGGAATAGCACCAACTGAATAGAACACCCAGAAAAAGAAAATCCTTTTATTTTCTTTTGTCTAAGTCATGGGAGAGTGAAAGACTAGAATATTTATGAACATGTAATACTATAATTATATATATTAAATGATCATTATTTATAACTGTGTAATCAATCATTTTTATCAATCATTTATAATGCATTTGTCATAAAACAAAGATTCAGCCTCTGTGATTTCAACAAGGAGAGTCCATTGCTCTGAAAATGATAATTTCAATATAGTTTCCCCCACCACCACTAGCTGAAACTTATGACATCCAGTGATGCTTACAAAATCTTTTACCATCCTGGTCCCCATCTGAGATTAATTATAAGTATATCCTCCTATTTAAACATGTCCTGAAAGAGATAGACATGGCCAACACGCACATGAGAAAATGCTCCGCATCACTGGCCATCAGGGAAATACAAATCAAAACCACAATGAGATCCCACCTCACACCAGTGAGAATGGGGAAAATTAACAAGGCAGGAAACCACAAATGTTGGAGAGGATGTTGAGAAAGGGGAACCCTCCTGCACTGTTGGTGGGAATGTGAACTGGTGCAGCCACTCTGGAGAACTGTGTGGAGGTTCCTCAAAGAGTTAAAACTAGACCTTCCCTACGACCCAGCAATTGCACTGTTGGGGATTTACCCCAAAGATTCAGATGCAATGAAACGCCAGGACACCTGCACCCCAATGTTTCTAGCAGCAATGTCCACAATAGCCAAACTGTGGAAGGAGCCTCGGTGTCCTCAAAAGATGATGGATAAAGAAGATGTGGTCTATGTATACAATGGAATATTCCTCAGCCATTAGAAATGACAAATACCCACCATTTGCTTCAACGTGGATGGAACTGGAGGGTATTATGCTGAGTGAAGTAAGTCAATCAGAGAAGGACAAACATATGGTCTCATTCATTTGGGGAATATAAATAATAGTGAAAGGGAATAAAGGGGAAAGGAGAAAAAATGAGTGGGAAATATCAGAAAGGGAGACAGAACATGAGAGACTCCTAACTCTGAGAAACGATCTAGGGGTGGCGGAAGGGGAGGTGGGCGGGGGGTGGGAGGGACTGGGTGATGGGCACTGAGGGGGGCACTTGATGGGATGAGCACTGGGTGTTATTCTATATGTTGGCAAATTGAACACCAATAAAAAATAAATTTATAAAAAAATAAACATGTCCTGACCAATATTGATATTAACCAAGTGATAGTCACAGAGTAGTTTTTCCAGAGCATGTATAATATCACGAGGTTACACAATGTGGTTGAAAGAAAGTGGACTCTGAAATCTGATGGACCCCACTTCTTCCTGGAGAGGCCAAGTAGAAACCCAAGGTCCATGGCTCAGCCACGGTGTGAGCCCGCCCCTAACAGCTCCACATCATGTCACTTGCTCACCAGGCAGGACGAGAGGGGAAGGCCTTCGTCAGTATTTTCTATCACTGAATTTTGAGCATGGGTCTGCATTTTAGATTCCCCTTGTATCAATTTTGCAAAATCCCTGAAATACCTGGAACCTAACACCTCCCAGGCAGGTGGAAACGGGGCTGTATGAAGTCATAACCGTGTGGGCAGCACTGAGCCAGGAGGAGCTCTTTGTACTCAAGAATCAAATGATTGGCTGTTGGCAGGGATTAAAACCGAGGCTCCCTGAGCGTGGGGGCTTTGATCTTCCCCAAATCCACTGAGACAGCTGAAATTTCATGGGAAAGTGACAAGGATTTCCTAAACCAAATGCAAATAGATGTTTAACTTTCAACTCAACCTCTTGCCCAAAGGCTTTGCAAGTGCATGAAAAGAACACCCTGGTTTGTAAATCAGAAAATGTTGATTTTTTTTACAACATATTCCAACTTGAATAAATTAAAATGGAAATTGTGGAATCCTTAAAAATTTGTTTTAGTTGTTATGGAGCTAAACATTCTTTTAATACTATTTCAATGGTAGATATTTATGAAGTAGAGATAATGTTATTTCTGGTTTTATTAAAATTTGGAAAGGAAGTGTTTACCATATGGCAAATTTAACCTTTTGTGATAAAGACCAAGCATTCTCATTCTTCTGGTAATGCAGCCAGTTATGGACTACACATTATCTTTTTCCTTCAATTAACTGATGCTAATGAATATTGTATAAAACTTAATAAACACAGCAAACGTTTTCTGACGTGAATACGTGTTATGGTGAACTTAAAATTGTGAGTGCCTCATTAAAAAATCAGGATGTAAGTAGACTAGCATTTATGTTGGTAAAAATATGTAGTTAGGTGAGCTATAGCCCAAATTTTGTCATTAGAATCATAAGCTCTAGCCCCAGCCATGGCCCCAGATTTCTGGTCAGAAAAAATATGGGTTATCAAAAATTCCATGATTTCAAGGTAATTTACAGTTGGAAGTCTGCAGTCTGATGTGGACACGGTTATCACTCATGTTACTATTACTTATTTGCTCACAAAAGCAATCATTCTCCTTTTTGTATGTTTTGTTAGTATTTGGTATATTTTTTAAGTAAAATTATTACATTTCTTTTTAATTTTTGGAAAAGATTGTATCCTCTGTGAACCCTCTGAATCACCTACTTTTTAATTTTGCATGAAGGAATTAGTGCCTTGCTCTTTTTTTCTGAATGCCATGTAATGTGGCCCCAGATGTCATCTTTGCTGCCATTTGGGGTCTAGCCTTATGGTTCAATTTTATGCTTTCATGATTGGAATTTGGAAGTGTTTTAGTAGGCACAGAAATTTGCTTTGGAAATGAATTGAGGGTTGCATACACATTGAGGAATCAGCACCCCTTTCTGCAGTAGTTCATGGATTTTTGCCCACTGGTTTTGTCTACACTCCTCCTGCCTTCTTTGCAGGTATTTGCTGCTGTGCTGCCAGAAACATCTCACTCCCTGAAAGGGTGTCTGGGGTTGTCAGCATCACCCAGAAGCTGGTCAGAAATGCAAAGTCTCAGGCCCTGCCCCAGAGCTCCTGAACCTGGATGTGCATGTTAGCAAATCCTCAGGTGATTCTCAGACACTGGAGTCTGAGAAGCATGGGGCTAAGATGTCCTTGTCTTTGGGGTTAACCTTGGGCTGGGCTTTTCTGAATGCTCCCTCCTACTGTGCAGTTTTCCATTCTTAATCAGGTCTGCTCTGGGACACTGAACAATCCAACCCAACCCTCTCATTTCATTGGCCTCCACTGATTGGACGTGCGTGAGGTTATTCTCCTTTTAGTACTAAATAGGGGGAAAATAAACTATTCCCAAAATCACCTGTTTCTTGCTGTTGCATTGATACACTGAAAAGAAAAATAACCTTATAGACATATTAATACTTAGGTCTTTTAAGAATAGAACTTTTAATATAGGTCTTTTTTTAGCATTTTAAAAAACATATAATGGACTTTGCTCATGGATCTAATGGGCTCTGATAAGTCCCATCTCTCTGACCCTTTTTTGTGTTCTTCTATCTGTGGATCCTCAGAATCACCAAGACAGGATTTGACCATTCCAGTTTCACAGTCCACACCCCCAGAGCTTCCTTTGGACCACAGAGCCCCAGACACTGGTAGTTGTGGCAAACTTCTGCAGGGGTTTCTGGTGGTCAGCCCTGTTGGGAGCCTACTGACCTGACTTGCAGAGCCCCTGTTTCTTCTTGGAGTGATGAGTGCAGAGTGAATAACCAGTTATGGTGATGACCGTGAGAGCACTTCACAAACTGCCTGTGCTTCCTCCCATTGGCACAGGTACCCTTTGCTTTTTCCTGCCATTCTGCAACTCTGGCCAAGTTCATAGGTCTCCACTCTTCCCAGTACCTCCCGTACCCCATTGCTGACACGTGTGAGATGGCAGTTAACTTCAGTCCTTGTCGTTATAACACTCCGGCTTTGTGCCTTGAGCCAATCCCAAATCGTCTTTCATCTGACTGCAGATGGATTTGCAAAAATATATGTAATTCATTTATCCCTCAGCCCTGACCCACTGATGTCTACCACCAGGGAACTCACACCCAGGGCTTAGAAGCTAGGACCATTGGATCTTCTGTTGGGCTGCGCTAAAACCCCAACATGGCATCAAGGAAAGGAGCCCACAGAAGGCTTATGGGAGTCATATCACATTTCCTATGGTGTTTTTCTTACAGATTTCTCCATGACACACGTGGGCAGTGGATATCAAGTTATGAGTCTTCCTCTGATTGATACAGAATTATTTTCCCTTTTAGTTTTCTTGAGGCAAAATTCCATCCACACCAACAATTTTGCTTCATTCCTTAATGCATAGTAATCATGCCCTTCAAAACACAGAAAGACCCTTCATCACTGAATTTTACTCCTTTTGATCCTTACTACATCTATCTATCTATCTATCTATCTATCTATCTATCTATCTATCATCTATCTATCAATTATCTATCTATCTATCTATCTATCTATCTATCTATCTATCTATCTACCACGCTCTGCGTGATGTCCAGTGGTCAAACTCTGAGATGCTTGGGACTTTGAACATTCACTTTGAACATGAATCCACGAACTCAGTGAACTGACCTTGCTGATGTGAGCCCCAAACATTAACTCACTATTGAGAGTGCATGGTTCCCAGGCTCCCTGGGCTACTAGATGTCTTCAAGAACGGAATGGAGTTGAGACCGTGAAGTGATGAGGATACTGGGGAATTTTTTTAGTTCGTGATTTTCCTTTTTAAAAGGGCATGATTGGGATCCCTGGGTGGCGCAGCGGTTTGGCGCCTGCCTTTGGCCCAGGGCACGATCCTGGAGACCCGGGATCGAATCCCACATCGGGCTCCCGGTGCATGGAGCCTGCTTCTCCCTCTGCCTGTGTCTCTGCCTCTCTCTCTCTCTCTGTGACTATCATAAATAAATAAAAATTTTTTAAAAAGACGTGATTTTCTTCCATATAAAAGAAAGATTTCCTTCATCACTGACCATGCTCGTGGGCTACGCAACAACACACTAAGAAAATCATGCCCGAGTCAGCCAATACTTCCGGGATTTAACTCCATCATCTATAATACAAGAGGATGCTCACAACCAGAATGTTCTACATCCTGCTCTCCAGGGTCTATAGGAGAACTCATTCATGATGCAGGCACAAGAGCACAGTTCTTCAATGTACTTCTGAGACTGATTATTATATTGGCTTCATTGAAAGTTTTGGAAAGACTCGAGGATTTGCTATGGAGATAGTTGGCCAGGCAAAAGCAAATTTACATTTTTTTAACCTGGATATTTTCTTGCTCTTTGCACATTTCTGTTTTCTCCTACTCATTTCCCTGCGTCCAGAGTTGGGGTAATGTCAGCTGAGGCAGGTGTTGGGGTGTGAGGGAAGAAAGGAGGACAGAAGGGGAGCTCACATTCCCTTTGCCATTCATACCCACAAGTACGTTTGTGTCTGTGGGTTCATTTGTGGCCTTGAGTTCTGAAAACTGATATGCCACAAATGTGACTCTCTGGATGTTGAGTGATCAAACATTAAGTCGATGGAAATCAAATCCAGCCTGGAATTGTTAATATGATCTGTCTCCAACCTGGAAACCCAGCAACTGCTTTGGATGATATAATGTGTGTTTGCCTCAAATAGCCCTCTATTTGGGGTAGGGCACATTACCTACCACTGCTTTCTGTTTATGAAATGGGTTTCTTGAAATATACAGGACTGGTTTTATAAACATCTTTTTATGATTTCATCTTGTATTTTTCCAAGGTCTTAAGTGGTCTTTCTTCAATAGTTTATATGCAGTCAGTTATCCTTGGTCTTTTTTTTTTTTTATCACTTTCTACAGTTTTGTGGTACATATAATTCAGTTCTCTCATCTAGTCATGACTTTGACAGTGTGTTCCAAATATTGCATTACTTTCCTATTGCTTGATGGTCCATGTGTAGTCTCTATGAAGATAATACTTTTGCTGATTTATGGATGGTCTTTTATTTGTTCTACCTGTTGTAGAACAGGGTACAGGGTACAGGTTCCTCTCACTTATGCTTCCTTCTGAACCTGGAATACTTTGACCTAAATACTGGCATTTTGTTTTTAGTTAGGCCATATTCAGGACACCATTTCAACTTCTAGTAAGGATTTATGAGTAAGGCCATGTGTTAACCAGAGTTTCAATTTCTCTGAATTTTATCTTCATGTGCCTGGGCTATCTACAGAATCCCAATGACTGGAAATCCCTGAAATATTTATTCTGTGTGTCTGTATCTGTTCCTCCAAATTGCTGTCTCTCTTCCTCTGCTTACTGGCGCATTTTAAAAATACTCTGTGAGAATTGTCACCAAGGCTGTATTTACCGTATATATGTTTAGAGCATATAACCTAGCAATGTTTTCTTTTTTGCTCTTTGTTAGGGATGTTATCTTGCTTTCTGAATCTGGAGTGTGTGTTATGAGAGTGTGTGTTTCCTTGTGTGTTTTGTCCTATTTTGGCTTTGAAAGAAAATAGAAGACCTACAAACTGAAAGTCAAAGTGACAATATTTGATTCAGGTGCATATTGATATATGCCTTTCAAGTATGCATTTTCATTACTTAAATGCAACTGTGTCTATTGGTTCTGCTCTTGCTGGTGTCTGACATAAATGTTTGGATTTAGATATGAAATCATCCCCTGGGATAGATGATGCATCAGAACTGACTGATGAATGAGTCATTTTGTTGGGTTTTGTTACATACAGCCTCCGGGACTATATGGCCAATCCAAGGAGGTCTGAATCGGACATCGTTAAAAACTGGACTCAGGACCAGAATCCTAAACCACAGAATGACATTTATCTAAAGTAATTACCTATGACTCAACCACAGTTCACTATGATTTTGCTCTTCTCACCAGCATATGGGATCAGGGAATTAAAAATATGACGCAGAGGAAATAAATTACATTTTACAGCTTCCTTAAAGAATACTGTGAGACTCCGGAGTGAAAATATATTTGACTGAGTTATTTGTTTATAATTTTTTAAAGACTAAAAATAAACGAATTCTACTAATATAAAGGTGTCATTATTAAGCTTTAAAAGACAGACTACATTCATTAGCTATATATTACCACCTTCAGATTCTAGTGAATCCTGGAAGGCCTTGGATGTGTGTGGGCCCACCTAACAGTGGGAAAATATCCTGCAACAGGCCGACAACACCGGAAGGTCACATTTTATCAAAAGTGAAGGAAAATTTAAAGCATGGCCTTATGTTTCCTCCCTGTTTCTCTCCCTATCCCAGCTTCCCTACACTTACCCCTGGGAGAAACTGTGAAAGGTGCTGTAGTTTTAGGGTTATGAGACAGGGTGGTAATCAAATTTGACCATAAATTCTTTCAATTTTTTTTTTTCATAACTGAGCCATCGCATTTCAGGGCATTTTAAGCCCTGATTTTTCTTGTGCAACAACTAATTTTAAATACTCTTTTTTGCTAATGTGCTTATAGTGAGAGTTGTGTGTTATGTTTGTGGATATCATTTTGTGTCAAATCACCTAGAAATTGGTATATTTTTAATATTAATTAATTTGTTTTTCTTTAGAGGTTTGTAGAAATTACAATGAGACAATCCTGAGTTTGGAACCTGGTTTCTTCGCTAACTAGCTGAGCAAGTATGGATGTGTTATCTCTGTCCAAAGGCCCCTGTGTCCTCACCTGCAAAACAGGGGTGATAGTGCTGACCTCATTGCTGCTGAAGATTTAAAAAGGTGATGAGTGGACACTTCTGGCTCAGTGTTACAGAGCCTCATTACTAGATACAGAGCCCAGATACTGGAGCAGTGTTCAAGTAGTAGCAGTGCTCATCACTGGCAAAAGGTGCCCCTGTGCATTAAGAAGAAAACCGTACTTCCTGGCACTGCAGGGCATGCACTGAATTTTAAGAGAGGACCAAAGAGTAATCTTTTCCTTTGAATTATTTGCTTATGATTGAAAAGGACCTGGTTGACCCATAGTCTCCTTCTTCATCCCTGTTTATTACTTGTGCCTTGTTGAAATAGTTTTCTCTATTATTAATCTCTTTAAAAACATAACTTTTGTTTTAGTTTAATATGTCATTTTGTGTTTGAAATCTTCCTTCTAATTTCTTTGGATTTTCCTTATTTTTCTAGCTTATAGAATGAATATTTAGCTAATTTGTTTCTTGTCTTTCTTTTAAAAAGAAATACATAAAGATATACAATTCTCCAATGAACACTACAGCTGCACTTCACAAGATTTTTTTTAATATGTCGTTTTTAGTAGACCTCCTTAAGTACATTTATATTTCCTTGAATTTATGATACACTTGGCATTTTCCATGTATCACACTTCATTCTTGATTCTCCTCCTACCTTCTGGAACTTTCCTGTTGCTGTTAGGTTGTTAGCATTCTTCCTATTTCTTCTATAGGTATGAAAGTTGTAAGTCCATGTCTAGTATTTATTGGTCTAGTGACTTTGACATCTATTTCTCACTTACAAACTTGCAGCCAATGAGCATATTTTTCTCCTGAACTTGACTTTGTTCATTCTGATCTCTTTCTCCTACTTTCCATGTTGTTTTGTCTAGAATTATAATTCTACCTTATTTTTAACATGCTCATTTTTCTTTTTCTTTTTTTTAATAATAAATTTATTTTTTATTGGTGTTCTATTTGCCAACATACAGAACAACACCCATTTGTCTTTTTAAAAGTGAATCCTTATTTAAATTCACCATCATATTCATGGAGTTCTTTATTCATCATTGCTTCTGGTGGGATGGTCTGAATAGTTGAGATCTTGTATGTTGTCTAGCCAGTTGGGATAGAGGCCTGACCAGTCAGAGCAGGCATGGATCAGTATGTTGGGCATAGTTGCAGAACCCCCCCCTTTTAAGATTTTATTTATTTATTCATGAAAGACACAGAGAGAGAGAGGCAGAGGGAGGAGCGGGCTCCATGCAGGGAGCCCAATGTGGGACTCGATCCTGGGTCTCCAGGATCACACCCTGGGCTGAAGGTGGCGCTAAACCACGGGCCACTGGGGCTGCCCCAAAGATATGGTGTTTCTTTTTTTTTAAAGATTTTTTTTTTGATTTATCAGAAACAGAGAGAGGGTGCCTGGCTGGCTCAGTCAGTAAAGCACACAACTCTTGATCCCAGGGTCATGAGTTCAAGTCCCATGTTGGGGGATAGAGTTTAATTAATAGAAACAAAGAAAAAAGGAGAGAGAGAGAGAGAGAGAGAGAGAGAGAGGCAGGCAGAGACACAGGCAGAGGGAGAAGCAGGGTCCATGAAGGGAGCCCGACGTGAGACTCGATCCTGGACTTCCAGGATCATACCTTGGGCTGAAGGTGGCACTAAACTGCTAAGCCATTGGGGATGCCCCAGAAAACCCCCCTGTTGCTGCAGGAATCATTTCCTTCTTGGTGAGGTATAATCTTCAATAGTTTCTTCAGTGACAATCTGAGAGTAAGAAGTTCTGGCATTCTTTTATGTCTCAAAAGATTTTTGTTTTGCTTCATTTTGGGCTGATAATATATCTGGGTATTGAATTTTATATTGGCATCTACTTTCCTTCAGAATTTTTGTGATATCTTCTCATGATTTTCTTACCTATTTTATTGCTGATAAGCAGTCTGTTGTCAGTGTATCTGTCCTTAATTTGCTGGTAATATTTTCCTCTCTGATGGGATTTAATATTTTTACCTGGCTCTGTGATGATATATAGTTTCATATAGTTAAGACAGGGATTTAGAAAAAAAATTATTCCACAACAGCCAATATGGAAAGGGCCCAGATGTCCATCGGCAGATTAATGAATAAAGAAGATTTGGTGGGTTGAACACCTGCCTTTGGCTCAGGGCATGATCCTGGATTCCTAGGTTTGAGTCCCCCATCGGGGTCCCCACAGGAAGCCTCCTTCTCCCTCTGCCTGTTTTTCTGCCTCTCTCTCTGTCTCTCATGAATAAATAAATAAACTCTTAAAAAGAGAAGATGTGGTGTGTGTATGTGTGTGTGTATACACATTTATTATGTATATGTACAATGGAATATTACTCAGCCATCAAAAAGAATGAAATCTTACCATTTGCAAAGATGTGGCTGGAACTAGAGAGTGTTATGCTGAGTGAAATAAGTCAGTCAGAGAAAGACAATTATATCATTTCACTCATATGTGGAATTTAATAAACAAAACAGAGGATCATTGAGAAAGGTAGGGATGAATAAAATATGACAAAATCAAAGAGAGGGACAAACCATAAAAGACTCTTAATCATAGGAAACAAACTGAGGTTGCTGAAGGGGAAGGAATGGGGATTGGAGTAACTGAGTGATGGGCATTGAGGACAGCATGTGATGTCATGAGCACTGGGTGTTATATGCAACTGATGAATCACTGAGCTCTACCCCTGAAACTAATAATACACTTTATGTTAATTAATTGAATTTAAATAAAAAACTCATAAAAATATTTGTTCTGCTTGGCTTGTAATATTTCTGGAATTTGAAGATTTGTGGAATTTCTTCAGGAATATTATCCCTCCTCTTGTATTCTTCCAAGATTCCTATTAAAGATGCTTTAGAATTTGTTACTCTTTTCCAATTAAGCTCCTCTTTCACAGTGTTCAATCTGTACCTCTATGAGTTGTACACTGGGCGATTTTATCATACCTTTTTTCTCTATTATCCCCTTTTCTTTTTTTTTTTTATTATCCCCTTTTCTATGTTTTTGTTAAGTTTTGTCTGTTTGGATTTGGTTTGTGAGGACTCAGCTACTCTGCTGTCGTTCTATGGCACACCGTGGTCTGGCCTCAATGAGAGTCTCATCCCTTCTACTATTTATTTCCTTTCATTTATTCCCATCACCCACTTCCTTCTAGGCTCCCCCCTCATTTGAAATGTGCTAATATTCTTAAAATGCATCTTTTTGTATGTATTTCTGTACACTGTGCAAGGTTATTGTGTGCAAATGTTGGTTTTAGTTTGTGTAATCAAAAGATATAATACATCTTTTTATATTTTTACAAAGAATTTCTTAAAGATGTATTTATTTGAGAAAAAGAGAGAATGGTGGAAGGGGCAGAAGGACAGAATCATCAAGTAGACTCCTGACTGAGCATGGAGTCAGATGTAGGGCTCAATCTCATGACCTATGAAATCATGACTTGATCTGAAATCACAAATCAGACACTTAACTTACTGAACCACTCAGGTGCCCCCTGAAAGTGTAATACATCTTTTAATTTCCATCATTGCTACAAGTTTGGAATTATTCCATGTTGCTATGTATAAATTGAATTTCTTACACCTTACAGATGCATTGCATTCTGTGGTTTGGTAACCACCACATTTTATTTATCTATTTCTGCAGATATGGATACCCAATATATCTTCAAGCCTCCCCACCACAAATTTTACTACATTGAATATCCTTTTATTTTTTCCCTTCTGGACCGTGGCCAGAGTTTCTTGGGGAGATATACACAGGATGATTTAACTGAATATCACCAGATTGCTCTGTGCCATGGCTACATTATTAGTCTGCATTCTTTCTTGCAAGGCATGAGAGTTCCCATGTTCCCCTATTCTTGCCAACTCTTGGATATATTTGGTTTTCTAATTTTTGATAGCTGAAAAAGCTTTAAAATAATATCTAATTTTAATTTTTATTTTTTCTGATTACTAATTAATTTTAGGATTTTAAAAAAACATTCATTTGAGCCTTATGGGTTTTCTTTTCAAAAAATTGCCCATTCACATCCTATGTTACCAGTGGAGTGTCTTTTTCTTTTTGATTTTCAGGAGTTCTATGTATATTTAAGTATTAGGTTTTGTTGACTTTAGATACTGAAAATATCTTCTTTCATTCTGTTACTGTTTTAACTTTGTCCATGTCCCCCTGCATTAAACAGATACTCATACTTTTTCTTAGTTTATTTTTGTGTTGTAATCTATGTACAATCAAATGCACTAATGACAATTTTTCAGCTTAATGTGTTTTCTCATTTGAATGAACTTATATTCATTATCACCATCCAAACAAAATAAGATGTAGAACATTTCAATTAAGTATCATCATGGAAAGTTTTCTTGTTTCCATTACCAATCAAGTCTCCAAATGCAACCCCTCTTTGGTTTCTGCCAACAGGGTAGTTTTACCTATTCCTGGACTTTATATAAATAGAATCAAATTGTATGCATTCTTTGATACTAGGCTTCTTTTTCTCAGCATAATAATTATGAAATTCACAGATATTGTTTCTGTTTCAGAAGTTTGTTCCTTTATTAAAATACATTGTTTTCATTTTTCTGTTGCTAGACTTTTGTTCTATTTCTAGTCCTTGACTAGTATGAGAAAGACTGGTTGAAAATTTTTGTAACAGTCTTTTTGTGGACATATTTTAGTATTTTGGGAGGGGGATAAATAGTTGGAGTGGGGTTGTGTGTTTTTAACTTTATAAGAAACTTCCAAAAAGCACCATTTAAAGTACTGCTAGAAATGTATGATAGTTCTCATTGCTTTACATTTTCCCCAACTTTTGTTATGACGCTATTTATAATTTAATACTTTCAATTATATGAAATAATATTTTATTATGGTTTTAATTCACATTTACCTGATCATTTAATGATAACTGTTTCAGGGATCCCTGGGTGGCGCAGCGGTTTGGCGCCTGCCTTTGGCCCAGTGCGCGATCCTGGAGACCCGGGATCGAATCCCACATCAGGCTCCCGGTGCATGGAGCCTGCTTCTCCCTCTGCCTGTATCTCTGCCTCTCTCTCTCTCTCTGTGTGACTATCATAAATAAATAAAAATTAAAAAAAAATGATAACTGTTTCAAGTGCTCACTTGCCATCATATATCTTCTTTTGTGAAGTGACTAATTTTAATTGGGTTATTTTCTTATAATTGAGTTGTAGGATTTTTTCATATATTTAGGATATGAATCATTTGTGTGGTATAATATTTTGTTTTTTGTATATATGCATTTTATCAGTGGTGCTTTTCAATGAACAAATTAAGAAAACTTGATAAAGTTGAATTTATAATGTTTTTATGGCTACTGCCTAAAAAAAGTATTTTCTTATTCCAAAGTTGTAAAGATATTCTCCAAGGCCTTCTTTTATAAACATGTAGTTCCAGCTTTCACATTTAAATCTTAAGATTTCTTTTCAGTTAATTTTTTAAATTATTTTTATTTTTATTATTTTTTTTCTTTTCAATTAATTTTTACATAAAGAGTGAGGTAGGTCTCCAGGATCATTTCTTTTTCTATCTGTTTATCTTATTCTTACAACAATATTTGTGAAAAAGACTTTCTTCCCACCCCCCACTCCCATTTGATTGATTTTGCACCTTGGTTTAAAAAATCAATTAATCATATATGTGATGTATCTTTATTATTTTTCACTGATCACTTTGTTAATATTTATGCCAATTCCACAGTTTTAATTACATATGGTTAGTCTAAAAAATCAAGCCATGCAATTTTTTGGAGGTGGTTTTGCCTATACTCTCTTGATTGTTAAAGATGATAATGATTGCAATCATAAAAATCAGGTACTGTAAGTGATATTTTTGAGATTATTTTGGCTTTTTGAATTTTATTTTCTTGATGTATCACACTAGCTAGGATTTCTAGTACAATGTTAAATGTTGATTAGAAATGACTAAAACTAATAAGGATGGATTCCTTTGCACTTTCCAATCCTAAAGGTTGAAAGTATTCAATATTATTTCAGCATTAGATACAAAGCTATTTATATATTTTCTGTAGATATCCTTTATCAGATTGTGGAAGTTGTTTTCTGTTCTTGGTTTTCTGAGGGTTTTCTCATGAATGGGGTTAAATTTTGTCCTATGATTTTTCTGTATATGAAATTCTTCTTCATTCTGTTATAATCAATTATTTTTATTGGTTTTTAAATGTTAAGCCATTTATGTATTTTTAGGATAAACTCTGCTTGGTCAAGATGTATTATATTTTTTTATGTTTATAACATGTAATTGCTAATATTTTAATTTTTGGATATATGTTCATGATGGATATTGCTTATTATTTTTTATCTAATACTGTCTTCACTAGTTTTTAATGAAAAACTTATGCAGCCTCAGAAAATTATTTGGGAAATGTTCCTTCTTCCTATAATGTCTAAAAGAAATTTGTGAAGGGTTGGTGTCATTCCTTCCTTCTAATTGCAAGTTTCATTTCTTTAGCAGGTATTGAACTACTTAGATTTTTTTTTTTTAATTCTTGTATCAGTTGTTATGTGTTTCTCAAGGTACTCATCCACAAATATAAGTGTGGAATTTATTGGGATAAGTTGTTTATAGTATCTTTGTATTATTAAATACCTGTAGGACTAGAGAGGTGTGTATCTCTTTTATTCCTAATATGGATAATTTGCATTTTCTTTCTTTTTTTCCTTGAACAGTTTTGCTAGTCATATCAGTTTTATTAATCTTTTTAGAAAACCAACTTTCCATATTGTTGATTTTCTTTTTTGTTTGTAATGTATTTTTTTTTAATTTTTATTTATTTATGATAGTCACAGAGAGAGAGAAAGAGAGAGAGGCAGAGACACAGGCAGAGGGAGAAGCAGGCTCCATGCACCGGGAGCCCGATGTGGGATTCGATCCCGGGTCTCCAGGATCGCGCCCTGGGCCAAAGGCAAGCGCCAAACCACTGCGCCACCCAGGGATCCCCCCTTTTTTGTTTGTAATGTATTTTTATTTTAATATCTACCCTATTTCTTCTATCATTCTTTAACCTCCGCTTTATTTTTTTTTTGTTGTTGCTTGTTAAGCTAGCAGCCTAAGCTTTTTATTTTATAACACATTTTTCGTATTTGAATAGGTGATTAAAACTGTATATCTCCCTCTAAGCACTGCTTTCATTACGTTCCATATATTTTGATATATTGTATTTATTATCATTCAATTTAAAATATTTTCTGTTTTTCCCTGTGGTTTTCCTTTTTTTTTTTTATTCATTTTTTTTATTGGAGTTCAATTTGCCAACATATAGCATAACACCCAGTGTTCATCCCGTCAAGTGCCCCCCTCAGTGCCCATCACCCAGTCACCCCAAGCCCCCTCCCACCTCCCTTGCCACTACCCCTTGTTCATTTCCCAGAGTTAGGAGTCTCTCATGTTCTGTATCCCTCTCAGATATTTTCACTCATTTTCTCTCCTTTTCCCTTTCACTATTCCCCTTTCACTATTTTTTATATTCCCCAGATGAATGAGACCATATAATGTTTGTCCTTCTCTGATTTACTTACTTCACTCAGCATAATACGCTCCAATTCTATCCACGTCAAAGTAAATGGTGGGTATTTGTCATTTCTAATGGCTGAGTAATATTCCATTGTATCCCTGTGGTTTTCCATTAGTCATCACTCATTTAGAAATGCTTAGCTTACAAATATTTCTAGAGCTATTTTATTATTATTATTGATTTTAATTCTAAGGCTTTGTTGTCAGAGAACATACTTTGGATTACTATAATTTGAGGGTTTTGAAAATAAAATGTTTAATAAAAATAATATGATTTATATATATTTCTACATTTTTTGAATTTTTGGTCTACTTGTTTCATTAGGCATAAGGAGAGGCATGTTAATTTCTCCCACTATTAAAATAAGCTTAAAAAACAGTCTTTTTCTTAGTTCTGTTGATTATTGCATTGTATGTTTTGAAGCTCTTTCGTTAGGTGCATCCAAATTTAGGGTTGTTATTTATTCTTGACAGAGTGACTCCTGGCAATAAGAAATATTTTTTTATATCTATTACTGTTTTCTTAAGTTATCTTATGTCTTACATAAACATAGCCATCTAGATTTATGATGCATAGTGATTGAGTAGTCGGTTGTTTTTCAACATTTTATTTTCAATCATTGTGTGTGTGTGTGTGTGTGTGTGTGTTCTAAGTGTATTTCTTATAAGAGGCATAAATTTGGGTTTGGCTTTTTTGTCTAACCTTTAACTGGTGTTAGTCCATTTATACTTAATGTAACTATCAATTCAATTGTGTTTAAGTCTTTCACTTTGGTATATGTTTCTCTCATTTCCTCCCTTATTTTGAATGAGCAAGAAATTATTTAACTCTATTTACTTTTGGGGGTTGTTGTTTTGTAGTAATTGATCAAAAAATTGTTGTTTTTCCTACTGAAGATATCAGAAAAAGTTTCAATTTACAATTAAATTAATGTAATTTCAAGTGACTGGTTAGAATGGTGATCAAATGTGACATAAATTCTATCAGTTTTTTTTTTTTTCATAACTGAGCCATCATATTTCAGGGCATTTCAAGATTTCCTTGTGCAGCAACTCATTTTAAATACTCAATTTTTGCTAATGTCCTTATAGTGACATGAATCGTGTTATATTTGTAGATATCATTATTTTGTGTCAAATCAGCTAGACATTGGTATATTTTAAAATATTCATTATTTTGTTATTAGATGTTTGTAGAAATTACAATACATATCTTTAACTTAGCATCATCTAATTTCCAATTATATTAAACTCTTTTTAAAAAGTAGAAACCTCATGGTTGTATAATTCCATTCCTCCCTCTTACCTCTGTGCTTTTATTCCTCTATGTTCTATGAACATATATATAAATATACATATGTATACATACAAACACACATTTTAGAAATAATAAATGGGTCCTTTATTTTTACCCATGTATTGCATTTCCTATATTTTCATTTTTTTCCTACAGAATAGTGCTTCTGTCTGGTATCACATCCCTTCACCCTGAAGAAATTCTTTAGTTCTTTAGTACTTTTGTAGCACAGGTCTTCTTGCTGTAAAAATCTGAGTTTTTCTATGGCCAAAAATGTCTTTATTTAGCTCTTGTGTTTGATGCATACTTTGGCTATATATAGAATTCTATATTGGCAGCATTTTTTTTTTCTTTTGGCACTTTGCAAATTCCATTCCATGGTGAGAAATTCAACCATCGTCCTTTTCATGCTTTCTCTGCAGATGACATGGGTTGTTTTGGGGGCTACTATTAAGAGTTCCTTTCCATTTTCCAATTTGCCTCTGATGTACTAGGTGTAATTTTAAGAATATTTTTAAAAGAATTGTATTTATGGTTTCCTGAGCTTCTTGGATATGTATGCTGGTGTATTTCATCAATTTAAAAATTATTGAACAATTGTTTCTGAAAATATTTTTTCTTCTATATCTCTCTCCTCTCCATTTTATATTCCAATTATTTATATTGCTTGATAGTATATTACAGGTCTGGATGCTTTGCTTATTTTCTCATTTTTTATTCTCCTTTTGTTTCAGTTTACATGGTGTCTGTTGGCCCACCTTTGATTTCACTGTTCTTTCTTCTACTGTACCCAGTCTGCTAGTAAATCCATCTCTTCCTCTCTGGTATTATATTATTTCACTTTAATAGTTCCATTTGATCTTTGTCTTTTCTGTTTCCCCTTCTGTGCTGGAATTCCTTACATTGTTCACACTTGTTAACATTTTCCTCTAGATCCTTCATCATAATTACTTTAAAGTCCCTGAATTGTAATTTAGACATCTGGGCCATTGCCACATTTGCCACTATGAACTGTTCCTCTTAAATTCAGGCCCCATTTTCTCACTTTGTGTATCTTGTGATTTTTATTTTATGTTGAACATTGTTTGGGGCATAAGGTATAGTTACCTCCTGAGAAAGACTTGCTGCTCTGACAGGCTGATGGTGTGAGACTGAGCCAGAACAACAGTAGCTGAGCTGCTCCTGGACTCTGCAGAAGAGTTAGAGTCTTTAGGTGATGCAGTTCACCTGTTGTGAAGGTGGGGCTGAAACTCTGCCTTCAGAAGGGTCTGGGATCTAAACACCAGCCAGATTCTTTAGATCTCTTCATGCTTTGCAGGGCCAGCACCAGCTTTCTAAACTATGGGAATTCTCTTTCTGCTTTATAGCCCACCTGCCAGCTTTTTGAGTTTCTGGAGCTTTCTCTCTCTAGATCGATTCCTAGCTTTGTGCATATGAAGGCATCTCTTTTTCCCTTGTAGCCCTGTCCTCAGTCTTTACAGAGCCACTTCAGCATACTTGGTATGTGTACAGGGATCTTTGCAGAATTTATCTCTGTCCCCTCAGCCCTTCTCCCAGCTTTTGGCATTTGTTTTGTTTGTTAAATGTATTCTTGCCTTTTTGCTTTCTTACTATAAACTTATTTTTGATATTTTTAAATTATTAATAAAGATTCCATGTGTTATTTTTATATTTTCCAATTTATGATACCTTGCTATGTTGATATCCTAAATCCAAATTGGAAAGAGGGACATAAAATAACAAAGAAGCAAATGAATGTGTGGTGGGTGGATAGGAGAAAAGTTTCATAAACTTTATCCAAAGAGGTCATGTATCATTTATATAGAACTTAAGCTTATGAAAAATATTATATAGCTTTGATGCAAAGCAGGTGTACCAATCAAGGTCTTCCAGAGGAACAGAATAGAACAGATAGATAGATGGGTGGATTTCAAGGTATTGGCTCATGGAAAAAAAAAATAGAGTTGAGATGAACAAGCTTGAAATCTGTAGTGAAGGCCAAGGACTGACTCAAAACTCCAGAGACCACGTTGTGGTTCACATGTAGAATTTCCTCTTCTGCAGGGAAATGCCAGTTCTATTCTTAAGGCCCTACAACTGATTAGATAATGTCAACTCAGATTATCCAAGGTCATCTCCTTTACATAATATTGGTTGTTGATGTTAACCATATCTGCAGAGTACCTCCACAGCAATATCTAGATTAGCCTTTGACTAAACAACTTGGTGCTACCACCTAGTTATATGTTGATTCATGAAATCGACTTATTATGGTGGTTAAAGGCATATTGCACAATATGGTACAGCACGTGCTAAACAATAATTTTTAAGGAAAAAAATAAATGTAAGCAAGAAAATGAAAGGTTTCTTAATTCAGTCATCATCCCAAGGGAGGTATGCTGGGGCTGGGTATCCTGGACAGTGGGTTGGTCTATGTTCAGTTGAGGGGCCCCTCTTATACCCTCTGATTCTCCTTTTTATGAACCTGAGAGAAATCCTAGTAAACAGGGGGACAGGCATACCATCTGGATTTAAGCATCAGCTGCTACTGGAGTTGTCTGGGAGAGCCAGCTGCCTAGCACCTAGAGACTCAGAGGCCCAAGGGAAGGTGCTATCCCTTCTGTCAGGGGAAAAGAAGTCTCATTCAGATGCAGCCTCTATGGCAGCAGAAAGGGCGTTCCTGTTTCCAGTTGGCTTACCATCCAGGCTAGCCCAAGTGAACTCCCAGGGCCACCTCAGATCATTCTGCTCATTGCACCCAGTCGATGGGGTGTACATCAAAATGTTAACAGAAGGCATTTTGTTTTTTCAAGATGTCATTATGTGATAATGGGTCATTTTTTCTACCTTTCCCTGTTTAATAAAGTTTTTACAGTGTGAATATTTTAATTTTATAATTAAGTAAATACAACTATTAACATTTTGAATAAACAAGGAAATGAGTTTGCATTCTATAAGGAAGAAAATGGGATTCTTAATATTTTTCTTTTTCTGTAAGTCTCCACCAATAATTACCATAAGCAACATTTGAATATATAACGCCTCGTGGTAGCAGTGGCTCATGGGGATGACAAAGGACATCCTAAACCTTGAGAGAGTCCCCTATGTGGGAAATGGGGCAGTTTCTGTGCTCAGGATATTAGAAATAATTAATCCGAAGTTATTGTCTTTTTTTTCAAGTAGAGCAGCAGTTCTAAAAGCAAAAAATATATATATTTGAACCATATTCTCAAATACCTTATGCTTTAATAAGTTAACCCTATTAATTTTGCTGATATGATCTCTTTGTCCTTCTTGCTCTGTGGAAAACTGTCAAATTATCATAATGTTTCAATAAGAAATTCTATCACATAAAAACGAATTTGGCAGGGGAAGAAGGGAGTGGTATACATGCATTCTGCATCCTTCGCTGAACATTTTTTTAAAGATTTTATTTTTTGAGAGAGAACAAGTAATGGGAAGGGGTAGAGAGAAAGAGAGAGAGACAGAGAGAGAGAGAGAGAGATTGACAGAGAGAAGCAGACTCCCTGATGAGCAGAAAGCCTGATGTGGGGCTCAATCCCATGATCCAGAGATCATGCCCTTTGCTGAAGGCAAACACTTAACTGGCTGAGCCACCCCCTTTGCTGAACTTTTCAGTCAAAAAATAGTTTATATATGAGATATGGAAAGAGGAATAGACAGAAAAAATATCCTACATTACTAGAATTACTTTATCAAGAATTATAGTTTGTAGAGAAGAAATTTTCATAGAAAGTAACAAAAATATTCTAAAAGCTGGATTTTAATGCTTTTGAAACTAGTGCTTCTGATAATTTTCAAATAAATTCAGTTTAACAGGTAGTATTCACTGAATGTGTATGTTGTGACTGACACTGATCTAAGTGTCAGGAATAATAATATAGCAGTAAACAAAATATACCAACACTTGCCCTTACAGAGCTAATGCACCAGTGAGGAGAGACAGATGATGAACAGAATGAACAAATTGGTCATAAAATATTTTTAAAGAAATAAGGACGATAAAAGCAGGGGAGGTGTGAAGTTTGGTGTAAAATGATAATTATTTTATGGGGGGGGGGAATAAAGATCCTATTTACTACATTCCTTGAATATAGTCCTGGTGGTTTGTGTACCGAACAGTGGGTGACTGATAAAAACAACGCCACTCTCATAGGATTTACTCAATCTCAATGCTCTCATGTCTCCTGAGCTCCAAAAGAGAGACGTCTGTGACCTTGCCACCCTTAGTATTTGGTAGCTTCCAGGGTTAATTATTATTTTTGTGCTTATTTGTGGGGCAAGGAGAAGCAGGCACAGAGTCCTAGCTATGTCCCAGACTAAGATACATGGTTTCATTGCCATTTTATAACTCCGTAGTAGAGACAGGAGGTGCAAAGAAGTGAGCTGTTGTGTGCAAGGGCATTACAGTGAATGGTGTTGGAAGACTGAGATGCATATGTGAGTGACTGCAAAGTCAGAGCCTACTTATTCCCAAGCACAGTATGCACAGTATCTAGGGCCCTGGCAATTTTAAGAGTCAATGAAAATATCTCAATCTCTTTTAAAACCACCAAGAAAGGTTGAACATAAACCATTCCCCCAAGATCTTGTTTGTCTTTATACTGATGCAGTCATAAAATGTAATCTTCTAACAACTTTTTATGGAAGAAGGACCCATGAATGTCCTAATATGGCATGGCCCAGAACCCCATGTCTTTCATAGTTTGATGGCCAACACTTCTTCCTTCTGTTTTGTTGCTGTTTGGCATTTCTTCTTTACACTGAATAAAAGATGCTTATGTGTATGGAATGGGGTCGTCTTCAACCCATGCCCATGCCCACTTTCCTTGTGTGCCATAGAAGGATGTCTACAGAGGAGCAATGAGGCCAACCAACATAGTCACAGTGCATACTGCCCAGCACTAGGTAGTCCTGTGATGTCTATCTGTTAAACAGGTGAGGGGGTGCCTGGGTGGCTCAGTCGGCTGAGTGTCTGACTCTTCATTTCAGCTCAGATCATGTTCGAGCCCCTCATTGGGCTCCGTGCTCAGTGGGGAGTGAGTCTGCTTGAGATTCTTTCCCTCTGCGTCTTCTCCCACTCATGCTTACACTGTCTCTCTCAAATAAATATTTTTTAAAAAATATTTAAAAATTAAAAATAAATGGGTGAGTAAACAGATGAATGAATGCTTGGATGAATAAATGAATGAGTGAATGAATAAATGCTTGGATGGATGAATGAATGCATAAATCAATGAGTGAATGAATAAGTACGTGAATTAATGCATGAATGTGAATGTGAGTGAAAATTGCAGTGCCAGGGTTGGTGGCGGGGGTGATGGTACTTCTTTTTTTCCCTAGCTGACTTTTTTTTGGAGGAATGTAGCACCCACTCACTGAATGTTTTGGACAATGACGTGATTTTAAAAGCCTTCTGTGCCACATAATGCATACTGCCTTGAACTAAAAGGAGAAAGAAATCATTTGGAACTCAGTTCAAAATAAATTTACTAAATCCAGTCCATGATAAATTCAAATTACTTTTGAGCAGTGAAGAATGAATGGTGAGCAGCTGTGCCGAAAGCCAAATTTTGATGCACCCAAGCCTGACCAGTCAGTACCTAGACCAGTAAGTACCTAGATAATTTTAAACAATTTAGGAGCCATTGAGGGTCAAAAGTTGAGTCATTTCTGTCTTTTCACTTAGACCAGGTTACATGGACTTGCCATGGTTGTGTTATTAAGATTTCATTATATTACTATGGATCTTCTTTCCTCCTCGGTGTTAGGCTGTGGTGCCCTGCCACCATCCTAGGAGGTCCTCCCCAACTCAGCGCTCTCCTGGCTCCAACAGCAACCCATGCTTCTGTGCCAGCCCTGGAAGCACATGCTTATGGCAGGCTTATTAGAAAACCCTGAGCCATGATATTCAGGATGATAATAACATGCAAAATGAAACAGGATGGGAACACAATGAAAGCTAAAGGACCCATTCAAGGGAGGAAATGGAACGGGGTTTAAATCTGGACTTTGATGTCTACCATTGTGTTTTGAGAATTCACATTTTTGCTTTATTTATGTGCCTTCCCCCTGCCCCTCCCCGGAAGCTTCTATTAGCTGGTGTGTCAAGTTTATCTACAAGGACACATGCTGTAGGTGTGTATGCTGGGGTGGGTGGGCACATGCATGTGTAGAGTTGACAGGGGTTATCAATAGTCCAATTTTCTAGGTCGGAGCCTGAAGGTTTGGAGGAAGACCTAAATGTGGATGAAAGTAATTCATTAGAATGTATTTTCCCTTTCTTAAAGTTAAATCTTGCCTTTTTATATAACGTTAAATAACAGTGTGAAGGAACCATGAGCCCTTCCACAGATAAGGAAATCTGGCTGGTGTTTTTATACATCTTAGAGACCCCAAGGCACTGATTGCAAACATATGGCTGTTGATGGTAATTCAGAAGCCGTTTACAAGGTAGGGACAGCAGTTGAGCTTCGTGGAAATAAATTCCAATTTAAATCGGGTATGTTTCTTCTCCCAGAATGTTCCTTATGTGATACTTATCTCTATGGCAAGTATCACAAGGCTTCTCTATGAACATATTAGCATCTTAGCATTCGTTTGTGGGAACTGTCGCCAGCCAGGTGACTGATATCTTGGATAGTGTAGAGTCAGTTCAAAGACCCATGGTCGCCCCCCACCCACCACCAAGAGTTTATTATTACAGAGCTTACAAATGGTGTCTTCTCCTTCCTTTGAGAATAGGCCCTCTTCTCCTTTGTTCTCTTCTCCAAGTGGTGTGTCTTCTCATTTAATTGCCTCAGATGACTGCTAAACTGTCAGGTGATATAAACCTCATTGGGTACACCAGTCATTCAGCCATAGATGCCTAGCAGCCCTGGGACATGAGAACAGGTGTCACAAGAAGAGAAGCTCATACCTTGGCTGGCAGGAGCTAAGCAGGTACAAAGGCTACATTCCTTGTCTCCCATCTTGTGTCCTCATGTCGTATTCTTAACAACATATGACCTTAAGTATTAATGGAAAGGGGCTACTCTACTGTAACATGCTTTAGGGAAGCAGCATTCACCTTGTACTCTGCCCTTGCTTGCCACACCCCTGCCTCCTTCACTTCCAGTTTCTAGGTACCCATCCTGGAGGCCTGGGAATGAACAGAAACAATATGACACATCTTCATACCACATCATTTCTCACCCCAATTCTGTGTCACAGTAAGCTTGCATATATTATGAACAAAATGTGGTGTCCTGCATTTTTAAGTCAAGACACAAAACTTCAAGAAATTTGGTACCCATGATAAGGCACTGGAGGCTCTGTCTTTGGCAGTTCCCATCCTTGTGTGGGAGCTGTTTGAGCCCATCATGGTACTTCACACTCCTTATGCCTCTCTCTTCCCTTCCTGCCAGAGCCAGCTTTCTCCTTTCCTCTCCTGTCAGGGCTTCTACTACCTCAGGCCTCTATCTGGCTGCCTTTCAGCTCCTACCTCATCCATGTCTGCTGATAGTCTTTGTAGGTCACCCACTTAGCCGCCCCGGGCAGAGGGTCTGCTATTCAACATGCCACACAGGGCACAGCCCTCCCCACTGGCTTGTCTCGGGTCCAAACAGCCACGGCCAAGGAGCTGAGTCCCATAGTGCAAGGTCTGACCTTCTTGAAGGAAATGATGGAGCCTGAGGAGATCAGGGAGCCTTTCTGAATTTCTCTGTTGGGGCCAATGAGCTATAAGCCCCACTGCATAATTTGACTGCTGTGGCTTTGGATTCCACCCAATTCCCTCCTTGTCCCCTGTTAGGGGCTATTTCTCTTTCTGTGCTATGTGCTGTTTTTAGCATCATTCCTACTTCCACCTGCTAACATAGGCTGTGAATCTCACCCTTGAATAAACCTTGAGGGCCAAGTACCTTTGTCCCACAAGAAAACCAGGAAAGTTCCATGCTTTAGGAAGCAAGCAAGCTTTAAGATGTGTCCTTGAGTGGGGTGACGTGGGAAGCTGAGGACAGCCCAGTGCTGAGTCTCTCCTTAGAGGCAGATAATCCAGGAATGGGTCCATGTCTGCCTTTCACCATGGGCATGAGCTTGGGTAGTTTATTCAACCTCTCTGAGGTTATATCTAAGAGGCAATATCATAGGCCAGAATGTGTGTGATGATTAAAAGATCTAACACCACCAGTGGCTCCTAACACCATCAAGTCCAACTTCCCTTTTGATGCCAAATATTTTAGAATAACACTTTACTTCCTGGCAAGAAATTTGTAATATTATCTACCTACCCACATATCAGGTCTGCGTTCGTAGACCTCACATGGATAGGCATTCGATGAGGGGGGCAAACCTCTGGCCTCTTGTGTCTGAGCATCTGCATAGTGAAATATACCTTTCGTTAAATAATATTTATTTTATCTTCTCTTTAGATTATAATTAATTCATTATATTGAGTTTTTAATAGTTTTATTTAGGTATGATTTTCCTATCATTTCACTTCCTTCTACATGTTCAAGTCAATAGTGTTTATATTTACAGATTTATGAAACCATACCAGAATATAATTTTAGAAGATTCCCATCAACCCAAAAAGAAATTCCTTATGCATTAACCATCTCTCCCCATTCCATGTCCAGCCTTAGGCAACCACCGATCTACTTCTTATCCCATAGATTTGTCTTCTTTGAACTTTTCACGCAAATGGAATCATATCATACCTGAGGTCTTTTATGTCTTATTTTTCACTTTCCATAATGTTTTTGAGGAGCTATCAATACTTTGTTCTTTTTTATTATAAAATATTATTACAGTGTGTGGATATATTACATTTCAGTTATTCCTTCACAAGTTATAAATGATGATCCTATGAATACTTGTATACAGGTTTTTGCAAGTGTTTAAACATTACATGAGTAAGAAGGTAATATTATTTATTACTTTTTAAAAGTGCCACTGATGTCTTTAAAAGGTCGAAAGACCCTTTAGAAAGCTCTGAATTGAAAAACATACTTCCTTTAGTTTACACAGTGATCACATTCTTGAAAAATTCATGACAAGTTAGAACTAGATACAAATTAGAACTTTGTCTAGGTACAAAATACTCATGTTTGTAAGCCCCATAGAGTTAGAGTCTAGGCTCTGATAATGGTCAACAGTGACACAAGTTTTCAAGGGGGAAACACCATCAAAGATGTTTTAGGGTGATTTCTTTTTCCATCTTTAGGAAGCCTAATCAAATATATTTATTGTGGTAATCATTAAATGCTTGGTATTTAAAAACAGGAGGACAGATTTTGGTAGATGGAAGGCTGAGAATCAGGGAAGTCTAGCAATTCATTGCCTCATGCTATGTCTGGGCCTTGAAGTCATAGCTTCAGGTTTTCATTCCAACTTCTGGCTTCTCCATTGGGATGCACTTTAATTGGAGGCTTTTTTTGTTTGTTTGGTTGGTTGGTTTCCCCATTTTTATAGGTCTGCTTCTAAGCATGCAACTAAAAACCTTGAGTTACTAAAACAGCTGGAGGCATCCACTAAGAAATTTTATAATACATCTTTGTTATATTCCTGTCCCCCCCTCCCCAATTTAGGGAATATCATTGATCTAGTGGAAATTTGCCAATTCCTGGAATGGTCCCTATTGCTTTTCTAGCATGTGTCCCTCGGTCTCATGGTCTCAAGTGACTTTAAACAGATGACTAACCATCCTAGTTAAGCGGGGACAAAGGAGATAACCAGGGTGCATGCCTTTCAGTGCAAAAACTTGAACAATTCTGGGCAAACCTGGACAGTTGGTCACACTAAAAATGGGGTCAGTGAGCAAGAGTATCCTGGAAATTTTGTCATTTTAAGACATCGTGCCCCTTCTTCCCCCGCCAATGACGTCAGATTCTCTTCCACTTCCATGTAAGCTTTTCTTAGGGAGAAGTCAGCCTGCTTGACATACACTGGCCACTGCCTCCATATGCCAGATTCTTGACATGCTTTATTTTAGCAACTCTCTCCCGTCTGTTGATTTTCAGCATGTGGGCTGCAGAAGTCCCACCACTGGGACCTCTGATGGTCCCTTTTCTAGGGCAGTGTGCAGTAAAAAATGAGGTTCTGTGTGTATTGCAGCGAGGGAGCATTTCCCTTTTTCCCTTTAAAGGCCATCAAGGTGACCTCCAACAGCACTGGGTTGGAGAATACAGGGCTTCAGCTTCCCACACTCAGAGCTGAGCACCTGGTTGAAGGTCTGTATAATTTTGTGTGATTGTATTCAATTGCTCACTCGCTCTCTGATCACTTTCTAATGAGCTGTTATTTTCAGAGGTAGTAGAAAAATCAGTTCAGGAGGAGAGGATGATGTGAGAAGGGACTGGTAAAGGGGAATGTGTTTTCTCTGAGCAAGGGCTGCGACCGACCGGGGAGGAGCAGGCTGCATGATGTTGGAGGACATTGAAAAGCACAAGATTATATAGGAGCTGAGCATTGTTTACAAAGGGAGGTGAATATGTGGGGAAAGTTACAAAAATGGACAGATGGCTGGGTTTGTTCAGTCTTTGAAAAAGTCAGCAAAGTCATTGTTCTTTTTATGACTTTAGTTTTTTAGAGCAGTTTTAGGTTCATACCAAAATTAAGGGAAAGATGTAGAAATTTCTCATATCTCCCTGCCCCTACCTGTACCCAGCCTCCCCCACTATCAAACCCACCAGAAGGTACATTTCTTACCAGTGATGAACGTGCACTGATATATCATCATCACCATGAGTCCATAGTTTACATCAAGTTCATTCTTGGTGTTGTGCATTCTATGGGTTTGGAGAAAGGAGTAATGACCAGTATTCACAATTACAGTATCACACTGAGTAGTTTCATTGCCTTAAATGTCCTCTGTAATCTCTCTTTACATCCCTCTACTCCAAATGTTGGCCATCACTGATCTTTTGACTGTTCCATAATTTTGTCTTTTCCAGAATGTCATATAGTTGAAATCATACAGTAAGGACACTTCTCATTGGCTTCTTTTGCCTAGTAGTATGTGTGTAAGATTCCTTCATGTCTCTTCCTAGCTTAGTTGTTTATTTCTTGTTAGTGCAAAATTCTATCCCACTGTCTGGTGTACCAGTTTATCTCTCCATTCAGCACTAAAGGACATCTTGTTTGCTTCCAAGTTTTGGCAATTATGATTGAAGTTTAATAATGAAAAAAATATGTGAATTGAAATATCAAAAGTGAGCTATGCCTGGATGTGATAAAAATTGAAGTGTACACAAAGGGCCTCCAAATCCAGGCTCACTTCATGCTATTGCCACTGGTTCTGCTTCCCCCTAAGCAATATCGGAAACTCCCTATACATGCCTCCCCATCTCCAAAAATAAAAACAACTACTTTGTCTAGTTGCTTTTGTCATTATGGTGTTTCATAAAAGGATATCATGATTGTTGGAGGATTTGTTTAAGAGCTAATATTGAAACCAAAAAACAAATGAGAGAGAGAGAGAGAGAAGAGAAAAACTTCTCATTATGACAAAGCCCCTATTTCATTACGATGTAAATAAACCATTTGAAGAGAAGTCAGAGGAAAATAGAGGAAATGAGGTGTCATCCCACCAAACAAAAGCTGAAGGGTGACCATGTAAATTGTCTCAAATGGCAGCCCAGAAAGCAGTGATCTGTCACTGTGGGAACGGAGTTAGCAGAAACAGACTTAGATGGAAACAAGGTGGTTTAGATTCTTCCTAAGACACTGCCCATGAGAAAATGGCGGAGCAACATGTATGCAAAACACACACCTGGACATATTCTTGTCAGTTATACTTTCACAGGACTTCAGTTCCCCTGAAGAGGTCCATTGCATGTGGGATATGTTGCCACCAGAGGGCACTGACTGTGTGCATCATTCCTCTGACTGGATTTCCATTGGAGATTGGTTACCACCTTTAGCGCAGGTCAGTGGACAGGTGTGGGGATGGAGATGACACCACCCAGGATCTGGCCCAGCTGCTCATCAATCCAAAAGCTAACCTCTTAATGTTCATTAACTCATGACCCTGAGTGTGGTTCCCATCAATGGCTTTTTTTTTTAATTTTTATTTATTTATGATAGTCACAGAGAGAGAGAGAGAGGCAGAGACACAGGCAGAGGGAGAAGCAGGCTCCATGCACTGGGAGCCTGACGTGGGATTCGATCCTGGGTCTCCAGGATCGCGCCCTGGGCCAAAGGCAGGCGCCAAACCGCTGCGCCACCCAGGGATCCCTGTGGTTCCCATCAACAAAGAGGACTTAGTATAATATTAACAATGGATTGACCAAAAACACTCACATCCTCACCTGGTTCAGTGTTCACTAGATGTCAGTGTCAAGGTGGTTGTGGATAGTCTCAGGAACACGGCGTCAAGAATCTGGAGCTGGCCAGGAATTTCTAGGTCATGTCTTCCAAATCCCTGCCCAATGCATGAGTCTCTCCAAGGACCATTTGTCTCTCTGACTGTCTTCTACTCATGCTCTGAGATCTTCTAGGCACATCACACTACACAAGGGACTCATTCCATTGAGTGACAGACAGTCCTTCCTTGTATTGGGACAACATGGGAGGACACCCTGGAAATTCTGCTACTCGACTCTGACATCTTTTCATCTTACTCTTCTAACAGCAGTGGAGGATGACAGTTGTTGAGTTTAAAACACAGAAAATTTTGAAAGCACAAAATACCTTAATTACGTAGTCAACAAAGTACTTATATATCTTTGTACTGCTCCATTTCGATAGATTTCATAATGACTTTTGCATGACTTGTATGTCCTGAATCATATTTTATGCTTGCAGATTTTTGTCTGCTATGTTAATGAGATCATCAGGCCCCAGAACTACAACATGAGCTTCTAATGAACTTCTAATGAGTTCTGTTTCTACACACGTGGGGGAAACTCATCATTTCCTTTCTACTTCCTACTGATGCCCATAAAGAAAAAGGTATCAGCTTACAATGCCACCTACACTTTAGTGCAAAGTGGAAAAAACAAGACAATTTCAATGATGAATTATTTTATACACATGTATACACATTCATTCTGTTAGCAATGAACTAATTTGTCAAATGTGCCCCAGAAGAAACAAAGAAAAAATAATAACTAAAAACAATCTTTTAGTATGAGTTCTCAAAACTGGTAGTTCAAAGCAATTCTAATTTGTTTTGGCTGTGTCAGGTAGACAATAAATAATAATCTCTTCTTGACCATATGCTGATATCCAGGAGATAAAGGATAACAAATTGCTTGTTGTTGCCTTTATGTCAAAGAAAATACAACCCATTCTAATATTTGATTTGCCTTAATTAATTGGCAGAAAGAGAAAACAAGAGGGAGGCTCTCTATGATACCCAGTTTATGTTCCCACTGGGAACCCCCCCGCCCCACCCTGAGAAAAAAATCACACTGGGAATCCTCAGAATGGCTGCTGGACAATTCAGAAACCAGGATACTTTTATACTCTGGGCCCCAGAAGAGCTGAAGAGGACATCAGGAGGCATCACTAAGCTCTGAGCAGACGATGCTCTGTAGCTGACATCCCCAAGCTCATGTCTGCTCAGGGGGCAGCTAACATTCACTTGTCCATGTGGGCAATCCTTCCCAATGTCACTTGCAGGAATTACATTGCCAGGAATTCATGGTCAGATGGTCCATTATTCTCACTGGAAACAAGCAGGACATTTGTAGGGCTGCCTGGAATGGAGCTCCCATTACTGTGAGGTGACCTGATCTGCCTGAGGTGGGGAACTTGGTGCTTTTCTAAAGTGAAAAGTTGCTGGGTGTGAGGGTCTTGGCAAAGTTCAGGCTGAGCTGTGGACATTTGAAACATTGATTTTTCAAAGTGAGTAACAATAATTTAGAGAACTCTAGAAATGCAGATGCCTAGATCTGCTCTCCCATCACATTCACACATGCACACACATACATATAACGCACACACACAGAATCAATCTTAGGAAAGGACTAGGAATATGGATTTGGGCTTCCCACTGAAACTTTGAGACTCTGCCCTTGATCCTGCCTGCTGGTTAGGACTTGATTTCTTTTTTCGCATGTCATCTCATTGAGCATTTAAAAAATTAACTCACATGTATATTTATGCGCATTTATATACGTACACATACGTCTTTTTAAAAGATGCATGTATAGGATTTGGAGAGCATTCATGCAGTAAAATAGCTCTACCTGATTTTTAAAAATATAACCAAAAACATGCAATGCATTTATTCACACAGTTGCCATTACTATCTGAGTAAATCATTTCTTCTCACTCATATTCTTGTACTATGTAGTCCTCTAAATGCTGTATTTTTTCCTTTTTCTTGTTAATTGTTGGTTTTAAAATAGATTTTTCTATTAATAGGTTTTCTTAATTCCTAAAAGAAATGAAATACAATGTAATATGTGTTCTCTTTCTCTCTTTTTTTTTCCCTCCCACATAGAAAGTACTGAGGGAGACACTCACCTTGGCCTTCTCCAGTAGGGTATGGTCTTACTCTTCTAGGTATTTGTTTATGATAAGCCTCAAATTCTGAATAGGACTTTGGATTCCAGATCTACTGACATTTGGTTTAACTTGGGAGAGTATGGAGTCACTCTTACAAATTTACAAGATTGTGGACCCCGTAAGGTACTCAGAATATGACAGGATGTTTCTCTCAGTTTCTTATTCTGCTTATAACCATTTGTCTGCACTTGTACTGTCCTTAACCTGGCAGATTTATTCTCCAAATATTCCCATTGGTGTGTTCGTGGCTTTGCTTAATTGCATCTCTTGATGTTTCAAGGATTTCCATTTTATTTTTTATGTTTTATTTTTTTAAAGATTTTATTAATTTATTTATTCATGAGAGACAGAGAAAGAGAGGCAGAGACACAGGCAAAGGGAGAAGCAGTTTCCTTGAGGAAAGCTTGATGCGGGACTCGATCCTAGGACCCCAGGATCACAATCTGAGCCAAAGGCAGATGCTCAACCACTAAGAGACTCAGGTCCCCCGCAAGGATTTCCATTTTAAACTTTAAGTTTCTTATAAGGTTACCTTAAGAAAGAAAGCCTATTTTCTAGAGTGACATAGGACGGGTTGTCAGGGGACAATGTGGCTGTCCTTTAATCAGGTACTGTTTTATGTACATAATAAAAATGATTTCTGCCAGCTTATCAGATCTATGTATGGGCTCATAAATTCACTTCATCCTGGTGTCCCTAGTGAAGGACATTTCTCCATGTGCTGCCAAGAATAATCAAGGTTTAAAATCATTTTCGGAGGTGATAAAATAACCAAGATGGTTTGTGAAAAGGGATGGAAACTTGATAAAAAGTAGCATTAAGTGCCTCACAATATAGAGTGAGAAAGACCAGCTCTTTTAGAAGGTAGCAATGAAATGTCCCAATATTCATTTTTATCTAAATGAAGCTACAAAGAGAACCATCAGTGTTTCTGTCAGGCAGTGAGGTCTGTCTGATGGGACCTGGACCACTTGGTCGTCAGCTTGTGATCTGGCTTCTCTGTGCTTGCGAACACAGTCACCATCTCCTCCTGCAGGTTGCCTTCCTGGATAGGAATCAAGACTTTTTCAATATAATTAACTGAGATCATTTTAGTGACAAATGATAAAGGTACAAACAGGTGCTGACATCATTTCTTTATTGATATAAATGTACAGTGGAAAGTTTCTGAGGCTGAAGAAAGGGATAGACATTCATTTATCTAATGATCCTTGGATACTAGTCATATAATTTAGGTAGATTCATCTATACAAAGACATAAGATTTTTTTTAAACATTGTCCTTGAGTATATGCCCCACAGCATATATATTAAATGCAGCTCTAAATCAAAATATTGTCAGATCACAAAGCAGGTACCCCTAATACTTGTAGTCAAAGTATATTGACCCATGTTGGATCTTTCAGACACATTCCAGTGAGCTGTCCATGTGTATATAGTCTTATGTCCTGAATGTTATATCATCACTAACATCAAACAATCTTCTTTCCTTAAAGGTGGTAGTGATCTTTATTTGGAGGCAGAAAAAGTGAAGTTTTGAAGCAAACATTTTTTTTTAAGATGTTATTTATTCATGAGAGACACAGAGAGAGAGGCAGAGACACAGGCAGAGGGAGAAGCAGGCTCCATGCAGGGAGCCTAATGTGGGACACGATCCCGGGTCTCCAGGATCACGCCCTGGGCTGAAGGTGGTGCTAAACTGCTGAGCCATTTGGGCTGCCCTGAAGCAAATATTTGAAGCGAGTATTATATATCACCTTTTGTTTTATATATTCTTTTTTTTTTTTCTTACTGACAGAATTGTTTCTTCAGTATCTAACAGTATTATCCAATTGGTACCTCTTTCACCCAACTAATTTTCTACTATCAGGACAAAACTTGGTATAAAATTGGTTAAAGTGTCCTGCATTCACATTTAGAATAATCATTTTATATAAGAAACTTAAATTAATATTTTATCTTCTGTAACTTAAAATATTTCAGGGGTTGATGATCAAATTTTTATTCTGATTTTGTTGTCAGTAAAGTATTAATTAGTACGACTAAATCTTGATTTTTAAGCAGATTTCCAATTAAATACTGCCTTTGGTAACTCAGTACTGTAGAGATGAGGTGTGACAGGTCTCTGGTAGTGGAGCAAAGACCTTTGCTTTTTGGATTTTGCCATCAAAACGTTTTTCTGTACATCTACAAAATACAAGCTTGAGCAAAGGCATCTGTATTTTAAACACTCAAGATCATGTGTACTTTTTATGTTTGTGGGGTTCCCTGAGCAGATGGAGTGTTACCTGGATTCCAGCTTTGGCTTTCTCATGTGGAGCCGGTACAAATCTGAGCTAGTGGCTCAACTTCATCACGTGTCTGAAAAATGGAGATAGCAAGGCCTGAATATTGAATTTTAAAATATGTATGTCAATAATTTATAGTGTTTTAGAATATAAGATATTTATCATTTCATTCACACTCATTCATGGATTCATTAATGGATTCTTTGATTCATTCATATGTCAACCATTTATTGAATGCCTTCTGTGTGCTAGGATCTGGGCTTGCTTTTAGGTACTAAAAAACAAATAAGATGTTGTCTGTAAAAAAGCTTTGAGTATCATGGAAGGGATGGGGAAGTAATACACAATCCCAACACAATGTGCTGAGTGATAATTCCAATACAGTGTGTCAGCAGTTATGGAAAAGCCGTGATATATCATAGGAGTAGGGGAATCACGCTTGGTATCCTACAGAAGTTTACAAAAATACATTTCATACCTCACATATAGTTGAGTCTGCCATCTTTTAAGAATACATAAAAATAGGAATAAGTTGTGCAATTATTAAAAACATAGTTCAGTGGAATACACCCTAGGATAAGAGCACATATGTGAGTAGAATAACTATCTCTCTATAATTTTCTGAATGGGGATTACAATTCATATTCTTAACTCAACACCACATTCAGGACACAGTGGAATCCCATTTACCACTGGTCAAGTGACTCAAAATTTGTCTGATTTCCCCAACATTTCCCACATGGTGAGATACTCCAGGGGCCTGAGTGGCTGGGATCACACGGCAGCATCCTCCAGGGAACCCACTGGCAGCAAAAATTCCTGTAGCTGGAAACAGACATTTCCAAGGTGCTTTAAGCCATCTTGTTTTCACTTATGTAAGAGTGATAGCTACCTTGGCTCTTCCACCTAAATAAGACTTCAGCAAAAAACGATCCAATTTTGTTCAGCTTGCAGTTATGTTCTAGAACTTCTTAAATTAGTTCAATATAACATTTTGAAGTATCATTTAAAAAAAAAGAAACAATCACATTAAGAAACATTACCATAGGGACAGCCCAGGTGGCTCAGTAGTTTAGCACCGCCATCAGCCCGGGGCCTGATCCTGGAGACCAGGGATCGAGTCTCACATCGGACTCCCTGCATGGAGCCTGCTTCTCCCTCTGCCTGTGTCTCTGCCCCCCCCCCCTCTCTCTCTGTGTCTATCATAAATAAATAATAAAAAAGAAATATTACCATAAACTTAAGTTCTACACATGTGAAGATGCAAGCACCCTACTGTGGGATTTGGGATTTTTTTGGTTTCCTCTCAACTTGACTCTGCTACTTGCTGAGACCCAGACAACTCAAGTAACCTCTTGGGACTCAGTTTTATCATATGTTAGAAGAGGAAGTGAACTAAGTCATTCTCCTGGGAAACTTCCACTGCTAAGTCATGTTTTAGTAATGCTATGAATCTGCCTTACAATGCTAAAAAGAAATAACTCCTAAGAAAAAAATTACAGGTGAAACTGGATTTGAAAATTGCAGTAAGAATCTCTGGCACATGTGTGCAGTATACTTTTGGGTTCACATTGGCGTGCCATCTTGAGAATTGAGAATGAGAAGGGTTTCCATATATTAGCACGTCTTGCTTGAGAGAGGAGGGACTGGTTAGAGAAGAGGTGAATGTGGGTTTGGTTTAGGAATAACAAAAATATATCTTATCTGTTTGCAAAAGTTTAAGAAAAAGAAATACCTTCATGTTCCTCTGTTAGGTGTTATAATGCAGGGGCTCCCCACTCATTCAGCACCAGGAGGCCCTCTCACATAGAAAGATCGCGTAGGAGCCCTGGTGGAGTGGCTCATCTCCATGAGCCGTTCCACGTGAAATGCTGATCAAAAGAGATGCTGTTATCACCCGGGTCTCTGGAATTCACTGGAAATTCTCAGAAGGGAGGAGTCGATTGTAGACCGTGCACATGCCCTTTCTGAGATATAAAAGATAAGCCCTTCAGTACTTTTAATAAAAATACCACTTGAATATAGCAACAAAAAGCCTCAATGGAGTTTTAAAATCAGTAAAGAAATGTTGGGTTATGTGCTCTTTTTTTTTTTAATTTTTAAGTTCCACCAATAGAGGCTATTGCTAAGAGGGTTTGTCCTTTAATCCTTGCTGATGGTTACACGATTTGTTGTCTTGCAATTAAGTGCAGATGGTTTCGAGCAATAATCAGATAAACAATGATGCGGTTTAGGGATGGTTCGATTTCCGGGTTGGATTTACATCCTAATCCTAGACTAAAAAAAATTAGAAAACTGTTTCCAGATGATCTGTAATATTCTTTTGCAACATTAGCTTCAGAAGTCCTTGAGCATGGGAAATAATGCCCATAAGGTGTTGGGTGAAAAGAACACTGATATGATCGCAGTCTCAGCACCGTGCGGCATAATTCATCACGAAATTAGTTCACGACGTAGGTAAAAATGTAAAGACGCATCCAGGGTGTGCAAGTGCCAATTTCTCTAGATAAGAAGGAGTGAAAGAATTTTCCCCGCAAATCTGGTCAGCGAGAATAGATTTTTTTAAAAAGATTTTATTTATTTATTCATAAGAGACACAGAGAGAGAGAGAGAGAGGCAGAGACACAGACAGAGGGAGAAGCAGGCTCCATGCATGGAGCCCGACGTGGGACTCCATCCTGGGACTCCAGGATCACGCCCCGGGCTGAAGGCAGGTGCTTAACCGCTGAGCCACCCAGGGATCTTCACCAGAATAGATTTAAATGTAGGTTGAGCTCTTGGGTCCAATAGAAAGTGGATGGAGCAATTGATCTTTGGCAGAAACGTGCTGGTGTGACTGCTGAGATTTGATTACCAGGTGGTTGAGGAAGATGGAAACATTCTTAACACAGAGGATGGCAGGACAAGGTGGTGGGTTCTCAGTGCTGCCCAAGCTGGGAGCAGTGGGTAGATACACATAGGCTCCTCAGTGAACTTTCGTTTCACAGAGATGTGAGTTTCAGGTTGAGTTGGAGTTGAGAAATATAATGCGCAGAAGCCCACCCAACCCAATTCTGATCGTGGATCTTAAGATGGGATGGATGTGGGGGTGGGCCCGGTGATTTTTTCTGCTTTTCTCACTTGGAACTTCCACTTTTGTTTTGGTTGTTTCTCTTTCCACTTTGGGAGCCCTGGTGCCTCTCTGAGGACAGGATGTGACAGCTTGCTTCTAGAGCTGTGTTTGCTGGTCCTCATCTATTCAGCTTTGCCTCTCGATCCAGCTAAACAAGAAGAATCATGCTTTAGAACCTGGTCTGAGATCAGCTTGCACAGTGCAGTTTTCACATGTAGAGAGGAAACAGATGTGGTCCACTCAGCTCTTGCCTCTTGCACACATGGATCAGGCTTGTACATCACAGACTCTGCTGGGGTTACTGGGGAGCCATGATATAGGCCGAGAGAGCCTCCCTGCCCCCACAATTTAATTTTGTTTTCAAAATATTCCAAGAGGTTGAAGTTTTGATCTGAGTGTGATTCTTCTAAGAATTTAGTTTTATCAAGACTTAGCTTGGGCCTTTCTTGCAAGCCTGACAAAATTCCCTGGGAATTCTCAAGATTCCTTAAAAGAACAAAAGGAATTTCCTACATGCTGGTTGTGGTAGGCAGAGTTCTTGATGACCTCCAAAGACCCTTGCCCTTGCAGAACTTCTTCCCATTGGAAGTCGGGAAACTTGCAGGTGATGATGTTATATTCTGTGGCAAAAGGGATTTTGTGGATGTGATTAAAGTCCCACATAAGCTGACTTCAAGCTAGGGTGATTATCAGGGTGGGCCTGGCCTAAACACATGCTCCCTTTGAGTCAGAGTCAGAGGTCAGAGCATGAGAGGAAATTGAGGGGAGGAGAACCTGTGGCCAAGGATGTGAGCCACCTATAGGAGCTGAGAATCGCCAGCCTCCAGGGTGCAGCCAGCAAGAAAACAGGGTTCTCTGTCCCCAAACCACAAGGGACTGACTGAATTCTGAAAACAAGAATGAGCTTGGAAGTAGATTTTTTTCCCCAGAGCCTCCTGATGAAAACCTCACGTGGCTCACACCTTGATTTCAAGCTTGTGACATCCTGAGCAGACAACCCAGCCAGCCATGCCCCAGTGAGCATCTCTTGTGCACAACTGTGAACCAATAAGTGGTCATTATTGTAAGCTGCTGAGCACATGGGGCTTTGTCCGCCACAATAGAACACTAACACACAGCCACAAGTCTAGTCAATGGGACCATTTCATATCTTGGGTTAAGAGTTTTGGCTCTGACTGACCCTCTCTACTCTATGTGCTGGTCCCAAGGCTGGGATTTTGCAAATCTATCTTCTCCTTCACCAACTGTGCTTCCCAGCTCTGCCAGTCGGGACCCCTGGGTGTCGGGAGGCTGGCAGAGAGGGGAGGGTGAGTTCCCGCCTACTGACTTCTGTTTATCTCAGTAGCAGCTGAACTTGATCTAACAATGGCACTGGGCTCCTGGGGGTCACATTCAGTTTCAGTTTGCAGGGTTATCATTTCTGTACCTTATGGCACTCCCTCGGAGGTGCAGATGCCAGCAGGTAGCATCATTTACTTCCAGGTCTGAATTTACAAGGTCCCTCTTCTGAGCTCCTAAAGTTCGATCATCTGCCAGCCACCAAGAGGTTAACTCATGAGTCCCTTGGAGGCTGGAGTCCAATTCTGGGGGCCCTTTCCCCAGGCCTCCACCTTCTAGTAACTCCAGCTGTTCATGTCTGTTTTTTAGGCCCTGAAGTCACCAACTCTCTGAAGCTGCAAGGCCTCCTCCATGCCTTTCTGCTCTCTAGAACCTAGTTAACAGTTCATTGTGTTAAAGTCTTCCCATGGGGATAACAGAAGGGGTTTTCATGGTCCTGACTTGACCCTCGCCGATACGCTCTTCACTGTCTTATTGAGTCTACATGAAGTGGCCAGGAAGTAGGGCTACAAAACCTCACGGTGATCACCCCAGCTCCCTTTTGAAGAGAAGGGCTTTGATACTTGTGTATCTCACTCCCTCAGCTGCCACCCCATGCATATGTTTTCATAGTCTGATGACAAATGTAGCCATCCCAGAGAAAGTTGGGGGGAATGGACAGGTGTTTGGGGTGAGCAGTCTACAAGCAAACCCCTATAAGGTAGTAAGGAGACAACCTTTGTGCTGTGAGCCCAAGGAGCACATCCTTCTCCCAGTCAGCTGACTTCCAATTCCCCTTGAGTGCCTGGCCCTCCTGTCAAAGGATGCGTATTTTTGTTTTATTAAAGATTTTATTTATTAGAGAGAGAGAGAGTGCTTAAGCGGGGTGGGGGGGAGGGCAGAGGCAGAGGGAGAAGCAGACTCCCTGCTGAGCAGGGAGCCTGACACGGAGCTCAGTCCCAGGACCCTGAAATCATGACCTGAGCCAAAGGCAGACACCTAATCAACTGAGCCACCCAGGCACCCTGCATGAGTATCTTTGGAAACACCCTCTGTTTCAGAAGTGTAGACTCTGATGAACACTCTGGGGTGGTCCTGATTGAGGCGGGGGGGCTTCAGCTATTTCCCCTCTCATCAATGAAAGCCTGAGTAAGAAATCTGAGGTCCAGGTGATGGCAGGGGTGGCCAAGTATGAGGCTGCAGTGCGGCCTTGCCCACCCGTCCCAGCCAGTCTGTCATCCATCACCTTGCATGACCCTTTCTCATGAACCTCAGGCCCAGGACCTGCTGGCTTAGAAGAATCCTCCCAGCGCATCTTTGAGGTGTAGCTGCAGTGGCCAAGCATCCTGGAAAGTAGTACTCTACGAAAGTGCTCCCCAAAGAGAGTGGTGTGTTTGTTGGGAGGGTCTCCTCCAAGGGGAAGAAGGGGGAGTAGAAGGTGTCTAGTGTTACTTGGCAGGGATCTTTATGAAAAAGTGATTTTTACATGCAAAGGGATTTACAAACGCTGTGCAAACTTTTATTAAGTGTCTCAGTAAAATATATATTTTTTTAGTAAAATATTTTTTAATGCAGTGTATAAGAGGTAGAAGTCACAGGGAGGACAGCTCTGAGAAAGGGTATGGAGTCAAGCTGAGTGTCAAGCTTGGGCTTACAAGTTGGTCTGGAGTGGGAGTCCAAATGTCCAATTACCACGCGGTTGATGGTGGACATTTCCTGGCCACAGGGTGGGCACTCTGATGGGGTTGTGTTCACAGGCCAATGAGATGAACAACAGAGGACCAGCCTCATTAGCTTCAAGTCAATGAGAAGAACAAAAGACCAAGCAGGGTGCTTGGTACTTCCTAGACATCCCATAAAGCCAGGCTCTTAACTTACCATTTCATCCACCTCAACACTTTGTTCATTAACTTGTGTGCGTGATGGGACATGGAGGATGTAGTCACATCTTGACCTAGCGGGTACCTTTGTCAGCCTGGAGTTCGGTATCTGTCAGCAGTGTCTTGTGCAGCACACCACCTGGTGCTTTGTCTCTCATCCCCCACGTCAGCCCGTTCTTGTCTCCACTGGTGTGGCTGGAGGGTCAGAACCTCCATATGACAGATACAGTCTCTTTGTTAAATAAGGGGGACCGTCCAGGTGACTCATCGCCAAATTTCACACCTTACCTATGGAAGGGGCGGGGCTGGCACCTGGGTCTTCCCATCCCAGGGGTGAGCCCCCTCATGATGCCACACCACCTCAATCCCATCAGAATAAATGTGTGGCTTATTTTACTCGGCACCACAAACATTCCTTGTGAGGAGCTTTATTTTATTTAGAGAGAGAGTCCCATAAGGACCACTGTTATCCTTCTCAGCTGCTGTCTGTTCATCAGCACAGCTTCCCAACCTTGTGTGCATTTTGTGATCGCCAAGTAGGGGACTGAAGAAACTGCTGGAATTTTCGAGAATGAACACTTAATACCTTGACCTGTTTGGAGCTCAGTCAGTCCCTTGGGAATGTTTTATCAAGCTTGGTTTAGTGAAAAATTGAGTTTGTGCCTTGATTCATCATCAATTTTTTTTTTTTTTGTATTTTTCTCAAAACAAGATAAAAGCAGTTCTTTCTGGTTTGCCTTATTTCAACTCTTAGATGGCTTTTGGAAAATGCATTTGGTTTTTAATTCCCTGGACCACTTTCAGATAAAATTTCAATGTGTACTACTCTTGACATGTTAATTTACCTGATAAAAGACAATCGTGTATGTCAAAGTTGTGCCTATTTAATGGTATTTGGAAGAAAGGACTTAATTTAATGATAACTGTAGGGGAAGTGAAGGAGCCCTGACCTCACCCTTTCAAACCCTCTTCGTTCGACTCAGTAAATTGAGAAAGGATTTTAAGAGGAGAAGAACCTCCTTTTTGGCATCGGAATCAAATGACTGCCCTAATAACATTGGAAGTGGTTTCAGGAGCTAGCTTCTGCTCTTGAGCTCTTTTCTTGGTACTTCAGAAGAGGAAATAAAAATATAATAGATATTTCAACATAGATCATAAATAATATATATTTTTAATGTGACATATTCTACTAGTGTACTTTATATATATATGTACATATACACACACATACATATATACACACATTGTACTAGTTCTTTTTTTTTTTCAATTGGAAATTAATTACCCCAGGATTCTAAATTGCTCATGGCTCATTACCAGTCACCTACAATCTTGCAGCAGAGTCGGAAATCAGACGCAGGCGCTTTAAGCCAAGCTGGTTTGGCATTTACTTACTTAGTTAAAGATCATCACCAAGCAGAAACCCCTTGGGAAGAGTCGCTGGCTCATTGGGCCCCATGGGGAGGGCGGTAATTAAACTCTGAAGGCAGCACTGATGTTCAGCTAAAAGCTTGTCTTTAAATAGTAATACACTTGCGTTGTAAAGTGGTAGGCCCTCGGGTGGCTGTTGACACAGTGTGAGGAGCTGGCACTTTTTTATATAAAAGCCAAATTGAAGAAACTGTTATGAGCTCATCTGCATAAAGCAATATGATTGTGCCTGAGGGTGCAGGCAACGGGGAGTGATTAGCCAACCGGCTCTCTGCCTCTTCCTCCACGGCTCTGCTAGCGTGCCACTTGTCACTAAAAAATTGGAGATGCCATATGCCAGGCTGCCTCTGCCGGGCGCCCCTTCTGACGACACGTGGAGGGATTCCTCCCCGGCTCAGGGTGCCCTGGGAGCCCCTGGCAAAGTCTGCCCCTGCGCCCCCTTCCCTCCCTGCCTTTCCTGAGGAAGGCCTATTGTTCCCTGGAATGTGGTGGGGAACTGGGGAACCTGGGGAGTTTGCTTAACCCATCTGGTGCACATTTGAAGGACCGGGAAGCTTTACTTTTTAAAAGATTTTATTTATTTATTCATGAGAGAGAGAAAGAGAGAAAGAGAGAGAGAGGCAGAGACACAGGCAGAGGGAGAACCAGGCTGCATGCAGGGAGCCCGATGCAGGACTCGATCCCAGGACCCCGGGATCATGCCCTGGGCCAAACTGCTGAGCCACCTGGGAATCCTCAAGCTTTGCTCTTAAACCTGCCAGGCTCCCTGCGCCACTGAGGGTGGCAGCATTGGGATCGGGGTCCCCTGTGACCGTTAGAAAGAAGCAAGAGGCACCTGACTCTGATTCCCATGGTTTCTTTGCAGCTGTGCAGGACACGTCAGGAGGGCATCTTTTCTCCTTCACAGACGGTCTTTCTCTAAAACATATTTTTGTGCATTGGCTCTCAATTTTCTGTGCTCTATTAATTATGCAAACCTCTTTTGCTTCAATGTGTAAACAGTGCATTAAAATTTTAACCTTGAGGAGAATGGTTTTTATGCGGCCTGACAGCTGGATCCCAGGGCTTTGAAAGGGAGATGAGTGCATTTGGCTTTTGAGGAATTCCCTTTCAGGTCCCTCCAGGTGATAGGTTTGGGTGCACGGTGGTTTCTGGGCCTGATTCGATTTGAAGCTGCCTTTTCATGCTTCCTTCTATCACCCGGATCAAGACCTTTCTAACAGCAGGTGTTTGAGAAGGGGAAGGGAGCTGTAGGGTGGGCGTGCGAGGGGCAAAGGCACGCAGGAGACAGCAGAGGCCACCTTCTTGCCCCGCTGGCCCTTCACCCTGGGGACAGTGAGGTCATATCTTCCTGGGGATGGGTGGGGGTCCTCAGAGGAGCAGATGGTAAGACTCCTCTCTGACCAAGAGCTGGCTATTCTTGGGCACCATTTTGGTGGTTCTGCATGGCCTTTTGGAAGTTTGTAGCAGGGGCTATGTTAGGCTCGAGAAGAAATGTTCACCAGTGATGCTTCTCCCCCATAACTAGGTGTCAGTCTTCATAAAATATCCTCCAGACCCCACCCCAGCCCCAGCCACCCGAGCAAAGCCACCAACTCCCTAGTGTTCTCCTGAAAAGGTACTTTGGGAGAGTACAAGATGTGACTTTCCTTAGAAAGACTCACATTTTTCTTTTTTTCTAGATGGGTTTTGGGGCGAGGCTGGCAGTGACTTGATCCCAATAAATATTGCATGAGTCACAAACCCAACATTAGGAAATGTCACCTATAGACTTAAAAAAAATGAACTTATTTTTTTAAGTCAATAGGCTGCATCTCAAAGGAATAAAACTAACATACACACTGAAGGCCATTTGAGGCCTGTGAATAGACTGGGGAAGAGGACCCCATTGATTTATTGTCCTCCCTCAGCCAGGAGCTGTGCTTATGAGGAGCGGGCCCTGTGGTGTAGGTGTTATCATCCCATATCTGCTTGTGCAAACTGAGGTCCAGAGAAGTCTCAGCAACTTGCCCAAGGTCAAGAGGCTGGGAGGTGGCTGTCATTCAAAGCCAGATCTGTCCCACCCAGAGCCCATAGTCCCTTGGCCACGTTCATTTCCGTTTTGGCCAGAGCTTGCCCAGCTTACGATAGTGACATTGCTAACTTGGCGGGGGCCTTGCACCTGAAATCCCCCTTGACCCAGTGAAGTGTGGCCTCCTGGAAGCTACACCATGTACCCCTCCATGGTTTCTTACCCTAAATCTCTGCCCTGTAGACACATGAAATTCATTTTACCCAGGACATGGACTCTTTCTCCACACTAGCCCTCTTAAAATGCCTGTGTCTTAGAAAAAGGAGGATCTCAAAGGAATAAAACTAACATACACACTGAAGGCGAATTGAGGCCTGTGAATAGACTGAGGAAGGGGACCTGTAAAGCTCCAGTCTGAGTTTTATGCAGGGAGTGTTGGAAGGGAAGATGGAGGCCCCCGGCACTGTATTGCCTCATTTAAGTTTGAAGATAATCCCTCTTATTGGGTATTATCATGATTTTCATTAGCAGAGAAGGGGTGAAGGCTTAGCAAGGCTAGGAAAACCTCCCAAGGTCATGTGCCCACATGGGAGGCCCAGACTGGAGCCAACTCTCTGCCCCTAAAGCCGTTGGCTTGCCACCGAGGCCATAGGTTTGCTTTCCTCCATAACAGGCTAACCCTGCCACATGACAGGTTGGGGGATCTGAGGCCACTGCAGTGGACAAATGGGGACAACATTCAGAAATGCCACGGATGGCTAGAGACACATGTCCTGCCTCCAAATTGCTTCTGGTGTCATTTGGAAAGTTACGGACTGAGTCAGCTGTCTGACGCATGCCTTCCTCACCCCTGCGAGCAGTAACTGGCTAGCTGATGCCTGAGGTCACTCCCCCAACTCTGCAGCCCTGCCTGCCATGCTGGGCAGGCCGTGCACCTGCATGTTGTGTCACACTTGCTCACATCCCCAGCAAGGCCCTCCCGGCTGAGGAGCCCCAGGCTCCCTGGAGTGGGTGGCAGGTGCACAGACCATGCTTCTGGCCACTGCTCTGCAGCCTCTCTGGCTGCAAATGGCGTTTTCTGTCTTTTGTAAAGTCTTGGTGGAACAGGTGGGACTTGCAACCAAGGCTTTTTTGTTTGCTAGAGGGAAATTTGAGAAATCACAGGGTCTGGTATCTCCAGCAGAGGATCTCAGGGAAGAAATATTTTTCCTGATCTGTGAAGATGGATAATCATTGGGTTGGTCCTTCAGTTTGGAATGCTGACCCCTTGTCCACTTTGCTTTGCATGCTTTTAATTAAATGATAATGAACACATGTCTTACTTTCCTTATTTGGGGGAAAAAAAAGACACCTGCCTCCCAAGTGCACTTTGACTATCAATGCACATAAAGAGATAATTTTCATCTGGAAAGGTTCAACCGATCTGTCAACAGCCATGACGGTAATGGCCACTATATGAGTTTCCCATGACTGCCCTAACACATTAGCATGAACTGGTCGCTTAAAAGAGAAGAAATGTGAAGTCCAGAATCCAAAATCAAGGTGCCAGGTTCCCTCTAAAAGCTCGAGGGGAGGATCCTTTCTGCCCTGTGCAAGTTCTAATGTCTGCAGAATCATCATCATTCTTTGGCTTGGAGACGTGTTGCACCATGTCTCCTCTGTCATCACCTGGCCCTCTTGTCTGTGTCTCTCTGTGTCTTTATTTCTCATAAAGATCCTTTTTAGGGGATCCCTGGGTGGCTCAGCGGTTTGGCGCCTGCCTTCAGCTGTGACCCCAGAGTACTGGGGTTGAGTCCCATGTCGGGCTCCTTGCATGGAGCCTGCTTCTCCCTCTGCCTGTGTGTCTGCCTCTCTCTCGCTCTGTGTGTGTGTGTGTGTGTGTGTGTCTCCTGAATAAATGAATAAAATCTTTAAAAATAAAGATCTTTTTAAAAAATTAATCAGTTTAAAGAAAAATGAAAAGCCTCCAACCAAAGGAATAAAAACCCACAAACCAAAAGCTATTTGAAGCTTTCTGTTCTTCCCACGTGCATGCCATATAAAATGTACAAGAGCTGCTCTGGCTGAATCATAGTGAACTTTCTCTGACACAGTCCCCTCATTCAGAGACCCTCCTCATTTTCCTGAGACTCCTGGGAGCACAATTTGGAAACCATCGGTACAACTTCTGCGTTGTGTGAGAGAAGGCACCAGGCCAGCAGATGTGTTCCTTGTGACATGCTTACCCCTAAACATTTTTTTTTATTACAAATTCACAGGTTCAAATTCACAGTGAATAGAGCACTTCTACTCATGTCTACAAATATCATTTTAGCTTTCATCTTTCGAGATTAAATATTTATTTTTGAACGGTTCTATAGATGTTGAATAATCAAGCACCTCTTCCAAAATCAATTAGTCAGAGAACACGAGAAAGGTGGCCTCAGTGAGAAAGAAGGGAAGTCTTCTTCCTTCTTCCCTCCTTCTCCACCTTCTTCTTTGTGCGCTTTACTCTGCTCTTTCTTCGTTTCTAGCTTCTGACCTATGCAGGTGGAATTCTTCTTGAGCATCAGGGTTACCATGTTACTCAAACTGACTTCTCTTGTTTTAAGAGGCTTGCATAACCAAACACAGTTGCTGTTCATTGTGATATCTCCCAGGTCCAAAGCAAATATAACTTTAGATTTACCCCAAATGCCTATTCTATATTCTACTCTGTTCGGGGCAGTAAATGTTGCAGAATTTGGATGCATTTCTCCAGAGTCTTTCTGGACATCAATATGCTGGACAGATGGTTCTTTGTTAAGAATAGTCCTACTGTTTTACTTGTTAAAGTTCATTTTGATAGATTTAATAATATTACAACTTTCAAAAAGTTGGCCGTAGGTCTTATAACGCATATATCTCTGTGCATATATATATCTATGCATACCTATATCTGAAAACCCACAGGACTGTAGATGTTAGCCCCAAGTATCTTTCTTCTTAACTATGTCTTGATTTTCTTTATTATTTCTGGCTCCCTGTATTCTTTTTTCAGTGCTTTTCAAAATTCATATATGTGGCGTGCCTCAGACTTAAGACCTTATCAGAAAGGAAAATCCATCCCTATAAATTACATAAACCCACTGCCTAATAATGATAAGCACACATTTCAAAAATTTTTAGCGAGTGTGTTTAAAAGTTGAGCTCTGGAAAATACCTCTATTCATTTAGTTAGCAAGAAAACAACCTTTAATTTGTGAAGAAAGTGGACCAAAAGAATGGCAAAAACAATGGTTTGTGAAGAGATTGTTAAGATTCCTCTCTTAAAACCCTTGCATTTGAGCTTTCCTGTTTATTCTTGTATATTTAGAACGTTTATTATCTGATGCTTATTTTACATGCCTTATACTGTTTATAAGTTCACCCTCCACCTGAGATGTTGAAAGCATGGAGTAGATGCTAAAATGGACTTCGCTGCAGAAACTTCCGAATTTGTTAGACTATAGTAATGTGAATTGATTTTCTCTTAGCGAAGGTTTATATGTGTTCTTCCTGTAATGTATAGAAGACATAGATAAGCAAAAATAAAACATAACGGTGGGGATTCCTGGGTGGCGCAGCGGTTTGGTGCCTGCCTTTGGCCCAGGGCGTGATCCTGGAGACCCGGGATCGAATCCCACGTCGGGCTCCCGGTGCATGGAGCCTGCTTCTCCCTCTGCCTGTGTCTGCCTCTCTCTCTCTCTCTCTCTCTCTCTCTCTGTGACTATAATACATAAATAAATAAAAATTTTAAAAAAACCATAAAGGTGGCCTGTAAAAATGACACTTATTAATATTTCGATGTATAGAAAGGCCTCTCGCCAAGATTATATTGACATGCAACTGCATTTTATTCCAGAACATTCATGTTTAATTTTTAACATATATTTATGGTTTCTTTTAATAGAGTGTGTTCTCTCAGTGGTTCAGTGGTTCTCTCAGTATTACTTGTTGGTGGAGTTAATGTGGCTGAAACCAGACAGGAGTACATCCAAGGAAGCAGAAAAGGAGCAGGACCCTTTTAGGACATTTTGGCATGAAGAGGAGGGACTACAAGGGGAGGGGTAGACCAAAGGGTACATGGTTTCTTTTTATAAGTACTTGTTTGTAATCAGTCTTTTCCTGATTAACATTTTTCAGTTTTTGTATCCTAGAAAATTGTACTTGTTGGCTCCTTTACCAAGCTTTTTGCAATTTGGAAGAATGAAGGCCATATTTAATGAGAGCGGAACACACAAAGAAAATAAACCATGGTTCTGGTACTCCAGCTCAGTCCCATGTGGGACTGTGGGAAGGACAGACTTGGTAATGAAGATCGACAGGAAGCAGATTGTATCTTGTGTTAGAGTGGAATCTCTGAGTCCCAGGGGAGCAGGGAGAGAGCGAGATTGGTTCTATCTGGGCAATCAATGGAGGCTTCTTAGAAGAATTGCTGTTTGATCTCTACCTTCTCGAGAATCTAAATATGCCTTAATTAATGTTTAGTGAATGAATTAATGAATAGAGAGTGCTTTGTTTTTCTGTGTTTTGGTTGTTCATGGAAAGGGGAGGTGAGCAGGCTTCAGATGTAGAAGGAACAGCACATAAGCCTGACAGCTGATAATTAGTCAATATTTGTTAAGAATTCATGAATTCTAATAAGGATGTTGAGGATGGGTCATACATGAAAATAAGGCATCCTTAAATGAATAATGCAACTCAGTGTTAAAAATATTTGCGAAAAGTTATCCATACTAAAATTATAGTTACCTTGAGCCTAAAGATGGTGTCTTCTTTATCATATTTTTCCCTCAGCATGAAGAAAAAATAAATACTAATAAAGACCTTAGGCAAAGTGAGACACACCAAGAATGCTCTGGATTATGTCCACATACAGAGAATATGCCTTAATCTAAATGAAGATACCTATGCCATGTTTCCATTTTTCAAAAACTTCCAAATTGATTTTTATAAATTTACCTATTACAATAATGTTTCTCATCCTGTGAAAAGCATATACACAGTAAAGAAAACAGAGTTCTTGCTCCAGCTTGGCCACTAATTCTAGGTGATTTTAGCTATATTCCATCTTGCTGTGATTCTATTTATTTAATTTACAAATGGTGATAGGATTGCAAACTTGTCATTAAGCAATTAAGTCTTGTTCTCACATAAAATCTCAGTATTTCTAACAGACAATCTCTAGCTGATGCTCTGGTTGAGCCTTGTGAACATCTAGAGATCCAGAGTCCACTCTGCTCAGCCACTGCCCCCTACACCCACCCCACCCCCACCTGTTCTTTCCCTGGGGGCTCCTGGTGTGTGGGGCTCCCCAAATAGCCACTAGACTACAATCATGAGGTTCCTCCCTAGCACTAAATCCTGATCTATAAGAAGTCTGTGTCTGGATTTCTTTTACCCCGTACAGGGCATGTGTTTCTCTTCCGTATATGAGTTAATTTACCTTAATGCTATCTTTATCCTCCACCCCCTTTGCCTGCGTAAGAAAGATGGAACCCAGAGAAACAGATCTCAATCTTTATTGTGTAGAACCACTTGAATAGTTCATTGGAATGCAAGGTGCTATCCTGTTTCTCCCTCTGTATGCCCTGCTTCCCAGTCTTATTGAGCAAGTCTGGCTGAGAGGCCATAGATCTGATTTGAAAACAACATCCCTGGTGATTTTAATAGCAGGTGGTCCAGAGATTACTTAGGAGAAAAAAAATTAAAAACAGACAAAAAAAGATCATCACTGGGGGTTCTTAGGAGGGCAAACAGAGAGGAAGCAAAGTTATCAAAATGAATTTTCATTTCATACTTAGGGATTGTTCCCTTTTAGGTTTGATCCAAAATCTACTTGTCACCACAAGGGAGAAATCAGAATCTTTTATTAAGGTGGAATTTTTTTCCCAAGAATGATTTAAAACGTGAGTATTTTAGTCTGGAGCTGTGATAATAAGTATCGTGCATGAGGAGCTTGCATATTGTGCCGTAGGCACCAGCTCCCATTCCCATACTACAGCATTGGATGGATGCAAGGGGTCCGATGGCATTTATACTCCTCTCTTCCATCATTCCTTGTGATTTGCTTTGCATTCAGTAAGGATTCCATTGTCCCTCTGGGCTAGAAAAGAAGGGGCACTAAAATGCTGCTCGCTATCAAAACTGTGGCTTCTCTGTGTAGAAAGCAGAGAGTTCTCAGGTAAGTGACCTGAGGGTGGAGGGGTTACCTTCATTATTTAATGGGCAGGCAGACTTTTCTTTACCCAGTGGAGTAGCCCCTGCCCTGCTCCAATGTTAGCTAAGCCCTGCATCTGTCCCTGGAGCCATTCCCTGCCTCATCAGCTCACTCACCTAGTAGTCAGCGTTGACTCAATACTCTCTCTGAGGCCCAAAGTTGAAAACCCCTGAGCTCCTCTCCAAGGACCTCTAAAGCCCTACAGAAGAAAGACGGGTACTTTATATCATGCAAAAGTGCTTGGGAAGTGCATTAGTTTGCTAAGGCAGCTGTGACAAAGTCCCACACACTGATGGCTTACACAACAAATGTCTCGTGTCACGGTTCTGGAGACCAGAAGTCCAAGATCAAGTTGCGGGAGGGCTGATTCCTCCTGAGGGCAGAGAGGGAGCATCTACTCCATCCTCTCCCCTGGCTTCTGGTGTATTCTTTAGCGTTCCTTGGCTTGTAGCCACACCACCCCATCTGTGCCAGCATCCTCACAGGAGTTAGGGTCCACCCTAGTCCAGAGGATCTCGTGTCTGATTATATTTTTGGCGATCCTATCAGCACTCCTATTTCCAAATCATGGTTTGAAGTACTAGAGATTAGAAATACCATATTTGCTCAACATGATTTGGTCATTAGGGGTTTGAAAAAGGGAAGTGGATGGTAAGAGAAGGAGGGGAGAAGAGGGAGGGGGACTGACTTATGAATGGGTGATTATTGCCCTCTGTCCTTGCAAACATTTCCAGAAATGGGCAGTACTTTCAAAAACAAACAAACAAAAAACTATGAGAAAACCAAAATAATTGTTCTTTTCCTTGGGGCAGATCTAATGTTGCAAGCAGAAATTAATGAAGGGAAAGACTGAACTGTGGCCCCCAAATTCACATGTTGAGAATGATTCCCTCCCTTCCTGCCTCCCCACCCAACGGGTGGACTGTTCTGTCCACTGGTCGTTTGGCTGCTCTGGCCCTAGCATATGGGGCAGTGCCTGCCCTGGGTGAGCACTTTCTCAAAAGTAGCTGCTGTGTCAGTGAGTGGACCTAGGACTTGGAAGCTAGAGGGACACAGGTCAACACCAGGTGGACCGTGACCACCTTTTGTGAGATGGGTTGCACAGAGAGGATCTTACCCAGGTCATCCTACCTTACAGAGCATATTTCTCTCACCTGTGTGATGGGCATACTGATTTCTCTGGGCTTTGGTTTCTCCATCTGAAAAATGGAGATACCAGTTGTACCAGCCCCTTGGGTCATCGAGAGGGTTCAGTAGCAGAAATTGTGAAGTTCTAAGTCACTGCTTGTGTTAGGTGAAAACAGCCAACTTAATAAATTTTCACATCTTTATTCCCTTTCTGTTTCTTTTGAAGTTTTCTCTGATGAACATGAATTGCTTTTATGATCAGAATTCTAAAAAGCTGCATTAAAAAAAAAAAAAAAACCAAAGGCAACGCAATGATCATATGATGTCTGGTTTAAACGTTGGTGCCTAAGAGCATCGTTCTGGGCTCAGGTTTGCACCAGGGGACTTTGTTGCCAAAGACAACTATGGAGACGCCAGAGCTCCTACCCCACCCCAGACAACAATATGCTTTATGGCAACAGATTACACTGCCTGCATAGAGGTCCCTTTTACAATTATATTTTCCAATGTGAAAGATCTAAATAGCATGTATTATCCTCTTGATCCTCAAAACAATCCCATAGGGAAAATAAACCTTTTTTTTAATAACATGGAATTGGAGGCTCAGATTTTTGCCCCAAATCATCACTAGAAGGTGGTCGAAATAAATACCAAGTGGTCCAACTTCAATTATTGTTCTCTTGCTCAAAGCTGCCTCCTTTCTGGCCATAATTCCTCTTTCTGATAAATCTCTTTAAAACCATGTCCAAATAATTTTTTAAAAAGCCTCCCCAGTCAGAATAGTATGAGGGAGTTAGGATGTTTGGAAGACAATTTTGATGTCTTTTATAAAATCTAATGACCTTTTTGAACTTTGACATCAGGAAGAGTTTTAGGAATAAGGGTAAGGTCCATTAAAATTTAAGTTATATTCTCAAAAAAAATCCAATTTTAATTCTTTTTCCGTTGCCACACAAACAAATGGGTTGTGTCCAGGCCTGCCAAAGTGGTATTCTGTTCCAAACAAGCCTGCGAAGCATATGTGAAACAGATGAGAATTTGTGCTTTGCCCTAATCGAGGTGTCCTATCCAACACCCATGTGATCCACTAACTTATCCAGCTCACACCCACAGGCTCCAGGAGCATTACATATTTATCTGCCAGTCATTCCTATTAGACTTCAAGCTTCTCAAGAATAGAAACTGGCTCTTAAAAATCCACATACTCAGTGTCAAGTACATAGTATATGTTCAATTAATGTGTGTTAAGAATTGAGACAAATATAGTTTTTAAAAATATATTCTCCTATCTAAAGTCATTGAATTTCCATGGAATTTATGATGGTAATAATTTATTTTTTGACCCTATCATATATCATAAATATCATGTCCTAATTAGCAAATGCAGAGGAAGGTTATAAGGGAAGCTAACGCTGATGGAGAAGGAACTAGGATTGGCAGGTGTTTGCTGGGAACAAATCATGAGCTATTACAGCTGATCCTCACCCTAACTCTGGTTCTGGTTTTGCCTGATGATGGATGAGGACAGGAGTCTAGGGGACATTATTTGCCCATGTTCCTACATGTTAAAATAAGAGTAAACATTTCTTTTAAGTGCTTACTCTACAGGAGGCACAATTCTAAACCTTCTGACCTGTGTTATCTCATGTAATTCTCTCCCAAACCTTTAGGATAGGAGTATCATTGCATTCACTTTACAAATAAGGCCAATTTAGGCACAGAGGATATAAGTACAGATGCAGATTAGACTAGAATAAATGGTGGATCATGAACAAACTCCAGTGTCATGGTATCAAAGGTCACACTCTTAACCCTGACCACCTCCTAGGGAACCAGGTCTAACCCAGGCATGTCTGTCATAGAAGTCCATCTGCTTCCCCCAAACTAGAATATTCTATTTTTCTTGACCTACATTAGAGGACTCCACATAAGTTCAGAGACTTGATTATAATGCTATCATGGCTGTAGAGGTAACACTGGCAGAGATCATTATGGCCACCCATTATTTGATACCATTCTATACATTATTTCCAAATCAGAGTGTAATAAAAAATAGCTAAAATAATACAGAAAATTATATGAGCTAAATATCCTATAGAAAAATATTGAGTAAAATGATGAATAAATTAAAAAACACCACTCCTAAATAATTGTTTTGGATAATATTGTTTATTAACTACTCTTCAAATGAAAATAATGTTGGTCAAGAAATATGTCCGTGAAAGCAAGCTTTTGGCACTGAATTCCATTGGCCTGCAAGTGACAGGGCAAAGCAGGTCCATGCCTGTGGAGTTCAGGTTGGCATCTGCAAGCAGGGCCTATGCGCTCGATGCAGGTGAATACTGTCAAGATGCCAGAGGCCCCTTGGGCTACAGTTGAGATGCATGTGTTTTCTCGTTGATCTTCCTCTTTTTCCTTTTTCTTATAAACGAGAGAAAGTAAAACCTTGACTTTCTTCTGAACTGTCACAAATGACATTTACTTTTTTCCCTGAGGAAACCACTCAAAATAATTAATATCCAAGAATATAATCTTTATACAACTACTTTGCTTCTAGAGAAATCCGAAGGTTAGAAAATGTCAAAAAGAATCTGAATTGATTTTGCCACCTGGGGTGAAATTTTCTATTCTCGTTACTAAAGTCAGTTTTCATAAAAAAAAAAAATTCATATACAATAACTTGGGAATATCCTAATTTTGATGGATTAAAAAAGCATATTGTTGCCTATTTACATTTTCCTTTTAATATAGAGCATTGGTGATAAGAGTTTATCAGCTATTTTATAAGCTTCTGATCTTCTATAGGAATAAAGTCAAAACAAGGTCACTCAAGTAAATTTTAAAGCAATGACTCAATGCTTTGAATCACGGATGTGTAGACGGGTATATGGGTAGATTGATAGGTGGGTGGTGGGTGAATGGATGTAGATGGGTGAGTGGGTGGTTGGATGGGTGGATGAATGGAAGGTTGGGAGGGTACGTGGATGAGTGAAATGGATAGGTGGATTCGTTTATTTGAACAATGCTTATACATTGGTTAAACGTTGTGCTTCTTTCTCTAGTTAGGAAAGTGGAGAAAGAGCAATTTTTAGATAGGTTTGGGATATTTAAAATGTCATATGCCTGTATATTTAGAGCTCACTACAAAGAAATGATTTTCACGTGCATTTACACATGCATAGATATAATCACACTTGCAGGCAGGAGATAAGGGCAGTTTTGATCATTCATAAGCTTCGGTAATTAAATAGTATTGTGTTCAAAGTATCCTGAAACAATCTAGGGATCCTTAAAATCATTTTTTTTAATTTTTTTTACTCAGCTTCCCTGCCCTTGCCGACCAGTTACAAGTGGGATATTTTTCTGTCCTACTGGTAAAGTCAGTCAAATCGAATGGTATTCTTTCTGTTAACACATACACACACCCAGGCTTAGGTCCAACCATCATCACAAACTCAGGCTTTCTCAGTGCTCCCTAGGGCACCGTGAGATATCCTTTTGCCCTTGGACTTTGCCTTCTGTTCCTGTATTCTTGACTCACTCCACAACATCTTTTAGATGTTTCCAAACACTCTGTGTACACGTCTGCCTCAGTGTCCTTCTATTTGTAGGTGTTTCTGCCGGGGATGCTCTCTCCCCAGATGACCCCTGTTTCTCTCTCTCTCTCTCTCTCTCTCTCTCTCTCTTAACCCTCCCTCCCTCCCTTTGAGCCTGTGCCCTGGGTCACCTTATGGCCCTGACCATCTCATATCACCCTCAATCCTCAATCTCCCTTCCCTGATTCTTTTTTGGTCCAGAACCTCCTTGGCCCCTCCATGTAACCCATCTGACCACTGTGTTTACAATCATGAGTGAATAGGACATTTCTTCTCACTTCTGTTTCTCTTTCTCTCTACCAGGCATTCATGCCACCCCACACAGTCCTTTATATTGTTTAGTGCCTGTGTCCCTCTCATCCCGGGCACACATGTCACCTGCCCATTCAGTGACATATCCCCAGTCCCTGGAATAGAGCCTCATAACAGTTGATGGGATTTGGGAGTGGGGGTGAGGGACGATTAACCATTAGCTTTACTAGAACCTGAAGATGTCTTATCTGAGATTTATTAGTATTTCACCTTCATTGTTCATTCTCCATGTTGCCCACCAATGTGAATTCTGAAGGAATTTCTTTATGTATTTACAACAACCTCTTTTATATAACAATGTTGATTTGGAGCCACTTGATTTATATGACCTTTAAAAAAAAAGGCATTAATGACAGTATAAAAGAATTTACTAAAACATAAAGTAAAAACTCTTGAGTATTTGGGAATGTTCACCTTGAATTATATTACAGATTTTTCAGTTGCTAGGCTTTGGCGTCCAGGGTGGTCAGACCCCAGCTCTGCCTCCTGGTGGCCCATTGTCCTGGACTCCACATTTGTCCTTCTCCAGCCCAGCGGCCCACCTTCAAGTGACACCCACATCAGTCACTGGTGCAGAGGACCAAAAGTAGGGTGTTGAAATGCATTTCCTTGTTGTTGGTTCATCAGTTTCATTGAATTTCTGTCTGAAATGAAGGCAGGGAAGGGGCAGGACCAGCATTGTCTACCATGTGGCTTGGGTTCTGATGGCCAGAGCCCTGTTCCCTCCACCTCTGGTGGAGGAGGCTCAGGGATCAGAGTGGACAACTCTATTTGCTTCTGTGGCCTCCCTGGAATTTTGGGTTGGAATTCCCTGGAGGAATCCACCTTGTCCTTTGCTTGCCCCAGGCTTACTGAGCAGCCCCCCTGTGAGCCAGAAATTGCCAGGCATGGGGCCCAAGGGTAGGAGACACCAACATTGGCCCTTCTCCTCCGTCTGTGGTGAGGGGGTGACACCCACAAGGCTCCAGTGAGACAGATGTGCTGGTGCCAGGAGAAGAAATGGTCAGGACTCATGAGCATGTCACCTGTAGGAAAAGACAAGCACACAGGGGAAGATTTTAAGCGAGACAAATGTGGTGGCAGAGGCAATGTGTCAGACAGAGGGGACCTGGAGGAGAGAGAGAGTGTGGTGTGCTGGAGGTGGGGAAAGGCCTGGGCAAGGGGACTGATCAGGTGCAGGAGGTGAGGCTGCAGATGCAAGCAGGCACTTACCCTGTGATGATGTCCTGTGAGCCATGGTAATGGTCCTGTTAGTGTTGAGAAGACACAGAGACTTCATTGCCGAGGAGGTGCAATCACCTTTGCAATATAAATGTTCACTCTGCCTGCAGTATAGCAGGTGTTTGGGGAAAGGGGCTGACCTGCTCCAGATGTGGGGCATGCTTGGGTCATAATCCAGGTGAGAGTTAGGGAGAGCTTGACTGAGAGGATAGGACTCTGGCTGAGCTGAGGGATGACATGGCATGGAGTGGAATGGACTTGGTGACATGGTGGATAATGACAGGAAGAAAAAAAGAGGGCAAGTGAAGTGTCCTACTTAGGTACAGGGTGAGTGGTGGAAAGTTTGACTCACATGGAGGGAACCAGGTGAAGTGTGGGCTTTGGGTGGAGAAAGAGGAGTTTGTTTATCGGAGGGTTTGATTTTGAACTTTCTCCAGGATTTCTCCATAGAGAGGAGACTGTATATGAGAAAGCATATCTTCTTTAGGAAAATAGGCTATTTGCTGTTATAAATCAGGAACTTGAGTCCTTTCATAGGGTGGTTGTGAGATAATTCAGAAATTTCCTAATGTGACATAAAATGGGGCAGAGGATTTACTTTCAGTGCAAAAGAACTACCACCTGAAATCAAAGCTCCTAATGAATAAATCGTAGACAACTGGTCAACTAAAGTGATGGGAATTTTTTCTCTTCTTGATGATATGAAAGCATCTTCTGGCCCACACTCTATTTTTCCAACAAGGCTAAGATGGAGAAAACAGCTGGTCAAGTCTGTATGTGTCTCTGAAGAGCAGAAGAGGAGGATCAAGCCCAGAATAAGCTATTTGGGGGGAAAAAAACTTATTGGGAGAACTGATGGTGCTTTTTTTCTTAGAACTGAATTTGTATCTCACAATTTCCACATTCTAGTGCATTTTGTTTGATCCAGCCCCTTTCAAGGGCAGTGTGGAGCTGAGAAGTGGACCTGGGGCAATTGTGAAAGGTTTCGTGTGTGTTATTTCATCTTTGCAGTAAGGTACCCCTTGGAAATAGTACCCTCAGAGTTAAGACAGTACATCCCCAATACATAAATAGTCTCTTCAAAGTATTGCTGGAGGCAGTGGGAAATAAAAACGATATCAAACCTGTTTCCATAAACTTTATTGTCTCCCATAACTGTGCTTTCTAGGTAAATAAAGATTCTTAGTTGTTTTTCTTTTTTTTCCTGCATTAAGAAAGAGGAGAGATGGCCAAAGGGAGAGCTGCCCAAGGGTTCTTCTAATCCTCTGATATTTTATAGTGAAAATAAAATTCCTCTAAGAAGTAAGGTAGATTTCCAAGGCGGTTATGAACATTATTCCAAACTCAAAGACATATCTGCAACATTCTTAAAGCTCTTTTATACCTAAATGGCTAAGAAGCTTAGGAATTTACGTCGAATGTTTCTCATCCCACCAGATTAGGGTCGGATAGGAGCTGATGTGAGAGAGATGACTGTAAAATATCCACTGACAGACAGAAATGACCACCAGTCTCTGAGGATCAGGATGTGGACCTTTGATTGGCTAGATACTTAGTATTAAGGAGATCTATGTGGCTTTGAAAGGCTTTGAAAGGATCCAAGACTTTTAAGATAAGGTTACTCCTAATCAACACAAGCAAATATTAGAGCTTGGAGTGAAATCTCTGCAAACATATTCCTATTCAAGAGAAAAAACTATTTTAACAGCCACCAAGAAACCCCACCATGTTCTGTGATAGAAACATGCAAAACTCATGATAGATGTATGTCAGTGCCTTTTAGCACTGAAGGGTGTGATGAATGCTTTCTGGTGACTCACTCAAGAACCTTCCCGAAGGTAAGTGCCATGGCAAACTTTGAGAAAGAGAAGAGGCCAAAAATAGAAAGTCTTGACATTGCTAAGGACAAACTATGTCTTTAATCACACCCATGACGATTCTCTGACTACTACTCACCCTCTATCTTCGGGGATTCTGAAATCAGAGACATTGCTTTACAAGGTGATTTATTGACACCAACTCAGCAAAGACAAAAAACACAATCAGTGTCCCTCAGCAGGGGAGGAGAGACATAAGAGGGTATTTCTCAAGCCTGTGGCCTTAAGAAACCGAGCATTTAATTAGAAAGATGAAGCACAGTCACACACAATTTATCAGTAATGTGAGACAGTGGTGCCGACAATGTCCGAACACGAAGATTATAAAACAATTCTTTCTTTTAGTTCAAGGAAGAACATTATCCAGTATATATTGGGAAGGGATATTTTAAATCAGGGCTGTCCTAGAAAATCCAGAGCAAATGTTGATGCATATTCTGCTTGTAAAAAAAAAAAAAAGTTTTTATTTTTTACACTTCCTAAATGTGTATAATAAAATATCAGAGGCCAGGAGTTAATATAGCAGAATGATTCCATGATGTTTTTAGACTTTAGTCCCAAAATCAGTGTGATGAGTCTTGCCTTGTGTCTCTTATGTCTTATTTGAGCCCCATGCAGGAATGGAATGGAATTCTGGAATTCACCATTCACTGAGTCCCAGGACTTGTGGCTGTGGCCGTGTCCACATCATGGAGATCTCTGTGAAGTGAAATCAGTGGTCATTTATCAAGTCATCCTGAGCACTTCAGCGAATACTTCACCCCAGTGCTGAAGGATTGCTTTTTTGGCTTAGAGTTTTGAAATGGGGCCCTGATATTTTGGGACACAAAGATGGTTGCCCACTCGTGTCACTCTACACCATGGAAATCTCAGGGAAGTCCAGATGAGAGGCTTGCTCCCTGTTCTCATCCCTCTGAGGAATGCATTCTTCAGAGAGGAGGGGGAGCAGGGTGCAGGGCTCCTGTCTCAGACTTCCACCCAAGATTCCTCCTTGGGAGGCGAGAGTGGCTTCAGGTTTCCTTTGAACCAGTAGCTGTGACAGCCAAAAAAAGGCACTGCTGGATTTGTCCCAGGATATCTCAGTTATCCATCGCTGTGAAATAAACCACCTCAGAACTCAGTGTCTTCAGATAAGAGCTACTTATTTAGTTCATGCTTCTCTGAGTTGGCAGTTTGGGCTAGGCTCAGCTGGGCTTGGGCATGAGGCTGTGACAGCTTCTTGTCGGGAAGATGGCTCTGCTTTTGGGTTGGGGTTGGCCAGCTGTGCATCTGGGTGATGGGAGGAACGGAGCCGATTGCCTCTTGTTAGCAGTGGCCTAATCTGGGCTTGTCCATGGGGCATCTCAGCAGAGTTCAGGGAGAGAGAGTGCTTAAGGTCTCCTAACGCCCTAGCTGGATGCCGGCACACAGTAACTTCTTCCTCATTATATAGGTTGATGTCACATGCAATGTCCCTGCATGTGGTTCTCTCCAAACTGTCTCAGTGTCTGGTCAGCAAAGTTCCTGGCTCTCTGGCAGGTCTTAGACTGCTTTCATTGTCTTCAGTACCCCCAAGTCCCACCCACCGGCCATGCCGACCCTCAGCCCAACTCTTTCCTGAAAGAGGCCTTGTATCTACATAGCTAAAAAGAAGAACACAATAGAACAATTCTGCTTAATATTCTCATCACAGGACCAGCATCCATAAGGCCAGGACTCCTGAGACGCCCCCATCTCCCTAGACTGAACAAGCCAAAAAAAGGGTAAAGGTAATTTGAGCTTTCATGGAAGGCTTGACCTTATGCTAAGGCACATATGGCAAGAACAATATCTCGTCCTCTCCTCTATACTCGGGGCTCTCTCAAAAAAATCTAATCCCTGCCAACTGCTCAGGGGCATCTAAAGGTGAGTACCACCTAGCTCTAGGAACATCATAGTTCTGCATCTGGGGTCATTTTCCATTTGAAGAGCTGATGCAGCCTCCCTAAAACCCCAAGACAAGAAATTGAGTGTGAGCAGTTTATTTCAGAGGCAGTGCCTGGAAATATCCTAAGGAATTAGGGCAAGAAAAGAAAGAAGACAGTAAAGCGATTGTTGTCCAGTGGGCTACTGGACATCTGAGATTGGTGGCTCAGCCCCACCTGGGATACTGAGAGACCTGGTCCTTCCTTAAGGAAGGATCACACCTGAGGTACAACGAACCTGCCTTATCTATGGTTGAGGGCTGTTCCTGGGGACTTTGGCCCCCAGCACTGCCTGTCCTGCTTGCTGGCTAGAGAAGGCTCCGAGGTATAGGGTGCAGCTGTGTGCAGTGGGACCCCTCTGGGCTGGAACTGGAACATGGGTGCCTCAAAGCATTAAGCGAACTTCATGAGGCCACACAGCCAGGAACCAAGTCTGACTTTAAAGTCCTTGCTCTTTCTTACTGCACTAGGCACCATTCCAACCACAGAATGCAATGCCCCAAAGGGGAAGAAAAGACCAGAGCAACCGAGTGTGCTAGGCCTTTGCCCACTCTGGAATCCACTCTGCAATCCTTCCCTGCTGGGCAGAGAGCCTGGCAGGGCTGAGGGCCCTAAGGATGGAAGAACTGATGTTGTGGAAATGGAGAGCAAGTCAGCAAGCCAGAAAAGAGTAGGAGAGAAGAATTAATGATACGCCTGTGGTTAGGGATCCATGGGAGTCCCTGGGTGTGCAGAAGGCTTGGGGACGAAAACCAAACTCATTCTGAAAAGTGACTGTTTTAATATCTTAGCAAACCACTGATACATTCAGAGAAGGGTTTATCCACAATGTGTAATTGTTCTTCTTACCCAAACCATGTTTGTTTCATGGCAGTCTGAGGCCTAGAGCATGAAGCCCCACATTCTGTGATGATCTATTCTGATCTTTTCTAACTGCACCCCTGCCCACTGCTAGACAAAAACAGGGACACTTCTCCTCCAAAATCTGGAGGCACGGCGTCACTTTTTTTTCTTTTATATAACGTTTTTTTTTTTTTACTTAAATTCAATTTGCCAACATATAGTATAACACCCAGTGCTCATCCCATCAAATACCCTCCTCAGTGCCCGTCACCCAGTCACTCCATCCCCCCACCCACCTCCCCTTCTGCAACCCTTTATTTGTTTCCCAGAGTTAGGAGTCTCTCATGGTTTGTCTCCCTCTCTAATTTTTCCCCACTCAGTTTCCCCTTTTCCCTTGTATTCCCTTTCACTATTTCTTATATTCCACATGTGAGTGAAACCATATGATTATTGTCCTTCTCCGATTGGCTTCTTTCACTCAGCATAATACCCTCCAATCCCATCCATGTGGAAGCAGATCATGGGTATTCATCCTTTCTGATGGCTGAGTAATGTTCCATTGTGTATATAGACCACATCTTCTTTATCCATCCATCGAAGGACATCATGGCTCCTTCCACAGTTTGGCTGTTGTGGACGTTGCTGCTATGAACATCGGTGCTCCTTCCTTTCACTACATCTATATCTTTGGGGTAAATCCCCAGTAGTGCAACTGATGGCTTATAGGGTAGCTCTGTTTTTAACTTCTTGAGGAACCTCTACACTGTTTTCCAGAGTGGCTACACCAGCTTGCGTTCCCACCAACAGTGTAAGAGGGTTCCCCTTCTCTGCATCCTCTCCAATATTTGTTGTTTCCTGTCTTGTTAATTTTTGCCATGATCACTGGTGTGAGGTGGGATCCCATTGTGGTTTTGATTTGTATTTCCCTGATGGCAAGTGATGCGGAGCATTTTTTCATGTGCATGTTGGCCATGTGTAGGTCTTCTTTGGAGATATGTCTGTTCATGTCTGCTGGCATGGTGTCAATCTTTAGTTTTACATCCCCGAGTATATTTATTTGATGCCCTATGATTTCTATATACTTTCATGAGATAAATACACCACAAATAAAGATCCACTTTGGGAATAGTGTCTATAAACACAAATCATATGAATTGAGCATGCTTATTTGTGAAGTTATGATAAAATTTTCTAAGGTCTCTCTAGCATATTACTGGTATCACTATCATGTAAATTAACATAATGTACTTGAATTTTACAAGTATCTATGAGTTTTTCTCCCCTGAGCCAAATAAGGCACCTTTCACCAGAAAACTTAAGGAAAAAAATGAATTAGTTTTGCTAGCCCAAATAACGTGTGTAGCTGACATATTGTATACTAAGAGCTTGTCCTGATTGTTAATTCATGGCAACACACCCACAAAAATGCTGGAAAAGCTTAATCTACATAAGATATTTATATACATTTTTATTGTTTATATTTATATATGTATATGTATAAACATTTTACATAGAATTAGGATTTTTATATTAAGAGAAGCTAATTAAAAGGTATATGTATATGTGATATTTATGTAATAAAATTTTTATAATTATGTACAATTTTAAAAATCTAATATGTTGAATTTTTTATCAATCACGAGCAACAAAAGGAGGGAAAGACTTTACAAATAGTTATTATGTTACTTCTGTGCATTTAGCATCTTTGTACTAGTAAAACTGGTGGAAAAGTTTAAAAATAAAGACACGGAAAAGGAAAGGAGAAAGACAATTCTCATGTGTGTACTCTCCCATAACCACACTAATGATATGGATTTCTGAATATCTGTTTTTATTTTTCCAAATTTTATATTTTTTGGATAAATCATGTTGGAAAATACCAAATTTTTTAAAAAGCTTAATTTGGGAGAGTTTGTTGATGAAAATTCTAGCTTTTAAGTTGCTTATGATCTAAATTTTCTTAGGTATCAAAACTGCTGCTACCTGTTTATTTTTAAAGGTAGACATGGCATTTAAAAAAAAAAAACGAATTCTTTTCATCAGCCTCTCATATTTATTCAAGTTCTTGAGACAGTCTTCATATCATTGGACTCTATTCCCTATGCTGTATTTTTTATCCCTATGATTTATTTATTTTATAATTGGAAGTTTGTACCTCTTTATCTCCATCACCTATTTTGCCCATCCCCTGTTTGTTCTTTGTACTTATGAGTCTGTTTCTGTTTTTTGTTTGTTGTTTGGTTGGTTTGGTTTTTATATTCCGTGCATTAAGCGAAATGATATATTTGTCATTCTCTAACTTATTTTATAATACCCTCTAGGTCTATCCATGTTGTCACAAATGGCAAGATTTCATTCTTTTATAGCTGAGGATATTCCATTGTACATAGATATCCCTCATCTTCTTTATCCATCCATCTATTGATGGGCACTTGGGCTGCTTCCATATCTTGGCTACTGTAAATATGCTGCAATAAACACAGGGGTGCATATATATTTTTTTCAAACAGCCCCCTGTAGATATAGAGATTTAATAGCTTCCTAAAATGAATTTTGTTTTGCTCATGACCGACTATAGACACCGGCTGGTGAATTTTGTGTGCTCCGGTTCAAAAAGACTCACCAAGTAGAACTCTCCAGTTTCAAAACTGAGGAGTTGAAACCCAAAGAGATAACGTGACCTTGATTTAGTTATCAATATTTATTGTTTTGAAAGGGGGAAAAATCAAATTAATGAAGGCATTGGAAACTACATTGCATTCTTATTAAATACATTTTGTAGGATTTGTGCTTGATGATCATGAACATCAAATCTGACTTCCCTGTTGAGCAAAATGAACTATAATCAAGTGGAACAAATCACATTGCTATTATCCCTTCTTGTGGATCTGAGCTAACACATGATAACTGAGCTGAAATGGTCTTTGTTTGCTTAGCTCCCTTCCTCAGGACAACTGCATGCATTTTGCGCTTAGAGTTTATACCAGTTTTTGATCTACTAACTGCCTGGTACTTACTGCCCTCAATTTAATCTAGAGTTCTGTCTCCCTCTTCAGTTTAATTATAACACATGACAGTGGGAAGCACATACTTTATGCTGAATTTTGTTCTAGAGTGCTTGTCAACCTCAGCACTGTTGACATTCTGGACCAGATGATTCTTTGCTCTAGGGGAAGCGGAGCCAGCTATGCTGGGCATTTTAAGATAGTGAGCAGCATCCCTGGCTTCTACCCACTAGATGTCAGTATCACCCATCCTCCCACTCCCAGTTATGACCAAAAGTATCTCCAGATATTCATCCAAGTATCCTCTGGAGTGCAAAGTGGCTCCCAGTTGAGAACCAATGTTGTAGGTAGAGTAGGGGTTGTAGGATTATTGTAAGACCCCAGAGAGAGAAGGTGTTTCAGGAGTCTCTTGCAATCTTATTTTATTAAATCTGTTAGAAGCTTTGCAGATAAGGACTGTTTCAATTTAGCTATCAGGTGCTAACTCGAATTTAATCATTTGGGATGTTTGATATATACACGCCATGTATTTCTTTATCCAGTCTTAGTGGGGTATGTTTGTTTTGTGCCCTTAAGAACTTATACAAGTATAAACACACTTAAGACACTTAAATCTTTGATGGCAATCTTTGATTTTGAAACACTTTCATGGGAAAAATATTTGCTGGAATATGGTAGCATTGCATTTAACCTCGCCCCCCATTTGACTTGCTACGCTTATAGAGATTCACTTCTTCTAAAAGAAGGAGGGTATTAAAAAGTAAGGCAGGCCTACTGACATGCAAACCTGACATATAATGTGTGGGCATTTCCCAGTACCCCTGAAATGCAACTTATATAGGTCTATGGCTCATAGAGTTTCTTCCAATGGAAATATATCCCTACATTCATGCCTCATGTAGGGCCATTGAGTAAGGTCTCTCAGGCAACATATTGGATCAGAGTAGTTAAATGTCTTCTAATAGATGAGATGTCTGAAATAATGGGAGTGTTCACTGATATTAGGGGTCAGGGGCTGTAAGTGTTGCAGTCCAGAGGATGCAAGAAGGTAAGGCACCTGTTTTGTGATCCGAATTACCCAGGTGAGTGATGTGAGCTTCAAAGGGGCCTGTGTGGTGGTGGTGTTTGGGTTTCATTGTTCAAACATTAGGCAAAAGTCTATCGTATGAGGGTTCTCTAGAGGAATAGAACCAATAGGATCTGTGTGTGTGTGTGTGTGTACATGTACATACACACCTGCACCACCAGATCCTGGGTATGCCCTCCCTCTGCATTAAGTACGGGTATCTCTGCAAACCAGAGTAGCTGAGGGTCAGGCCCAGCTGCTATGCCAAAGCAGTGATTCAAGGTGAGAGCAGCGGGCTGGATTCAGGAAAATAGCAGCAGGCTGCCCCTCCTGGTTCCCACAGGCAGGGGAATGGAGGGCCCTGTTGCCTGGCCAGCCCATGGTCGGCCTTCCTGCTGTTGTCTCAGGAGCTAAGGGCCACAGGCCCCAGCACCAGTACCACACTACAGCCCGGAAGCAGGGGAAAGAAAGAGGGAGTCACCTCCTACTGGTCTGCTATTCTTACATCCATAGCCCTGTTTCCATGGACTTAAATCATGACATTTCAGTTTAGGTCCGGGCAGAATGGGCTAATACCTATTAACACTGAAAGCAGAATGTTAAATAGCCTCATGGAAATCTTCAACGGGAATGGTTTAGTGATCACCTGGGTCACCTTCCTCAAGTGACAGCAAGGGAAACGGACCCCTGCAGATGTTAGGTAGCAGGCCAGCAAAGGCTGGTTTTAGGATCCAGGGTGGAAAATGCTTGAATTCACTACTGTCTAGAAAGAAAAGAGAAAGAGAGGGAGGAAAGAAAGGAGGGGGGAGAAGAGAGAGAAAGAGAGGAGAGAGAGAAAGGGAGGGATGAGAGAGGACAGAGAGAGAGAGGAGAGAGGAAAGGAAGGAGGAGAGGGAGAGAGAAGAGGGAGGAGAGAGGAGAGAAAGAGGGAGAGAGAGAGGAGAGAGGGGAAGGTGGGAGGAGAGAGAATGCAGAGAGGAAGGAGAAGGAGAGAGAGGGGAAGAGAGAGAAGAGGGAGAGGGAGGAGAGAGACGAGAGAAAGAGGGAGAGAGGGAGAGAAGAGAGGGGAAGAGAGAGGGAGAGAGAAGGCAGAGAGGAGGGAGGAGAAGGAGAGAGAGAGGAAGGGGGAGAAGAGAGAAGAGAGGGGAAGAGAGAGGAGGAGAGAGAGAATGCAGAGAGGAGGGAGGAGGAGAGAGGAGAGAGAGAGGAGGGGGGAGAAGAGAGGGGAAGAGAGAGGGGGCAAGAGGGAGAGGAGAGGAGGGAGGAGAGGGAGAGATTTGGCCCCCAATGGCCCTGTGTGTGAATGTGCATGTCTCCACCTAGAAAGCAGACCAGATTGTGTGACCCTGCCGGGTGCAGGGCGCCGCCGAGACCTCCCCTGCTCCGTTTCTTCCCTTTCTGACCCCTGCCTGGTTGCAGAGAGAGATGGATTTTGACAGAACCAGGAAGAGTTGTCCTATTTCCATGGCAACGTCAATTCACATTCTGCAGGTATATCGCAGCCACTTAGGCCACGGACTCAGTGAAGGCTCCTGAAGGTTCTGACCAAAAATAACTCAGTATGCCTCGGTTCCTCCCAGCCCCACGGAGAGGGGTGCCAGCTGTCAGCAGCCTCCCCCCCCCCAAGCTGGAGATGAGGGGCAGGGCTTGCAGGTGCACCAGCAGGTGCAGGGCACAGGGGGCTGCTCCACTGTTTCCGCTCTGGGAGGAGCTGGGTGGAACGTGAGATACCTTCTCCCTGCCTCACCCCAGGGGCACCAGATACTTAGTATTTCAGCAGAAGTATTATAATTACATAGCTTAGAGTTAGAATTAATTAGCATTCGGGGAAGTAGTGATAAAACCAAGCAGTTATTAAAAATTAATTTTTATGGAAGTCAGTTTGGAGAGTCTTGCTTTTCCTTTGAAGGCTAGATTTATTCTTTTGTTTATGAATGAATGACAGTGGGGGGAGGGAGTAAGAGGATAACAGGATTTCATAATCCCATGATCAACCTAAACTAATAACTCCCCTTCTCTACCTCCCCCCCGCCACAGCGTTACCAGTGGTAACAATGGGATAGTTATTACCAGTGGTAACTTTCATTGGATATTAAAACATCCAAACCAATGGCACACAGGCCCAGCATACTTAAAAAAAATAAATCAAGACTCAAGACTTCTGGTCATGTTTGCGGGTTATCTGTAGGAAAAGAATGTTTTGTAATCATCCTTTAAAAAAGCAAATAATTTCCCAAATGATGAGTTATATCAACGTTGAAACATAAGCATAGTGGAGAATCAGCTCCCATGTCTGTTCTAGGCGCACAAGGTCCTCAACAGGCATCACACGGTGTCAGGCAGTCAGCAAATACTGTCTTTGCATGTTCCCCGGGGGCTTCTCGACACCTGGGAAGAATAAGGAAGGCAAATCATTGCCCTCAGGAATTTCTACTCTGCTTAGTTCCTTGGCATGAGGAGTCAGAAAAGTACTGGTTTATAATGAAGGAAAAGTATTTTTACTTTTGATTGGAGTTCAGTGACTCTGCCACTTAAGACCAAAGACATTCACAGTAAAATCTTAATTTCCTGAAATTGTTCATTATTCTATGCTTATATAAAAGCCTGTCTTTACTGTTGGAAGATAATGTTGAAGTGTTTGAGGTAAAAGGGCATCAGGTATGCAACATACTTTTAATTTTTTTTTATTTTTCTTTTAAAGATTTTATTTATTTGAGAGAGAGAGAGAAAGACAGCATGAGCAGGCGGGTGGTGTGGAGGGGTAGAGGGACAAGCAGACTCCCTGCTGAGCAGGGAGCCTGACCTGGGGCTCGATCCCAGGACCCGGGGATCATGACCTGAGCCGAAGGCAGACACTTAACTGACTGAGCCACTCAGACACCCTTGCAACATGTTTGTAAATTGTTCAGTGGCAACAATGGTTATTGTCTCTCTTTAAAAAAGTGACAGTGGTGGCAGCAGGTGGCAAATTGTCACTGTGTGGCCAGATTAGTGAAAGGGATGCTTCAGGTCGCCCTACGGTTTTTTAGTAACTGACCCTTACTTTGTAAGTTTTCAAAATTATAAGTTGAAAACTAATGGAGTATATAGCTTTTGATGAAGTGACCTTTTTCAGATTTTCAGAAACAAAGTTTAAGAAACCATTGCTTTGGAAATGGTGCTACCTCAGAAAATGGGATGCATTCAGCAAAAGCTTTTTTCCTATTTCGGAGGAACAGCAGAGTAGTTTCTGCTATGTTCTGAAAACCGTTGAAGTGATGAACTTGTAAGTATTAATGTTCTAGATTTTATTTTATTTTATTTTTTTTATTTTTTATTTTTTTATGTTCTAGATTTTAATACTGGGAGCTCGCTCTTTAAGGAAAAATAGAAATCGCTTCGGCACACTGCCTCTTCTTGGAAACGAAATTTCACCATCTCTTCCCCATGCAGTCCCTGACCTCACCCTTGCCAGTGTTTTAGGATCAAACGATCAGATGATTCACTCAGCACTTTCCTATCTAAGTTGGGTTATTCCCTTCAGAAGGCCCTTTGGAAAAAAAATGCCTGGGATTTCACAAGCTCTGTTGATAAACCTGTTTTAGTCATGGTTTAACAACTACTATTGTTTAACACATTACGTATTTTCTAACATTTTTTGATTAATTTAGTTCTTAAATAGTCTCTATGCACAGCATGGAGCCCAATGCAGGGCTTGAACCCATAACCCTAAGGTCAAGACCTGAGCTGAGATCAAGAGTCAGATGCTCAACCAACTGAGCCACGCAGGTACCCCAACACATATTTACATATTTATGTCACAACATTACATATTATATTTACTAGTATGAGATAGAAAACAAGGAACAAAAGCAAATTCTTCTGCAGAGTCCATTTTTGCATCCTATCACCATGCTCCATAAATTAAAAAAAAAAAAAACTTTAACATCTAAACGCGTGTTGGCATTTTTCATCTTACCACTGGGTATGGCCACAGAGCATTAGGATGTACACTGGTGCAGCCTGTGTTGTCTGACTATTGTTTATGGAAAATTCTTATTGGTTTTATGCAACATTAAGAGGAAAAATAAAGGTCCAGGGGTTCCGTGGTTCATTTTGAGTAAGGAGACAGTCTCTTATATTTTGATGTATTGAGCTGGAGCTTAGGACGTTTTCTTAATAATCCAGAGTTTTAGCAATGAACTACATTTTAAGAGGAATAAGTATGTATCACTCAAATTAATCAGGGAACCTTGTTCACGTTCCCTGGGATGATGAAGCACTGCATGACTTCCTGGCCCAGTGACAACATATAGTGAGAGAAAAGGTGATTCTGGAATTGTAAATGGAGCACAGAGGACTGAGGCAAGAGCTTTCCTGTAATTCTTTAGGAACAAGGAGTATGGTTTGCCCGTATTTGTCAGATTTTCTTTGTACATGCCCTGCTTTACTTAAATTATTTCAGAAGGTTGCTTTCATTTTTTGAAAGGCAAATTTCGTGTGTGTGTGTGTGTGTGTGTGTTTAATTTTATGTATCAGAGAGAGAGAGAGAACAAGCAGGAAGCTGGGCAGAGGAAGAGGGAGAAGCAGAGTCCCTGCTTTTTGGGAGCCCGAGGTGGGGCTTGATCCCAGGACCCTGAGATCACCACCTGAGCTGAAGGCAGATGCTTAACAGACTGAGGCACTCAGGAGGCAAAGGCAAATTTTTGAAAACAAACGTATGCCTGCTAGTTCCTGCCCAGCTGATGCCTGCCCCCACTTGCACAAGCAGCCTTGGATTTTTCCATGTGGGTTCTGTATACCATCTATCACCACATCGTTTACCCAGCAGTCCTGAGACTAGAGTGTCAACCGTTCATGAAGTGCCTTTCTGTTTCCTCATCCAATCTATGATCTGGTTTCCAGAAAATAGTTTGACTATTTTCAACTGAACTTATGTTTTCTTCATTGTTACATACATTTTCCAGCTTTTAAAGTCTCCTTCTAAAAATGTTATTTTTCTTGTAATCTCTCCATTTATTCAACACCCATATGCGTGTTTTTGCTCTTAGATTTTTGTTTGTTCCCAAGATGGAGTTTATTCTTTCAACCACCGTGGCTCCTGCACGCTGATGTAAATAGTGTGCACATATGTTTTGGGGTGGTAATTTCCATCCTGTCTTGGCAAGATGCCCTGAATCGCCCACCTCTTTCCTTCCAGGGGCAAATTACATCTCCTTAGAGATGATGCATGACCTGAGTGAGGAATCATCACTGTCTCCTGCTGTGATGTGTATTCCCTGTGGTTGAGAATTACCTCTCTGCACAGGGTGAGACTCAGTGGTATTCATGGCAAGGAGGAAAAGACAGGAAGAGAAGGCAGGTTGAGTGAAGTAGAATAGGTAACCAAAGATAGGAGGATGCAAGAAGACAGACAAGTACCAGTGAGGAAAAAAAAAAAGAAATAATAAGAAAAAGGTAGGGGAGAGGAACATGATGCCCAACTGAGCACTGTGGTCAGAGAGAAGTTTTGGAGGAATTACTGAAAACTGGACAGATCTGCTGTCCCCTCTCTGTAGGTCTAAAGGGCCACCAAGGACACAGTGGTGCTGTTAACAGCGCTAATGGAAGGGGGCTGTCCAGGTGTGAACAGAAGAGGCTAGAGACTCCCAAGGCCTATAAGGATGAAATGATATAAATTCACTATAAAAAAGTAAAATATGCAGTGAGATTTCAATATTATGTGCAAGGGTGCAAATGGAGGTCTATTTCCATTACTGATAACCAGGTAGTCCAAAGCTGATGCTTCCCAAACACTGTCCAGTTACAGGAACCCTTCTGAGATCTACTCGTTCCTGGCGATCGATGGCATGGAATAATGTGGCGTGAAGGAAGCCTCGCACGCTCTCCTCTGCCCCTTCTTTTACGAGCTTTGACTACTATTGAATTTTACTGTCTCTGACAATTTAGACTCCAGAACATCACAAGAGGCCCATATTTCCAACAGCTGGAAGTAATAGATGTGAGATTGGGAAGGACAATGAGAATGCCTATTTGCCGTTGTATCCCCAATGGGCAGCAGGGGGACCACCACGAGCAAATGTTAAATTAACATTTGTGAACGGATAGATAAGAAAGAAAATAGACTCAATCATTTTTGTGAGTGGGAAAGAACAGGGCTCATTCAGGGTAGGATGGACAAATGCCTTTCCTCTCCTTGGCAGTCACTGAATGGAGTTCAGGTAGAAGGAGATCGTTGTTAGATTGATTCAAACACACTCACCCTCTTATTGCAAAACCGTGTGGCCTGTCTCCCTCTCTGTTCTCACTCTGTTCAACTTCTTTCTGTGCACAGGTCATTTCTATGGAAACAAGGCCTCAATCTGATACCTGCTAGGTGACAAAATGGTGGCTGATGTGCAGCCAAAGGTGGAAGGGGCTGGCTTTGGTGGAAGCTCAGGACCCTGACTTTATTCATGAGAGTACAAAGTTCATAGACTCATGGGATGTTTGAGCTGAATGGGACATTAATGATTTGATTTGGGGTCAATCCTTTTCACTTCTTTTGTAGTTGAAGAAGGGTTTCTTTTTGAAGAAGAGCTAAAGTTGCCCAACCAAGATCATGTTCAGTTATTTTTGTTAAGTAACATGCACTGAATTTACTGTACTTCTTTTTCAAAGGGAACTCTCATGTTACTCTGATAAAGAAATCCATGTGATAACTTATATAAAGCTTAATTCCTTTTATTCTTAGTTGTATTTATATGAATATATTTTTAGCATTGGTTCTTAACAGCTGTGTTTTCTTGGGAGCTGTTAGAAAATATCAATTTCTTAATCTGTAAAATGGATACAGGAGTATTTGTTCTATTCTGTTCTCCTTTCTTAAGAATAACTGAGAACCGGTGAAAACACTTTATAAATTATAAAGCAATATACCACATACAGAATCACAGAAATTAATAGGATTTTACTATCCACCGAATAAATCCAATCTGTAATATTAACAAATGTGTGCACAATACAAAATTATTCTGATAATTTTTTTAAATGAGGATTTTATGGAGTTTTTGGACTGTAGAACAAACATGATGTGATTTTTGGCAAACAAAAATTTCTAGGAACACCTGGGTGGCTCAGGGTGTGATCCCAGAGTCCCAGGATGGAGTTCCATATCAGACTCCCTGCCTGGAGCCTGCTTCTCCCTTTGCCTATGTCTCTGCCTCTCTGTGTGTCTCTCATGAAAAAAATAAATAAAATCTTTTAAAAAAATTTTTTGCTTCTATTCTAATATGTAAATAAGCATGGTACTAATTCCTGAACAACTTACTATTTAAAAATTAAGCTATTTCTTAGTTCAGACAAGGGAGATTAATTATAAGGCAATACCTAGTCATGTCTGTCTACACAGCTGGAATATTAGTGATAAAAGCACTAGCTCCACTGAAATTAATAAATATCCCTCTAAATTTGGTTGCCTGTCATTGAAGTATATAGCCCATCCAGAGTTTGTTTCTGTATTAGATTTAGCCATACCCTTTAGTGATTTCACAGTGAATTTTTGGTTTTTATTTTCTGTTATGTTCAGGGGTTAATTTTGGAGTCCTTCAGGGGAAAAAAAAACTTTCGAGCATTTCTTATCGAATTCACTTTCTGGTTTAGTTGGGGTTTTTTGTTTTTCTTCAAAATGCACATATGCAATTTTTTTAACTTCACAAAGTGTGAAGTCATTGTGCTGGATCTTTTATTCCTGCTTTTGAGTGTGATTCTCTATGACTGTTTAACAGAATTTTCACTGGCCAGCTGCTGTATGTGTAAAGCTCTACGTATTGACCGGGTCCTTGTCTGTGTCGGATCTCCTTGTCAATCTGCACCCACTGCGTGTTGACATTTGCCCTTGGGGTGAGCATGTGAAATGCCCCTGGGAAATCAGAGACAGCCCCCTGGCTTTTAGTGAAATGAACAAAGGGGAGACATCTTTCCTTCCTCAATGCCCTCCAGTGAAGAACAGAAAATCAAATCTCTAGGCCATTGAATGTTGGCAGGGATCTGCCAGCTATTTCTTCATGCTTAAGTGTAAAAGAGAAGCAGTCTTAGAAAAAGACCCTTTGCTAATCAGTAGGTTACTGGGGAATGGTGGCAAGGTTTGACATCATCTCGGGCGTCTGGGCTCACTGTCCATACTCCTTTTAAATTCTACTTAATGGTTTATTTTCTTGGCTTCTATGGCTACAGATGGCTGTGCTCTTGGAAACAGAGGGCTGAACAAAAAAGCCTTTCCCTTTCCTGTGTAACACACAACTCCCACTGAAAAATGTTTTTTACCAGATTCTTACTACTCAGCAACCAAAGGTTTATGTCTGAAATGCATCATTCTGCCATTATTCCTTCTATTGGACTGTTGTTTTCCTGTATGTTTATACGCCAAGTGATTTAGTTAGCATATTTTAAATTTGATTTAAATTTATCTATGCTTGGTATCCTTTTACCATTACTAGTTTGCATTTTAACGATTATAAATAAGTTATTCTGATAATCAAAACCAGCTCTTCGGATCTTTTACTTTCTCCGTTGGGTTATAAATAGCATTTAAAGTGTGAATTCCCATATAAAGTGTGGATAAAGTATGAATCTCAACATATTCCATTCTATCCATTGCATTATTGATTCATTTATTTTCTAAAAGTTACAAAAGTGAATGTGCCTTTGCTTTCCCAGTCAAACAATTCGGAATAGTGAATACCCAAAGTTAAGACTCTCCTTCCATTTCTGGTAGTGCGATCCCAACACACACTTCCCTATATCCAGATTAAATATGCCTTCTCAATTGAAGGTTGTCCCACTTTAGGGAAAAAAAATAAGCAACACATTCATCCCTGCCCATTTCTTTTAAAAGATTTTATTTGTTTATTTGAGGGAGAGAGAAAGAGCGTGCACATGAGCAAGTGTGCGCATGAGTAGAGGGAGGGGCAGAGGGAGAGAGAGAAGCAGGCTCCATGGGGCTTGATTCCAGAACCTCGAGACATGACCTGAGCTGAAGGCAGATGCTTAACAGACTGAGCCACCCAGGTGCCCCTTTGCCCATTTTCCACAACTACCTCTAGTAAATATCTGTGGAATCCTGGCCACGAAGATCTACGGATTAGTGCTTTTGTACAACAGTTCTATAAGGAGTCATGGAACAGTCCTGACCAGCTCTTGTAAATGCAAGATATTTTAATCAATGGGAAGCACACATTAGAAATGCATGATTTTGCTACGTAAAAACAGCAGAGTATATGTAAATATGTGAACATGGTGCTTGTCATCCATAAGTCAAATGGAAGAATGATAAGACTATTGTCTAAAATCAGACCCTGGTATTTAATAAAGATTGATGGCATTTTAACAAGGAAAGTCTATTATCAAATTAAAGTGTAGCTTCTCTAATGCTTTATATTTGTTGTTAATGTTTTAGGGACAGTGGGGCAAAATATGTTTTCTTCCCCTGTTTTGACTATGACCAGATCTTCTTCTTCTTCCCCTGTTTTGAATATGACTCACGATAGCATGTGCCACCTTCTATGTTATTCTTGGGGTTAATATTTTGCTGATACAGTAAGATCAAAAATGTATTTTTCCTCTTAGAAAGTCACCCTTTCCTTTGGCCATATATATGGACATGACATTTTGGTGAGTAAGCATGGTGTCAGTAGTGTAGAAAGGGCTACTAATTCTCCCAAATTTGCTGCCTTCAGTTAGTGATTGTTTTTCAAATATGGTTTATTGCTTCATATTTGAATTAAGCAGATTTTGAACCATGTGATTTTTCTAATTAAGCAAGATTAGCAAATAGGTGGTCCAACAACCTCAGTTTCTTTCATCTTTTCTCTGTGAGGTTAGTGGGTCAGAAGTTCCCATTGGCATTTTCTGTGTATATCAGGGAAGCCATGGGCAGTTGTGGGTTCCGGGAAATGGTATCAAACCTTCAAATGGAGGATCTGATTTGCTGGGATACTCATTGTTTGTTTGTTTGTTTGTTTGTCTTTTGTTTTTATTGAAGTTCATTTTGCCAACATATAGTATAATCTCCAGTGCTCATCCTGTCAAGTGCCCTCCTCAGTGCCCTTCACTCAGTTACCCCAACCCCTCACCCACCTCCCCTTCTGCAACCCTTTGTTCCTTTCCCAGTTAGGAGTCTTTCATTGGAATACCCATTTTTTATTCTGTATCTGAAAACCAGATGCCATAGGCATTGCTGCTGTCTAGGCATGCAAGCTTGACAGTCGAGATCTGTGGTGAGAAAGCCTTGACAATGCTCATTTGTCTTTGAGATTAACAGGGTAGCTTATAAAATGGGTTACATATTTTTGAAATGCAAACATGCAGTGCATTAGCAGCAAAGCTTCTGCGGTAAGCCTTTAAGAATCTCAAAGGAAGTACAAGTTGGTTCAAGAGTACTATATTCAATTTTTACTCTACAGTTTGCAATTTGGCTCTCTTTTTTTTAATGGTTCTTTGCGTCATTTTAAGCATCTTCCTGAATGAAAAAGAGCCGAATATAGCTACTTTGCTCATTTCAAAGATACACACTTTGATTAATAGTTATTGGCGAAGTGCTAAAAGTCAAGGATGCTGTTACCATCACACACAGAGGGACTGGATCTGCGAAGTGTGGTGGGATTTCACGAGAGGAATGCTGCATATCACAATCATTAAACAACTCCCTGTGTGACTTTATGTGATGAGCTGAGATTCCCCAAAGAGCAATTTAATCAGCATAGCTCGAGCTAGAAAGTTCTGACGGCTACCTTCTACCTTAGCAACAGACTAGTCTCTCAGTAATATGGGTATTCCTGTAAACAGGTGGAGAGATTAAGGGACTCCAGTGTTCATGAAGTGGAGAAAACTCACGATAGCATGTGCCACTTCAGGTGTTCTCTGAGATCTGTAAGGGAGAGTTGAAGGAAGCAACAAGCAGTTGTAAAGCAATTGAGAAAGGTCTGAAAAATAGAATCTTTCTTAGAATTTGTCCGACTTTTTCTCAGAATGGTGTGAATGAATATTACAAGATCTCTAGACTTCCCTATTCTAATCAAATAGCAAATAAACCTGTTAAAAACAACTGGAAGAAAGTTTTAGCATGTGAGAATACCTGCCTACACAGAAATAGCTCTATCCCCGCTGTCTGCCTTTGCGAGGTAGAATGGCTCAGCATTACAGTTTTATAATGGGGCTGAAATTCTGACAGATTCTGGATTCACCTGCCCATATGGATTGGGTCTCCCTGTACTTCATGCATGATAGGCTAAATCCGTTTCCACTGATCCTCAAACACTTTCTTCTCCAGGTGTCTCAAAGCCTTTGCAGTGTATCCACCACCCATGTAAAGGGAAGCAGGTTGTGGGGCACGGTTGCAACCCCAAAGCCAAATCATGAACAGAGCCTCATCTCCTGTTTTGCAGAGGAGAACATGAGAGCTGGTATAGCATACATCTTCCACTATGTCTTTTTCTTTTTTTTATATATAATAGGATCTTTTTTTCATCTTTGTATTTCTTTAAAAAATAACTTAAATAATTTTTGTTTGATTACAAAATAATACATGTGTCCTTTGGAACGTTAAAAACTATAAAGAAATTCCTCTCCTCCTCCCTCCTCCAACCCCATTCCTCTTCTGTTCTATCCTCACCTCTTCTTTTTCCTTCCTTCCCTGTTCTAGGCATGCAGTATGTGAGCCTCTAAAACTAGCTAGAGGAGACAGTGAGCATGAGATGTTTGTGTCCCAAGCCTGGTTCTTCCAACACTCATCAGAGCTGTTACTGAGAAGTTTGAGCTATTATGCAATAACACCTTTTCTTTTGGGGGGGTCAGCCTCAAAGAGAAGTTCTGCTAGTCGATGACCCAGGGGTGATGATTAACAGCAGTGGTAACTGAATGATAATCAGTCCACAATGGCAATAAGTCAATGCTGAACTCAGAGCAGAGTCTCAGTGTATCCACCAGGTTCTAAGTGACATGGTGAAGATGCTCTCCAGCATTAAGGCAGCACAGAGTCAGATCTTAATCTCTGTGGCTTGAACAATCCAGAGGAAATAGAATCCTGATGAAATATTCCAATTAAAGAGACCAGTCATCAGTGACAAAAAGTTGGACTCCAGATCTCAGTGTGTATTTGTTGGTGAGGCACTCAGCTAGGGAGACAGTACTGCCTTGTCATAAATTCATGTTACTAAGTTCTTCTTTGATATGCGAGAAAGCTAGCGACAGAAGTGATTGGCATTTGTTTTTCAAATATTTTTTTCAACGCTGGTCAGATAAATTAGGAAGAGGGGAGAAAACACCAGTCGCTGATATCAATACTAATCAGTCTTAGTTGGTAAGTGGATATATTGCGATGTAAAAAGACTTAAAGGAGAATTCTCAGCTCATGAGATAGCAGAGTGCTTTGAATTCAGCTCTGCGACTCATCAGCAATGTGGCCAGGAGCAAATCACTCTCTGCCACCCTAGTTTCCTCAGCTAAAAAAATACTTAATAAAGCATCTAATTGTGGAAAGTTGCTGGGAGGTAGGCGTTAAAGAGAATACGTGAAAGTGCCTTTGAGCAGATGCTTCATTAGAGGAAGTGGTGGTCAGGGTTGTCAGCTTCACTGTCTGTAGGCTCAGGCGTTCTTAACATTTTGGTGTCATGGAGCTCCTCGGAGGTCTGACGAAGCCTGTAGAACCCTCCTCAGGATAGTGTTCTAAGTGCATAAAACAAACTCCATAGTGTTATAAAGGAAGTCATTTATCAAGTTTGTGTGTGTATACACACACACACACACACACACACACACACACACACATACACAGAATCATGACTCCCAAAGATGCCTAGGTTCTACTCCAGGACCTATCTGTGAGTATGTTAAGTTACATGGCAAGGGGGTTGAAGGTTGCAGTTGGAATTAAGGTTGCTAATCAGTTGCCCTTTCAATAAAAGGAGAAAAGTTTCATGAAAGATTCACAAGTAATAATTGTTAGATGACCTCCATTACTTTGGGGCTGGAAAATAGTCAAGGTGGGCTGTGAGGGTGGGGCACCTGACTGGCTCAGTTAGTTAAGCATCTGCCTATGGCTCAGGTCATGATCTCGGGATCCTGGGATTGAGCCCCAGGTCAGGCTCCCTCCTCAGCAGAGGGTCTGCATCTCCCTCTGCCCCTGGCACTCCTCATGCACATGCTCTTTTTCTCTCTCTCAAATAAATAAATAAAATCTTTAAAAAGGGGGGGGGGCATGGAGTGCAACCAAGTGTCATTTACACACACAAAGATGAGCAGAAGCTGAAATGTCAGTGAAGCTAGAACACGGAGCATATCTCTGAATGCTTCCCCCAGACCAGGGCATAAGTATTCAATCATGATTTACCTGACCCATCAACAAGAATGCAGAAATACACAGATAGGAGAATAAATCTAAATATTGACCACTAAAATAAAAGATGAATTAACTCAAAAGTGACAGATATTTCCATCTCTTGATTATCACTTAATGAATATTTGGGGATCTCAAAGAGGCCTTCCTTGATAACATAGTGCCAGCAGGTAGATTTCTGCTTTCTCAAAGGCAGCTGACTCAAACTTCCATTGCTTTCCTTCCTGTGTATCTTGACCTAAGATCAGCAAAAGTTCAACAATTACATTATCTTTGGTGCTGCACACATAAGGTACCAAGTTGAAAATCTTAGACTGTGTGGTTGCAGTGAATTCTGGAAATGAGGATAATTTTTTATTTTGAGCTTAAGAAAGCCTAAGTGGTAGGCACTAAAAAGGCTCATCTTGACCTTTGAGCTTGGCTACCATTTTTCAGAACCACCTGGCTCATTAAGTCTGGGCCATAATGGACTTGATTTATGGTATGGGTTGAGTCCTATCCCTGCATTGAATTCAGTTATCCAAGTCCTGACCCCCAGCACCTGAGAATGTGAACTTATTTGGAAATAGGGTCACTGTAAATGTAATTAGCTAAATTAAGATGGGGCATATCGGGGGTAGGGTGGGCCCCTAATCTAGAATGACTCACGTCCTTATAAAAGGGGAAATATGAACACACATGTACACACAGAGAAAGTCATGTCAAGATGAGTTACGCTGCCACAAGCCAAGGAACTACCACAACTTAGAAGAGGAACCTGGAACAGATCCTTCCTTGGAGTCTTCAGAGGAAACATGGCCCTGTGACACCTTGATCTCTGACTTCTAGCCTCCAGAGCTAGGGTTAGGCTACTTCATTTACAGTAGTTAGTTGTGACATCTCTAGAAAACCAATATCAACCCTTTCAGCACACTCCAGCCAAATTTAACCCACACGTGTACAAGCAGTTCAGACACTAGGCACATTATCCCATAAAAAAAGACAGGAAAGGCATGACATCTCATGCAATAGCTAATTTTAACATCTTTATTAATCATTTAATTTGTCTAGGGCTCAAGTTTTATTCATCTGTTAATTGAGGAGGCTTAGTTTTTCTGAAATCCTCCCATTTGCCTGCCCTGAGGGTGATATAACATAAAACCCCAGAGAGTTTGGGATTTGCCCAAAGTAGCCCACTACCAGTTTAAACCATCTGTGAAAACTGTATTAAGTCTTGAAGATTTGTGTGGATTTAATTCTTTTCCACATTATATGTGTTTGGTTTAATATTAAGTGATATTTGAAATTGCTTATCATTGAAGCATTAGTGTTATGAACTGTGCTTTTACCCGAGATTCATATTCCTTTACACACTATCACGTGTCTCAGTTATTGGGACCTCTGTTTGGGAACAGTGGGTCTATGCTATATGTGGTCCTTCTAGCCCTAAAACCCTGGACTCCAGGGACTGTTCATATATGGCTTGCATCATTAAATATCAGATTATGTCTGTGTGTGTGAGGCCTCCAGATGAGTCCATCTTTGTCTTTGTGGATCCCAAAATACACACTTTCAGAATGAATTAATATTAAATTAAAATACCGCTCATTGAAACTATTTCACTGGCTCATGTAAAAAGTATGTGCCTAAGTATGTTTCTGCTGGGTGGCTCCCCAGTAAGGCACTTTGATCATGGCAAATTGCTTAAGGAATCTGTTCATTTTGTGTATAGGAAATTAGGACAGTTGGGAAAAATGCCTCAAATTAGATTCAGTAATCATATGCCATTGCCTTTTCCACAGAAGTAATTTGTGATCAAATCACTTAAAACCAGAGTCATCACGCACAGCCTCACACTCATAGGAAGGGAGGAGCTCCCCATGGAGCTGGGCATTGCAATGGGCTCTGCTGAAACCCCTCTCAACTTGGCAAGTCTCCTCATCTTTGAAATTGGGGAAACAATTCATTTTGGGTCTACTGTGAAAACTAAATACAATAATATATATCCAGTCCTTTTTATAAATTTGAAAGGGCTGCATGGCTGTCAGGAATTTTGTGCATTTTTAAATAGACCCAAAAGACATTAATGGGGTTGCCAGCAGGGCTGATATGCCTTGTGCTCAGGGCCGTTTAGTCTATGATGAACTTAACCAAGGAGGATGAGACACTGAGAACAAGCATCTCAAGGCTTCAATTAATGTAAACATTTTCAGGGAAAATAAGAGTGACTCTAAGACTGAAGAAGTTTAGAGACCTATTGGTAAAAGGGTCAACAAATATTAAATACACTTTTTAATATTGGTGGTATGTCTTCTGAAGAAGACAGTGAGTTTGTATTGTTGAAGTACCAGCAAGACCATTAACAAAACTCAAATGGGGTAATACTGTGTGTTAAAGGTGAAATTAAATGAACAACAAAAATATTGGATGAACTGATTCCTTGTCTGCATGGTTAGATACCAGACTTTGATGATGTTGGCACCCAATTCCAATTCATTTTGATTTTAATGATTATTAAAAACCAAAAAAAAAAGAAAAAGAAAAGAAAAAGAAAGAGGGCAGGTGGTATGGTTCTATTGGTTATCTGGAGGTGCACTCTTCAAGTGATGGATACTTGCAAAGCCAGAAGGTGAACACAGCTTACAGTTAAATCTTTCGAGTAAGTATGTGGTGTGATATCTCTCAGGATGGAGACCTTACACCAATTTGTTGTGATCTTCATGTGCTGTGAGAAGACACTAGCTATATAGCAGTAGATTTAAAAAGAAGACAAAAGTACCTGGTCTCATGAAGCTTATATTCTATAGAGAGGAAGATAGACAAATGATCACCTCACAGGGAGGTGATGGTCTATGTCTAGAAGAAAAATAAAACAGGTAAAGGGTCAGAGAATAGTGGAAGTGGTGCCATTTTAAAGGGGCTGATCAGGGAAGGCCATAAAAATGAGGGAGCAAGGAAATGGACCCTGTCAAAATGAGGGAGCAGGGAGTAAAAGACAGCAGGTCAGGAGCCCTGTCATGGTTGTGTACCTATAAAATTCAGGACCCCTTAGAAGATCAGTGTGGCTGAAGGAGAACAGGTAGGAAAATGAAGACAGAAGAGTTGAGGTATGAGGATACAGGGCCAAGTCATGAGAAGTCCTGTGAGGACTTAGGGCTTTACTAGAGAGATGGAATTCAACTGGGGAGCTATCGAGAGGTAAATGGAAGGGAGAAGGAGACACCTTCTGTGTGTCCTTCCACTTACTGGCTTCTCCCTCTTCACCCAGCCTTGGCCTTGGGGTCTCCTCTTCTCCCTCAGCATCTCCGTGGACAAGTGAGAAGCACTGTTGGCACCATGAAAATAAAGTTTCTAGAACAGTCAAGCTCTAATCCCTCCTGAAGATGGTCTTTCCTTTACTAAACCCCTGGAAGCCTTTGGAGCTGTGGACCACTGTCTTGGCTGCTCTTGTATGAGTTTCTATAGATTCATATGTTTCTTATCTCTGGAAGCATACTGAAGATCCCTGAATGAGGACTCATTTTTAAAATCCGTATTTCCCACTTGCACACAGAAGACATGTAACAAAACTTCACTACCATGCAGGAGAACACTAAGTCTAATGCCTTTTTTAAAAAATGTATTCTCATGAGAAAAGAAGCAATTCACGGATGACCTCAATGAGAATAAAATTGGTACATTCTCAATGGAGATAGTCTTTATATATCACAATGAGTAAAAATAGAGAGCATAATTTTTTAAAAGGGAGAATCCGAGAATTAAATTGGAAAGGGAAGCAAAAATATGAAACTCACAAGATTAATACTAAATATAACACACTTGATGGAAATTCATCATTTGCCCTCGTCCTCTGGGACAGAAGTCATAACTTTATACAAAGGCATAGGGCTCTCAGATTAAATATGGGATACTCAGTTAAATTTGAGTTTCTGACAAATAGTAAATAACGTGAGTGTAAGCAAATATCAAATACCCTCAAAATTACACGTTCTCAGAAATTCAGATTTAACTGGTGTCCTGCATTTTTTTTTTAGCTAACTCTGGCAATCCTACAAAGAAGAGGCTATTGATTCATTATCTCTAGACTATGAAGAATCATTGCTGCAGTAGTAGCAAGAGGTTGTGTTGGGACTCCTTGCAACCACCAATCTTTTTGACCTTGTTCTGGCTTAGGAAGTGCATCCTTGGCTGCACACCTTCCCTATGCCTCTCCAGGTCCACTATATCACCTGCCTCTGTCTTGCTTTGGGTCCCAAGTGGCTGTGTACATCAATGGGCTCCCTGGTCACTGGGTTCCCATTGGGCTCAGCTAATGGGAGGCACCAGAAGGAGATGGGGAGAAGAGTGCTGACAGCCTATTTATTTTATTTCCACCAGCTCCCTCCCTGCCAGGTTGTTGAGACTCCTGCTCGGCTCCCATTCACTCTTCAGTCCCAGGGCAGGTAACAGCTTTGGGTTGCTCTCAGCCCCTGGGCACTGCACTAACTTTGTAAATTGTCCCTTTGTAGATTCCCCTCAAATTACTGAGCCTAGGGTGCCATATCCAGTTCTCTACTGGAACCTTAACACAGTATAGGCTGTTCAATAGATATCCAAGGTCAAGTGTATGATCTGTGATCATGGAAGCATGAATTAGAAAGAAAAAAACAAAGATTTGGGAAGAAAACAGCAGAGTTAGCATTTTGGCTGTGCCATTCAGATGGTGAGGTCCTGGTGGGCACTTAATCTCCATTATAAAATGGATATCTGCTCCTAAAAAGTTCTGGAGGAATGAATAGAAATGGGAACCTTAATCAGCAGGGGCGGGGGGGGGGGGCAGAGGGGAGAAGAAGAAGAAAAAAGCTCTGTGGGAAAAAAGCAATTTATCACTAGAATGCCCATGTCCTTCATAGAACAAGATCATAAATCCTGTATTTATAGAACCTGTGTTTTTAAGAGGATTTCTTCAGAAAATCCAGAAATCAAAATGTTTAGTAAATGAAAAGGAAAAACTAACAGGCAAGTCACATCTTGTCTTGTACCATTCTTTCCTACAGCCCCTCCTTCCTGCCTGTCCTTCACTGTGCTACTGAGTTCTATTCCCCAAAAAGGGTGCTAATGACTTCACTTCTGACTCAGAACTTGGATGACACTTTTCAATGAACCTAGTAGGTTTTCAAGAAATATTTGTTAATTTTAATTGCATTTCTATTCCTTTGACCCACTTGTCTCAAATGCTGTTGGGAGAAAAGCAGCAGAGAAATAACTAAATCCCCTAATTATTTCTCTAAACTTTCTCAGTGAATTCACAGACATATTGAAGCATGGCTGATCCCACACAGTAGAAAAGACACACCAGGCCAGTGGGCGGATTCTTAATTAAGAGCAGGGATCTTTTATTTAGAGGCTGGCCCAAATTCTAGCTACTATCGTTCATACATGTAGGAGAGTTCTAGGAGTTTGTTGGGTTTCATTTGGTTTTACTTTGAGTATTCAAGCAAGGTGGTCGAAAGGGCCAGAGTCCTAGCAATCAGTGAAGAGATTGATTGGTCTTGTCACAATTCTTCAGCCCTGATAAATTTGTGGGCTAGAATTGCTGCATTGTTGGGTCGGGATTCCTCGGCAGCTTTCTCCATATCTGCCATATTGTGTTTTCCTCTCTCATGCCATATGATTACATAAACAGATATAAGAGTTTCTTCTCAATCTTTCATAGTTTGCAAGTATCTATACATGAATTTCAGTGTAGTCTGTTTTCTAGCTTAGGTAAATTTAGTTGATCTCATTTAACTGAGTTGATCTGTTTTATTCCCAGCTAATTTTTCCTGAAACTATTACCCATCTTAATGATGTTCTGTGGAGAGCCCCAGCTCTCTTACTTGGTACAGGATGGGCGGTGTATCATATTGTTGTAATGAGAAACTCTCTTAATGTTTTAATTAATCTCCCCTTTTAAGATGGCTTTGGGCATTGTGTGGATTCTTAAATTCTATTTGAGAATTTCTATAGTGTTTATTTATTCTCCTTTTAATATTTGTTATCTTTTCTCAATACTGGTGATGGATACACAAATAAAATATTTTGTATTATGATATAGGTATGCATAATCTTAAAATATAATTTCTTAAAGATCTTATAAATTCTGAACAATGGTAGACAGCTGTTTCTTGATCATATCAATTAATTTCTACCAATTTTCCTCTGGTCCTACAGAAATTATGTCCAAAAAAGCCTTGTGTAAAGGGAAGGGAAGTCAAGACCTGAACCCTCTACCATGGCTGTTCACTACATTCAGCTCTTTTTTTTTTTTTTTTTTAAGATTTTATTTATTTATTTATTCATGAGAGACACACAGAGAAAGAAAGAGAGGTAGAGACACAGGCAGAGGGAGAAGCAGGGTCCATGCAGGGAGCCCGACATGGGACTCAATCCTGGGTCTCCAGGATCATACCCTGGGCTAAAGGCGGTGCTAAACCCGGGCTGCCCCTGCACATGTTCTTGACCCTATGTTATGTGTCCTACCCTGTGCTCATCTTTTATGAGTACATCGGATGACACACCAAAGATTCTCTCCTTGAAATTCTATTCATATTTCACAATTGCAGTAGTTTGAAAATTGCTCTTCAACAGAGCATGGTGGCGTTTCCCAACATTAGTTGGAGATCTATGTTAGAAATAAGCTGCTCTTTAGTGACATAGAGCTGTGCAAAGGCAAATGTATATACCTGATTTTTATGGAGAGCAAATATCCTAATTAACGTTAGACTGGAGTTCCTTGGAGCACAAGTGTGCAATGTTGAATTTTTGTTGAGAGAGAGAAGAGTGACATATATAATAAGTGCTAACTGTAGCAAATTTTGAAAGCGTGGTTTGAATTGTTTATGTTTATTCAGTCATGAAGAGTAAATTAGTTAAATGCTTGCTGCAGAAAGACGAGTTAGAAGTACACCATTCAAATGTGCTCCCATGTAAAGAGAATGATTGCCTTCTAATTGGAACATGACTATTATCTTCTGGACGCTGTATGCCCCACAGTTTCGATCTAAAACCAGCTGACTTGGGCACTCTGTGCTGTGCCTGTTTGAGCTTCTATATCCTGTGTGGGTGTCAAGGCAGATCCTCACTGAGGTCTGATGGCAGAGCTTGAAGGAAAGATACAGGCTGCCACTGAAAGATATGCAAGCAAAGGTGAGGGGGTCAGAGCAGGCGGGAGCCCTCTGTTCTGGGCGTGGGAAGTGAGCCTTATGCTCAATTATTTCCCCGTTCTTATTTTTATATAATTGTCCTTCCCTGACCTGCATGACTCTTCAAGGCATTCAGATACAAAGCAAACCAAGTTTTTAATTTAAATGGAACTGATCTCCATTATGTGTAATATATACCTAATAATCTATGTATCCTTTAAATGGAATTTACCAATGACTCTGGAGCCTGGAATAACATTTTTCCCCTTAAAATAATGAAAAAAAAAACTTGATTTATTCAAAAGAGATTATTGAGTGCATATTAAACACTAATCACTGTTCTAGGTGTCCAGGACCTTTGCAGCATGGGGAGCCACTGGGAATTTGAGCAGAGGGTTGACATCTGTTTTAGAAACTACTGTGGCAACTGAGTTGAAAAAGACAGTGGTAGGGATGGGCATGGTCAAGACTAGAAACAGGAGACCATGAGCAGGATTCCTGGCAGTAAAAGACATCATGGCAGTGACAGCAATGAGGTGGGCAGAAGGGATCACACTCTGGTTTACTTCGAATGAATGGGATTTGCTGATGACCTGGATATGAGATGTGAGAAAAAGAGCTCAATTAACAATGACTCCCCAGTGCTTTGGATCATTTACAGTCAAGTAGAAAAACAGATTTTTCACTAGAAAATATTTATTCTTGTGAAGAGAATTACATTTGAAATGTACATAATCCCAGGGCAGTATGGCCAAGAGTATGGGGCCAAAAGGAGAGCAAAGAAAGGAGATTAATGGCAGATCCAAGTCCTGCTGCATGCCAGCGACTTTGCCAATACTAGTCCACCTGTCCAGTTCCTCTGGGGCATCTACATGGGGTTATTACTCTAGTCTGGATACGAGGAATTCCAGGCAGAGCTCAGATCTTTTCTTACCAATGTGGCAGCGGTATAGTGTGAGTGGGGCAGAGGGAGGAGGGGTCCTAAGGACACCCCTGCCCTTCCCTTCCTCCCTCCTTACTCATTGTTCCTGGTACGCCCTGATTAGGAGCCAGGTGGTGCACCATTGGCCCCAAAGTGGGAAGTCATGGTATTGAGATCCATGGAATGGAAGCATGCTTGTGGATTTGATTAAGTAAAAAATAAAAATATCTGGATTCCAATTATAGATCTAGATTAAAAAAAAAAAAAGCAAGCTACATTTATCATGCACAACACTGCTCTTAGCAAATCAGACACACCCACAGAATCTCCCAATATATCCTGGTTGAAACACTATATCTTTTATCTTTATTTACATTTCCAAAATTTAGGAGATAGAAGATTTTTTTCTTTATGCATATTTTATAGCATTATTTTTTTTTTCAAAGCATACTTCTAGAGAAGAGTGGCCCATAGTTTTTGCCTATCCAGTTACATATGAATATAGCACAGTGTGGTAGAAACTCATATAATATTCTTTGCACATAGCTGACGGATCTCTGTGAATTTTCTTTCAAATCTCCGTGAACTCTCCTGAACACGTCTTTGTTGCCTTTCGGTGGGGAGGTATCTAGAATTTAAATTGTGTTTGCTGAGGATGATTCTGGAAATGAAACCAAGGGAAAACAAACCATTTTATTAATCCTTGGATGTGCGTGAGAGTTGGAGCAGAGAATAATAAAATTAGGGTTTTCCTTTTCTCTGCTGAAGCTACGATTGGGATAATTCTCCCTCCCTTCCAGGTTAGAGGTCTTTGCCAATAATCTTCGAAGAGAACTCTCATCAGAATGGTGTCCGTTGTGGGATAATTTATCTCTCCTCTCTTCTTTGGCTGGAAGGCTGTCTTTTCTTTATGATGTGCACCTGTTGTTCAGTGTCCATGAAGCCAGAAAAGGATTAAAAAGCTTATCCCTCCTCCTCCTATGTAACAGAGTCAAACCTGAGAGCCAAGTGTTTGTTTGTTTTTTCCCCAAACTGACAGAGAACCTCGGACATGACTGAGTATCCAAATAGTAGTTAACAGAGGCCAAAGCCCTTTCCCCCTGGTCCCCAGGATGGGGAAGAGCCATGGTCTCCATGGAGACCTCTCAGACCCATTGGCTCTGCAGCAGCAGCAGCAGCAGCAGCATCCCTATCTTTGGAAATGGGAGCACAGGGAGGGGAGGGCTTTGCTCTGGGTGCTGGTTTTCTCAACAAAGTTATGTGTATCTACTGCAGGCCACCATTACTGTTCCGGGTGTGAGGCATGGAGCGCAAACACTCTCATGGGGTACAGGATAGGTTTGTTGAGGACTGGTGCCTACAGAGGAAGGTTTGGATGAATCTGGAGCCTTAATACAAATCTGGTCCCTGGACCAACAGCATAGGCATCACCTGGGAGCTAGTTCAAGAGGCTGAAACTTCCAGACATCCTGAATCAGAGTCTGTGTTTAATAAGATGAGCAGGGGATTCGAGTGTGCATTGGCCGGGGGTTGAGAAGTGCTGGTCCAGCGTGCACAGAAGCTAGAACTTCAGGCTTTGACCACATTTGCTGCAGCAGCCCCTCTGCTTGCCACAGCCTTGGGGGAACTATGTTCCCCCATAGTTCTCTTGCCATGAAAAGCATCCCTTTATCCCAGTCCCCAGAGCCTGGGTGGCTCTCTAAAAACCACTGTCGCCTCCCTCACTGCTACTCTGCAGGGTCCCTCCAGACGATCTCCAGAAGCTGCCCAGCCTCACAGCCACTACTTTGGTTCCCTGGCTCAGATCACTAACCTTTGCATAGTTTGTTTGTTTTTTGTTTTTTGTTTTTTGTTTTTGTTTTTTTTTTTTTTGCCTCCACTCTGGCTCCCTACCAGTGGATTCCCTCACTCTGCAGTCATGCTGATTTTGCTAAAATTCAAATCTGTTCAAGCTCTGCTGAAAGAGAAAAAAGAGAATTGCCTTCCTATTGCTCTCAAAGAAAATCCACACTGCCTGGGTGGCTTCCAAGATCCAAGGGATGTCATTCCCCTCCAGCCTTGCCTCACACAACACCCCAAACACCCACACCTACCTGAGTTAGACAGGCACTTTACCAGGTAAGTCTTATGGCTACCTGGCATGCTTACCTTGCACCTGTAGACAGAAAGTGAGCAGGCGAGCAAGATAAATTGAGGAAAGGAGGGAGAGAAAGAAAAAGGGGGAGACACAGAGATCTTCCTCACCCTGACATTATCCAGAAAATGGTCCACTTTATCATATCATGCTGCATGTGGGTGTTACCTCCTCGCCTCCTGGTGCTGCCTCCCCCCTCCTAGGAACAGAAAATGAGCTAAAGCAGGTGCCAGTGCCACCAAGCCAGTGCCCTTCTGGGCAGGTGCCTCAGAAGGAGTAGAAGCCCAATAAGGAGCAGAGCAGGAGCTCAAGAGGAGCTCACGGAGTACAGCTGCTCCACAGGTGTGTGCTGTGATGTTAGTTTACTGCAAGTGCTGTTTGATGACTGCTACTGAGCACAAGGACTGCAGGCTTGTGCAGCTCAGGGGATATGAGATACCAGAGAGGGGGTGCCTGCATGGCTCAGTTGATGAAGCATCTGCCTTTGGCTCAGGTCATGATTTCGGGGTCCTGGGATCGAGCCCTGTCTAAGGATCCCTATTCAACAGAGAGTCTGCTTCTCCCTCTCCCTCTGCTGCTCCCCCTGTTCTCTCTCTCTCTCTCTCTCTCTCTCTCTCTCTCTCTCTCTCTCAAATAAATAAATAAAATCTTTAAAAAAAAAAAAGGAGCTGGAAAGGAAGTATTGCCTGGTCTCCTGGTATATCTGGTTTACTCCGTGGAAATGCAAGCGTTCATTGTAATGCTAAAACACTGCTGTATTATGGGCCAGAGCACAAGATCTGTATGCATTTCAAGGCGAAAACATAAACTTTAAAATATCATCTAGCACAGTGTGGGCCCCTTTTTGTCCTACGACCCCAGGCCCCAAAATAAAGCCAGGTAACCACAGTAGCCTTCTGTCAGTCAGTAGTGTTTTGGGAAATTTGTGCGTCACGCTTTGTGTCATACCAGATGGGGAAAGGTCAGCAGCTACAAAGATGACATAGCCAGCAGGAAACGAGAGCAAAAAGCTACTCACAAACTCCATTAAAGGATTTTTCTTTTTAGGAGTTAAAATCATGGCACTCACACAAACACGATTGTGAGTCAAAGATTTTTATTTAACGTATGTGTTTACTAATGAGCGAACTGGTAAGATGTAAACTGGTTCGGTTGAGGATTTGACCCACCAGATTTGTATTATCTGCAGGAAAACTCTCCTGCACCTCCCTGAACAGACAGAAATGTTCATATTGTAACCTGTCTTCTATTAACGTCTTCCTTTGTGGAGTTGTAAAAGCCCAATCACAGGCAAACAAAGGTAAGGACAGCCAAGATGGGTGAACGAGGTAAGACACCCAAAGGCCACTTAATCATTTCTTGCCCATTTTAATCCTTCACAGTGTTTCCTGACAACATATTTGAGGTGGTGAAATATTGGATCTGACCACTCACAGTCCTTAGATTTGGTCTGTCTACAGGTAGGATGCCTGCTGACGATCAGAAGACATTGTAGGGTTGGGACATTCTTGAAAGCAAGAACCATGCCCAGTCTTCCATCCATCAGGACCCTTCCTACTCCATAGAATTAATAATCTATAAGTATTGGGCAATTTTGGAAATATTGAGATTAAAATAGCCTGATCCCTGGAAAAATAAAGTCCTTGCTTGGGGCTGTGATAGGGAAAGGAATGCATGCTTAAATACCTAACGTTTGAACTTCCCATTCAAATTTTAAAAGAAACACAGTCATGAACTCCTTTTCAGGGAAGCTTACCAGTACTCAAGAGAAGTCTACCGCAGAGTGACTGAGGCATGTTTCAGCTCTATTATTAAAATAATAAGGAAAGCAGGCCAGCTTTCATACCCAACCTGGAGATGAGACTTTCAATGGAAAAATAGCAATCCACAGTTATTCACAGATATTCATAGTTGCTAAATGAACTATATAAAAATGTGCCTGTAAACAGCTCAAGCAGTCTTAACTGTATATGTTTGATTATAATATCCCTCTATTATGTAGGAAAATAACATGCTATTAAGAATAAATTTTTCATAGCTACTTAATTTGATGAAGTCATCATGTCTTGTCAATCCACACAATAAAATTTTTATGAAAATTAGCTGATAAAGATATAATTCCCATTGTAATTTCTGGCCAAAGGGCTTAGGTCAATGACATTAAAAACCAAACCAACTTAACTCTTAAATCAGTGCTGCCCATTTAGCTTGATTTTCTCTTTAAAAAATGATAATTTTTTAAATGACTAAGACCATGCTTATGTGTAACAGGTTTCTTGTAAATGTTTGTTCTGCCTTCCTTACTTTGCAAATAGAATGAAAATGCAATTAAAATATAATCTTACAATGCTGAAACACTTTTGGAAATGTTTAGATAGATAATTGTTATTTTCTTATGTTACACAAAACCTTGTGGAATTCTTCCTTTGTGTGTCTGCACATGTGTGTTTGCTTTTCCATAAAACTATATTTCATTATGTTTCTAATCTAGAAACAAAGAAGAGTCATGGTTTTTTTTAATTAGTCACAACTAATTCATTGTCAAATTTTATGAGATGTCTTTCACTGGCAGAGTCGATCAATATATAACAAGCCAGTCAGATATATTTTTGAAAGTAATCCCATCCGCAGGACAGCAGCACTACTTTAATTATATTTTCACAATTAGGCTGGCTGCATGTCATTAGTCTCCCTGATAGCATCCCGCGTATCATCACCTCATTTTCAAGCACACATCTGTTGGAGGCAAGCCACCCCACACACTTTATTCTTCTCTGCTTCACACTTCTGTGAAGTGCGTGGCAGTGCTGAGACTTACAAATTGTCTTGCTAAAATGCTTTGGGAAAAAACACAGGAGTCTTACACAGGATATAAACAAAGGGAATCAAAAATTCTAGGATCAGAGGATGGATTGCCCTCCTGTCAGGCCCAACCTCAGGGACTGCGGGCTACCTTTTGCACTAATTCTTTCTGACATGGCTTCAGAAAATGGGGAAATGTAGTGATTTCTCTGGTCTTGCTCAGAACCAATGAAGTTTTCCTTTAGTCCAATTTCAAAAACATGAAATCCTTTCACATGATGCTGGAGCTGTAGTGAGAAACAATTCTGAGCAATTCTCTACTTTAAAATTAAAAAAGAAAAGAAAAGAAAAGAAAAGAAAAGAAAAGAAAAGAAAAGAAAAGAAAAGAAAAGAAAAGAAAAGAAAGAAAAGAAAAGAAAAGAAAAAACTATTGAGCCTGGAGAAGATAGGGAGGAAAGGGCAGTGTGAAACATCTACACGTGACAGAAGCAATTGCTAGTTTTATTATTTGGGGGTTAAGTGTGCTTTAAATGTGTTCAAAGAAAACAGGCCCAATTTAATTGTGCTCCCCTATAGCTCTAAATACATAAAATTCAGAATCTATTAGAAAAGGTGCTTTGTAGAGTAGAGTAGATATGTATACAGTAGTGATGTTTAGAATATTGGTTAAAATGGCCACATTAAGAAATTCTGAGGTAATAGGAAGAAATTTACGTATGTGAATGAAGAGGCCAGGAATGATCTTCACTTATATGAAAGTGTGGCCATAGAGGGGTGGTGGTGGTGGTGAGCCATTTCCATGTATGAATAAATGAGCAGTAGCTCACAGGCATGAGAGAGGGCACTCTGATTCTTCGAGTTGTGTTGCTCTAATAATAATTAGAGTGATTTCAGCAACTTTGGAAAGTTCTTGTTTCCTGCTCCACTGGGGACCAGGAATGGACCTGCTGGGGTGAGAGCCCAGCTTTTTGGATCAGTAGCCAGTGCAGTGGCTCCCAGCTCTTGTCTGTCATTCATTTGTTTGCGGCTTAATGAAATTGCTCATCCATCACTCAGCTGCCTCCCTCCAAGGGAACCTGAGACCCATCCTGTTGGCCTCTTGGAGTAGTCAGTTATGGTGGCCCCATTCCCAAATTCTAACAAGGTGACTGGGCATTGCATGTGAATTAAGACAGTGCTGCTTCTTGTCATAATTTGCTCTTTGCACCACTGAACGTGGTTCTGGTTTTATTGTACCTTTTTAAAAATGGAAGGAAATCATACTCTTGTAGTTTCGTTGAATTATTTTGGTCATTGTCACCAGTACTGAATAATGTTGGATATTTGAGTATATCTCAGTATTCCTGAGCAAGGCTCTTGTTAAAAGAGAATTTAATAGCTTTAACATAGTTTTTATTCCCCCTTGATGAATAGACATTGTTATCTCTTTTCCAAATCAATGTATATGGTAGGTTGACTAAAATGTTTTCCAATTACATTAGAGAAAATATATACGAATATTAATATCTGGAATGTCCTCTGTCCTTGAACCAATATAATCTTCAAGGTCCAATTAATCAAAGTTTTAGTAGGGATTACTGGTGGCCTTCCTACAGTACACACTTCTGTATGTGTTGCTGTAAATTTCTGCACCCAAACTGTATGGCACATTGTTCTGTGATAATAACACAGTCTAGCATTGACCCCAATTTACTGGCTTTCAGCAACAACAGTACCAAATTTCTGCCATCAAAGCTTTATGTATTTCTGCTATCAAAACATAACTAGAGAGCAGCCCGGGTGGCTCAGCAGTTTAGCACCACCTTCAGCCCAGGGCATGATCCTGAAGACCCAGAATCGAGTCCCAAGTCAGGCTCCCTGCATGGAGCCTGCTTCTCCCTCTGCCTGTGTCTCTGCCTCTCTCTCTCTTTCTCATAAATAAATAAAATCTTAAAAAAAAAAACATAACTAGACATGTTTTAATACAGGATGTATGCGAGAGGTAAGGATTTTCTATAATGACTAAAATGCATCCTCTTAAAACATTTTTATTGCAATATAGTTGACATACAATGTTATATTAGTTTCGGGTGTATAATCTAGTGATTTGGCAAGTCTGTATATTGTGCTACACTCACCATGGTATGTGTTGTCACCATCCATCACTATACAATATTACAGTGCTATTGACTCTATTCCCTATACTGTACTTTTCATCCCCATGACTTATTTATTTTATAACTGGAAGCTCATACTTCTTAATCCTCTTCATCTATTTTATCCCCCACCTCCCACCCCTCTGGCAACCACCAGTTTGTTGTGTGTATTTATGAACTGTTTCAGTTTTTTGTTTATTTATTTGTTTTTTTTTTAATATTCCACATATAAGTGAAATCATGGTATCTGTTTTTGTCTGACTTATTTCACTTAACATAATGTCCTCTGGGTCCATCCACATGTTGCAAATGGCAAGATCTCATTCTTTTTATGGCTGAGTAATATTCCACTATATATACCACATCTTCTTTATCCATTCATCTGTCACTGGATATTTATTGGACTGCTTCCATATCTTAGCTGATTTTACTAATGCTGCAGTAAACACAGGGGTGTCTATATGTTTTCAAATCAGTGTTTTTTATTTCCTCAGGAAATTACCCAGAAGTGGAATTACTGAGTCATACAGTATAACTATTTTTTTTTTTTGAGGAATCTCCATACTGCTTTCCACAATGTTTCCACCAATTTGCATTCCCACCAACAACATACAAGGGTTTCCTTTTCTTCATATCCTCGCCAGCACATGTTATTTCTTGTCGTTTTGATACTAGCCATTTGGATAGATGCAAAGTCGTATCTCACTGTAGTTTTGATTTGCATTTCCCTAAAATTCATCTTGACTATGTCTCAGGTGTGTAGAAAACAAAATCTATCATGTTTCTAAAAGTATAGCTCTCATTTGCTTTGTGTAGAATCTGACAGAATGTATACGAGCCTACAAACAGGCTATATCAGTCTTTGACATGCTACTTATTCATTTAGATGTGGAAGGGAGACACACAAAGAGGAGAAGATCTGTACCCCAAAGGCTTTGTGAAATGCTTTGTCTCATGCTTTAATAATTCCTTAACTTTAACGGATGATGCTACATGTCTATAAAGAGACCATCCGTTTTCTACACAGGAGCCTAGGCCAGAGTGCAAGAAGATGTGTCGGGGCTATGAGGCATCTAAACACGAACTCATAAAGAAATAGCTCCTGAGTTTCCATGTTCCACCTTCCTCCTTTCTACTGAGGAAGGAGGCCTTTTCTGCCTCAGTTCACTGAGCTCAGGGGGAGAATTCCATTGCAGAATTTTGCTGAGTTAAATACACAGGATGGTAAAGAAAGGCTTCCTCATTCATTCATTCATTCATTGTTAGAGCTGACACGTGTTTCTATCACTTATCTGATGCAAAAGACCAATAGGTCTGTGTGTGTATGAAAATAACATCTAAAATATTTGCAACCTACTTCTCTTTAGTGCCAGAATACAAAGTTTTGCAGTTAGAAAGATTATTTTTGGCAGCCCGTGTAGAGAATCCCATGCAAGATATTTCTAGAAAGACCAATGAAATAACCACATCAGGAAATCCAGAAGAGCGGTATGTTACCCTTGCCTCCGTCAGTAGGATGGTCACAACCTTGTGCTTCCCGGAGATGCAACAGGAACCTTGGCTTCAGAGGGCAGTTAGAGCTGGATCTGGAGCCCAGCAGATCTGTGTGGGGAGCTTCTGGACCCTGGGCAAGTTATTCACGGTACATGTCTGGTTTCATCATGGACAACTGGGGATAATAGTAGAACCTACATACTTATTGAGAGGAAAAACACATTATTGCAGTAAGGTAGGGAGCATAGAGACTTGATGCCTGGAAGGGGTTCCATTACTGTTTGTTACGTCGTAAGCATTGTAATTAGTTGTGTTTTGTGGAAATAGTAGTAAAATAGTAATAATCATTGTTGTTAAATTTATAAATTTTTGTTCAAAATCTCAGTTTAACACCTGAAATTGCAAATCTTACTTATTGCCAAGAATTGACTTCTTAGGATACATATATATATATATATACACATAGATATATAATTAGGATATTATTAATATTAATATTATAATATCTTAGGATATTATATGTAATTAATTCGGATATTATTAATATTGTAGGAATAATATTAATATATGTTAATATAATATCTTAGGATATTACATATGTTATATTACTATATGTTATATATAAATCTTAGGATATTATATATTATATATAATTAGGATGTTATTAATATTATATATAATATATATTATATATAATTAAAGATTTCACTTATTTATTCATGAGAAGCACAGAAAGAAGCAGAGACAGAGGCAGAAAGAGAAGCAGGCTCCCCATGAGAAGCCTGATGTGGGACTCGATCCTGGACCCCCGGGATCACGCCCTGAACTGAAGACGGACACTCAACTGCTGAGCCACTCAGGAGTCCCAGGATATTCTGTATTTTTTTTTTTTTGTATTTTTAAGATTATATGTAACAAAGAAACGGCCATAATTTTAGTATAACATAACATTTTTATAATTTACTCATTTAGTTGGCAGATAAAAAGTAAAACAGATACAACAACTATGCAAAACTATCAATATCTTATAAAGCTAATCATATGCTGCCCTATGACAAAGCCATTCCAAACCCAAATCTGTAGGAAGTACTTACTTTTGCTTACAATGCGCATGGGCTAGAATGTCCTTAGCAGCATTCTTCATAAGAGCCCCAAACAGGAAGCCACCTAAATTCCCCAAAAAGCTAAATGGAGAGAAATCAAGATACTTTCACACAATACATAATACTTAACAAAGAAACAAGGATGAATGGCCACCAGCTACACACATGTGGATGAATCTTACAAAGGCAATATTGAGTGAAGGGAACCAGACACAAAAGGATATGTACTATGTGTTTCTATTTATATAAAGTTCAAAACCAGGCAAAACCAACCTAATGTTGTTAGAAGTCAGGAAATGGTGACCTTGGAGGGTGATCACCACAAAGGCATTCGGCTGGGGGAGGGGGTCCTCAGGAATGCTGGTCATTTATTGTTTCTTGACCTAAGCATTTCTTACTGCTGAGGTCAGTTGGGGAAAATTCAATGAAATATTCATTTAAAATAAATGTACTCTTTTTTAAGTATATTACACTTTACTAGCAAGTTTAAAAAAATAATGCAGAAAAATATCAATACAGAAACTAGATCATTTATATTTTTTAAAATACTGAATACAGGGGTACCAGAATGGCTCAGTTGGTTGTGTCTGACTCTTGATCTCACCTCACGTCTTGATCTCAGGTTCATGAGTTCAAACCCCACATTGGGCTCCATGCCCAGCATGGAGCCTACTAAAAAAATTTTTTTGAATTACTGAATATGGTTTTAACAGTTTAAATGGAAATATGTATTTGGGTTTTAAGTTAATTATATAATTTTGATAAAATTCTAAATAGTTATAAATTTGTGCTCAAATTAAAAGCATGCCTCTCAATTTTGATAGACACTATCCTGGGTTATCACTTCCTTCCAAAACAGAGAGAAGTGAAACATTCTAGTGGGAGGTTTGTTGGAGAGGATGTAAATACACATGTTGGAAATAATTGTAGGACATTCATAAGCATTAATGGAAATCAAACATTCCTTTGGAATTCCAGTGTTGAATACCAGAAGAATACAAAGTTCTACTGTAGAGAAGACTAGCAAATCAATACTGTTTTAGCCATTATCATGTTTTGTTTTGTTTTGTTTTAACTTTCTTCTCCTCCTCTCCCTCCTCTTCCTCTTCTTCCTCCCTTTCCTCCTTTTTTTCTTCTTTTTCACCCCTTCCTCTCCTTGTATGGGATCTCCTCTCTCCCCCATTCCCTTTTCTGGTTCTTATATTTCATTACATCAGGTTGGAGCTTTCCAGGCAGATAGTCATTTTTATTTTTCTAGACTGTTAAGTCAAAAAGAATTATTTTCATGTTCCTTTTAATTTGGGAATATGTGTCAATGAGGTTTGAACAAACTTATTTTGAAAATTTACTTATAAATTGGATTACATCTCATATTTTTCTACATTGAGATCCTAAATGCATGTAGGATGGCTTTAGTCCTCATTAAAATACTTTTTAACCCACTTGTGGAAAGTACAGAATAATGTATAAGTTTGTCAAATCAGTAGATTAATTAGATTGTACACTTGAAGCTAATGTAACATTAGCTTTTGTGCCAACAATGCATAAAAAATATAAACACACAAACTTTTTAAGAAGATCTAGAACTTTTTGTCTTTGGACTTTTCCACATATCTCAATTTCATGAAATGAAAATGATTGATTTTTGATTTGAACTTAAAGATAAGTTAGATAAAATTAGAAATAAATATGGTTTGAACTTAAAAATAGGTTAGATAAAATTAGAAATAATTTTTTTTGAGGTCTAGGTTTGTCAAAACAGTGGTCTCCGGATGAAGGGGATGGAATAAACTTTCTCACTGCCCCCTCTGAACTTCCTGTCAAGTTTACTTCCCAGTTCACGGTTAATTGCCTTGATCATATAGATTTGACCTTCATTAACACTCAAAAACTATTTAGTTGTTTAGGCCACACACACTTTATTTTATTTTATTTTTTAAAATATTATTTATTTATTTGAGAGAGAGAGACAGAGAGAGTGAGAGAGAGCACAAGCAGGAGGAGAGGCAGAGGGAAAGGGTGAAGCAGACTCCCCACTGAGCAGGGAGCCTGACATGGGGCTTGATCCCAGGACCCTATGATCGTGACCTGAGCTGAAGGCAGATGCTCTACCAACTGAGCCACCGAGGTGCCCCAGGCCACACATACTTTAGCTGACAAAGTTGTGAGCAAACTCTGTTTAAACCCACATTTTATTAAATGTTTGCAGTCATCATTGTTACTATCTTCAACAATATTAATTAATTACTCTGTGCTAGGTATTTAACTGTGCATTTTGCTTCCATTATCTAAATATAAAATAACTCTAAAAAGAAAACGTTCCATTTGTTTTTTTACATATATATGTATAAATATATATAAATGTTGATATACATATATATATGTTGATACATATATCAACTGATAAAAGAAAAGGAATTTCTGTATATATCAGATACTAACTCACTTGCTGACTTAATACACAAATGAAATTATTTTATTGTTGTATGAGTACATATATGGATATGTGCTTACAATCTGAGAAGTTCTGTTTTTGGATCTCACACACTCCAGTGCTTATAACAAAAAAAAAAAAAGACTTTAAAAATATAATTAATACATTAATTATATTGATATAATTAATACATTAATTATATTGTGACAACCCAATGGGTGTTATTAGCCCCATCTAACAGAGAAGGAAACTAAGTCATAGGGGACTTAAAGTTAAGAAATGGTCCAACTTCACATCAATAATGGATAGCTTAGCTGGACATTCACACTCAGAGCTGACTGTGCTTTCCCCATATGATCTTGTTTTTCTCCAATTTATCAGTGTATCTTAACTAAGTCCCTTCTAATGGGGACACTTCAACAGAAATAAAAAGAAGTCTCAGAGACTGTTCCTTCTCCCCTGATGGTCCTAGTCCAGCTGTGGAGTGAAGCAGCATTGACCCAAAGATAAAACATAATATAGACTACAGCAGCCTGTAGTATTGGATAATCAATCAACAACGAATAATGCGATGATGCTACAAAATCAAGAAGGGGATGAAAATGAAAAACCAAGGAACCTTTGAACGGCCCAGATTGAACGGGTAGGACCATTTTGTACGTGAAGGTGAGCACGTTCACGAATGAACACATCAATAATGCAACTGAGGGTAACCTGCTCCAAATATACTAAGTGGACCAGCAGGAGGGCGACGGAAGGAGCCCCTGACTCTAGCCTGCGATCACAAGAAAGGCCCCAGCCCTATTCTGAGAGGAGCTTTCCCTGCCACATCGAATTAAGAGCTTTACAAGGGGAGGAATCTTGCAGGGCCAGTTAGCCCTCAAAGATGCAATGCGCTGCCCTTCTGTCCTTCTGAAGGACACTGGTCTGAATGTGAAGACCTAAATCAAAGCCGAGTTGGAGGGTTTAAACACAGAGTAAACTCAGGAGCATCCCAGGAGAGCCGACTGAAGTGCTAATGCCCTAAGAAGTGAAAGTGTGTCATTAATTGTGCATGGCTGGCTGGAGGAGGGATGCAGAGCGCCTCACTGCTGGAGGAGCTTCTGAAACTTCCAGGTGCTCTTCAGAATCCAGGGCAGGTGAGGGAGCCGCAAGCCTTGTTATGGGTGGGGTGATGGGCATCTTTCCCCGTGGTGATGCAGAGCTGCAGATGCCCTCAAGAGTCTGCAGAGCGAAGCTGGAGGTTGCAGGGCTCGTGATTGTTCATCTACCTCCGCTGGGTGTTTGCAGGGCAGGCTTCCTGCGTGGGGGAGAGGGGTCTCCCTGCAGGGACCCTCAGCGGACACGTCAAGAGCAACTTCTCCTTCTGTCTCTATGGACTCAGACCCCCCTTCCCACACATGCATGTGCACACACACACACACACACACACACACACACACGTCATTCTGGCTGCACAAGCCTTGAGGTCATCATTATTTATTATGTCTGAGGGAATGCTACTGTCCCCCGTGACAACTGTGATTAATGATAATGTGCAAACCTGAGGTAATTTGCTGACATATTAGATCTTTGTGAGGCACCAGAATGGGAGCAGCATTTTTCAAGCACTGCTCTGCTGGAGCCCCAGGGCCTGCACTGGCTCCCGGTGGAAGGGGCGGGGGGTGGAGGCTCCCCTGGCTGCCGCTTCATGTTTAGCAATTTTATGTGTTTATTTGTTTATAACTGTTTGTTAATATTTTGGATGAAGAAAAGTAAGCACTGTCTACAAACATAAAAAAGGAGACAATGGCATGGAATATTATATTACGCTGCAAAGAAACATCCCGAGGGAATGCTTGGACTGTTCTCTAGAATATTCTAGACCTTTGTGGGTGTGTGTCTGTTTTGAGATCATCTATATTTGTTTGCTTGGGTCCCCATGACAAAGGACCACAGGCTGGGGCTCAAACAACAGAAGTTTATTTTCTCACAGTTCTGGAGGCCAGAAGTCCATAGTCAAGGGGTCTGCAGGGTTGGTTTCTCAAGAGACTTCTCTGCTTGGCTGGTAGACACCATTTCTCCGTGTCCTCACATGGTCGTCCCTCTGTGTGTGTGTCTGTGTCCTGATGTCCTCTTCTTAGAAGGTCACTGGCCATTGGATTGAGGCCCACACCTCAATCCTTGTTTTTAGCACCTCTTTAAAGACCCCATCCCCAGGGACACCTGGGTGGCTCAGTGATTGAGCATCTGCCTTTGGCTTGGGTTGTATGATTCTGGAGTCCTGGGATCGAGTCCCACATCTGGCTCCCCGCAGGGAACCTGCTTCTCCCTCTGCCTGTGTCTCTGCCTCTCTCATGAATAAGTAAATAAAATTGTAAAGAAAAAAAAAAGGGACCCCATCTCCAAATACTCCAAGGTATTGAGAATTAGGACTTCAACATTTGATTTTGGGGGAGATTCAGTCCATTGTCTGAAAAAAGTTGTCTATGGGTTTTGTGATCACAGAGTCTATGGGATCTGCCTGTGGGTGGCCTCTACCCCATTTCAGAGTCCTCTTTTTGGTCACATTCTATTGATTCCAGTGTGTCAGACAGCCTGGCTGTCTTCATCGGCCTGCTTTGTTGTCTGATGACTTCTTACTCATCCTCGCCTTCATTCAGTTGCTGCATATTTCGGTGGGAGATCCTCCCTAAGTTTCACAGCAAATCCCAATATTTGTCTCATTATATTAAAACTGTGCATTTGATATAACTTTCATCACCTGTAGGCCCAAAAGAATGCACCTCTCTGCCACAAGTGCAGGTCGTTCTGTGTTTCTGAGTCAGTCTGTCTGACAGGTTCTGTCCATGAACTGAAGTCAGCTGGTGGTTCTTGCCAGCCGGTAAACTGAGTGACTGGCTGCTTTTTAAGCAAGGTCTCTGCCAGTTTGGTGACCTGCCTCTTTGTTCTCCTAGAACGACGTTGATACTTCTGCTCAACAATATTAGTGCCCCCTGTGGACTGTGTTGTTTGCTGGGAAATAGGTTCATAGCCCACTGTGAGGGCTGACCGGTATGACCTTTGCAACAAAAATCCCAAGGTCCTGCCGTGTTTGTGCTGACAAGCAGTGGGAAGCTGTGTGTGCTCCCTTCTCATGTCCCTTCCCGGGGCTGTACGTTAGCCTGCACACAACTTCTGTATCATGCACACGTTCAGGGACAGTTCGTGTTCTAGATGGGGACAGGATAGGAGGCGCAACATGTAATTGTCTTGAGAAATGAGTACTAGGGGCTCTTGGTCTTAAATTCAAAAACACTGGGTGTTGTACTATATTTTGGCAATTTGAATTTAAATATAAAAGATATAAAAATAAGGGAAAAATTCAAAAACACGTTAACACACAAAAATTAACCATCCCCTCAAAGAAGCCACCCCTTCCAGAACAAACAGACAAATGAGTCAAACCTAATCAACCATTCTTGTGTTTGATTTGGAACTGCCCTCAAATTCCCGCAGACCCCGCATTTCAAAATCTGAGAGAAAATTATTCCAAAATGAAGTTTTACCATTCTTTTGCTTTTTCTGTTTCAGGAACAATACGCCTAATACAACAAGATGCGTGCGTGTCTCCAGTTAGCTAAGACACATTTATGAAAATTAGAACGGATGCACGGATAGCTTAGAAGATGATTATTTCCCAAAAGTTTTCTTTAGTTGAAAAAGTGATTTACTTCAGGATTGCTTTAAATAGCTCTCCGTGAATGTAAAATATGATTCAATGTGGGAGAAAAAAAAAAAAAACTTCACAGCCTTCTCCTCGGGAACATACGTTTTGAAATGCAGTGTAAGCCTGTGTTCTAAATCTAAGAAGTGAAGGGTGAAGCGTCCGCATTCCCGTACTTATGCACAGAAGCACTCCTTTCCTTGACACATCTAGGTGACATCACAGCACTAAAAGCTGCCTCGGAGAGTAAGGGTCAGAAAAGCAAGTTGTCGTCCAGCTTTATCTCTGGGCCATGGGTAATTGGGTACTTGGGCCATCTCTGCTCCTCTGGGCTTTCCCTCTTGGGAAAATGATGGAGCAGGACGTTTGTCCCTCGAAGCCCAGGATCTGATGTGATAGTAGCTTTGTGGGCTGTGCAGCTGGACGACCTAGAAGTGAAGCTGTGCGGCCTTGGGCAGGTGGTGTGCACATTCTCAGTTCCTCCATCCAAAAAGCAAGAACAAAAAGTAGTCCCCAGCTCATCAGCTTGCTGTGGAGGATTGAATTATTTAATCCCCGTGAAACACCTACGTCAGGATTGGGACCCTGGTGCCACTCCAACACAGTTGCCGTGGTTGTTGTTCTACAAGCAGTGGGTTAAAAATCACGGTAGCTGAGATCTGCCACCGAGCTGCTGATGGCAAGAGGGCAGATTCTCCCCAGCTGTGTCACAGGGAGCGGTTCGTGGCCTTGACCCCATTAAGTCAACCGGTCTCCGCCTGCAGTGTAAAGTGGCTTGGCAGTGTTGACGTGAGCTCGGTTCTCTGGCACACGAACAAAACGCTTTTTGTGTGCGTGAGGTCAGAATTTCAGCAAGGAGTGTAAATTGCTGGGATAATTTGCCACTAATTGGTCAGAGTTCATGTTGATTCAGCTAAACCTTGGAAAAGAAAGTTGCCATTTATAGAGCTTTACCGATTACATGTTACCCCCTCTGATGCGTTAAAAGGAAAAAAATACCAAAAATGAAACGGCTAACTAAAATTGAATATGACAACCGGAGTCTAGGGAAGGAAAACCATGAAATGTCCATAATGAGAGTAAAGTTGCTAAACAAAACCAAAATAATTCACAATGATTTTTCTTATGTATGCGGCTTTCTGAGGCTGCTAGATTATGAGCTCTTTGTTAGCCTTGAATTATTCCTGTCAATTAAAAGAAAACCAAAACTCTTCAGGCTTCATGACTTAGAGTAACCCTAGTGCTGGGCTTAAAATGTGGGACTCCTATGAAGGGCCAACGGGACACTGATGTTCTGTGTTACTTCACAGTTGACCCCGTTGGAGACCAGGTGCAGAAAGCTCTGGAATCCCAAGAGCCACCTTCATTTAGCGAGCAAACCTTGTCTGTGGCAGGAAGCACCGAACAGTGCTGATCTCTTTGGTGGGACATTATTGTAAGCCTATCCCTGGCATAAATTGTAGAGTTCAAGGCTCTTGGATATTCAGCATCCGTGTGTGTGTGTGTGTGTGTGTGTGTGTGTGTGTGTGTGTGTGTTTTATAAGTTAGAAACATGAAACTCATTGCCTAGTAGAGCCCCTGATGTTTGTCGTATTTACTAAACTCTCATTGGTTGGAAAGCTCTCTGTACTGCATCAGGTGACAGAGCTTTTCCTTTTGCAGCCAAATCTGAGATAGATAAAATATATCGGTTTTATTATTTTTATTCAGTAACACTTATATTAATTCTATCACTTTTAGGGAAAAAAAAAACAAAGATGCACTGCAAAATATTTAGAAACAGGAATAACTGTTAAAAAATGAGGGACCCCTGTCATCCTGTGCCCCAGAAATGAACATTTTCAAACATGTTGGAGTAGATTTATCCAGCTTTCTTCCTAAGATAATATGTGAAATTATGTCATTTTACAACTTTTACTTTTCCTACAGGACCTATTAAAAACACTTTTCCATAGAGTACATATGCCTCACTGGCATTTTCTGTCTTTTCTTTTTTTAAGATTTTTATTTATTCAAAGAGATTTTATTTATTTATTTATTTATTTATTTATCCATTCATTCATTTAATGTGCAACTCTCTGGGGGGCAGAGGGAGAAAGAGAACCCCAAGCAGACTTCCTGCTGAGTGTGGAGCCCAATGTGGGGCTCTGTCTCATGACCCTGAGATCATGACCAGGGCTGAAATTGAGTCAAATGGTCAACCAACTGCACCACCCAGGCTCTTCTCACTGGTATATTCTGAATCAGACACCACATGTAACTAATTGCAGGGTCACCTCATTATAAAGAGCTTGTATACAGCTTCCCCCCCATTTTTGTCCATAGAGGCAGCCACTTTCACTGCTCCTACAGCCAATCCATTATAACCATGGAAATGTTATTAATGATTGAGGCAGGTAGAGCACCATGCTTTCTTTGCACGGCAACACCTCCTACACCCCAGAGCACAGCTCTGTTTTGTACCTGGTCAGGTCTGGCAGGTGGGTGGTCGGTCCACGCTTGTTTTCTCAGCAGAGGGGTCTCCTGGCACCCCCACTGGCTTCCAGGCTGAGCCTCTCTCCCTGGGCAGGCCCGGCTGTGTCTGCCTGCATTCTCCCCGCCTCTCCAGAACCTGCTTCCTGATTTCCTAAGTCCTGCATCTTCCTCTGAATCCTCTTTCTCTCTCCTTTCAGTGGGACACAGCCTCCAGCCAGTCATTTCAGAGAAACGCTGCATGAGAAGTGCATTTTGAAGAACGCATGTTTGCAAAAAGAATTTAAGTTCCAGGATACTTTGTCTTTCAGAAATGTAAAATAATTTTATACGAAATCATTTCCCCATTGTCTTTTGGCTTCCAGGGTAGTTGCTATTCTGATTCCTGACCTTTGGGTATAAATTTGCTTTCTGTTTTCTCTTTGGAACCAACTAGGCCCTTCTCTTAATCCCTGAGATTCCTGTAATGTTATGAGGATGTGTTTGGCTGCTCCCTTGTTTCACTCACGGTGCTAATCTTTGAGCAGGCTCTCGCAGACACACTCCTGTCCTTCACGGTGGGGTGACTGCCTTACGTGGCTTCTTGGGTGTTTCCCTCCCCGCTCAGTCCACCTTCTGCCACACTGGGACTCCTGCCATTTGGGTGTTAGACCTCCCGGATGGAGATGATGATGTCTTAAGTCTTTATTCTTTTGTTGTCCAGATTTTATCATCCTTGTTGTTGGAGATCCTACAAATTTCTCCCAACTTTTTTTCTTCTTGTTGTTATATTAAGTTAAAAAAAATCCACTTAGCTTCTAATCACCCCCAAATTCTATTTCTGCTTATTAGCCAGAGAACAAACCTTTAGGCTTCAGAGTGGGTGAGACAGGGGCGGTCACAGGATATAGGGTAGGGGAGGAGGACCCAGGCATTTTCAGGCAGCATCTTCTGTTCAGCCCCTACTCACTCCACATCTCAGAAGGATCTGGTGTTTCCAGTTCCTGAGGTGTTCCAAGGTTCTGTGTGTGCAAGGAAAGGGTGTCCCAGATAACATTCCTCCCCCATCCTTCCATGTACACACCTGCTGCTCTTCCATCTACCCCTGGCCCTGGAGAGTGGAGCCAGTGTGTGTGGACATTTCACTCTAGCTCTGCAGGACTCAATGTCTCTGCAATGGGATGCCCTCCCTTCCTCTTCTTCATCTCCTCATCCTTCTGTGGCTCTCCCACCCTCCCCAAGGAATTGCAAACTTGCATTTTTAAAACTACCTTCTTATAATATATGAATTTTGCGTATAGCCAGTATGTACAAGAGCATTCACTTTGCTCTTCTCTTCCCAAATGGAAGAAAGAGCACTAGCTCCTCTTTTGTCATCTTTGTTTGATAGGTAAATTAATTTCATCGAATTGTCATCACTTGTACTGCTAAATAAGCCTCCAGGTAGGTACATGTTTCTGAAAATAGAGCATTCACTCTTTCACATAAAATAGTCGCATGGCACTTTCTACAGATATAGACCACATGTCATATAATCTTAAATAAATGTATGGATAAGGAGCAATTAACTATTCTGTCCCTTTTTGGATTAAATCTCTGTGTGTGTTCATAGATGTAAGGACACAGTGTGTTGAGGACAGGAAACAAAGACAAATCATTTAAAAATTTTTTGAGGTCTCTTTGTGTAACAGCTTATGTTTCAATTTGATGACTATTTCCACAAATTGCCTTTATTTTCTTAATTCTTTAAATATAGGCGAAGTACTGATGACCAAAATATGGGAGCCCTCTGGTGGTGGTTGGTGGTGAAATACGTTTAGATTCAGACTTAACATATTCATTCATCCTTAGGCTTAAATTCTAGGTTCATGAGATCTAGTTATTTTAAAATTCCTGAAAATGTAGAAATAAATTAAATTTAAAAAATGAACAAAACTAACTAAAACTTTACAAACTTTTGAATATAACTGCACTAGGAAAAAATATGACTTTTAAAGGGGGTGATCAGCTGAGTTCAACCAAGTTCTTATGACTACTCCTGGAAGCCAATGGAACTGGAACCCAATTCTATGTTGGGTCACCGAGGAGCCCCAATGTCCTTGGGGCCTTGCTGTCTACTCTCAGCAGTTCAGAGGCCTTGAGATGGGCCCAAGAAATTGCTACTGATTGGCCTTGAAAGAAGTAAGGTATGTAAGCTGCAGTAAAGAGGAATTGTGTTAGTTATCGCCATGGTCACAGGGGCCATATTTGCCATGTCACCCCTTTCCTCACCTGGCCAGTGAAGACGGAAGTAGAAGCTGGGTGGGAGGTAACAGTTTCAGGTCCCTATAAGGAACAACTTACTATGAAAAAGAATATTTCAAAAAACTGGGAATGGGCTGCCTTGGGAAAGTAGCGAGCTCCCCATGACTGTGAGTATTCAAGCAGAGGATGGAGACCTGCTTGTCAGAGGGGCCTTGCAGGGATTCAGGCTTTCAGGGATTGTCTTGAGCTCTGTGATCCTTTCTGACTCTCCGACCCTGGTCCTACGTGGGTTAATAATCAATAGCCATGTGGGAGCAGCTGAAGGCATCGGAGGCTTTCTGTTTATGGGAGTTTCAGGAATGCAAGGCAGTATTGGTGCATGAAGTGGGTCTCAGCAGGGGTGAATGTCGTTTGTCTCCAGTTCCAGGAGAGTAGATGTATCTAGGCTACGTGTTGCCTTATTTCTGAAAGGGTAACCAGCACAGATCACTCCTGATCTCTGGGAACTCTCTAGCTGTTCAGGAGCCATGAATTTAGAATCACAGATGGGATCATGCATATGTCTGTGGGATGCTGGCATTCCTTTCTGAGCAACAGTTCCAATTATACTGCACTCCTTGTGACCACATCTGCATATTTCACAGTCTTTTTGAGATCCTTGTAGGCATGATTTTGTCACCCAAAACAGCAAGGATATGCTCCTCTTTTATTTTTATGCTTTCAAAAACAAACAGACCTTAGAATTTGACAAGCTTGCAGAAAATATTTTTCACCAACTGTGTTTGTAATCCAACAAGTTGTTACAGCGAGGGGTCATTGTTCCTTCCTTAACTATCTCAAGAGTTAGCCGTAATGCCCTTTGAAGAGAGAACATAATTTCATTCTCTAGAAGGGGGGATGAGTGAACTCCACGCGTTATTTTAATTGGACGCAGTTTCTAAAGTTAATCTATATCAATTTGAATAGCTTATTTTGCGGGTACCTACCTTACGAATTGAGTCGCTCTAATTCAGTTGGTCTGAAGGGGAACCAGGCCATTGAGAATTCATCGAAAGCCCAAAGCGATTCCAATGTCCTGTAAAGTTTGGGAGTCAGGGCTCAGCCTAAACCAACAGCTACCTTAAGCGAGTGGTTCTCCAACATTCATCACATCCAAGTTACCCCAAGGGCTTGTAAACCCAGATTATTGGCTTCCACTTTTAGAATATTTGATTGGAGACATCTGATGAGGGATCCAAGAAGTTGCTTTTGTAACCAGTTCTGGGGTGACCCTGCCACTGCTGGTCCGGGGACCACACCAGCTACCATGCTGAGCTGATAGAAGCACATGTGTCTGCTTGCAGGTGGTCTGGCCAGAAGCTCATATATGCCCTGCATGAAATCTTAGAGCAACTTGCAGGAAGGGACTTCCTAGAGGAGAGAAGTGGGTTTAAATCCTATCTGCCCCCTACTGCCTTCCTATGTTCCTGTGGTCATTCTTCTCTTCTTATCCACTGTAGTAATTTCCTGTTGCTTTAACAAATTAGCATATAGATCTCAGTAGTTTAAGACAACACAAAGCTATTATCTTACAGGTCTGGATGTGGGCTAAGTGAGTCTCAAATGGGCCAGCATCAAGGGGTTGGCAGAGCTGTGCTTCCTTCTGGAGTCCCTGAAGGATTGATGTCCTTGCCTTTTGCAGCTCCCATAGACCACCTGCATTCCTTGACTCACCTCCCCCTCTATCTTCAAATCCAGCAGTGCCGATAAAGTCTTTCTGACATTGCATCATTCTGACATCGACTTCTCCCTCTTCACTTCCACTTTTGAGACCACTTGTGACTGCACTGGGTAAACTGGGATAACTCAGAATAATCTTCCTCCTTTAGGATCAGCTGACTGAGGATGCCTGGGAGGCTCAGTGCTTGAGCCTCTGTCTTTGGCTCGGGTCCTGATCCTGGGGTCCTGGGATCTAGTCCCACAACAGGCTCCTGGGAGGGAAACTGCTTCTCCCTCTGCCTGTGTCTCTACCTCTCTCTCTGCGTCTCTCATGAAAAAATAAATTAAAAAAAAAAAAAAAAAAAAAAAGATCAGCTGATTGATTCACAGGTTCTGGGGATTGGAATGTGAACACCTTTGGAGACCATTATTCTGTTGCCATCCCTGACCTCTGGATTGCCTGACTCCAGAGGCAGCTTTAGTGTTAAACCATTAAACCAGCTCTATGGCTTCAAAGCTGGGTGGGGTGACCCAGGGCAGGATATTGAACTTCTCTAAAATTCTGGATGTCAAAGAATTAAAGTGCTTACCTCCCAATATTGAGACACTGGTAAATATGTGGATATTTTAATTAGATAGGTGGCAGGCAGGTAGAGATAAACATGTGATGCTGGTAAAGGGATGTTAGAAACCTCACCTATTCTTTTATTTTTTTAAATCATTATCATCATCATCATCATCATTTTTATTAAGAATTTTACAGTGAACTACAGTCACCCAGAATTTGTAGACAAATACTAGTTCTTGGGCAACCTTTCAGAGATGTTGTCTGCAGGTACAAACATAGGCAAATATCTAATTTATCTGTGCAAGTGGTAGACTGTAATGCACTTTTCTGAATATTAATTCAGTTAACATCACCTCCCTCACTCTTTGAACAGCCATATAGTTTCTATTTTATGAATGTACTTCAATTTACTCACCCAGTCCTTTATTGACGAACATGGAGTGTTGTTCCGTTCTTTGCAATTAGGAACAGGGTTGTAACTAATATTCTTATAAATGAACCAGTTCGCACATGGTCCGTGTGTGTTATATCCTGGAAGTGAATCTTCTGAATCAAAGGTAATAACGTGCTTTAAAAATTTGAGGGTCTCGAGATCTCTTCTCCATTTTCATTCACACCAACACAGTGTGTGTGTGTGTGTGTGTGTCCACACATTCCCTGCTGGCTCATGTCATGAAGGATCTTTATTTCACAGTGACAGGTGAAAACACTACCATGCATTACATTAACATCACTCATTATGAGTGAGTCTAGCATCTTTTCATATATTCCTTTGCAGTCCTATTATTTTCCCAATTAACCATCAATTTAGGTCTCTCATCCACATTTCTTTTGAATCTTGGGTTTTGTTCCTTATGGATTGATAGAATTTCAGTTTAGGAACTATCTTTTTTTTCCATGATAGAAACTACAAAAATTTTTTCTCACTTAGTTTGCGTTTCATTTTTGCCTCACAGAAGTATTTGATTTTTATGTGGTTCCATTTATGTATTGTTTATAACATTACAGTTTTGTATTATACTTAGAAAACTGTTTCCTATCTTAGGTAATATAAGACAAAAATGTCTTATTTTTCCTCTAATAATTATGTTATTTGTGGTGTTTAAGTCTCCGAAACTTGTTTTGATTCGATGAGTTAAGGTAGGGATATGGTTTCCATTTTTTGTATGGAAAAAAAATGGGGCCTCAACACCATTTATTGACTGATTTTTTTCTTTCTAATGACAGCACCATTTTTATCACATGTTACAAAATTTATGTATATATATATTTTTTTCCTGGCCTCCCCTTTTTGTTCCGTGTTTCTCTTTATTCACAGACCCTGCTACACCCTTGAAATGCATTTGTATATCTGGTAGATTTATTTCTGCCTTATTTACTCATTTTTTGAAGATTTTTTCCTGGCTGTTTTTGCATGATTGCTTTAAAATTAGATCTTCTATCTATCTGGAAAAAAATGTGTTTGGTATTTCATTAGTGTGGTCTGCAAATGTATAGATTCATTCAAGAATTGCCCCTCTTGGGATATTGTGTTCTCGTCTAAACTAGGGCCTGCCATTCTACTTATCCAAATGTCCTCTTGAATATCTGAGAAGCAATTCAGTATGTCTTTGGGGGTTCATACATATTCGTTACCTTTGTTCTTGTCCCTGTCGTGAATGTGAATAGGATCCTGGCTTCAGAGGAGTGGTTGTATGTACTTAGGCAGCCTCCTGTCACCTTGTCACCACACCCCCACACCCCCCCTTTTTTTTTTAACTCCACAGAGTTATCTTTACCGTTTGTAATGGTTTTTCAATTGATTCTCATGGATTTTTCAGTTGTGCAATTATACTGGGTGTGAGCAATGCTAAGCCCCTTCTCCATTTTAGTAGACGTTGTTCTAATGTCCTTCTCTCGTCACATTGGACACATTCGATCTTGCCACTCTCTGTAGCTCATTCCCCACTGCCATTGTCAATTTTGTGTGTCTTGTCCTTCTTTTCCCGATTAGCTGAACCATTTTTTCTATTTTATTAATTATTTTAAAACTTTAGACCTGTGCAATAGTCCTAACATCAGTGTGCTTTGAATACATTGATTCTTGAGTATTTATTTTTCGCTAGCTTCCTCTTTTTTGCTTTACCTATATGTATTTTATTCATCCTTTTTTCTGACTTTTTCATTGGATTCTTAACTCATTTATTTCCTTTCTTTCTTGTTATTGATTTACGTGTGCAAGGTTTTAAAATTTCTTCCAAGTGTTTTTGGTATATCACAGAGGTTCCAAAATGAATGATACCCATTACCATTACTTTTTCTTAACTCTTTGGGTTTCTGTTTTATTTCAAGTTTTTATTTAAATTTGAGTTAGTTAACCAATAGGGTAACTTTGGTTTCAAGAGTAGAATTCAGTGATTCATCCCTTATATCTGACACCCAGGGCTTATCACAAGTGCCCTTGTTTTTTGGATGTTCTCCAATGTCTGCTTTGGTTTCTGTGGTAACTTAGGGGCAAATTCCAAGTGGGAAATCCTATTTAGTTGCAGTTCTGTACCAAGTTCTGAGACTACTCTCTTGTATACCATTTCTACTTGCGGAATTTAATGTCTGATGTGTCTTCAAGATTGGCAGTGTTTTTCTGTGGATGATGGAGAGGAGGACAGATTATCTGTCTTCAGGTTATGGGATTCAATAAATTACATACTTATTCTAAGTGAATAAGATCTAACTTATTCACTGTGTTGTGTGTAACTTCATTATCATTTTATGTATATTTGATCAGTCATGGGCTCAGAAAGGTAAATTAAAATCTGCTACTAACATTGCTGTCTATTTTTTTCTCACATGAATTTGACTGTGATATTTACACGATGTATTGATATTCATACCTCTATATGTTTGTTGCAGATTATATCCTTTGCCATCATAAAGGGCCATTCTTTGTCACAGTAACGCTCACTACCCTATTTTGTCTGTTACTTGAGAATATGACCAGTTATTTTCCCTTTTTTGCATTTGCCTGATATGCCTTTCCATTTTTTTTAATATTCAGTACTTTCAATCACGTTAAAATTCACCAAAATAGTACATAATTAAATTTGTGATCCAATATGGGAGTAAGGTTAGCAAATCTACATTTTGTATTCTATCATATTTCACGTTAGGCTTTTCTTTATATGGTTTCTTTTATCCCCCTTCCCCCTTTGTTTTTGGTGTGTGTTTAGTTCTTTTTAGTTACAGAATCCTGATGAACTGTTTTTAGTTCTTACAATAGCTGACTCTGTAATTATACATTTATGAGATATACTCGGTCTTTTTTTTTGTGTGTCTAAAGACAGTATCACCCCTCCACAATGGCTTGTGAAGAAATTATGAAGTATCTTAAGAATTCCATCCATCAATTTTACTTGATTATATTTATCCTGGTTCCTCGAGTGTTTACATTTATATCTTGATTAATATATCACCATTAAAGGATCTGTATTTGATCCCTGATTATAAACATCACTCTACTTCCTATCTCCTCTCTCCTATTAATTTTTGTTATAGCAATTTTAAATTGCCATGATGTAAAACATTGATTTCTATAATTCCCAGCTTTACTCTTAATCCCATAAATGAACTAATACCAAGCCAATGCTTTTCCCTCAATTTCTTGATTCATCTTCCCATCATTTTATTATGAACATTTTTAAACATATAGAAAAATTAAAATAGTTGTATAGTGAACACATTTTAACCATTATCTAGATTCTACAATTGATATTTGCTATCTATGCTTAATCATCTGACTATCCCTTTAGCGATTCCTCTACCATCTATCCATCTTATTTCTTGATGCATTTCAGAATAATTTGCAGGTTTCAGTAGATTCTTAAGCAGTTCAGCCAACACATCATTAAGTAGAGTTCAATATTAATAGTCTTCATTCAGTTTTTCCATTAGCTGTTTTTTTCCTAATTGTCAGAACAATTTCACAGCAACTGTAATTTCTGACTATGTTTCCATTTGAAAATGTGCTCTGAAGTCTTTATAATTGAATGCTATTTTTGCTTGGGTATAACATTTTATTTCCATGAATATTTTACATTGTCCCACCATCTTCAAATGTGGGATGTCATTGTGAAATGAAGATGAGTGTAATTATGATTTACTTTCCTCTTTTAAGTGACTTTCTGTTATTCCTTTTTTCACCCAATTACAAAGAAAAAATATTTATCTTCAAAAGTCATGTAAAATAAATCTTAGTAGAGATAAGGTTCTTGTTGACTTTTCTCTCAAATATTCTTGGTACAGTATAACCATTTTAATGTGTATATTCAAGTCTTCTTATCCTGATATTTCTGCATTACTTCCTAAATAACATATTTAATACTTTTTAGTTCATGCATATGTTTTTCTTACTCAGGCACACCAGTTATGTGGATTTTGGATCTTCCTCTTTTCTTCCTTATCTGCTCTGAGTCCTTTTTAATTATCTATCTGTCTGTCTGTCTGTCTATCTATCTATCTATCTACCTACCTACCTACCTACCTACTTACTTAGACTATTTTCCTAATCTAGTCCTACATCTTAAGGACAATGTCTACTTCCCTTGTGCTATTTACGACATAACAGTTTGTGATTTAAAAAAAATATCCCTTCCTTTTCTTTGCTTTTAAATAGCTTGTATTCCATCTCCTTGTCTGCACTGAGCCTTTACCTGCTCGAAGTTCTCTACATGTTTCCTTTCATTATTTTTCATTCATTGTTGTGTATTTTGTTTAAATGATTCTTTGGCTCAGTAACTACCTTTTCTGGTTAAGTGTTGATGTGTCACTTGTTTTTCCAATGTTTTCCATAACCTTGTCTTGTGTTATAATTATATAAACAGTTCCATGCTGGGAACTTTTTGATTTATGTCGTACCCTTTGATGGAAGACCTTTCTAGATCAGGTACTTGTAAAAAGGTTTATTCAGGAGTGAAACCATAACCAGATTAGCAAGAATTATTTCCACTTCATAGTGAAGCAACTTATGACATGGGCTTATTTTCATGTGTGAGTTATTTTGTCTTCACTTTTCTCCAGCCAACAGAAGTCAGATCCTGGGCTGCTCCTAATGCTGAATATCCTTTGGAGATGGGGATAGAAATTACCCAGCCCTACCTCTCTTGTTGTTCCAAAATGCCAGATAAGCTCTGGAGAAGCTCCCATTAGCAGCCCGCCATCACATTACTGAAGTTTGTGATTAATTAAGCCATTAGATATTCCTATAGTATAATTCCCACACTTTGAGAAGGATGCTTTGTTGGCTCTGCCTGAATTGCTACAGATAACTTTTTTTGTGATTACTTCTCATAGTTTCCTCTCTTTCCCCCTGCTTTTAGAAGGTCATTTGAGTTAATAGAAATATCTTTGGTTTTTTTGAAGACAAATTGTATGTGGAAACAACCTTTTAGTGAATTTCTTCCATTTGGAAATGCTCCTCCTTGCTAGAAATATGTACATGCCATCCTTCCACCTCTTTTTGGTAGAGCTCCTCCGTTCTATGTAGTGTCTTTAAAGTTTTTGTACTGCCTTTTCGGTTTTATTCCTGCATTTTTAAAGGCAGGAAATTTGGATAATTGAAAATTAGGTGTTTCCTTCAGAGTAGTCATGACATAAAACTTCTACATATATAGTTTGCTTTCATCTTTTCAACCATCCTTCAAAGTGGGCATAGCCGTCCTCATTTTATAGGTGAACAGAAGAACCTCTGATAAAGCACATGCCGTGGCCAATGTCACACCGCTAATACATAGCAGAGTGAGCTTCAGATAGCCCTCTTCATTTCAGCACACCACCCCTCTAAGCCGGGAACTGAACACTAACACAAGAAACAGCCCTCAGAACTTGGTGAGAGCTTTGACATTTGAGATAGATTAGAGAAAATAGAAAATTGCCCTTATTTATCATGAGCAGGCTTTGCCATGGTGACAGACTGTCTAATTGGCTCATCTATATCTTTCCATTTCAGTATATGATTCCACTCATTAGTATGCAATCCTCTCCATCCCCACTGGGCAAGGATCCGAGGGCACTTATGGACCTTGTTTCCGGACTAGGGCCCCCTTGGAAAGTGCATTGGCTTTTGTGTGACACGAAAAGTCCCAGCCAAGGACTCCCCCTTTCTGTGCTTAGACACAATGAGTACCTTTGCTAATCCAGGGGCCAAGGCTTTTACTTCTCTTTCAGTCGTATTGGTGAGTGATCAGTTGTCCCCTGATCTTTTCCATTAAGATAACTCTACAGGAGGGCAAAATCTGTTTGCTTTTGATATGCCTCAGTGTTTTAAGCATTTTAACTGCTGTATACATGTTTTGTAATTGAATGTTATCTATTCTGAAGGAAAGAGCTGTGGCATTTTAGTGTTTTACTTATTTATCTTTCATCATTATCAATAATACATAATTATTGATGTTGTACTAACCAGTGCTCAGATGGATGGTAAATTTCTTGTTCAAATGTACTCAATCAAGAAATGAGCAATGGTCCTCAAGAATGGCTGAAAGAAGTTTGGGGGCAAGTGAAACTTTTCTGAAGTGTTTCTGAAAATGCAAAGGAACACATACATTTTGTTGTTGCAGGCATTTTGTGCAGTGAGAAGGTAGAGTCATTCACAGTCATAATACAGAATCCTCCAGAACTGCAGTGATCAGCTTGTCATCATGACCTTTTCTAGTGTCATATGCCATGGGGTTTTATGTCACACAAAGATAATACAACAGAAGACCGTGCATTACTCTTTCAGTAAGTCTACCCATTCTCCTTATCCTCTCAAAAAAGAATATCTACTGAAAGAGAAAAGGCACATATTCATCCCATATCAACCCCATGAGCTCAGGAAACAGAGGGAAAGTACATGTTAATTAAACTTTATTTTATGCAGTTCTATGCATGAGTGTGTGATGGTACTTGTGTCCATCAAGTCCATCAAGTTCAGAAACATAGGCAGCCATCTTTCTGCATCACATTAGAAAAAAAAAAAAGATTGGAAGTACCAAAACTCTTTTTAAATGTCATTCTGAATTTAATAGGAATTATCAAATTAAATCTAATTGAATAATAGAGAAATAAATTACTAATTTCAGCCCCAGCTAGAATTTTGCAGATTTGTCCCATTTTCCTATATAGAATATAACATTTGGCACAAATCCTAGATCAGACATTCTCTGCAGCTGCATAACTAAATATTAGGCTTGATAGAGAATTATTTGCATCATGCCTCAGGAAAAATGTCCTGATAGATCCAGTTTCTTCTTTTCTGCTGGTAGAGAGCTCTCATACACAATGATATCCCATAACCTAGTAGTATCCCACTGCTTACCTGAGCCATGAATGCCATGTCATGGGCTTTATGTCGACAAAATATGGTCTTGCTCTTACCAAAATCAGAAAATATATTTCATACTTTGGATCGTAGCAATAGGTTGTTAGAATAACTATTGAAGTCACTTTTTAACAAAAAGTATATTTACACAGTAAAACAAGGACTACAAGTGATATTGCTCTTTATTCAATTTCATTCATTTCATATTTTAACATCACTAAAATATCTTAAATGTATTCATGTCTATGTACACACATCTCTGAAACCAGCTAGTATAAGATAATAATTGTGCTCAAATCCATTTTGAATATTAAATTTACTTCACAAGTTAGATTGATGCATTTACAGGGTATTTTCCAGAATAACCTTTTCTTGGCATATTTATTTAGTGCTCTGTATCTACATCTCTCATGCATTTTCTCTGTTATTTTAATCATCTTGATTTTGTGTAGATAGATACATTTTATTTATTTTTATTTCGTTAAGTCTTAAAATTTTAATTCCAGTTAGTTAACATACAGTGTAATATTAGTTTCAGATGTACAATATAATGATCCAACACTTCCAGACAACACCCAGTGCTCAACACAACAGGTGCTCTCCTTTATCCCCGTTACCTATTTCACCCATACCCCTACCCACTTCACCTCTGGTGCCCATCAGTGTGTTCTCAATAGTTAAGAGTCTGTTTCTTGATTTGCCTCTCTCTTTTTTGCTTTCCTCATTTGTGTTGTTTCTTAAATTCCACATGAGTGAGATCATAAGGTGTTTGTCTTTCTCTGACTGACTTATTTCACTTAGGATAATATACACTAGTTCCATTGATGTTGTTGCAAATAGCATGATTTCATTTCTTTCTTTGGCTGAATAATATTCATATATGTATAATGTGCATACAATGATATTATGTACATATATAATGAAATATTCAATTGTATAATGGAATAATTATAAATGTGTGTGTGTATATATATATATATATGTATATATATATACATATGCCACATCTTCTTTATCCATTCATCTATGAATAGACACTAGGACTGCTTCCATAGTTTGGTTATTATAAATAATACTGCAATAAACATTGGGGTGCATATATTCAGTGCACCACTGAATTGGTGTTTTTGTATTTTTTGGGTAAATACCCAGTACTGTGATTGTTGGATTGTAGGATAGTTCTATTTTTAACCTTTTGAGGAACCTCCATACTGTCCTCCAGAGTGGCTGCATCAGTTTGCATTTCCACTAGCAGTGAAGAGAATTCCCCTTTCTCTACAACTTTACCAACACCTGATGTTTCTGATATTGTTGATTTTAGCCATTCTGAGAAATGTGAGGTGATATCTCATTTTTATTATTATTACATTTCCCTGATGTTGAGTGATGTTGAGCATCTTTTCATGTGTCTTTTGACCATCTGAATATTTTGAACAAATAATTCTAAAACTTGTATTAAACCACAAAATACCCTAACTAGCCAAAGCAATCTTGAAAAACAAAACTGGAAGTGTTACAATTCCAGATTTCAAGTTATGTTACAAAGCTGTAGTAATGAAAGCAGTATGGTACTGACACAAAAATAGATATGTGGATCAATGGAACAGGATAGAAGACCCAGAAATAAACCCACAATTATATGGTCAATTAATCTTCAACAAAGGAGTAAAGAATATATATGATGGGAAAAAGACAGTCTTTTCAACAAATGTTGGGAACAGGACAGCTACGTATGAAAGAATGAAACTGGACCACTTTCTTTGACTTATTTTAGATTACAAAAACAATCTAAAAATGGATTAATAACCTAAATGTGAGACCCGAAACCATAAAAACTCTAGAAGAGAGCATCAGCAATGAAGTCTCTGACATTGGCCATAGCAACATTTTTTAGATACATCACCTCAGGTAGGGAAAATAAAAGCAAAAATAAACTGTTGGGACTTCATCAAAATTAAAAAGCTTCTGGACAGAGAAGGGAATAATCAACAAAACTAAAAGGCAACCTATGGAATGGGAGGAGATATTTGCAAATGACATATCTGATAAAAGGTTAATATCCAAAATATATAAAGAACTGATACAACTCAACACAAAAGAAACAAATAATCCAGTTAAATGGGCAAGAAACATGAATAAATTTTAGTTTTGAAGTTTGCCAAGTTGAGGAGCCTCTTGGTACATCAACATCTTAGGAGGTAATATAATTGGTATCTTTCAGCAGCAACACTAACTATGGAGGAATCTGGCTGTCCTAACCAGTATCCACAGTGAAGGAGTAATCCTTTGTTAAATATCACATTTGTAATAATCTTCCAAATAGTTTCTGGTACACACAAATAGTGTAGCTATCCCTAAACCCTAACTATAGTGATTTGATTTATTTGTACACTTGAAAGAAGTCCAGCGTGTGGTTTGCTGGAAACATTTGTGGCTAAATTGCTATCATTATTGTGCTTTACCACATTGATGTTTGATGTAATTGAGAAAGCAATTTTAATTTATTCTGTCAACTGTATATACTGGGTACAGACTTCATACGATTTGAGGCAAGCGTGCACATTCACACATGATTCTTATGAATATACCACATGGATATGGACATGGACCAAGAAACACTCAGGGTCTCATGCATTTGGTGTGGAAATTCCTTCACTGCCCCAAATCTGCTGCTTTGATATACCACTGAAGCAGCTCTCCTAATCTGTTATGAAGATTTCCATTTCTTTCAACAAGAAAGGATATCAAGGCTAGTAGAAACCATCACGGGGAGCTGGACTATAATTCTCTCCTTTCATTAAAATAACATCTGGTTCCTTTTACAAACCCTGGAACCCAGCCTTCTCTTTCACCATGGCTAGGAGTCTGAACAGTTTAACCTCAACTACTCAATGGGAGGCCCAGATTCCAATGGGGAAGTTTTTAGATGAGGCTGAATGCCCAAGGATGGCTTGCTGAACATCTCAGAAATCTTCCACCTTCCTGCCTCCTTCACCATATTCACTGTGCTATGTGAAAACTGAAGGATTATTTATAGACCTGGCCTTGAGAGCAAGGCATACAGACTTTGGTATATCCTGGAATGGCCCAACTCAGCCAACTGGTTAGAACACCCACCAACAGGACATCTTTAGCAGGAGGCAAGTGAACTATAAGAGATTAACAGATTTACAAAAAAATAACTGAAATCCTAAGGTGCAAAAAAACCAAAACCAAAACCAAAACCCAAACATGAAAGATCAATCAACAGATAGATATAGAAATACAACTATAGTCCAGTTGTTGCCAGAAATTTCCATATGAACTCTATATGAATAAGCAGCCTCCTAAACACTTTTTTTCAAAACTCAAATGATCTCAGCAATAAAACGTACCATCTGTCAAGTCTCAATATGCTTCATAAAAACTGTGAGTGACCTGAACTTGCGAGTCCTGATACCTTTGATAAACCTAATGCATGTGAAAGACAGAAGCTCAAAACTTTACAAATAAACTTCATTTCTTATATCATTTTCTTTTAAAAATAAGCTTCATTCTTGAATTAAAACCTAGATAAAAATACGGGCAATTAATCAAATATTTGGAAGTCATTATGGGTGAAAACCACACGGAATGTTAAACCCAGAGCTGTATCCTTGAATATACTCTTTCTCAAGGTCATTAGGCTTGCCTTTATGGTAAATAACAATGTTATGGAAAATGACATTTATTGTATTACCAAAAGCAAGATACTGAGTATCTTCATATAGCTGTGAGTGAATAAATGAGATTTTGGCTAGAATATGAAACAGACAGTAGTGTATCAAAGACATTTAGGGTCCATTTTCTTTCTTTTTTTAAAGAATCTATTATTTATTTATTTTTTATTTATATATTTATTTATTTATTTATTTAAGACACACAGAGAGAGGCAGAGACTTAGGCAGAGGGAGAAGTAGGCTTCCCACGGGGAGCCTGATGCAGAACTCGATCCCAGGATTCTGGGATCACGACCTGAGCTGAAGGCAGACGCTCGACTGCTGAGCCACCCAGGCACCCTGGAGTCCATTTTCAAGTGCTTGCCTGGGTTCAGGACAGCCAAAAGTTTCAGATTCTACACAGTCTTTAGCAAAGCACATCTGGTTTGTTCTGGCTTTCTCAGTATTCAAGGCAAGGAGAAATCCCCACACATATATGTCATGTGGTTTGGCTTGGTTTATAAAGGTGCTGAGTCCCATGTGTACCAAGAAAAAAAAAATCCAAGGAAGACTGTCAAAGTAACTTGTTAACCAGTTCCTGTATAGCATTCTAAAACTTTCTCATATTTACTGACATTTATGTTGATGTCCATTTAGAAATGTCATTAACCATTTCATGGACTTGTTATTCTGTATATCTCAATGAGAGCTTTCTTAAAGAGAGAAAAACTTAAACAAAATATTTTATTCTATTTCTTTTTCAGGATGATTCTAATTGCTGTAGATACTGTAGATGTAGCCATTTTATTTAAAGCTGTGTTGATTTACAGGGTTAATAAAAATAGGCTTAAGTCAAATATCTAATAGTGAGAAGTCTCACTAGGAAAGGAAAGCCCAACTTTTACTTATTTTTTTTCTGAGAGAGAAAGAGAACACAAGTGGGGGAAGGTGCTAAGGGAGAAGGAGAGAGAAACCCCAACACAGCCCAGTACAGAGCTTGATCCCCTGATCCTGAGATCACGCATTGAATCTGATGCTTAACCAACTGAGCCACCCAGGTGCTCCAGAAGCCTAACCTTTATTAAAAATCAAGGTTCCTTTTATCTGGGAACTTTGGGCAGTAAAGAAGTCATTAGATTTTTAGCTACACTGATTTTTTTTAACTCAAAGGCTTTCGTGTCTTTGTTTCTCCAATGAAAAATGCCAGCAGAAGAATCTTAAGCCTGGACATAAGCTTATGTGAGTCAGTAAATAGTACCTTTTTTTTTTTTTTTACCGTTTCTTCCTTTTATTTATTTTTTAAGTTTTTATTTAAATTCCCATTAGTTAACATACAATGTAATATTAGTTTCAGGTGTACAATATAGTGATTCATCACTTCCATACAATATCTGGTGCTCATCACTACAAGTGCCCTCCTTAATCCCCAATATGTCTCCCATTCTCTTACCCACATCCTCTCCAGTGACCATCCCTTTGTACTCTATATTTAAGAGTCTGTTTCTTGATTTGTCTCTCTTTCTCTTTTTTTTGCTCATTTGTTTTGTTTCTTAAATTCCACATATGAATGAGATCACATGGTATTTATCTTTCTCTGACTGACTTATTTTGCCTAGCATAATATCCTCTAGTGCCATCTATGTCATTGCAAATGCAAGATTTCATTCCTTTTTATGATTGAGTAATATTCCATTGTGTTTATATACCACAACTTCTTTACCCATTCATCAGTGGTTGGACAGTTGGCCTGTTTCCAGAGCTTGGCTATTGTTGATAATGCTGCTATAAGCATTGGAGTGCATGTATCCCTTTGAATTAGTGTTTTTGTGTTCTTTGGGTAAATACCTAGTAGTGGAGTTGCTGAATGGCAGGGTAATTCGAACTTTTTGAGTAACCTCCATACTGTTTTCCAAAGTGGTTGCATTAGTTTGCGTTCCCACCAACAGTGCATGAGCATTCTTCACATCCTCACCAACACTTGTTTCTTGTGTTGTTGATCTTAGCCATTCTGATTGGTGCAAGGTGTTATATTATTGTGGTTTTCATTTATATCTTCCTGATGATGAGTGATGTTGAACACCTTTTCATGTGTCTGTTGGCCATCTGGATGTCTTCTTTGGAAAAATATCTATTCATGTTTTCTGCCCATTTTTAATCGGATTATTCAATTTTTGGTGTTGAGTTTTATAAGTTCTTCATATATTTTGAATACTAACCCTTTATCATATATGTCATTTGTAAATATCTTCTTCAGTAATAATTCCTTTTTAAAAATCTGCTCAATTACTATTTAGAATATAGCATTAAAGAATATGCCATAGATGACTTATAGAATCAGTTATTATTGCTACACATGAAAATCTGTGGAAGGTGAAACTTTGTTTTGATTCCTAAAATATGATTTGATGATGTCTTCTTTCCCATCTCTGACTTCTGAGACTGTGAGAATACAGATTGGTATAATGAGCTTATATTTGGCATTGTGAGATACAGTTTTTATAGGTGGGGCATTATTTCAGAAAAGTAATTATATATATATATATATAAAGATACTGTGGTAGGCATAAAAGTGACCTCCCAAAGGCACCTACATCCCCTAAACTCGTGAATATGGAACATTACATGACATAAGGGGTTACAGATGCAATTAAATAACCTTGAGATGGAGAGATTATTTTAGATTGATTATCCAGATGGGCCCAATCTAATCACACAAGACCTTACAAGCAGAAGACCTCTCCCAGGTGTGGTCAGAGGAAGATGTGACCACAGAAGGGTCAGAGAAAGGCAATGGGACTGAACTTGGAAATTCAAGAAGAGACCACAGACAAGAAGTTCAAGTCGTCCCTAAAAGCTGGAAAAGGCAAAAAATGTAGTCTCCCCCCAAAACCCCCAGAATGGACACAGGCCCACCCACCTCAGTTTTAACTCACTAAGACTCATGTCCAATTTCTAAGTTCTACAAGAGTAAGATAATGAACTTGTGCTGTTTTAAGTCAATAAGTATGTGGTAATGAGTTACAGAAGCAACAGGAAATCTATACTGATTTGAGTAAGATTTAGCATTCTCTCCCTCAACCCTAAGATAAAACTCTAAGAGCTATATTTTAAAGTTGTTATGGGGGTGGGGTGGGGCAATATAACCCCTTAGAATGAGAGGAACAGGTTTTATGTTTGCAGAGTCAATAGACCATAGCACGGTTACTTCCATGTTGAGAGAATGAAGGAACTCAACCTTCATATTGTCTTTTGTCTGAGAGACACAAGAAACATTTGTTTTATTAGGCCAATATTCCAGCAACCAGAGGAATGAAAGTCTGCGTGATCAGGAATTCTCTCAGGTAAAGCAGATAAGTTTTTAAGAGTAGAGCAATCACATAAAATTTCAGTGTTGAGGGTTTTTTTTTTCCTATAAAAATTTCAAGTAGGTTGAGGTTGGTTGATACGTGTATCACACACTTGCTTGTTAAGAAGCAGCTGTACTTTGTGCAATATCTTATGTGAGAAAATACTTGTTCATAAATAAGTTGTTTAGGATAAAAATATTTTAATACCAACATAAATGTGGTTATTCTTTCAAGGATGATTATTGCCCCTGGAAATACAAATATATCACATTCCGAGTGTACAATGAACACAGTGATGTGTTGTATGAAGAGTATGGACTTGTTTGGAAAGCAAAGAGGGGACAGTTGGCCATGGAATTTGTCTGTGTAGGTTCTAGGAATGTCTCAAATATTTTTTTCCCAATTTGAGCAGTGTTTTCCTAATCATGGGTTACTTCTTACTCACTTCTACTCTACACAGAAGTTGTTAATGGTTTTTAAACCATACAGTACATGGAGAAGTATCAGTTCCCAGTAAGGAATAAGTTGTTAATGGTTTTTAAACCATACAGTACATGGAGAAGTATCAGTTCCCAGTAAGGAAAGAACAAATGTTTCACTGGTCTGTGGGGAAAAAAAACTATGTATTTTTAGTTGTTCTTGGTCTTTACTTTGTCCTAGACCATTTAGAACCAAAATGGAACTAGGGATTTTAGAAGGAAATTGTGGATCTTTGGTTCTGTGTTGGTAATACAAAGGCCTACTATGCTTTCCACAATGAGACCCCCACTTGGGTGTGAGAGCCCTGGTCATTGAAGGGGTAGTACTTCATTCACCCACCTACCCAACCTTAACAGGATGAGTAATCCTCCATTACAAGGAAGAAATGTCATTAGGGGTTCCGTATAGTGAGTGGTAAGGGTGCTGGGAAGAGATCCCATGAGCATTCTGCACCAGCCCTGCCAGAGCATGAAGAAGCCAGTGTAACATAGGAACACAGGAGATGACATGAAAGGAGGGCATTCCTGATGGATGGGCTTTCTAGTTGGCAGAGGACAAGACACCAGGTCTTCTGCAGCATTGAGTCCTTGCCATGTGCTGATGTGCAGTACCACGCAGAGCTACTACTGTCACCAGAATTTCCCAACAGCACCTTCAGCATAATAAGGATTTAAATTTTCATTCTCAAATACAATTTCCAATATGAGAATTCCAGGTGTCTTAGGTGGAAACTACTCTGTTTCATTGGTTGGAACTAAACATTATTCATTGTGAGGTAGTCAGCAGAATTATTTCCTCTGGGGAAAAGCCATATCCATGAGTTGCTAAGAATGATTCTTAAATGAGATTCACTTTGCAACTTGGTCAGAGTCCATTCTGGCCATTGGAAACCACATACTGAGTGATTTGTGATTTGGCTGTTTCTCAGCAGCATGCTGACTAGGAATGATTCCTTCTTAATTCAGCTGAGCACTATGTTGCACAGGGGCTCAGGATGCTTAATGAAGGATAACCAGGAGGATGCTGGGTTGTGTACGAGAACCAGTGAGGCACTGTGTGTAGGAAAGATTTCCTCTGAAACATCCGAGGCCCACCAACAGTCCCTGACCTGGTGCCCTTAGAATTGAGCCTCCCATCAGATCCCATGTCATGGCCTTCACAGAGTCCAGTGTTGCCCTGACCGACAATGAAGTAGAACAGAAAGGCAAGCATGTCATTGCAGTGTGAGCTGTCAACGAGGCATGACTCTCTGAAGTAGACTTGAGTTCCCTAATTTGTATAAACCAGTGGCTTTGACCACCTTTCTATGATTAAGTAAATCACACAATGCACAGAAGTCCCAGTATCTTTTACCACCATTTCTAGATGGCCTACTGAAAAGATAGAGTTGGGAGGGATGGCCCCCAACAAGGCTGGTGGGAGGACAGGTGCTCCAAGAGTGGGTGTCAGCAGTGGTCTGGATGGAGGGAGATTCCCAGCTGTTGCTGGTGTTCCATTTTCTCCAATGGATTTGACTCCTTGGCATATTGCCAGGGTCACTCATTTTCTCATTATTCATTTGTCTTTGACCAAGAGAAGATGGTATGGGCACCTCTCCTGTTGAAGGGTAAACTAGAATTTACCCAGTTTATCCAGTTTATCCTAACTGAATCCATCAGTCCCCTGATTTGGCCCTGGCTGTGTCTGCGGCCTCTCTCCAACCTCCCTCACTGACCCTCGGGTCTCCAAATCACCAGCCTCTTCCTTGACTTAGTCTTCAAAAGTGTGCCCCCACCTCTTCCCTTCCAAGACCTTTGTCTAACTGACGGTTCCACTCAGCCTGGAGGTCTCAAAGAGAAAGGTCTTCCCTGACAGCTGGAGCCCAGCATTTTTCTCTTGCCAGTATCATGACCTTTAATTATGTAGTGATTTACATGAGTGCATGTTTACATTATGATTTTCTGATTAGATGCTACACTCCATGAAGGCAGATCCACGTCTATCCCCCTTTTTTCCAATAGCCCAGCATGTGCCTGAATGGCTGTGCTGACCTTATCTGCCAAGGATCCTGTTGCTCAGAGAGCTGGCATCTACCTGGGGAGACACACAGGTAAACAGAGGGGTCCTGCAGGCACCAGCGTACTTAGGCTCTTCTTCTTCATCCATGGTCTTTTCCTTTCCTCCAGTAAATTAATAGACTCTTAACATCGTATAGGACATGGGGTTTGTTAAGAGACAAAAGGCAAAGGCAGAGAGTCAGGTATAAAATTGAAGAAGCAAATGCTTGCTGTTATATGTCACAGTGCTTGATACATGTAAGATATGGGGTGGAATCAGCTCTAAACACACTCTTGTGGCTCCTTGGTACTGAGCCCCTTCCAGAGGACCCCAAAGTGGTGGTGTCTGAGCAGTCCACATTTGCAGGAGCTTCCAGCCTTGCTCCTTGGCCACATTCCCCCCTAGAAGTCTTTAAGTAAGTTCTGCCCTCCCCGCATAAGAATAGTACACTATACATTTTCTTGAGAAAAGTTCACATAGAACCAAGACATGAAAACATTTTAAAACTTTTAATTTAAATTCAATTTAGTTAACATATTGTATTATTAGTTTTGGGCATAGAACTTAGTGGTTCATCAGTTGCATATAAAAATAGAACTACCCTACAACCCAGCAATTGCACTACTAGATATTTATCAAAAGGTTACAAACATAGTGATTCGAAGAGGCCCATGCACCCCAATGTTTATAGCAGCAAGGTCCACAATAGCCAAAGTATGCAAAGAGCCCAGATGTCCACTGGCTGGTGAATGAATAAAGAAGACATGGTATATATACACAGTGGAATACTACTCAGCCATCGGAAAGAATGAAATCTTGTCATCTGCAAGAACATGAAGATTTTTAAAATCTTCTACTAAGGATTAAAAAGACTGTCATAATTAATGTAGTGTAAGGAAGCTAAAGGGCTGGACCTCAAAATATTCACAAAAATGATACTAACGAATGCTGATAAACTCCTTATTTTTTAATATCAGGATCTATTATTTGAACGTTTGAATAATCTTTCAGGAGGATTGCAAAAAGCTGTATTCAGCTTGGAAGTATACTTGGTGTCACTTCTCTGTGCCTGTTGGGTGATAAGATCCCAGACAGGAATACAAAGCTAACTATTCTGTTTAACCTTTCTTTCCAGGGCTAAAGATGTTTTGCTGAGACATTAATATACAGGCAAGTTGATTCTTCATTAAGTAATGTATTAATCTTAACATATATGAATATATCATATATATTTAATATGTTTTTATATCTTTTCTCTAATACAGAAATCAATTTCTTAGACTAATTGGACATCTTTGCACTTAAAGTAATAGAATCTGGCAAGAGCTTTTGGCTGAAATATATGTATCACGTCATTTTTATCCACATTTATCTATCAGTGGACACTTCAGTTGCTCTAATTTCTTAGCTATTATAAATAATGCTGCAATAAACATTGGGGCATATATCTTTTCCAATTTTGCATGTATCTTTTCAAATTAGCATTTTTGTTTTATTTGGGTAAATACCCAGTAGTGCTATTCCTGCATCATACGGTAATTCTGTTTTTTAAGGCACTTCCATCCTGTTTTCCACAATGGTTGCATCATCTTATCTGTCATGTCCTTGCCAAAATTTGTTATTTTTGTGTTTTAGATTCCAGCCATTCTTACAGGTATAAGGTGATATCACTTTGTGCTTACAAAACAAGTAAGTCACAGAGACAAAAAGTAAAGCATAGAGAATATATTCAATAAGATGGTAATAATGTTGCCTGGGAACAGATGGTGACTACATTTACCATGGTGATCACTGAGTCATGTATAGAATTGCTGCATCATTATAATGTACATCTGAAACTAACACAACACTGTATGCTAATGATACCTCAATCGAAAAAAAAAGAGAGAAAAAGAAAGTTAATAATAGAGCCTGGTGTTATCTGTTCAGCATGAACTGCACAACCTGAATCATTAGAGAAAACATGACTACATTTCCCTTTCCAAGAAAATTCAGTGTGTTTGATATATTCTTAGTTGCAAAGTATCGTAGTTATTGTGTAGTGAAGGTTATGTGGAGGAGATGCAGATTCTTCAAAGTAAAGGTTAAGTTAACTGCCATCTAGAAAGCAGCCCATCACAGTTCTAAATCCTAACTGGATTTCTGGAGGACGCTCAGGGGCAGCGGATTTTGTATATGACCTTGTGTGCCAGACCTACATACTTGAGTGTTGTTCTCTCTTTTCTACTAGAAATGAGTTGAGGAAATGAGGGGAGGCACCTGTTTAAGAAAAGACTTTTGTACTAAACTGTAGATTCAACCCAAAATATAAATTCAGCTGTCTAGTAATGCTGTATACAATGACTGGTTCCAGGCTTTGCAGCTTACATACCCCAAAGGGTTTAACAAAGACTTCCTGCCAGTGCTATTAATTGCTTATCAAAGAAGGTGTTCCTTTTTGCCTTTTAAATAATGTGGAGGCCAGTGGCAAATCAGATAACTTGGAGAAGGATTTCCAGAAGAAGAAGATAGAAGGGAATATGCATTTAGAAAGGCAAAGATGTGAAATTAGGCAGTCTTTTAACCTTATAGTATTTCAGAGAAGTGAGGCACAGCGGAGTGGACCAACCCCGGATGCTGGGGACAGAAGGAAGGAAGCTGGTGCTGAGTGTTTCAGTATTGACCATGAGCTTCTGGTTGCCAACTTCCAGGGGGGAAGAGTGCCCACTAGCGACTGGCATCACAAGGAGGCTACCTGGTCTGGGTGCTTCCTAAGACTGCTCAACATAGGTGGGGAGGCTGTACAAGAAAGACATTTATTTTGAACAATTGTGAGGATTTGACATCGTAATCACTCTCATAAATACAGCACTGCTTAGGGGCTGTCATGTGCAATCTCATATCTCTGATAATTCTCCAGGAATACTGTCAGACATCTATCCAGTTACTGGGAGGAAACTAATGTTAAATAAATTTCTCCAGATTGTATTGCTGTTACAGGAGAGGGAAAGACTAGACTTCCTGCCCTCTCTGTCTGGCTGCTTTTCATACTTGGGAACCCTCAACATGGGTAAATCTGAAGGCTGCTGATGAAAAAATAAATGTAGTAAAACAAGTGTTTAGGTAGGAAGGAAGGACAGTTGTGTGCTGTTGTTTCTCTGCTTCGAGTTGGGGGGGGGGACTGCTTCGAGTTGAAAGTGGTAGTGGACACACTCATTAAACCAAGAAAGGGAAAAAGATCCATGTGCAGAACGAAGTTGGAGAAACGGGTTAGGAACTAATGTGGAATCCTTCACTGATGAGATCACTGGGTGAATCTGTTGGGGGGTCAGCCTACCTGGGTCGGTCAACTCAAGGGACGTGAGCTGACCTGAGAGATGCAACGGATTGTGTGGCTTTGTTCATGAACAGGTCAGAGGAGCTTTCACAAGGCATTTTATGAGCAGGGGCACCACGTGCAGAGTAAAACTTTGGCGGCACTGAGTACATTTTTAAAGAGAAGTAATACTTATTTTGGGGAGCCCACTGAGGAGATTCTTGAAGGTCTTGAACTATAAGCTTCAGCCCTAGAGAGAGTAATGAGGTGATCAAAGAGAAGCTGTTCAGGAGATAGAAAAATGTTCAATGGACTGAGCTTTCAAAGCAATGGAGAGAGAAGTGGTTCTGGTGTGAATAGTATCACTACCACTATAGTTACAAAAGAAAAATCTATTTGTGTTGGATTTTTACCAACTTCTAGACATTTTGACTCGGGCCTCAGGTATGTTAAGAACTCTCTTTCTCTCCCTCTCCCTTAAAATAATGGGGAAGGTGTAGGATGATGTACCCTCAAGACTCCATGGAACTGTGAGATCCTGTAATTCTAAAAATTAACTCTGAGATCTGGAAAGTTATATAGGATAACAACAAACAAATGAAAAAGAATGTGATGGAAAGAGATGTCCAATTAAGTCGTAGCCCTGAAACAGATGCATCTTTGTGCTATCCCAGAGTGAGCTGAGTCACCCGAGTCAGCCCAGAGTCCAGCATACAGCAGAGGCTTATGGGGTTGCCAAGTGGATATCATAGCAAACTCTGAGGACAAGTATAGATCAATCCAAGATGGGGAAGCCTGGGGGAGGGAAGGAGGAGAGAGTGGGCAGACAAGAATGAGGCACACTTGAAGCAGGGAGGTAGACAGTATAATACAGGGCTCATAACAAAAATCCATGCCAGTCTGGAATCTGCCATGCTCAGTCGGGGAAAAGCACAGAGTATCAGGAGACCTGGTTCCTACTCTCTTCTATACTTTGGAGCAAGTTACAAGTTTTGAGCCTCAGTGTCCTCATCTACCAAAAGAGAGGAGCAGGTCCAGATGATCACTTTAGTTCCTGTTCAGTCTTTGAGCATATTATGCTGCAACTCTGTTTTTAACAGATTGTGTATTAGTCAGCTACTTCTGGAATAATGCAGTATAACAAATAGTCCCCCTGAATCTAAAACCATTTATCTCTCTTTCCCTTGAATTCCTAGTTGGCTGGGTATTGGCTGACCTTAGCTAGGTCAGGCTGGAATGAGCTTGTCTCCAAGGTACCAGATGGGGTCAGGTCAGCTCCACTTGATTCTATTCCTCTCTGGACCAACAGGACTGTGGGATTTGTTTTGCTCAGGGCAGGTCACACAGTAGCATCAGAAGCATGGCAAACCATGCAAACACATCAAGAGCCTCTGTTCCAGACACTTTGCTGACATGATCTTGGCTGTAAGTCACATATCCATGCCTCATTCTAGAGGCACTAAGAAATGCACGCTTCCTCCCACATGAGGCTGGCCGTTGAAGGGAACAATAAAGGATCAACCACAATCTAGTATCCTGACTCTCCCAGTTTAGCTCTTTATCCACCCATGAGCATGTTTTGGCATATTTTAAAGTTGAGAAAGAAAGAGTAGCTTCTGTTGATATTATAAAGGCAAGAGGGGGAATAAACATTTTTTTTCTAGTACGTACATGATCTCTTCTCTGAAAGAAATCTTCAGTCTACACAATGTCAAGTATTTATGTGTTTTCCCTTCACCTACTTTTAAATTCTCAATTCTGAGCCCCTAAGTGTTGGCCTTCAGCTCAGGTCATGATCCCAGGATCGAGCCCTTTGTCAGGCTCCCAGCTCAGCAGGGAGCCTCTTCTCCTACTTTCTCCTGCTCATTCTCTCTCTCTCAATAAATAAAATCTTAAAAAAAAATAAATTCTCAATAAAAATATTGGGTTAATAGTCAGAGAGCTTGACACAAATGCCTGTTTATCAACTTTGTAAAGTGACCAGGAATATAAGCATGATGTGGAGCCAGTGTAATTCCAGCAGAATTATTAAAGTGTTAAAGTATTTCATGCTGTTGTCACCCATAATGGCTACAACAGTAGGAGTGATATAAGGCCAGAGAAAACAGTACCCACATTTCCTCCACCAGTTATTTGTGATGAGGATATTACATTTCCTTGTTCTTGATTCTGTCAGTGGAATTATGTTGACCCAAAGAAAAAGTCATAGATTGCCAATGTGATTTTACTTTATCGAGATAATGTTGAACTCCATTTGGACATGCAGGTGGTGATATAACACTGGATTTTACTGTGATAATGAAGTAGCCTCATGATGGGGGAGTGGAGCCATGGGGAGCTGGCTCCCCCCACAGGGACAGAGATGCAAACACAGACCCCGTGTGTGTGGAGTCCTGTAATCCACCCGTGGCTTTGACTCTCTACATTGAAGTTGTATGAAAATTCGTGTTAATCAGATGATGTTAAGGTATTGCCAGATATGGAATATTACCAAAATAAAGGATTCTCAACAGCTTTACCAATCTAGTACAGTATAAATCCATTGACCAAGAAAGGAACATCGTGTGGATTTATGCCCATAGCAATACAAGTGTTAATTAAAACCTTGTTTAAAATTTTTATTTTGGAATGAGTTAGCATTTTATAGCAGCATAAGAAGTTGATTAAATAAAGTACATAAATTAGCCAATGCTCAGAAGAGCCACACAGTCTTCCTGCTCCTCGTATGACTCCTGTCTTCGACAGCACTTCGACCCACACATGTGTAAGCAGACACAAAGTAGGAAATGAGAAGTCTGTAGCCCTGATTTATATGTCTGAGCATTTTCCCATCCCCTGGCTTACAATAGGACTTATGAGCTATCCCTGCTGTTTTATGAGCTTTTGTTTCATGCTTATGCACACACATGGGGGGAAGTGGAGGGGTTCATAGATGTATCATGTGTGGTTTCTTTCATTAAAAAATACATATTCCATTTGAGGAGTCTAGACATTAATCATAAACTTAAGTAACTCGGGATTTTAAACTGCATTATGTTCTTTAAAAAATATTTAAACATAAGTAGTACATATCCATTACTGAAAAATGAAGAGGTACAGATTAGTAAATTTAAAAAATAAAATCACTCCATGCCAGCAAACTAAGATGGATAATGTGAGCATCTCGGTTTCTACATCTAGACTTGTTTTTTTCACATGTGTATATAACTGCCTGTAAAATTCTACACGTGGGTATCTTACAAATATCTTTTAAGAGGGATCACATAGTATCTAATGCACTTTTATAATGTGCTTACTCAACAATATATTATGAACTCCTTTTCTCTTATTAATGAATATACTTGTTTATCGATTCACTCTTTCTGCAAATATTTTTTGGTCCCTTCCAGTATGCCCCCCTACCTGGTGAGACTATTCAGCTGTGTTCATAATCGCTATCTTCTGGACCTGCAGTCTCAAGGAAAAGACATTGGCTGATGAGTAAACAAATAGTGCATAATTACAAGCGGTGGTAAATGTATGAAGCAAAATAATGAGCGCACAATGAGAGAGAACACGGGCAGAGTGGGGATGGGTGGTGAATGGAAGCTCAGGATGGATTGCCAGGGAACTCAGGGGTAATTCTGTTGGGGGACCCACATGTACAAAGGTGTTTCTTCTTCATGAGATCTTCCTTTCATCAGATGCAGAGTTATCAGAATATACTGATTTTATTAGAACCTACTGCACTTTCGCTATCTTCCAGAAAAAAGGGTTTTAAAAACATGTATTAGGAGGTCAATATCCTCAGTGCATAGGGGTTAGAGTTATGAAGTTTAACTCCACTGGCCCCGCACACATTATGTGCCCCATGAGAGAGCAAAGGTCTGCATGTTATCAAAAGGTGCCTGAAGATACACTGATTTTTGAAAACCAAAATATGTCATCTCACTCAGTCCCCACTTCTTAGGTTGTTGACACCAAAAGAAGGCCAAGTGAAGCTTTCCCTTAGACTGACGTGAAAGCTTTCACCTCAGAGACACTGTGTGGATCCTGCTCATGAGTTCCTGTGACCAGCGATATGTCCAATGACTGAAGGCTGGTAGGACTTTTGACACTGAAGTTGACCAAGACCAAGTAAAATTGCAGGATTCTATTTGGTGTCATGATTTGTGAGGCTTCTAAAAATATGTAATGTTCATTTGCTCTGTGTTGGATTATGGAATTCTCTCATTTGTTTAACTTACCATTCATTCATTCATTCAACTCATAAATGGTTGAGAACCTACTGTGTGTCAGGCACTGTTCTAAACTGTCAAGATACCAGGATACACACAAGACATGATCTTTACCCTCAGGAAATGTATATTCTAGATTCATTTTGCTTTGGATACAATCATAAGCTATATCTTATTGTGTTCAATCATTTTAGAGTTGAAAAAGACTGGAGATACTATTTTATCCTCATTTTTAAAAAATATTTTATTTATTTGAGGGAGAAAGAGAATGAGGGAGTGCACACGTGCATGCACACACACATACACACACACATGCACAAGTGGGGGGAGGAGAAGAGGAAGAGGGAGAGAGAGAATCCCAAGCAGAATCTTGCAACCTTGAGATTACAACCTGAGCCAAAATCAGAAGTTGGACACCTAACCGACTGAGCCATCCAGGAGCCCCTGGCATCCTCATTTTAAACTCAGTAATAGAGTGGCTTCCTTAGGGTCACAGAGTTAGTCCGGGACAGAACCCAGATCAGACCCTGTGTTCTCAGGCTCCTGGTCTTGGGCTTGTTACTACTGCCAAAGATTTGACTTTAATCAGGTCCTGGGCTTGGGAGCCAGACTGCCTGGGCCTTTCTTCGTAGGTGTTGAACTTGGGAAGGTTACTTAGCCTCTCTGTGCTTCAGTTCCTCACTTGTAAAGGAGGAGTGATGATAGAGCTTGCTGCAAGATTCTTGCCCCGATTTTGAGATTGTTTCTGGGAAGCCTTATGCCTGTCCCATGGCTAGAACTTGATAAATTTTGGCCATTATTATTATTATCACTCCTGTGATTATATGAACATCATCACATGGTCTAGAGCTTAAGGTCTTCCTTCTGGGGATTCTCAGGGCAGAAGTTTCCCCCCCATAGACCTGCCCTTTTTTGAAACCCATCCTAGGGCAGCCCCAGTGGTTTGGCGCCGCCTGCAGCTCAGGGCCTGATCCTGGAGACCTGGGATCGAGTCCCATGTCAGGCTCCCTGCATGGAGCCTGCTTCTCCCCTCTGCCTGTGTCTCTGCCTCTCTCTCTCTCTGTCTCTCTCACTGTCTCTCTTTTCTCTCTGTGTGTCTGTGTGTATGTGTGTGTCTCTATGAGTAAATAAATAAAATCTCTATGAGTAAATAAATAAAATCTTTTTTAAAAAAAACATCCTAAATATGAACTGACTGGTGGCCATGCCAAAGACCTCTATTTGAAGAGCATTCATGAAAATAATTATTTCAGTCTATATTCTTGATTTTGACCATTTTCAGAAGTTCTGAAAATAAATTCCTACATTTTTAGTCAAATGTAATCCATTTTCTGTGTCTTTTAGGTATGATATCTTATCATAGGTACAGGGTGCATCTATAACAATTGTGATGCAGGTTTCCCAAAATACAGTGACAACACACACATGCACACATACATAACCAAATCCATCTGAAAAACAGCGCAGCCCCTTCCTGGAAATAAAAATTATGACAGCTTATTAAAAACTCTGCAAAGTACTAAGGTTACAAAAGCTGAATTCTACAGCTTATTTGAGCACAGAACACCTCAGGGTCAGCTCCAGTAGGCATGTGACTTATACAGTCACATGGACCATGCTCCTAAAAGGATCCAGTGCTTGACTTAATGCTCTGTTGTTGTCGTCTTGAAATGCTTAGTAATTTTTTTATTAGTTTCAGAGGTAGAATTTAGTGATTCATAAGTTGCATATAATATCCAGTGCTCATCACCTCACATGGCCCTCCTTAATGCCTGTCATCCAGTTACCCCATGCTCCACTGCACCCTCACCCCAGCAATCTTCAGTTTGTTCCCTAGAGTTCAGCATCTCTTATGGTTTGCCTCCCTCTCAATTTTCATCTTATTTTATTTTCTTAGTAATTTTAAACAAGGAGATATTCATTTTTATTTTCCACAGAATCTTGCAAGTTAAACAGCTCTTCTTGACATCCTCATTCATATTCCAAAGAGATGGCATTCTTCCAAATTGTCTCTGGTGAGACCCTCAGTGCCTGCCTCTCTTTGGGGGCACTGCCTCAGTCTGGTCCCAAGGTACATATTGCTTCTCTGTCATCTGGGACAGTGGGAGAAAAACTCAATGAAGAGCCAGGGCTCTACCTTGATTGTTAAAAATACACACCAGGGATCCCTGGGTGGCGCAGCGGTTTGGCGCCTGCCTTTGGCCCAGGGCGCGATCCTGGAGACCCGGGATCGAATCCCACATCGGGCTCCCGGTGCATGGAGCCTGCTTCTCCCTCTGCCTGTGTCTCTGCATCTCTCTCTCTCTCTGTGTGTGACTATCATAAATAAATAAAAATTTAAAAAAAAATACACACCAGATTTCCAAATCTAAAATATATATGCACATGCCACTAAATGCCTGCGTGCCAGCTGAGGTACTGAATGCTTTGCTGGATAGGATTTAGCTTAACCTTGTTTTGATAACCAAAGTTCAGGTTCTTCCCCAAAGGACAATAACTGGTCACTTAAACCAGGAAAATATGACTTATAAGCTAAGCACTTTAAGGGGGCTGTTCCCCAAATTCATCTTTACGTAGTTGCTGAGTTATAATACTATTTTTAGATGAAGAAATACATTGTCTGTAATTGATATAGAAACACTTTAAATTGGCACAAAGGTAAGTTTAAATTTTCTACAAGCTGATGGAGGGCTGGATGTACATACAGATAAGCAGAACAGAACCTGGAAACAGACCCAGACATATGTGCCCAACTGATTTCTGACAAAGGTTGCAAAACCAGCTCTATGGAGGAAAGATTGTCTTTTTTTTTCAAAAAATATTCCTAAAGCAATTAGACATCTATAGGAAAAAAATTGACCTTAACCTAAACCTCATACATCCTAACCTTATACAAAAATTACCCCAAACTGGGTCATAGGCTTAACTATAAAGCACAAATGCATATTCCCAACTAAATCAAACAAAAATGTGGAATTTGACAGCCTGAGCAAACTTTACAAATTATCTAGCAAGGAGCTTTTAGTGTGACCCCAGCAGTTACAAACAAGGAGCTGTGGGCTTATGGGACCTTCTGTCCGCCAGGGTTTGAGCTCAGCATCTGTAAAGCAAGGCCACCAGTATGTCATGTCACCTTGTTCCTCAGCCACTAAATCTAAGAACTGGAGAATACGGATTCTGGAGTAGTCTTGCTCCATCTCCTGCCTAATGGAAAGTTCCCTGTGCCCTTGATATTCTATTATTGCTGATCCATCCCATTATTGGAAGGCTTTCTAGAACATTATGGGGGGAAATGTGAGTCTTTAGAGACAGGTAATCCTAGGGTCAGACCCCCTTTTTTTTAAATCTCCTACTGGCCCCAATCTGCAAGTGAACAGAACTGTGGCTTCTTTTCAACATTATGAGAAAAAATAAACCAGTGATTGATAGCCAGAATGGGACTTGCAGATAGTTTTTATGATTAGCCTCCCCAGAAGATTTTGATATGGCATCTAATCAGGTGTTCCTTGTGAGACTCGGTGTATTGCTGATGATCAATATAAGTTTATTGAGAATAATAACTAATTACACAAATCCAAAAATCCTTTCACATCTCCATACGCGGGGTATATTACAATTGCTTTTTGTAATTATAATTGGGGTGCCGCCACGTTAGTTTGTTTAATTATTTCCACTTGATGGCCTGATTAGCAAAATTGCTCACACTGTTTTCCTTGCATAATGCGCCATTATGAGGAGCAATTACTGAAGAGCCTGTGTCCCAAACCCCCAGCTGAGCAACCATCCCAAAGTGAGCTCGGCGTTGCCAGTATCCCGAAGGATTTTTGAGTTCAATCACTTGATTTCAAGACTCTCAATTCAAATACTCGGGTTTTCTTTTTTTTTTTTTTTTAAGATTTTATTTATTTATTCATGAGAGAGAGAGAGAGAGAGGCAGAAACACAGGCAGAGGGAGAAGCAGGCTCCATGCAGGGAGCCTAATGTGGGACTCAATCCCAGGGCTTCCAGGATCACCCTCACTAAACTGCTGAGCCACTCAGGCTGCCCTAAATACTCTGGTTTTCAAACTAGGTATTTTGAAGTCCCAGACACTGGGAAGCTGATCCACTATTTTGCATTTGCTGATGGGTTCCCATCTTTTGCATCCCAGTGTTGGATGTGTTGACATTCTCCATGCCTTCAAGTTGTTTGTTCACATGTGCTCTGGCCAAAAGAGCTGCAAGGGTTATTTCTTCCTGTACTTGTTCATCACTGTGACTGTAAATATATTATCTCCTGGTGGATTTTGTGCAGCATTGGTGTTTGAGGATAGGTGTGTTGTGTCTCTAAATTCTGCATGTGTAAACACCCTTAAGAAGGAAAATAATGATGAAGTGGTTGGAATGTTTTGGAATTGCATGGGCTGATTAACATAGTAGCTAGGACAGGAGCCCAAGGGAAGGCTGGAACAAACAGGCCCAGTCAGGAAGTAGAAAGACACTCCAGATATGCCCTGATGTCGCTGGCCGCTCTGGAACTGTGTGGCTTTGACTTGGGTGATACTGTCCAGTCTTCACTAACCATTAGCCTAGACTGAGGAAAGGTAAGAAAGATGAGTCCTGGTTCTTCCACCAGCTGGCAGCATTAACAACCAGCTTTTATTTTCTTTCACTGATCATTAGATTTTAGGAAAATAGTTTTCCCAAGAAAATAAAAATTTCATGCAGGGATTACGGACAGTCCAAGCAGGAGCAGCAGGTGAGCCAGCAGGTGCCAAGCTTTGTCAGTCCCACACAGCGCCTTGAGAAGCCACTGCTTTGTATGCCATAGGTGCTCATTTAGTTTTTGATGGATGCATTAACAAAGGAGAAAGGTGGTTTTTGTTGTACCTGTAAGGTGCTGGTGACTTGAGACAAATAAAAAATGTCTAACAGTTATGGCAGAAATTATGCTTTTCACAATCCAGAACAAAGAATAAACAAGAGGGGCAGCTTGTGGTCCTGGTTATGAGAAAAAGCTTTGCACTCCTATGACCTGGGTGCAAAACCCCGCCCAGCAGCCCTGGAACCTGGGCAAATCACTTAATCATCTGGGTGTTGGTTTTTCACCTAAGGTTTTTCACCTTAATCATCTGGGTATTGGTTTTTCACCTGTAGAGATGACCACACCTAGACTACAGTTGAGTTGACATGCGGCAAATGAAAGTTATTTGCTTGCATTTATTTATTTATTTATTTATTTATTTATTTATTTATATCTACTGAGGGCTCATTTTCTGGCTTTGTGGTGAAGAAAAGCATTCTGCTTCAGGGTAAGATAACTAGCTTTGCCCAACCTCGTAGGCTGAATAATGGCTCCCAGAATATGTCCAGGTCTTAAATTCCAGGAATCTGTGAAATATTACCTTGTATGGCAAAGGAAATGCTGCAGATATGTTTAAGTTAAGGATCTTGAGGTGTGAGAAGTTGGTCTTGGATTATGGGAGTGGGGCGCGGGAGGATCAGTGAGAAAGAAAGTGTTTGCAGGAGGGAAACAGAGATGGATGATGGCCAAGGAGCCAAGAAATGCCATAGCCTCCCAGGGGGAAGAGGCCAGGGGCAGCTTGTCCCCTGGCATCTAGCAGGAACCAGCCCTGCCTACACCTTAACTTTAGACTTCCATTCTTCAGAAGTGAAAGAGAATGAATTGCTATTGTTTCAAGCTTTTATGTGGTGATTTGTTACAGCAGCAAGAGAAAACTAATACACCCCATTTCATCTGATTTCAGTTAGTAGGGATGGAGGTTTTTCTGAAAGTTATTGCATAATATTAGCCTTTTCAAATAAACAATGATGAAGGCATAGCAGGGTAGCTACTTCTGTTCAATTTCCCTCTGCATGGATTCTGTGTGACAGAGAGACGTTCGGGTTGTCTCTCTTTTGCATTTTGGCTGGTGGTTCTGCCTTGGAAGGCCTTCCAGCTATAGTTCTTCCCCTACTATATCAGGCCTGCCTCTACTTACCACCATCCTACCCTATCATCTCTGATGGATGCACAACTGGGTAAGAAGTAGTAATAACAGGGAGCATGTACTTGCCTTGAGTTCAGCCTAAGCATGTCACATGCTTCATCTCACTTAACCCTGCAGCAACCTCTTGAGGAGGAAGCTGTTCTGAACCTATTTACAGATTCCAAAACTGAGGTCCACGGGGGCCAAGCAGGCACTAATGCTCCCAGGAATGAAGATGAGCTTGAGCCCTGGAAACCATTCCAAGCTGCCTCAACATCCATTCCAAACAATGTGGGCTGGCTGGAAGTGTCCCTAGAAGCTCTGAGCTAGGCTGAGTGAAAAAGGCCAGTTCCCCATCAAATACACGTGCATGGAGTTGTTTCATTATGTCGGCGCTGATTTGGGTAACAGGTGGGGCTTCAGTAGCCATTCCCCCAAGCATAGGAAAGCATTCTTTAAACTCTAAGCATTATGGAAACATTAATTTTTGTTCATTTGTGGTTTTTTGCACTGGTACTTAATGACTTTGGTTCGAGTTTATCAATTCTTAGCTAGGTATTTGTGGATTTAATTCTTACAGGGTGAAGTCCTATTAGGGGCAGAGCCCATGCCTCACTGTCTTCTGTATTTCAGCATCCAGAGCAGTGCCCAACATGGAAAAGCCCAGAAAGTGTTTATCAAATAACTAAAATAGGTAACATACCTTGTGGTACTTCAGGGTAGCCAGCTGAGCCCTTACTGTGTGCCAGCCAGAAGACCAGGTGCAGTTCTTGTATTAACTCACTGATCCTTCAGTCAACATCATGAGGGTCCAGGTACTGGAGGAGAGGGAGTTAGTTACTCTTCAGATTGCAGGTGGCAGGCTTGGGATGGGAGCCCAGGCTGCCTGCATCCACAGTTTGCACTTTTAAACTGGATACAACATCACCTTTCTAAAGTCTATAAATAAAGCACTTTACATGATACTTTGCAAATGCAAAAAATTGCAAAGCTATAGTTTTGTTTGCAATGAAACAATTCTCCTCTGATGCCATATAATAGCACATAAAGTTTGGGTACAACAGCAAGCTCCATGGGAGTAAAGATTTTGTCTGGTTAACTGGTTTATCTAGTAAGCCTAGAACCCAGTATATAGTATCTGCTCAATAAATGTGTGTTGGCCGTAAAAATCATCATGTTACAAGGGATTCCAACAATATTTGTGAAAGTGCCTAAGAATAAGTTTTCAAACACACTGAGGCAATTTCTGGTTTATATTTCATCTTTCTAATGAAAGGATTCACATGGTACAGATTATGTCTCTGTGCATGTGCACATGTGTATATGTGTGTGTGGGGGGGGGTTGTGTGTCTGTGTGTGTATTGGGCCATTGAACAAAAAGGGAAGTGTCATAATATTCCTAATAGCAAAATAGGGGTATTTGCTCTAAAGAGAATTTACATTTGCATATCACATTTGGAAATAGTTTGCTCTTCCTGTTCAGTCCTGAGTTGTCTTAGATTCTCTATAAAGACTCACCCACACCCTAATAATTGATCAAAAGGTAATATTTGTGCTCTTTGTTGGCCCAGCTGTAGAGAGAACAGAGAATAAGTAAATCTGTGGGCAGATATGTATTTGGGGAGTAAGACGGGAGGAGCACACCAAGCCCACTCTCTAGAGAGTGAAATTCAGGTGGAATTTCAGGAATTTAGGAGGCTAATGTGCCTTCATAATGAATCAGATCGAACCAGAAATCAATCCGTTAGATTGAGGCAGATGCTTCTCTCTGCATGGATGAGACAGTATGGTTTGAGCCATCACTGGTAGAAGACTAGAACCATTTAGAAGCAAGACTGAGCAGATCCAACAGTATCATTTGGAGAATTCCCATGGAAGAATGGGACTTCCTGTCCAGAGCACTGATATTTGCCTAGACACAGTAGCTTGGTAGACTTAATCACATCACCAATCAAATCTCACAGAAAAATAACAGCAGTTAGGGCAGCAGACAGCAGACAAAAATCGAGGCTAGCTTTGTGGGCTGTTCTGATGCATTGGAACAAGAATCTGTGACATTCTTTCAGGGATGGAGCAGATATGGGGTGGTTGATGTTCTCCTCCCTCCTTTGCCTGTGTCTCCTGCACTGCAGAGATTTGGAACAGGATATTCTGAGGGGGCAGTGGTCTCAGTCCACATAGGGAGGGCCGGACGGTGCTGGCATATTTGGCAAACCTCTCATACCTGAGGCCTTGCTCTCCCGCTTGGAGGATCAGGGAAGCCTTCCTGATACTGCCCAGGTTTGAAGAGATTTGGGAATTTTGCCTCACATTAGCAAAGCTGATAGGAGCTCTGAGTCCTCCAGCACACCAGTGAATGAATGGCTGGGTCCAAGGCTAGGGGTCAGGTGAGACAGAGAAGCCCACTTGTGCTCTTCAGGGAGGCTCATGGCATGGCAGACGCCTGGCCAGAAGGCTGCTCGGTGAGCCTGCTTGTTCTCTCAAAGGGTTGATGACCCCAGGTTCTAAGACCACACCCAGGGACGACTCGGTGATTTTTTTTTTCCCACCAAATATAACTATGACTTTGCATAATGGATTTCTTTCAAATGGTTAACCAAGCCCTGGTGAAGGAAGACCAATGTGAGCTAAGACGGCAGTTTGTGTTTGCCTAAGGAAACAACTGTGCACTCCTTTGGACTCCCACACTGGTGCCATTTTGGGTGTCACGTTGACGGTGGTGATGAGCTAGTGTTCCCAGGAAGCAGAGAGGAAAGCTCTGGGTGTCTTCTAGAGACCAGCCCTTTGAGTTCATGCCTGTGGGAGTGTATCTGATTCTCCACATGATCACTCATGTCATGGTATTCTCTACAACAATGATCTTTATGGGGACGCCTGGGTGGCTCGGTAGTTGAGCATCTACCTTTGGCTCAAGATGTGATCCTGGGATCGAGTCTTGCATCTGGCTCCCCGCAGGGGGCCTGCTTTTCCCTCTGCCTGTGTCTCTGCCTCTCTCTGTGTGTCTTTCATGAATAAACAAATAAAAAATCTTAAAAAAAACAAACAATGACCTTTAATGGTATCCACAATTAAAAACTAGATTGTGAAACATGGTCCTTGACAATGTCAATGATGCTATTTACATTATTATTCTTTAAATATTTACAATACATTAGAAGATGCTGAGTCCCTAAATATTTTGGCAAGTAGTAACAAGGAATAAAGCTCTCATGCTCTCATTTCTACCATATGCAGTTTCCATCTGGGAAAGTCCCCTCAGGAACTACCTGGCCACATACTGAGTGATCACTGTGAGGGTGAATAGAGAAAAGGAAGGGTCAAAGGTTTCCTAGAAAACTGCCCATTGGTCTTATGAGGTAGGAACACATGTGACTTTTGTATGCAAATGTGTTCAGCTTGTAGAAACCATGACTGCAACTCTGGCTCCTGAGGACCAGCCCCCAGCCACGAGCCCCAGTCTCTGCACCAGCTTTGCTAGATGCACTCTTGGGCTGTGCATTCCTTCAGTGTGCCAACAGTGTAAAACTGGCCTTTCCCCATTCCTGCACTCAGGCCCACAACTGCCAACAAATGTAAAAATCAACCGTAAGGTTCAGAGAAGCTGTTTTTTTTTTTTTTTTTTTTTTTTTTTACCAGCAGGCGAAGTGATCTTTCTGAAGACTTCAAATTATTTGAAAAATTTAACCTTTTTTATCATTTCTTTTGCTGAAAACTATGTCGGTATGTGGCATGCATATATTTATATGTATATGATATGTGTATACATATGTACACATACATAATATATCTGATATATAACAAATATATGCTTAACATATATACATATATCCTATACACATGCTATATAGACATGCTGTTCCTAAGTATGCATCTATGTGTGTGTTTGTGTCTATATATATACACACACGGTTGATTAGGAACTATAAAATTTATTTATTTATTTTTTAAGATTTTATTTATTTATTCATGAGAGACACACACAGAGAGAGAGAGAGAGGCAGAGACACAGGCAGAGGGAGAAGCAGGCCTATGCAGGGAGCCCGATGTGGGACTCGATCCCTGGTCTCCAGGATCACACCCTGGGCGGAATGCAGGCGCTAAACCACTGAGCCACTCAGGGATCCCCAGGAACTATAAAATTTAAAGTAAATACATACCTTAGAATTTAGTAAAAAAGATGTTGTACTCCAACTAAGTTTATGATTGAATGAGAAACTTTGGGAAAGAGAACTTTAATCTCAGCTACAACATTAACTTTGTGACCCTAATATTCATTTAAGTGACCCACTGTCAGGTCCTACATGGTAGGATGACATCGTTGTTGAAGCCTTAACTGGCATTATATTCTGGAAATAGGTATTTTATCTTTAATTCACGGTAAATTGTATTAGCATCCTGCGGCTGCCAAAACAAGTTACCAAAACCTGCATGGTTTAAAACAGCAGGAATTTATTCTCTGTCTTCTGGAGTCCAGAAGTCTGAAATCTAGGTGTCTGCAGGGCCATCCCCCTCATTGCTCTGGGGCAGGGGAGGGGGTCCTTCCTGCCTCTTCGGTGCCTAGTGTTGCCAGTAGCTCTCAGCAATCCTTGCCTTGAAGATTGGGCCCTCTGATCATGTGACAGGCTTCTTCCTCTGTCTTGGCATCCCTGTGTGTCTGTCTCTAGGTCCAAGTTTCCCCTTTTTATAAAAACTTCAGTCCTATGGATTAGAGCTACAACTCTACTTAATAACCACAATAAAGACTCTTGTCTCCCAGTAGGATACATTCTAAGGTTCTGGTGTTAGCACTTCAATATATTTTTGGAGGGAGGAACACAATTTAACCCATAACAAAAATTCTAAATGGAAAAAATAAGATTATATATATATATATATATATATATATATAATCTTTTTAAAAGATTTTATTTATTTATTCATGAGAATAGAATAAATAGAATAGAAAGAGGCAGAGACATAGGCAGAGGTAGAAGCAGGCTCCCTGTGGGGAGCCCAGTACAGGACTTGATCTTTGGACCCCGGGATCACTCCCTGAGCCGAAGGAAGATAGATGTTCAATGACTGAGCCACCCAGGTGTCCCAAGAGAAATATATTTTAAAAGAAATGTCATGTTGCTAATATCTGCACATGAACAAGATTCCAAGTCTGGTTATCTATGTCTACAAATTTGAAAAATAGACTAATTACACTTTTAACTTTACATTTTTAAAAATAAATTATTTTTCATGTTATTTGATTTTTTAAAGTGGAAAAACATGTTTGCTATTTCTAAGAAGATAAAGAACACTGGGAAAGAAATGAAATATGAAATTTTGTTTATAGTATTACTCTAAATTTTCATCCCAACATCCCACCTCCACTCTTAGATTTTTACCCATAAGATTGATAGTAGGAACATTTACAAAGTGTTTTTATTAATTTTATTTTACTATCCAGTGTGGCCCAAATGCAGTCTGTCAAATTGTGTGTGCATGTTTTCAGGTATGACTCTGGATGGAAACGGAGTCTCCAGCTGATTTTGAAGCTGAAGGGGAGGGGTTTTCTGTAATACAAGAGCCCAGTGCCTTTGTACTAGCTCTGGTCTTATAGCAAATTCCTGCCATTTCTAGCGTAGCTGTAAATATGACCTGTTGGGATGCTCTATTCCAAAAATGTAGTTATTTGAGACATGAGCTGTACCTAGCACTTCATTAAAATTGCTTAATTATAGTATAACATGTAGCATTGCTTAGGGATATTGATTCTTGTAAGTTTCTGAAATAGAGAAATCTATATTGTTTACATATGTGTTTTTTTCTCTGTCGCTTATGCCTTATGGATGATGAATCAATTAAAAATTAGTGATTTGTCTTGTTAATGAAAACTAGTGTACAGTATTTCTATTCAAAATATTCATCAACAGAATCAATATTGAGAATAGATACCCACTTGATATAAAAATGCCTCCAGAATCTCGTATATGCCGCTGCCTTGCAAAGTCAGAAAAGGGTAAATAAATTACCCAGGAAATACCTTCTATGCCCTCTGGACTTGTATGCCTTGTTAGTGTCTAAGGTTACAGAAAAAAGAAATGGAACACTGGGGTTGCCACGGAGACACCCAAGTCCTGTCAACAGCTCTTGCTCTAATAGTGACAAATGGTACTTATTACATCAGGACTAATTTCATCGTATTCTGCTCAGATAAATATACTTAACCTTTACTGATAAAATTGTGTCATTATAATTACTTAGTAAAAGACCTTATTAGACAGCAGTAGTCTATGTCGATAGATGAATGTTTTATTGAGGTTTATTACATATAATTTTGATGGCATATTTGAAAGGTTGCTTTTCCTGCAACACCTTTAACTATTGGAAAAATCTGCAGCAATGAGATTTTGGTTTTGTAGCTGCTTTGTTTGGAAAACATGAAAAGTGTGGCTTCTGCAAGTTCTGCTGAATGTTTTGTTATATTCTGTTTCCATCTCCTTCATTTGTCCCTTTTTTCCCCCTTTTTCTATATATGGCCTTTCTCTAGAAATTTGAAAGGCATGCATTCAGTATTTAGTTTACTAATTATTACTCACAAATTTTATATAGAGTCATTCAAACATATCTTTCTAGTTATAAATGCCCCCAAAATTTTTAAGTGTCTGTGTGCCTCTTGAGTATTAGGTGAGTAATTTAGTATACTTTTAAGCTAGGACTTTATTTCAATAGTAACAGTCTGAAACTTCCTATCATGTGGATAGTGACAGCAACAGAATTGATTGTTGCCATTTTATTGTTTTACGAGAGTATCAGTAACACATATTTGGACCTAGTTTATATTTAACTGAATTATTGTAAGTCATGCCATATGCTATTGAGTTCTTTCTTCCATATTTTGCTAAGCTAGAATATGATAGTGATTTTTCTGGGAGAAGGACATAAGTGGTGTAGCTAATGTGATCCTGAAGAATGCAGATGATGGAAGACAATACGGCTGGGTATAGAAGTTTGCTTGCAGAGCTGTACATTCTGCTCCTCTTAAAGATAATGTGTTTTATCTGCCTGAGTAGTTAGAAGACTTTATCTTCCCTTATTTTTCAAAAAATGTCTTCATTGTATGTTTAAAAATCTTCTATTTTTGATACACTTGTCTGATAATTCATGAGCTCTTTCTATCTGAAAGTGCAGGATTTTGTCAGGTCCTGAATAGGTTTTAAAACCATTTTCTTAGTTTTTAAATTACATCAGTGTTTTAATTTTTCATTCTTTATTGTCAGTGGAATTTAGTTTTCTTCCTTTACCCCACCAATTCCATTTTATGCAATATCTCATCTTCTTTATATGGTGTTTAATTCAGAAAACATTTTTTTCATCCCCACCAAATCAATTTGCTTTTATCCCAGCTTGTCCTTTTATTTTAGCAGATTGTTCTAGTTTTGTATATGTAATGCCTTTTTTATTTATATTGGGACTAGTAACACATTTTCTAAAGCTGTGTTCCATGTGTACTTTCTACTAAAACATTCATACTTTGCTGTCTAGTCCTGGCAGTCCTTATCAAGATAGAGCTTGTCTTCACTGAAAATAAATCCCATTTTCTTATGGCCAGAATCCCACTTGACCTTCCCTGGGATGGTACAAAATTCTATGCCCAGCTATGGAACTATAAGAATTGGATTCACAGAGCTTGTTTATTTGAGCCTCTTCATCTTGACTCTGAGCTATAATCAAACCTTACTGGTGGATTAAACATGAGCTATTTTTATACAAGATGTTTTGCTAGGTAGCATGCAAAAGTTAAATTTCATGGAATCTTTTGCTCTGGCCAACTTACATCCCTGTCTTCACAACTGGACAATTTGCCAGGATGTGAGGTAAACAATGTAAAATCTGCCCAAGATACTTGATTGTCTGGTCTCATTTAACCTCTGTGTGTTCATGGAAGTGATAGCAAAGATACTGTTACATCAGGGGCTACTTCCAAGGGGGTTTTCTCATCTTTTATTGAGAAACATTTTTGTGGAAAAGGCACACAGTCAAGCAAAACATCTAGTTTTCAGTGTGTGTGAGCCATGGATTCACTGAGTGACTTTAGGCAAGAGATTTTCTCATTTGGAGCCTTTTACTTCATTTGTATGTAGGGATCATAATGGAGAACAGGAATTTTTCTTAAGAATAAATGACATAATATATGTGACAAAGTTTACCTTTTAATATTCTGATCATCCTTGTCCATTACCTAGGGTGACTTATTGTCTGACTGGGATTTTTCTTGAAAAATTTTTATATTCTTGTGACTAACATTTATTAAGCACAGTGTTTATTATTTACTGAGTTGCACAGAATTAAATGCCTCATATCTTAGAACTGTACCAAAAATCTCTGAGTGGTGATTGTAGCTAAATTTCACTCTACAACAGTAAGATAAAATTTGAGTTTTTTACTCTCTCTGTTATGGACATAATATATAGCTCTGTATATCTCTTTATTTCTATTGTCTTTATCAAATATCAAATCCGATATTAGATGCAATAATTAACTTGTGGTCATGTTTCTGAAATGAATTCTAGTGTGTTTTCTGCTGTACTCAAATTTAATATTTCTTTGCAAAATATCATTTAGAAATCACTTATGTCTTACGTCTTAAAAAAATGGCTTTTAAACCAAAGGAACAAAATCTGTGTGAAATATATATGATCAATAAAAATAAAAGCAAGCATGAAGCACGTATAGATATCCACTCAGTTCTTACAACTCTATAATGCTATTAAAAAGGTAATTTTAGAAAATTTTCTACTTAATTAGGAATGGTTATATAGGGAAGAAAATATGGACACCAGCATTACATGAAGAAAATATGGACACCAGCATTACATATAATCAGATGCCTCAACCACGTCTGACCAATGTCACCTTATCAGATGACAGAGTATTGGATCAAAAAATCCTGAAGGAACATTAAGCATTGCAGCATCCTTTGCTTTTCACATACAGTAGTATTAGTTATATAAGAAGTTCTCAAGTTTTCAAATCATACAGCATTTTCACGAATGTTCATTATTGATATTTTGAATGTTATGTACCCTTACTCTCTTTGCCTTTCTAAAAAATCCTACATTTGTTCTGCAAGTGTCTTGCTCTAAATCCGACCACTAGAGAGTACTGTAATACCTAGACACTGCCAGTCATGAAATATTATTTTAATTCTTCAATATAGTATCTTCCTTATTTTATTTTACAAATTCAAATTAAGTTAACCTTGATATCAGTCCCCATGATTTTCTTTGCAAATAGCTGAATATATCTTGCCCCTCCCCCCAAAAAAAAAATCCTGAAAGAGTTTGCCAAATTGTTATCTTTCATTTTGATCTCTCTTTGTCTTGAAATAGAAAGTTTATGTTTTGGTCCTGCCCCCATACTATTTGCCTACTTATTTTAGCAAAACAATATTTACATGAGAAATGATCAGAGGGAATGTCTCTTTTGTTTATGAGATGTAAATTCAACAGGCATCCATTAATCCCTAAGAACCTACCATGCACAAGGCATTGCCTACTGGGTGTGTCTACAAATAATTACAAGGCTTCTCCTTGGTAAAGCACATGGAGATGAATAAAGACATGATCTTGGGCTAAGTGAGTCAGGTTAAGATATTGGCACAGAAGAGGGGAACCAGGGATTGGGGATGGGGAAGAAGCTAGGACAGTAGGGAGGTTAGGAAGATACCACAGAAGATACAGAGAAGAGGGAACCCACCTTAGAACAACAGGTAGGAATCAAAAAAGTTACATCAAAGAAGCACAATACAGAAAAAGAATGATCCTAATATTCAGGCAATGCAGGGCTATTCAGCTTATAAGTGAAATAGAGTGTGCAGGTCATCTCATTGAAAGGAAATGCTTGCCCGCCCAGTCTGATGATGTGTGGATTATGAACAGCCTCTCATGTCAGCTTTAGGAGTTTGAATACAATCCTTTGTGCCATAAGGTTGTAACTTTTTTTCCACCTAAAAAAATAATCCAAGCTATTAACAGACACAAGTCACTAATAAAACTGAATGGTCCTATATGACTTAAATATATATACAATTTTATTCCTTGCTTAAACCTCAATAAAGTTGATGATGGCAGGAAGTGGATCTCATGACAGGGTTGCATGACATGGTTGTGCCCTCCTGGGGTTGAGGTAGGGTGGAGGTGTGTGTAGGGATGATGGTGAGGGTGAGGAGAGCCTAGAGAGAGGAGGTGGCCTATTGAGTGTGAGAAGACCTCCCAAGTGCATCTCAGGTGCCTGCTAGAGAACATCTGTGAAGGGTACCTCTTAGTGATTACGAGGATATGGGCTCTGGTGCAGATCAGAGCTCATTTCTTTTTCTGGCCTCTGGACAACTTCCTTGTCCAGGTGTGGGCCAATTTTCTTGTCCCCCCAGGACCCTAGACCTTTATTCTGGTATTCCACACAGTCTCCTAATCAACACATTCTAACACACTGTGCTCCTTGCAAACATCTGGTCTGTCTCCCCAGCATCCTGCAAGTAGTCTTCCATCCCCGGGAAGTTCTTCGATTGCTTCACCTTTTCTCCACTTCCTCTTCAGATAGGTCTAGAAATTTCATATAGCAACTTCATCTACAGTGTAAACAGAAATAGTGGGGCTACCACCTCTTGGAGAGAGCTCTAGTAGGAGACCATAGATGAAAATATCCTTTGACATTCAGCCATTTGCACTGCTATTTTGTACTAGAATGTGAGTTGTCATCTTTCTTATAATAACTATTAAAAATCATGACTGTCATTTAGTTTTAATTATAAAAAGGATTTGGTTGGAAAAAATCAATTTTTAATAACAATCTTTAGTATTAGTTTAATAAATTATTTTTGAGTGCCTAACATGGGCAAAACATGTCCAAATCAAATTCTAGGTATTTTTATCTTTCTCCTGAGTAACTTCTTCATTTCCTTCCACTAGTCATATGTTGTGTCTATAGACACGATCCTGGAAAAGTTTCAGGTGTATATCACAAATCCTGCTATATGTAATTGTGGATATATATTTTATTGAGCATGAGGAAATTTTCTCTCAGTTACTCAAGAATATCTATATGCTGAGTATTAAATATTTCTTCCTTCCTTTCTCCTATGCCTTGATAAATCTCTTTAGCTTTGAGGCCTTGCCATTTACCTGGTACCTTATCTGAACACTTTGTAGCCTCGGGCAGGTTTGTGTTAGCAGGTGAGTAACTTGTTTGAGATCTTCCCTGCACTGTGATTATTTATAGTAACCTGTGATTTTCAACACATGCCTATATTGCTCACTGGATCCATATATTTCACACTGCAGGTTTAATTGAAATATTTGCCTTCCTACTGTTGATTCTAAGAATTCTCTATTATTGTAGATTCAAGTCCTTTACCAGAGAGATGCTTTGCAAAGATTTTCTTTTAATCTGTGGTTGGACTTCTCATTTTTTAAATAGTGATTTTGAAGAGTAGATTTGGAAATTGTGAGGAAATTTGTTTCATCAATATTTGTTCTTTTATAATTATTTCGTGTCCGTGACGGAACATCTGTTAGCCCAAGGTCATTTCAGTTGTCTTCAATGTCTTCTTCTGGAAGTGCTACAGTTTCAGCTCTTCCTTTTAGATCTGTGATCCACTTCAAGTTAGTTCTACATATGGTTTGAAGTAAATATTTAGGCCCATTTTTGGCATATGGACATCTAACTTATTTTGCATATCCATACCTAGATCTTTTAGCACTGTTTTTCTGAACACATCTTTTCTTTCCCCATTGATTTATGTATGAAATCAGTCAAAAATCAACAGACCATGTATATCAGATGTCCTGGCTTTTATTCAGTTCCACCGGCCTATATGTTCACTTTAATGGCAATAATATACTGTCTTGATTGTGCAATTCTAAAATAGTCTGTAACCAGCTAGTCCAAGTCTTTCAACTGTATTCTTACTAAAAGTCATTTTAGCTATTCTCTATCTTTTGAATGTCTTTACAAATTTTAGAATTCATTTGTCTTCCAAGATTATGATTGGAACCGTGTTGAATCTAAGGATAAATTTAGGAAGAATTGACACCTTAATAATATTGTGTCTTCTTACCCATGATTGTGATTTCTCCCTCCATTTATTTAAGTTTATTTTCATTTCTCTCATCAATAATGTATAGATTTTAGTGCATAGAACTTGTGTACTTAAATTTTTTATGTCATATTATTCATCCTATTATAAATGGTCTTGTTTGGATGTTCATTGCTAGTACACAGAAATACATTTTTACTTTCTGGTATACTGGTATATTGATTCTCACTTGGTAGTTCTGGTATTTCCTCAGGCATATTACTTAAGTTTTTAGGTTGACCATTATGTCACCTATGAATATATAGTTTTATTTCTTGCTTGCCAATCTGCATGCATTTTATTTCTTTGCTTTGTCTTACTGCACTAGCTAGGACCTCTATTACAATGTTGAATGGAAGTGCTGACAGCAGACATCCTTGTTGCTCCTGATCTCAGGGGAAATACATTCAGCTTTTTTTTTTTTTTTTTTTTGCATTGTGTTGAGATGATCATATGGTTTTTCTTCTTCAGAATGTGTGTCATCTGGGGTCTCCTAAGAGGCTGCCAAAACAGAAGCAAGTTGCAAAAAAAAAAAATGTATTAGGGGAAAGGCTTGTTAAAGAAATAGGACATCATTAACAGGAGGAGGAGGGGAGGCTTTCAAAACCACAGTGCAAGTCTGACATTTGTGAATGTATAGATGGAGTAGAAAGAGCTGCAGATGGCTGTGCATATCTGGGAAATTCTCGGCCAGGCTGATGAGGAACCCCAGAACAAATATTGCTTGGCAGAAGTGTCCTACATCTAGCAGAAATGACACATTTAGTGCCCCCACCCCTATTTCTTTGCTGGGAGCAGCCTGAGTGCAGTGTGGCTTCAGCATGACTGCTATAATGTTATCTGAAGTCATCTCAGGTGGTGGCGGTCAGTGAACTGCATCACCCACAGTAGATTCTCTTGGAACGATATCAGACTGGCATGTCTCATCACTAATTCTGTCAGACTGCAAATCTGGCAAATTACACCGGTTGATTTTCACATGTTAAACCAATTTTTCCCTAACCAAGATAAATATCACTTGGCTATGGTGTATTATCTTGGTACATATATCATTGGATTCAACCTGCTAATATTTTGTTGGGGGACTTTTCCCCCTGTAATGTTTTTGGTTTGGGAATAAAATTAATATCAGACTCATAAAATGAGTTCAGAGATGTTTCCTCCTCTTCTGTTTTCTGGAAGATATGAAATAGCATTGTGTTATGTCTTTCTGAAAGGTTTCGTAGAATTTGCCAGTTAAACCATCATTGCCTAGGGATTTTGAGGAAAAGTTTTTAATTGTAAATTCAAGTACTTTAATAGTTATAGGATTTTGCAGGTAAATATTAGTTTGTAGCTCTTTGAGAAAGTGACTCATTTAAGTTCATGAATTTATGTGCGTGATAATGTCCATATTACTCCTTTACTATCCTAATGATATCTAGGAGGTCTGAGCAATATAGCCCTTTTTATTTCTGATATTGAATAATTTGTGTCTCCTCTATTAATCACTTTGTCAATCTTGCAATAAGTTTATTAATTTTATTTTATATTAGTTGTATATCAATGTTTGGGGCCAGGCTAGCTTTCTGAAGAGTACTATTTACACGCTTATTTTTAGACTATCTCTTTACTTCCAATCTCTGTGTGACTTAAGATTTAAAGTACATTTCTTTTATGCAGCATATAGCTGGGTCTCTTTTTTGTGTGTGCAATCTCACAACATCTGCCTTTTAATTGAAACATTTACATCATCTATATTTAACGTGACTATTGACAATGTTAGGTTTAAATCTATCATTTTGCTATTTGTTTTCCGTTTGTCCCATTTATTCTTTGTGCTTTCCTCTTTTATTACAATATTTTGGATTAGGTGTATATATATTTATTAACTACATAACGTTTTATATTATCTTTACTTTAAGCTTATTCTGTTTTGTTGTTTATTTGTTTTTATTATTTTCTTATTTTGTGTTTTCTCTATGATCTAAATATATCAGTTGAACAGACCACAATGTATCTTCGATTAATATTATACCTTGTCATATATGTTATAAGAATATGACAGGGGCACCTGGGGTAGTTCAGTCAGTTAAGCTTTTGGCTAAGGTCATGATCCCAGGGTCCTGGGATTGAGCCCAGTAACGGGCTCCCTGCTCAGCAGGGGGTTCTACTTCTCTCTTTCCCCCTGCCCCTCCCCTCCACTCATGTGCTCTCTCTCGCTCTCTCTCTCTCAAATAAATAAATTTAAAATTTTTAAAGAATATAATGACAAAAAAATAAGTTCATTTTTTCCCCTCCTGAGCTTCTTCAATATTGTTGCTCTGCATTTTATTTCTATATATGGTATAAACTCCACAATATCTTCTGGTTTCTATTTTAAATGGCCATGTATCTTTGAAAGAAATTTTAAAACTGAGAAAAAAAGATTTTATATTTAACCTCATATTTTTCATTTCTGGTGCACTTCATTCATTCATGTAGATTCAAGTCTTCATCTGGTTCCCTTTTCCTTGTGCCAGAAAGAGTCTTAATTCTGTAGGTCTGCTGGCAGTGAGTTATCTCCCCTTTTGTTAGTATTAATAAATCTTTATTTTATCTTTTCTGAGATTTTTTTTATGGGTAGAGAATTCTACATTGACAGTTTTTCTTTCAGAACTTTACAGATGTGACTCCATTGTCTCTGGCTTGTGTGGTAAGCCTGTTGTCATCCTTACAGTCACCTGAGTATACTGCAAACTCTGACTCTTGTACTTTTTATCACTGGATTTCAGCAATTTGATAGGGTTGTGTTTTAATCTTATTTTCTTCATGGGTCTTTGGCTTAAGATTCATTGAGTGTTTTGAAGTTATGGTTATATAATTTTGTGAAATCTGGATCTATTTCTTTCCTTTTTCTATTTTCTTCAACTATATAATTTTTTTTTTTCTGTTCTGTTTCTGGTTTTCCTCACTTTCTGGATCTTCAGTTGTACATATTCTATACTGCTTGATATTGTCCCACAGGTCATTGAGGCTTTGTTCATTTATTTTTCAGTCTTTTTTTTTCTGTTCATAATTCACTTTAGATAGTTTCTACTGCTATGTTCTCAAGTACATTGATGGTTTCTTTGACATCGTCCAATGTTCTCTTAATCTCATCCAGTAATCATTTTTTTTATTTCAAAAATTATATTTCCTGATATCTCATGTGAGTCTCAATTATATATTCCATTTCTCTCCTCCTCTTTCCTTTACCTTCTTTAATAAATGGTATACATTTGTAATTGTTTTAATTTCTTCATCTGTTAATTCTGTCATACGTGTCACTTCCTGGGCTGTTAAAATTTCTATTTTTGGCATGTTCGGACATTTTTCATTCGATGCCAGACATCTTAAACTTTATGTTTAGATACTTTTGTTTTCTTTCAATATTGTTGGACGGTTTCCTGGAATGCAATTGAGTTACTTGGCATCACTATGCTCTCATTAAACCTTGATTTTTAAGTCATCTTTGCATGACTTCAGTCTAGAGCCGATAGAGTGATGCTATGAACTAGAAATGCCCAGGAATACTCACTTGCACCTGTCTTCATGGTGAGTTTCCATAAACATTTCCCTACCCAGAACCAGTGCTATGGCTGGACTGGCTCTTCTGATTCTTATGATTGTAAGATACACCTCAGCAACAACCATCAGAGGACTTTGAAGAACAAGGTTTATTACTCACAAACCTGGAAGATACACAGCATGCCTGGGTCCATAAAGCAAGATCCTGGCGAGAGAGACAGAGACAGAGACAGTGGAGACTTGGGGTTCAGCCTTTATTGGGGTTGGATAGGGTACATAGGGGCTTGGGGTTCATTTTTAAATTTAAAACATAACAGCAGGGATTAAAGCACAAGAAGAGAAAAGCAGGTCCAGTCCACTCAAGAGGCCAGCTATCTAGGTCATCCATAGCTCTCTAAAAGGAAAAATTTGTGGGCGGGGTGGCCTGGTTCTTTATCTAGTTGTGAGCTGGAAATATGCTTATTCAATAGTGTGTCTTTGAAGTGGATGCTTTGGCAATTAAAAGCTCAATGTCAGGCACTTATATTGCAATCAGAAAAGCTAATTGTTAGGTACTTACACTACATCACTACAGGGTCCTCCTCTGGTGTTTTCCCTATAAATTCTAGCAGTCTTGCCCTCCTCAAACTTGGAACTATATTCTTGCAACTTAGGGGAGAATCCATCAGGTTGTGCATTGTGGCTAGGGACCTCTTTTTGGTCAGCAGGCCATGGCAGTCATAGAGATGACTTCATTGGATTTCCTTCTCCAGGGGCTCACTGCACTGTGCTGCTTGCTTTTCATCCCTGTAAACCATTATTTCCTAGATCTTGTCCATTGATTAAGATTGTTTAAGATGAGAGGGTAAATATGGAATTTGTTACTCAGTCGTGGCTGAATGTGGAAGTGATTATTATACACTTTAGCACTTAATATCCAAATAACTATCTAATAAAATTTTTAATTCTAAAGTTCTCAATATCCAAGAATTGAAAGAAATGTCAGTATCTACTCTAAAATGGACATCTGGAAATAGTATTTAATAGTATTTAGTAAAGTATTTAAATTCCATTTATGGTTGCCATGTTTTCTTTTCCTCCATAAGCATTAATATCGGGCCATAACACTGCTATTTAAAGAAATATTAAGTGATTTCTTAGTGAAAAAAATAGCCACAAATCACCTAAACACCTAGACAGGTAATATTCAAATCCCATTCATAAGTCACAGAAAATGCACTATTTTAAGTTGCTATCTGATAGAGAACAAATACTTCATTAATCAAAATGACATCAGCCTAAGCACACCAGGAATGTCATTGAAGATGATGAGTGCCATCATGGGGCACCTGGCGTACTGTGCAGTACGCATGAGTGAGCACATCTATTGGTCCTCACTCTGCATGTGTTACAGAGCCAGTCCCATACAAATCTTCCTGTGTGAGTAAATAGACCCAGGAAAGGAAAACATAGAGCAATCTGACAAGCAAAAGCAAAACCTACTAAATACCCCTTTTAATAAATTGTTTAGCTGAACCTTAGTATAAAAGAAATGTCCAGCGCTCTGTCTCCCTTCCTGATATTTCCCAACATTTCTTTTCCCTTCCTTCATATTCCCTTTCACTATTATTTATATTCCCCAAATGAATGAGAACATACACTGTTTGTCCTTCTCCGATTGACTTATTTCACTCAGCATAATACCCTCCAGTTCCATCCACGTTGAAGCAAATGGTGGGTATTTGTCGTTTCTAATTGTTGAGTAATATTCCATTGAGCACTGGGTGTTTTTCTGTATGTTGGTAAATTGAACACCAATAAAAATTAATTAAAAAAATAAAAAATACATAAATAAATATACATAAAAATTTTTTAAAAAAGAAATGTCCAAAAAGAGCTGATACTACTTTAAAATCATTGAACATCTGCTGTTAAGTTAGAACTACAAAATATTCAGCATCCAGATTGTCAGTGTCTCTCATTATACACGTCTTCAAAACTGGGATGTGATGCCCAGGAGTGACCTTCTGTCCTCTTTCACTCTGAGTCCCAGAGCATTTTCTGTTAAATATTGCATAACTAGCATTTTCCTTTATATTATTTGTAAATCCTTTGCAATCTCTGAAACCTTGCAATTCCCATTTTATCACTTCTTTTACTCCTGAGTCCCATCTGTCTTGCTAAGTGACCTTAAGTTCCAACTTGTTTTCAGTGTGCTGGACACCCACCCAGTATGGAGCATTCCTTCCTTGTCCTCAGCTATACCACTGATGAGAATCACTAGTGCTAGCCTAGAGTCCAGTCTTAGTGTTCTTTATTATTTCTCTCATCTAATATATTCCTTATTAACATTTCCTTACCTTTTGTTTTGTTTTGTTTTTACTATTTATACTCTATTTTGGGGCAGTAAAATGGCCCAGTGCTCAAAATGTTCCATGTCCCTTAGTACCAGTACAAGCTTACTGCCAGGCATGATGTGCAAACTCTTTTGTCTATGTTGTTAATAACTCGGTGGGCACGAACCCACCAAGCAGTCAAAGGGCCTTATAAAGAACAGGGTTCCTTTAATCGGATCCTTGAAAGATAGCATTGTACTGTCAAGTGGCTCATTTGGATCTGGTTAATGTACAGAAGGGTCATGCGAGTTATTAATAGAGGCTTACTAATTACCCTGAAACTTAGTGCCTAAGAAAAACATTATTCAATGGCTCAGGATTTTTTGGGATAGGGAACTGAGCAGGACATGTTCTCTGAACCTTGTGGTGTCTGCTAGATTCAGGCTGGGGTTTCAAAGGCAGCCTTCCCACCTGCCTAAGCCTTAGCTTACATGGCTCAAACTTCTGGCTCACCTGCTTTCCTTTCATGCGACCTTTCTCTTTATATGGGGTGGCTTGTCCTACAGGGTCTCCCTTCCATGTGGCCTCTTTCCATCAGGGTAGCTTCGACTACCTTCATATGGCTGCTAGGTTCTACCTGGACAAAGAGAAAGCTGTAAGATCTCTAAATGGAAAGCCTTGAAACTCCCACGATGTCATCCATGTGGCACTATTTTAGTCAAAGGAAGTTACAAGACCATCCCAGATTCAGGGGATGGGGTGGGGCATAGACTTCCCCCTTGAATCTGGGATTCAAGGCATAGACACATCACAGAGGGAGTGTTGACACAGAAGCCTGATTTATTGGGGACCATTTTGAACATGTATCATGAAAGCTTATCCCCAAGACTGCACCAGTGATTATAATTCTAGGTCACGATAAATAGCACAACTTCTAAATTTAAATGTAACTATTATACACGTATGGTCTCAGAAGGATAAGATGATCAGATAGCTTCTCTGGTCCCACTTAGATGGGCAGAGGGCCCTGTTACATTTTCCCAGAGTGCCTTGTGCTTAGTGCCCCCAGAATATCAGTATCATTCGGTCAGAGAATTGTCTTTTTACTTGACTGTCTCCTCCACTAGACTCAGTTCTGGGGCCCATGGGCAATGTCCTATTCTCCTTTGACTCTCCAGAAGTTGGCAAGACACTCTTTATATAGGAACTACTTGTTGGCTGGAAGAAAAATGACTGTACTTAAATAATATGTATTTGACATGGAACTAAATTAAAATCCTTATTGTCCCCAGATTAGGTTATTTTTCATATATCTTAGATCTTACATCTAGTAATCTAAGACTTGAATGAAAAATAATGTTTTATTTTATTTTTTTAAGGGTTTTATTTATTTATTTGAGGGAGAGTGAGAGAGAAATCATGGGGGAAGAAGCAGACTTCCCACTGAGCAGAGACCCTGATGCTGGGCTTGATCCCAGGGCCCTGATATTATGACCTGAACTGAAGGTGGATGCTTACCTGGCTGAGCGACCCAAGTGCCCCTAAAAATAATATTTTAAATACAGATAAGATTCTGTTCTGTATTCCCCATATTGCATAGAATGCGGCTTGTCTCTTATGACTCAGAAGGTTCTTACAAGGCTTCCCTTGGTCTAAGTGACAGTTGAAGCTGAAATAGAATTTCATTCAATCATTTTATACTTCCATATAAAATAAGCATAATAATATGTGCTAGGTATGCCTGCCGACCTCATAAATATCAGTCATTCAAGGGAAGAGGACCCATTCATTGAATCAAATGGAAATGAATACAAAACAAACAATGTCAGGAGTACCAGCTGAAGAGCCTTTCCTAGACAATGACAACGTGATAACCTCTAGTCGAGAAGAGACCACACCCTCTTCTGCTCATCCTATTCCCAGCTGCTGGTGTAGAGCCTGGTGGATGAGGGGGACCCTGGTTGTAAAATGGAGGTTAAGCAATCTTAGAACTTTCTAAAGAGAATATCTAAAAGTTGAATTCTTCCCCATGTTTATTTGTTTAAATGAAGTACAATTCATAGAGCAGATTTCTAGACACACAGCAGGCACTTGGAAAACATGTGACATCCAAAGGGGATGCTGTATTGAAGAAGCATCTTGTTTCCAAGGAAACACTCTTAGCCTTGTGCTCAACCTTTGGCCTCCAGTCTTGAGAGGCCACATGAGCACACAATAGTCTCTAGTTGAGAGACTGGGTCTGAGGTGCTCATTTGCAAAATTTTACCCAATGTCACAAACTTCCTCTAAAGCCTTTGATTTAACAGATCTGCAACCTTTTCTTTGTTAACAGAATCTGAAAGACGAAGGTGAGCATGGGTATCTAAATCCTTACCCTTCTGCTATTCATGTACATTTTTTCAGAACATTTTGCAAACGTGAAGTGTTTTTGCAGCAGCATTTTGTTTATGTCACAGATTAATCCCTTTGAAATTAACCCTCAGTGAGACAGTTGTCAAGTGACGTGTAAGGAAGTTGTATACACAGAAGACAAGAGAGGTGTCAGATCGAAGTCGATATAAGAGAGTCAACATGAGAAACTGAAATCCATCTCTGAGCTTTTTCATTTAGGGTGGTGAGATATTGCACACCAGATGTTTGTGGCCTCTCATATTCATATACTAGAACCTAACCCTCAGTATGATAGTCTTTGAAGGTGGAGCCTTTGGGAGACAACTAGATGATGAGGGGGAACTCTCATGAATGGGATCATTGCCCTTATAAAAGAAACCCCAGAAATGTCCCTAATCCCCCTGCCTCATGAGGGCACAGTGAGAAGATGGCCATCTATGAACCAGGAAGCAGGTCCTCACCAGACACAGTCTGTAAATGCCTTGATCTTGGACTTTCAGCCTCCGGAACTGTGAGAAATAAATTAATGTTGTTTATGAGCCAGCTAGTGAACGAGAGTTTTGTCACAGCAGCCTGAATAGACTGAGACATTGGTGAATTAAATTAGATCATCTATGCGCATTACTCAGCACAGAGCTTATCATGTAGCTCAATAAATTGTGGCCATGATGATGATGATGATGATGGTTAATGTTATAAAACAAAAATGCCTGAATTTCATATTATCTTCTAAAATATTTTCTTAGTCAAATTTCCTGCGCATTTAAAACTGTAACTGCTGTTCCCCTGAGAAATATTTAAGAGAACATCCAATTCTCAAGCTTTGGTAAGAACCTTAATATGTTTATCAACCATCAGATCAAGGGGCCCCTCTCAACATTTTAGGCTCTAGTGGATTCTACTTGATTTGTGATTGGTGCTGTCATGACAAAATGTGGGATCCTGGTAGGAGAAAGAAGTATATGTGTACGTGTGTGTATGCTGTGTGTGTGTGTCTGTGTGTGTGTGTGTACATTGATGATAAGAATGATGTCGGTGTCACAGCAATGAGTGGATGTCGCTGTGGAAGGCAGGTCATACCTGGAGTGCCTCTCCCTGTTGTCTTTCAGGCAAACGTCTTCTATCTAAATCTGCCAGTGCATTAACATCAGACTGGCAACCATCTATGTAAGAACAGGACTGTATAGGACGTGTTGGTAAACTACAGGTCTAATTTTTTAATATTTTTTTAATAATAAATTTATTTTTTATTGGTGTTCAATTTGCCAAAATATAGAATAACACCCAGTGCTCATCCCATCAAGTGCCCCCCTCAGTGCCCATCACCCATTCACCCCCACCCCTCGCCCTCCTCCCCTTCCACCACCCCTAGTTCGTTTCCCAGAGATAGGAGTCTCTCATGTTCTGTCTCCCTTTCTGATATTTCCTGCCCATTTCTTCTCCTTTCCCTTCTATTCCCTTTCACTATTATTTATATTCCCCAAATGAATGAGTACAGGTCTAATTTTTAAGCTATCTAATTCCAGTGAGCATTGTCTTTAATTTCTTCTTTTGGGAAAGAGATTTACTAACCACTTGTATTTTTAAAATGATTATCTGTTGTTGTATGCTGTATACATGCATGTGCATGTTCCCTTAGAGCATGCTAGTTTATTGATACATTTTCCTTTGTGGTATTTTAAAGGATCATTGTTAATATGTAATGGTGATTTTATATGTCATTTTATATATACAGACATATAATTATGTCCATTCTGATGATTCTGCGTCACTGAGCACTTTGTCGACTACATATCTACCCACCACGTGTCAGGTGTGTGCTTGATGGAAATGACACAGTGGTGGGCACGTTATAGGATATGCCTTGTTTCAGTGGCTGGTGGAGGAGATAGATAATTAAATGGGCCATGATAGGGAGACAGAGGCATAATATATTCTCCAAATTTTCTCCATTTTGTTAATTCATCTTTTCCTCAACTTATGGCTCTCAGGTGATATGAAGAGATGATTTATTACTTGCTATTATGTTGCTGAGTTTTAGCATTTTATTAAAATCAAGCCTTATATTTTTGTATTTGAGAAGGTAAAAAGAAAAGTTAATATAGTGAGGACCTGTTTTCCTAAAATCAAAATTCAAATACATGCATATATTTGAATCAATTGAACTTAGAACTTTTCCCTTAAGAAATAGTTATTAAACATAAATGGACAAATCTAATGGTAATGTTGAAGTAGTTCCATCGTTTATCTTGTTTGCCTGCAGGGAGCCATAGTTGCCTAACCTCAGGTAAAGAAAACCAGTATGCTTTGGAAATACACAGATGTTTTACTCTCTTAGGAAAAATAGTCTTTTCTCCATTTAGAAACTATTTCATATTTAAATTCTCCAGACGTTTTCTTTTTCACTAAGCAGGTACTTTTTATAATAATCTGAGATAGCTAAAATTACTTGTTCGGAACCAAATGTCGTCTATCCGAAAAAAGAATAAAACTCACATGACCACTTAGAAGTTATGATGGTTTCCTGTCACCCACACTGGGAGGTTTTTTTTTTTTTTTTAAGATCTTATTTATTTATTTGAGAGAGAGTGCATGACAGTGAGTGAGCACAGGTAGGATGAGGAGCAGAGAGAGAAACAGAAGGAGAAGTAGGCTCCCTTCTGAGAGCCTGATGTGGGACCCCATCCCAGGACCCCAGGATTACGCCCTGAGCCAGAGGCAGATGCTCAAACACTGAGCCACCCAGGAGTCCCATACGCTGGGAGTTTTAAAAAGGTGAACCATTTGTTTCTTTTTCAGCACTGTTGTACTTTGTGTGAGATGCTGACAGCAAGGTCAGTTAGATGGCCCTCTGTAAAAAGACTTAGGAGAGTTAGCAAGACTGGTGCTTGGTGGGTCACCAGAGATGGAGATGGGATGGGTCTGGAAGGCAGAGCTTTGGAAGTTCTGGACTTTGCTCTCTGCACGCGACCCTGATGGAACCATTCTGTAACCTTCTCTTGTCTTCTAACATGATGTGAACCCATAACAAACTTTGAATCTTAATGCCAAAGAGCAACCATTCTCAACATGTAGCCCGAGACCGCTGAGGGTCTCCCAGATTCTTGTAGGGACATGCAATGTCAAAAGTATTTTCACAATAATACTAACATGTTCTTTGCCTGCTTCACTACTTTGACATTTGCAATGATGGGTAAACTACTGGTGCCTTAGCACAAATAGGGAACTGGGACCCAGTCATACTCGTATTACACAAGTGTTATAATGTATTCTCCACTGCCACACACTCATAATAAAAAGCAACTTGAGAAAGTCCCTTATGCAGCCATAAGACTATTAATTTTATTCAATATCCATCCTTAAACACATGTCTTCTTAATACTCTATGTGAAGAAATGGGAAGTTCACACAAAATAATTTGGGAGCATTCACAAATAAGATGAGTGTGCCAAGGAAGAGCACTGTGCAGCTGAGTTGTAAGCTGAATTATTGGGTTTTATTTTGTGTTTGTTTTTAATGGAACACTACTTTTACTTTAAAGGGCAATGAATAGTAAAACTGATTATTGAGACTATAGATATTTAGCAGATGTTTTCTTAAAAACGAATCAAGGTAAGCCTGTCACTTCAAGGAAGATAACTGACAGAATTTGGTCCAGCGGTAAAATTTGACCTTTCAAATAAAAATTAAAATTTTGAAAAACCTTTATCCTCTACTGTGTGCTTGACAGTCTCCCAATATCAGAAAGACTTTTCTGATAAGATTGGTGATGATATTCACAAATATGACTTTTTGATATTGTATACTGAAGTCTGTCAACATCTAGAAGATCTGCATAATTCGGTGAATGACACTCTATCAGTGACTAACGCAAGATGATAGGAGTCATGCATCCATAGTAGATCCACTCAGATTTGAAGCAGAACTTTGAGCAATGAATTTTAATAGAACATGAGAAGACCATCGCAACTAGCCTTTCAGAAACTACCAAAGAATATCCACAGGGATCTGTATAAGCTATGAACGCAGTCCTTTCTTTTCCAGCTACCCATGTGTGAGGCTGGTTCATCTGGATAGACTTCCGCCAAACCAACTTACTGCAGGAGAGAGTGAATGCAGAAGCAGATATGAGAATTGCAGTCTTCTATTAAGAGAAACATTACAAAGACTTACAAAAATGGAACAATGTCACTGTTTCCCCCATTTTTTAATTTTAGAAAATATAGCTATTTTCATTAAAATAATGTTTATTTATATTAACATGTAATGGATTACTATTCATTTTTTTAAAGAGTTAACAAATATTCTCCAACTTTAAAGATTTCTGCCCCACTAAATATTGACAAATCACATAATCAAAGGCTCTTTGAGGTCCTCAGTAATTTGTAAGCATCTATAAAGAGGTCCTTAGACATGTTTCTTAGACATGGTTCTTAGGTATCAGAGGAAGGTGCCTCTGAAATCGGAGCAACCTTGGCCCACGATCCCTGCTTCAATCAGCAGATTCACTACTGACTGTTTTTCATCTGGGATTTTACGTAAAACCCCACTGGTAGAACCCATAACACATCTATGTAAAAGTTAGAAATATATTCTCTGGAACAAAGAAATCCGAGACAGAAAAAAAATCATCACTTAATTTTACTTGTATGTCTAACCAAAAAAATGAGTAATTATTTCAAATACTTCTAAGGGCAGCACGAAGTTTATGTGAGTTAGTGTTGGTGATGCACTTAGAACATGACACTACTAAATTTATATATTTGTTGAATAAAAATGAATTAATAAATAAACAGCTTCTAACATCAAGTGATGACATATTTGCCAGTCATATCACTAGGAAGGTAACTAGGTTCACTCTTGAACCCTGGGATTCAGGAAGTTTGTCCAAACCAGGAAGGTTCAGGGAGAACATCTTTAGATGTTTGAGTTCCAACAGGTATTCTCTTATAAACATGGTGACATATAAAGAACATAAAAGGCTACGTTGATCAACTACCAGGCACATAAGGAATTAGCAACCCCGACTGTCCAATTTAAGTGGGCTGGTCCTCCCAGAGCCCTAATTCTGAGGCGGACACTTGACGGGATGAGCACTGGGTGTTTTTCTGTATGTTAGTAAATTGAACACCAATAAAAATTAATTAAAAAAAAAAAGAAACTAAAAGAAACTCAGCTTCCAATAGAGCTCTCCACCCCTACCCCCTAAAGCAGTGTGAAACACCTACTGGCTGTGGGATCTTTGGCTTCCAATCTGACTGAGTCATTCACTTCTCCAACAATTAATGTTTACTATGGGTGATACAAAACAAAACAGAACACTGCCTTTTCTTGAAAGAAAGCCATGACCTCATAGTGCAGATTTCAATATGCATGCATATGTCTAAAATGAACGTGGCAGACAGAGCATGGAGGTTGCAACTGTAGAGCCCTAGAGAGACGTACTAAAGTCCAGCTCTAAGGATTTCTTAGCTTGGCTACCAGGAGCAACTTATTTATCATTTAAACACAAGATGGGGAATCGGTAGCTTCTGACTTTTCAGGAAATGTAAATGAGCAATGAGAATGAAAGTTTTAGCTTAGGGCAAAAAAAGTGCAAAGTATGTTGGGGAGCCATTTGGAGTCAGCTGCAAAAGGTTAGGATTTGAGATAAGGTCAAGTTTAATGTGATCTTGAACTTTCAGGACAACCATTTGCACTTTGCTCAGAAGCACTGAAGGACCGTTAAAACTGGTCAGTTTTTAAAAATATCTGAATGAAAGTGGCAGGTCCCCAAAGAGCATGCAAGTGCCCAGAGGTCAAGGATTCTATAGGCCGCCTGTGGCCCTGTACCAGGGAATTTAGGTAGGTGTTTTCAGTAACAGCCAACTGAGTACAAATATCCTCAGTAGGTGTTGTAAATGACATCACAGTAAACTGAATTTTTTAAAGATATATTGCATTGCTAATGCTGCTACTGTTGCTATGGAAGTAGCAGATCTAAATGGGCTTGTAAGGGGTAGTAGTGGGATTTAAGTACCTTTATTTACCATATTTTCTTCACATGAAGAGCCACAGCCATTTCAAGTTAGGTATTTTACTGATAGTACACACTCAATTCTGGAACATATCAACGGACACAGTTGCTCCTAAGCAGTGTATTTTCACCTGTATTCCCCCTCATCACTCAATGAAACTACCAAAACCAATCAACACCATCCTTGAGTTTGCAAGTCATCCTTATTACAGTGGATTAGTGAGAACTGAATCTGATGTAACTAAATTTAGCTAATTCCCAAGGTTAGAAATTTTTTGGAAAGTAGGCAAATTGTGAAGAATCCCTTTTATGTAGTTTCTGTTATGAGTGATTTTCATTGAGATTCAGTTACATTATTGTTTGCTGTTTAAACATCCTTTAACCTGTTTTTGTGAACTAAGTATATAATTTAGAATTTGAATTGAAGTTGCCTTTTGGTAGGATGTGGGAACAATGAAGACAAAAATAAGACAAAAATAAACAATGAAGACAAAATCCCCCTAATAAGTTCAAATTTAAAATTGCAAATGTCCCCTTGGTTTAGGAGGTTAACATTGTCAATGCTATTCTGAAGCATAATGAGTTGCCCTGGAGTTGGAAGCCTTGATGAGGTGCATTTACATCATGCAGGCACCAAGACACAGCTTTCCCTCACTAATGGCTTAGAAGGGGCTTCAGAGAGAGTCCTGGTAATCAGGTTTGACATTCTGAATTGATGGATGATGGAGTGTAAGGGCCAAGGTACTGAGTGATCTCAGGGACTTTTAATAAGACTTGGCAAATGATCAGGACACACAGTCAATCATACAGCAAAAGCCAATACCCCCTTCCCCCATCTATTTCTTAAGGTGGCCCCTGAGCAAAAAATAAAATTAATTTAAAATAAAATAAATATAGTAAAATAAAGTAAAAACGAGCCACAAACACTAAGAATCTTTAATAGAATTTTGTTTACAGAGAGTGATTCTTTCATAAAACTGCTTTATTGTCCAGTTTCTTTGTGTTCATTGGAGATAAAACTAATAGCAAGGTCTCAGTATTTCTGTGGGTTTTTTTTTTTAAGTTTTATGATTTAAGAAAAATTCCTTGCAAAGACAACTATGGCATCTACACAGAAGTCTCCAAATTGTATCATTAAACCAATTGTCACTAATTTAGTGATCCTAAAATATGAACTTAAAAATTGCTCTCAACCCTTCCAACCTAAAATAGAGGCAAATGTTACAATCTCCAGGTTAAAAAAAAAACCTTGCTTCATCTTAAAGCTGGATACCAAAGAGACTGAATTTTTCATCAAAAAAAAAAAAAAAAATCTGGAAGTAAAAATAGACCTGACCTTTGAAGAGAGAAATTTCTTGCCTTCAAAAATGACTTTCATTTTTTTCCAATAAAAATAAAAATAAACATAAAATAAAAAAGAATGTCCCAGAATAGCCTCTTGTTAAGTTAAAAGTATGGAGCTGCATTACATTATTTTTGGAACCAGCCGAGAAAGGAAAAGGAGGAGGAAGTTCGAATATAATGTATTTCCATTTCATATGGGAGTTAGTTTTCATAAAAATCTTGCAAGTTTTTTGGCAAATGATACTACCTGGACTCAGTATAGATGTATCACCTGTAGTAATAAGGATCCCTTGACCCCTCATTCCCAGTTTATGCATGACATCTAATTCTATCTTTCCTTTCTTTTAAGTCTGTCTTATAGTGCCCTTGGGAAATAAGTAACACATATTAAAGATCTGGAGTTCACTGATTTTTAAAGCCCACTCCCACTTAGGACTGCCTATCTCTCTATCATAATCTCTCTTATTGTTCCCCAATTACACACAAAACCCCCAAGTGTGAACTTGTGTGGGCTGGCATGGGAAAATTTCCCTCTCCCCTTCCAGGTTCTTTGGCTGATCTAATAATCAAATTGACATGAGACGGACTAACAGGAGAAAATCAAACAGAAGTTTGATAGCATGCATTCCTCCTGGTTAGATGGGAGAGACCCAGGAAAACTGAGTAAGATTTGCTGGATGGCTGAGGTCATCGCCTTATATTCCATCTTCAACTAAAGACAAAAGATTCAGGGAATGGGGAAGTCAGTTATGGGAACTGACCAGGAAAAGTACAATGAAAAGGTTACTAAGGTTGTTATGCAGATTTCTCTGCTGACTCTATTGATAACAGTTTCTAGAGATTTAGTTATTCCCCTTTTCCTGATACTGGGAGGGAGATACCTTATATGCAGAGATTTACTTTATACATGTAAATGTCTCTTACAAAAGGGTAACTTTTACTCAGTTTTCAGAGCTTCTCTTGTGTCTGCAGTTTCTTTCTTTCGTTTTTCTCTTTATTTATTTTTTTTTTAAGGTTCATCTATTCATTAGAGAGAATAGAGAGAGAGGGCATGGCAGGGGATGGTAGAGAATCCCAAGCAGACTCCCTGCTGAGTGCAGTTCCAGACATGGGGCAAGATCTCACAACCCCCAGATCATGACCTGATCCAAAATCAAGAGTTGGATGCTTAATGGACTGAGCTACCCAGGTGCCCCTTATGTTTGCAGTTTCTCAAAAATAACCAGCTTAAAATAATCAATATGCCAAAGAAGCAAAGCTTGGGGTGGCAAAATTTGTTCCCACATGTGCCTTTGGTCCTACAATTCTGTGTTGAAAATCCTCCTTTCGTTGTCCTGTGAGTGAAATTCATCCATCTTTTCAAAACTTTCAGCACAAGACAGAGGCTTTCCCAATCTGTCCTCCCCAAGGAAAGAGATGGCTTTGCCATCCTCTGTGCTCTCTCTTCTGTAAATATTTCTGTCTGAACAAGGGCTTGGATTGCTCAGCATCCATTCCCACCTCCTTCTGGTTTGTCAGCTGGGGTGAGGCTCAGGAAAGCAAAAAGCGACCTTCCTCAGTACCTTTGTTTCCAGGGCTCTGGGAGGGGTTAGGATACCGTCAGAGGCATAGGGAGTGAGGCGGGTCCATGTTCCATCATTTTTTCACCTTAACTGCATGAAAGCCATCAGGTTTGGTGTAGTGGAAAGAAAGTGGCACTGAGAATTAGGAAGACCTGGGTTAAGGCCCTTGTGTTGAACCACTCAACAATTGTATGGTAGAATTTTTTTCATTAACTCTTCTAAAACTTCACCAATTTAATGTCTTTCTATAAAAAAAAGTATAGGTTTGGCCCTGGAAACTTTACTTTGAGGAGCTAATTAAGGAAATAATTAGAAATACAGATAAAGATCTATGTGGAGAGTTTTATTTTATTTTAATTATAATGGTGAAATATTAGAAGCACCCAAGAGTAGATAGGTTAATTAAATTATTGTATATCCACCCAGTGGATTAGTACACAGTATTAAAATGATGTATTAAAACCTTTCAGTGACAGGAAATCATTATTTTGTAACATTCATACAATCTCCATCCATTTTGTAACATTCGTACATATTGTGATAAAAATATCAATTAAATAAACTGAAGGCAAAGCTATTTAAATAACAATATGATCTCAATTATCTGAATATACATACATATATATGTAGAAAATATATAGAAGGAATATGCAAAAATGTTGATAGCAGTGAGCTCTTGGTCTGCTGTAGTGGCCAGTTGGTAATGGAATTGTGAGAGATTTATATTTATTCCCTAATATTTCTTTATTTTTCAGATTTTTCACAGTGTGCTTCTATTATATTTGTAATCAGGAAAAAATGTAATTTAAAAACCTTATAAACATGAAGAAATGGACTTCTATAAACCTTGGTTTTTAAATACATATTGATAAACATATTAATTTGATAGTTTATCTCAAGCTAGAATTTTCTTTGTGTTTTCGCCTATAAAATATAAACTCCCAAGGGCTGGGAATATGTCGTTTTATGCTTAAACCCCAGCTCACTTCTTGGGGGAAATTCATTCATTTTTCACTTTTCTTGCAACTCATATTTATGGACTGTCACTCTGTGCCAGATGCTGTGTGCTTGTGTCCTGAGAAATTCTTAGATGTGAGGGGGGTTTTGGGGTGTGACTTCCAGCAGTGGGTGAATTTGACAAGTCAGTTTATTCACTACATTGTAGTTCTCTGACTTTGAACTTGATTCTAGGCCATTCTAAACCTTTCATCCAAGAAGACTTAAATGGTCACAGTCTGAAGTCGGTATTAGAGAACCACACTTTGAATGCTTTAAATATGGTCTTACTTTTGACCTAAAGGAAGCAGAGTTTGAGTGATGTGTACCTAACTGATGCACTAAAGTTCATTTCTGTACATTTTTATCATCTCATGGCTCTTTGTAATGCTTGGTTTTGGGGTGGCAGATTTTATTATCTTTTGAATGTACTTTTTTGGTAATTCTTGATTTAAATTCAATTTATTTAATATATAGTAAACTATATAGTAACTATATTATTAATTTCAGGGGTAAAATTTAGTGATTCATCAGTTGCATATAACACCCAGGGCTCATTATATTACGTGTCCTCCTTAATGCTGGTCACCCAGTTACCCTGTCCCACCCACCCACCTCCCCTTCAGCAACCCTCAGTTTGTTTCCTAGACTTCAGCGTCTCTTACTTTTAAAATATATTTTTCATTATTAGAAATTGACCTGGTGGCTCACCTAACGTTGATACTCTCGAAGGAGTAGAAGCTTCTGGCAGTGCTCATTGTGTGTGTACTTACTTTGCTTTTCACCTGTGACACATTTTTAAGAATCTGACGGAGTCAGAACCATTGCTTCTGAGGTTGTGATCGCTGTGAGGTTGCTGTTTGGTCCTTTGTGGGAAGCATACAGCTGCATTTCATGGAGTATGGTGAGAGCCAAGGGAAGAATCTCTGTGTTTGGTGTAGACTCAGAGGTTTCTCCGACGCACACATGGCTGCTCCTTTCCCTTGAGTCATGATGCAGAACACATTCTCCATCCTAGAACTGGGGGTGTTACAGGAACTTGTATGCTATTCTCTTCTGTGACTTAGAGGGATAAATTCATGGGATTATTCCTTTCTAAGTCTTCTTGGGGTCATTTCTTAGAAAAATAGTTCAAGCATCTACTGTATAGGACTATTACTTTCTAATCCATTCTCATCTTGTAACTATTTTAAATGTATTTCATTTTAGGAAGGTTATGGCCAATAGATGACTCTGATCTAGTCATTTAGGGTTGTTTCATAGGTGTTTGTGCTTTTTGAATACTTACCAAATCACATTTCTCTTTAACCCTCACTGGGATAATAAATAATTCTTAGGATCTTGATAAATATATGTAACTATTTACTACTTATGGCATTTTATGGCATCAACAGAATTATTGGATTAATAGGATTACATGTTTGGGAAGCATAGGGCACTAGTTATCAGGAATTCTTATTCGTTATTCCCTATTCAAGTATGAGATTTGAAAAATGTATGGATCGTTTGAGACAGAATGTAGAATAATCATGGAGAGGAGGGTAATTAGAAAGTACTTTAGAAAGGAGTGATGAAGAAGTGGGTTTTCATCCTCTGGCGGTGGTTTGCTAAGTATAGGTCCCCACAGCCCAGATTCCCTTCTGTGAACATCTGCCACCCCTCAGAGGGGAAGAAGGAAGGGACTGGCTATAATTCCTTTCATCTGAGGTGACTCAGGGCACATTCTGAGTCCTAGTATATGCAAACCCTAACATACTCCACCCAAGTATTATGGAGTTAGCAATTCTTCCTTTTTTTTTTTTTTTTTGTGATAAGAACTTCCAGTAAAATCAATGGAATGATACACTTCTCTAAACACTGTTGATAAGCAAGTATTTATTGAATGAACATGCGCCATCCTCTGTGGAGTACTGGGAGGGATATCAGCTTGCACCAGTTCTATAAGGAGCATGCATTCTGGGGATGTCCTGCATTGACATTGCACTCACTCCACACTTGCCTAGAGAAAAACTCCATGGTGAACATGAACATTGAAGAGAGGGCTAAATCTCAGTATGAGCTGACAAAATTAAGTATTCCTCCCCAAAGAAAGAAAATTAGAATACTTTGTAGCTGTACTTTGAAATCACTCGCGGGTACATTATTTCATTTGATTAAACTGAGCCAGGGGTTCTTTGATGTTCTGCACTTCTTGCCTTTAATTTGTATTAAGAACTACAGCGTTCTTTTCTCACAGAGGAAGTGGGCACGTTGTCTAAAATTCAGCATCTGTCAAGCTTTCTGTGTTTTGTGTTTATGCACCCACAGACTTTTTAATATAGCCTTGGCTTTTTGTCTAAAACTCACTGGAATGAGTAAATAAACATTGATGCTCATTCTAGGGTAAGAGCGCCTGTGTGTACACACACTTATCATATGGCAGTTACTGCTGAGGTGACCCAAGCTCCATGGAATGTGTTCAAGACTACAGAGATTTCATGCAACTTGATCCATCTGATAGGAATTGTTTTATATCTTGACATTGTTTTCCATGATAAAGCTATTCTCTTAGGAGAAACTCTCTCTCCTCCTTCCCTTCCTTGCAAAAAACTACGGGTATAGTTTTTTTCCCCTCTTGTTTTAACCTTGTTCTACATGAGATAGACAGAAGTGAGCTGCTTTGAGATGCCACTATAGGTTAAATTGTGTCCTCCAAAATTATATGTTGAAGCCCTCACCTGCCAGTAGCCCAGAATGTGACTGGAAAATAGATCATTTAAGATGTAATCCGTTAAGAAGAGGTCAGACTGAAGTTGCGTGGCCCTTGATCCAACATGGCTGGTGTCCTTGTAAGAAGAGGGAAAACAGGGCACAGACATAGGGAAGATGGTCATGTGAGGACAGAGGTAGAGACTGGAATTATATGGACACAAGCCAAGCAATGTGCAGAGCTACCAGAACCTGGTGGAGGTAGAGAAGCATCCCAGTGTAGAGGCTCTGGGGGGAGTATGGTCTTGCCGGCAACTGGAATTCATACTCTTGGTCTCCAGAAATGTGAGAGAAGAAATCTGTGTGGTTTAAACCACCCAGTTGGTGGTACTTTGTTATGGCTGCCCAAAGAAACTAACACAGATGCCATATTGAAAGACGAAGCCAAAGGCAAGGCACAAAACAAGTTGCTCTGGCAAACAACCATCAAAGGCTTCCGTCTTCCTGCCATGAATTATTCAGATCTCCTTTTTTGCACCTGTCAGTTTGAAAACGAAGATTGTCATCTCTTGGTTGGCTATTACAGATCCTTCTAAAATTGTTGCTGTCTAACAGATGACTGATAGACTCCATGTTCTGTACTTCCATGCAGCAGAGAAAAAAAATGAACAAAAATTGAGCTTTGACTGAGTATTTAAATTAGGCTCACTTGCTTCCTGAGAAACTCTGAATTTGATACTAGGCGAGAGACATCAGAAGAAATATGGTTAAGCAACCAGAGATACCATCAGGTTCTCCCTCCCACATCTGCTTGCAACTCCCCTCCCCAAGAGGTTTCTACAGGGACAGAAGATAGAGCCAGCTGATGAACAGGCAACAATTGGGATTTATTCTCAATAATACATAACAGTGATGCTCAAGATGGTGAACTTCCAGGCTCATGTCTCTGACCACATAATCTGCCTTCCTTGAAAGGTACATTTTCTCTCATTTATTCCCCCCTCAACTGCATACATGTCCTATCACTTCCACATTCTTACAAAAATTCGCTCTCAAGTTTTCCTGTACACAATGAGTGAACCCTGTGTGCCATAAGGTGTAGGGTGGCACTTGAGTAGGAAATCTGGCAAAAAAGTTGGTGAGGGTACATGAAGGCAATTTTCTGGGGAGTGCTTATCCATCCAATGATCATAACATGTTCTATTTTCTTCTTAGATCAAGAGTTAAGGATACTCTTTTCTAATCCCTTTCATTAATCCACATCAACTGAATCCAGATTTTTGTTGCACTTTAGCTCCGGTTTTTGTTCTGTCTTGTTTTGTTTTGTTTTGTTTTGTTTTGTTTTGTTTTGTTTTAAATTTATGATAGTCACAGAGAGAGAGAGAGAGGCAGAGACACAGGCAGAGGAAGAAGCAGGCTCCATGCACCAGGAGCCCGATGTGGGATTCGATCCCGGGTCTCCAGGATCGCGCCCTGGGCCAAAGGCAGGCGCCAAACCGCTGCGCCACCCAGGGATCCCTGTTCTGTTTTTTTTTTTTAAGTGAAATAAATATGTTTATTTTATTCATTCAAAAATTTCATTATATAAAGGTAACATGTTACCTATGGTTTTGATGGTAAGACCCTTGTCAACTTGATTCATATGGTTAAAAAAATTGGGGGAATTTAACAAAGAAGATAGTAAATATGCCTAGAAAGAATTACTGTTAATATATCTGTGATGGAATTTCATCTCTGTTCTTGAATAATCCTTTGTGGTATTGTTATATACAGTAGATAACTTTAGAATGAGTCAGGAAAGAAGTAGTACCCTCCAGTCAGATGTCTTTTTTATAGCACTAGCTTCTTCCTCATGGTCTTCATTTATGCTATTTCTCTCTGTAAAATATTAGTTATTTAAGGGGATATTCTGTAATTAAAATTTAATATCAAGAAATGAAAGAAAGATGGCTTCAATGCTAGACATTTATAACGACTTTATTATATCCTCGCTCAAATGACAAGTTGAAGTTTTCTCAGCATGACATGAGAATAATTTATCAGGAGGTATCAAAATGAGTAAAATGTATGTTAGAAAAAGCCCTTTTGTACTCTCTCTCAAGAAGAGAGCAAATCATCTTAAAATGCAAGGAATTTTTATTCATCCTTCATAGAGGATTACCCTGCTCTGATTAAATACATGTTGAATTAGATTGAAGGAGAGGGTAAATTTATCATGTTGTACTCCACCAGTGTTTGAATGATACAGGATGGTTACACTGTACGCTGTATTTACTGTGAGAAACGTTCATATAAGCCAATATGAAATGAACGTGTTCCACGTGGAATTTGTAAGGAATTACTAGGGGAGAAAATGTAGGGAATTTAAGAAAAAAGAAAAAGAAAGATTTGCTTACCCAAGGGCAACGAATTCATGTAACCATACCCCATTTGCATTGGAATGCATTCTAATAGGCTTTAGTGAGATTGGACACACTTCTCAAAATGTAATGTTGGCATATCTTAGAATTGTATCAAATATTTTCAAAGAACACAGTCTGAGTAATCAATGGAGAATAGGGGTTTGTGTCTTAAAATGGCTTTTATTTTCATGGTTTTGTTATGAAGATTCAATATTGTAGTGGCTAATAAAACTTCTTTGTAAACTGCAAAGCACGTGGTTGGGTTTCTCAAATAGTCAGTAGATGCCTGCCAGGTGAGGATATGAGTGGAATGGCATTTGTGGATCGGTATCATCCTACAGTGATTGCTTCCCTCTGGTTGTAGATGTAATGCCACTGGCCTACCTCACGCTGAGGAACACAGGATTTCCGAACACCCTGACTCCTGTGACATCCCTTCCATCTTAGGTTGAAAATGTGAGAAATGTTACTGTGAGAAATGTTCATATAAGCCAATATGAACACTCCAATATGGAGTTCCCTCCAGTGTTTTAGGTGAATCTTGGTTTTTCATCTATCTTTTAAGTTGTTATGATGATCACTTTATACAGGCATTATTTGTTTAGAGTTACCCATTCATAGCAGTGCCTTTGCTCATCACTCCCTTGGGCCCTCCCTCTTTGAGTACCTGGCTTTCCTGGGAGCTCATCCTGGAATCCCAGGAGAGTATGAATTACTGGCAAACTCCTTCTGTTCTTATAAATTCTGGGACGTTGTCTGGTCCTTTTCTCCAAATGTTGCTTGTCTGCCGTGTTTTCTACTTCTCCTTCCTGGACTTCGACATTGACACCTTTCTTCCAAGTGTCTTAACCTCTCATTCATATTTATGTTTCTTTTTCTCTTTAAGCGATATTTTGGGTAATTGCTTTAGATTTATTTTACTCTACATGAATCTCTCTGTGTCTTAGCTAAGTATTTATATCAAAGATTACTTTTTATTTTTAATCATTCTGTTTTCTTTATCTAACATCTTTTTTCATGCTTTCTTTTCCTTATTCTTTTTTTTTTAAGATTTTATTTATTCATGAGAGACACAAAGAAAGAGGCAGAGACATAGACAGAGGGAGAAGCAGGCTCCCTGCGGGGAACCCTATGTAGGACTTGATCTCAGGACCCCGGGATCATGCCCTGAGCTGAAAGCAGATGCTCAACTGCTGAGGCACCCAGGCATCCCTCTTTTTCTTATCCTTGATTCAATTTTATATTTCTGCAAACATTTCAAAAATACTAATGAGTAATCTGTACCCAGTTATTCCATTATCTGGGGTCTCTGTTGTTTCTTCTGGCTTTTCTTAAAGTAATTTGTTCTTTGATACGTTCTGTGGTTTTGGATTGGGAACTCAGGATTAGAACGAAGGAGTGAGGCTTAAGCAACCCTGGTAGCTTGGTTCTCCAGGGAAGACTGACCTTTGTTTCTGTCCCTTGCTCATGGAAACTAGGTCACTCTATGCTAATTTCTTGGCATAAAGCTTCTTAGGGGCCTGCAGATAGTATAAATATAAACCCTAAACCTGAGCAAGCCTCGTGTTGTGGTGAGACATGTTTCCTACCCAAAGCTCAGGCAGGAACAAGCAAGAGTGCTCACTGAGAATTGTTCTTTTCTGGTCTGCCCCTTGGAGGAGGTTTTGACTTTCTGCAGAGGCTTCCTCACCTTGTGTAGGACTAAAGCCTTCTTTTTTCTTTGCTCTAGAGTGTTCGGCTTATTCCTTACTTATAGATCCCTGAGAGTTTTCCTTACCTTACAGCTCTGCTGCTCATTTAAGTGGATGTTTATTATATTGACCCACCATCTCTAGTTTCTTCTACACAAGCATTTCATAATAATTAATCTTTTACATTGTCAGAAATGAACATTGCTACAACTCACATTTGACTTGTTGACCGTATTAAACTATTTGAAAGAAAAACAGGAAGATAATATTCTAAATAATATACCATATTTTCATGACACAAATGACCAAAAGGAACCCAAGGAGGAATGTTATCTAAATATTCTAAAGGAAAATTCATTAGATGGTTGTATAGCAAAAATGAAATTAAAAGTAATGATTAAGAGGCTGGCCTGAGCGCAGTGGTTTTTTTCAATTAATTGATCACATCCAGTTACAGATTTCTTTGCTCCTTCTCCACTCCCACTGTTTCGCTTGACTAGCCTAAAATAATAACAATAGTTAAGAAATATATGTGGAATTGAGAATCATGATTGCTCATACTTTATACTGAAACATAATCTGACAGGATACCATTAAAAAATAGAATTCTGCTGACCACTAGTTTCTATCAGAGCCCAAGAGGGAATGAACAGGAATTGGTTAGAGATTAATAAAGTAGAAATCAGGTATCATTATGAGGAAGTATCGAGGTCATGCAAATCCAAAGGAATTTGCTATTTTGTTTCTGAGAGTGTTTCTCACACTGTGTTTCCTACCACATATGGGTTCAATCCTTTCCCCAGGGTGAGCCTGTGGGCCCCAGATAAGCCAGCAGGGGTGCTAGGTCCTCTCCACCTAGTGGCGGGGCTTGGGCAGCAGCTCAGATGCTTGGCCAAGGAGACTCCACACCACACCAGTCCCTGTGCAGCAAATGACACCCATGCATGCTCAAAACAAATCTTGGCAAAAGCCTTGTACTTCCACAATTGCCTTCGACTGAAGGCTCAGAATTTGAAAATCTTTGCAGAGACTTAGGATCTTGTATATGTTTTCCTTTTAATTGCTCCAAAGAGGTTACAAAGCTCATTAAGAGTTGTTTTGCAGCGAAAAATCAGTATGTTTTATTCCAGTGTTCCTTCCTTTTCAAAAGCCTTATTTCATTTATATTTGCCTGGGAAGTGGCCTAAGGAAAAAGGAAATAAAAGTACCATGTTAGGATCTACAAGGCTAGTACATGGCCACGGGTGTAATTAATGGAGCATGATATTGCTTTTACACGGTGATGTGCATTAATGTTTATCCAGTGCTCTCCTGGCATGATGGTAAGGGCTAGTTCCACCCTGAGCTTGTTGTTACCGCTGACAACCCTGGTTAAACAGAGATCCTGCTTTAAGGCTATATTGACAACAATATTCCATTGGCCCAAAGAGGATCCCTGTCCCTGGCTGTGAATCGTTATACCCACTTATTTTATATTTAGGATTATTTCATTACTTGGAATAATTCCACCTCTCCTTTCTCATAAAGGTTTATCGATTTTTAAAGGTTCATTTTAAAGACAAAGAGAACACTTGGGATGGGGAGGGGCCGAGGGAGAGGGAGAGAGTGAGTTTCAAGCAGACTCTGCACTGAGCGTGGAGCCTGATGCGGGGCTCCATCTCACAACCCTGAGATCATGACCTTAGCCAGAACCAAGAGTCAGATGTTTGACTGATTGAACCACCCAGGTGCCCTCAAGATTGATCAATTTAAAAATGTATACTGGGGAGAAAGACGCATTGCAACACCAGCAGCGTGCACTCTGACCCTGCCCTCGGAGGGTTCACAAACACCAGTCTCCTCAACCAAAGCAGTGCCCCACAGTATGAAATGTCAGGCCTTTCAGAAGTCACACAGCACTGCAGAGGATCCAGGAAAATTGAAAACACAACCTCTCGACCTAATATTTGCATATGTAGGAAGATATGTCAGTGGGACATTCAATGTGTGCCAGAGAAATCTTATTAAACTTGTCTGAGGAGACTCTTTGGAAGACTGGACTATTGACATCCCAAAGTCCATGATTAATGGAACAAAAGGATCCATTCATTTTTGGACATATACTTAGTGATCAACTACTGTGTGTGTGTGCGTGTGTGTATGTGTCTGTGTGTTGCATTGTTCTAGGTGCTGAGACAACAGCAACGAAAAAAAAAAAACAAAACCCAAAAGACACATGCCTCCAGTGAGCTCCATTGCAGTGGTTTGCGTGACTTACATTTATACAATATGATGCTATATTTATATTAAAAAGAATGAATTAGATTTCCCTGTATCCACATAGAGAGAGAGCTTAAAAAGCATAACATTGGGTGGAAAAAGCAAAATTTTCCATGATAAACAGTAAGCTATTTATGTAAATTAAAAAAAAGAAAATAGAGAACAATAGATGTTCACTTCATGGATGCATATAGTTGTGTGTGATGGAATAAAAGCTGAACAGAATACATGTGATCAACTCCTGATAACAATGGCTTTTTAGGAGAAAAAGATAGGACAGGGGAGGGAACAAAGAGAGGAATTTACCTTTTTTCTGTAGTGTCATTTCTGTCATTAAAATAAAGAGAAGCTCATAATAGTGTTAACAGTGGTCAATTCTGAGTGATGGGCACACAGATGAGCATTTTGTGTCTGCGGGTGGCTTGTACTTCTTCAATTATGTGGGAAATGGGAAGAGGGTGAGGGATTGAGGACACAGGAGGAGGGCGAGTCAGAAGACATAGGTCACTGTGAGGCCAGAGCCTCCTTTAAAGGATGAGTCCCTTCTGGACCAGCGACCCCTGGTCGTGAAGCTGAGCCGTCCACTCTGTCCTACTGCCTGGCTTTGACAACATCCTTTACATCTCCCGGGCCCTGCTCCCTCTTCAACCACAATTTGACGTCGGCTTCATTTGGGTTTACCTCTTGCCTTGCGATCTGAAAGCATCTGCCACTTTCCTGGCACCATTGCCTGGACCTCCGGGAAGCCCTAGTGCAGACCATTCACGACCTCAGCGGTGACTTGCCTGGAGGTGGGAGACCTAGTAACAAAAAAAAAAAAAAAACAGCCCGATCTCTAGGTGCTGAGCTGTGCCCTTCAAACACTTTTTACTCGACTCACATCAAGAAACACACAGTGAGAAAGACATTTTGCATCGGAACCCGGGGCGCACGTCTGTCTAGATGGACACACGTGTGCACAGACGTTGACACGTCGGCAATCCTCTATGGGCACCTGTGAACTCAGACAAAGCTTTCATAAAATACCCCTCCTATTTGTGATGCATGCCAATTCGTTCTAGCTCCTCTATTTTATTTAAAAAAAAAAAAAAACAAAGTTACAGTCCATGAAATTGATTTCACAGCCCATTAATAGGTCACTGCCCACCGTGGGAAGAGCCATTACCCTGTAATATTAAGTGGCCACTGTGTCTATTTTCGGGCCTAACGGTTCCTATTTTCCTAAATTCCTCCCCGTAACCATATGTCATATGTATGAGGCAGACTAACTTTATGATTAATTTTCACTGTGTCTCACCCATAAGCCCAGGCACTTCCGTTCCTCTTGAGTCCACGGCGTGGTGAGACCATTTAAGTGCAATCATTGCAGACCCAAGCTTCATGCTTTGTTCTTCTTTCTCTTTCTTTTCCTTTCTGAACATGTTGCTTTTTAATGAGCACCATATCGGGACGCCTGGGTGGCTCAGTGGTTGAGCATCTGCCTTCAGCTCAGGATGTAATCCTGGAGTCCTGGGATCGAGTCCCATATCGAACTCCCTGCATGGAGCCTGTATCTCTGCCTGTGTCTCTGCCTCTCTGTGTGTCTCTCATGAATCAAAAAATAAAATCTTTAAAAAAAAATGAGCACCATAGCATGCTAGAACAGGTGATCACCATGAAATATGCATTCTCTTTCAGCCTCAGAGTCAGAAATCAGGCGGGACAGGGAATACTGTTGATGCATCTTTCCAAATGCGAGTTACCATGAGACAGCAAGCACACCTCATGGTTTTCTTTTTCTTAACCTTTCCCATAATCTGTTAAAGCCCAGAAGTTCAAAATAAGTCACCCATGGACAAGCAGCACCATGTCTCCAGGCTTCACCTTTCCAGCAGAGGTTTTCCTCTCCAGGCATCTAGAATCCCTCCCCAAAACTACAAATCACTTTGACCTCACCCGAGCCTCTAGGCCAAATCCGTGTCCAGTCAATTCTATTTTCAAAGCATATCTTATTTCAAAAGCTCCTTGAACATGCCACCATTTCCGCACCCCAGGACTCTTGCACATGCTTTCCTACTTCCTTCTTGGCCCTACTCTCCCATCCACATGCCTCCTCTGAAAAGCACCCTCCACAGAAACCCTTCCTCCCCAGCTCTGTCTAAACAACAGTTCTTTTTACATGGATTCAAATGCCGTGCCTTCATTCTCTTAAGAGTGCTTATCATATTTTGTAATTATTTTCTTTGTCTATTTACTTGCTTTGATTCTCCCCTCCGCCCCCCCTGAAAGCCGAAATACTTGTTCCTAGATGTCAGGACCCCAATGCATTTTTTGTTCATCATATAAACGAAGACCTACAATTCAAGTTTTATAAGCTTCTTTGGCTCTTCCAAAAAAAAATATTTAAAATAATTCCTTTAAAAATCAAATTCTATTCTTTCCGAGGATTTATTCTTTTAAATAACTAGGAATCTAACTAGAGGAAAGATTAATGGCAGACCGAGCTATCTGCTCAAGAACGAAGATCTGATCATTAACAGACTAAATAGGGTAATTAGGTATACAGTTGGAATGCTGTGTGCAGGCTGAAATTAGTAATGTATAATTGAGCCTCATTTAACTGCAGGAGAATTTCACCAAGAGAATTTTATTTACATAAGAAAAATGTCTTCGATTGCTCCGAGAGAATTTAAACATATATATGCCAAATCGCTCCTCACTCCTCGAACCCAGCCCAGGATTGCTAGTTTCTTCTTCACGCCCTGTGTTGTAGGGGTCATTTCAGCCTTTCTGCCCAAGCGATTTCTTCCAGGTGGCCCAAGGTCCAAGTTGGTGCTTCGCGATTCCTTTGAATATCTTGGTGATACTTTTGCAAGCATTGCAGATCCCGACAGCTATGATGCCCTCTGTACAGAGCCTGTTTTTCCGGGAAAAATCCAAAATAAGTATGTCATCAGTATTCCAATGAGCATTTAATTCAACACTGTGCGAGGTAGAGGCAAACAGCAGTAAGTAAGGCAAACAGGAGGATTAGCCCGCCCCGGAGAGGCTGCTGTCACTGGGGGAGGCAGGACTAGCCACGCAAACAGACTAGATGGGATGCAATTAGGATGTGAAGTCCCATGTTACCGAGTAGGGCCGAGGATTAGGAGATCCGCTACCTGCTGGCTGAGACGCTGGGGTTGGGTGTTTGGAGGGGGAGGATTACAAAGACCAGGGTAAATATTGAAAGCCCCCCTTATGCTTTCACGTATGCGTCGGTGCAATCAGATTGAAAACCAACCTAAACAAAAGGCCATCTTTTGACACATTTACTCCCAACATAAATATTATCCTGGGTTTCTCTTCTTCCCCTCTGCCGTGCTGCTCAAATGAGTTTGGTCTACGCCTGCTGCGTCCATATGCTCACCACCCACTGACACCTTCTTCAAAATAAATTTCAACGGCGCAAGTAGTCTACTAATAGAGTCTTCTTTTAAGATATTCGAATACATGAGACTACGAAGTAGAACCTATAATTCCCCCTTCCCTTCCCCTAATCCAGTGGTGACTTCAGAGGCCGCTACAGCTAACATTTTGGTGCATCTTCTGACACCTTCCTCTCTGTACATTTACATACACAAATCCACACGGATAGGCACACATTCCTTGCCTTTCGTACGGAACATTCGGTATTGTTCTATACTCATTTGATGTCTTGCAGATCTTCACATGCCGTCTGCATACGTTTACCCTACTGTCTTTTAAAGGGCTGCATAGTGTGGATACACCCTCACGTCATTTATTCACCCTTTGATTGGCATTTAGGTTTGCCCCATTTCTAAGCCATGCTACAGTGCACCTTTTATGCGTGCATCAGTGTGTGCATGTGTATGGGGGTTTCCATAGGGCAGGCCCTTAGAAGGGTCAAGCTGCAGTGAAGTGCATGCAGTTCTTACATTTGAAATAGGTTACTGGAGTGCCCACCAAAAAACGAGACTTCACCAATTTACACTCCTACCTGTAGGTGTGCCTTCCCCCATGCCCTGCAAGGACTACATATTATCAAATATTTTAAGTTTCTTTTTCTATTCTCCTGGATGAAGAATCACATCTTGGGCAGCCCCGCTGGCTCAGCGGTTTAGCACCGCCTGCAGCCCAGGGCATAATCCTGGAGTCCCGGGATGGAGTCCCACGTCGGGCTCCCTGTGTGGAGGCTGCTTCTCCCTCTGCCTGTGTCTCTGCCTCTGTGTGTGTGTGTGTGTGTGTATATGTGTGTCCCTCATGAATAAATAAATAAAAATCTTTTTTTCAAAAAAAAAAAAGAATCACATCTTGTTTTAATCTGCATTGATTTTGTCAAGTTCTAGATAAATTCTGTTCCGAAATCAATCAACATGCAATTAATTTCATTTGTGAAAGATTGACATTTTTGCAGTGTCAAGCTGTCTAATCCTGGGATTCACACCTCTCCATTTACCCAAGTCTTATTCTGATAAGCTCTTCGGTAATGATTTGCAGTGTTCTTTAAGGTCATCGTGTGTATGACTAGCTGTTTACAGGTAGATATTTAATATTTTTATTGATCCAGTCAAGTGGGATACTTTATCATGATATTTTATTGCAGATTACAACGACTTTAGAGCACCTTTCTCCAGCAGGCACTTACATGGACATTTTTATTGAACATCACAATATTCTGGGGGTCGTATTGCCCCGTTGTACAGAAGAGGACATGGAGGCTCTTTCAGATTGCATGTGTATTCTAGTTTATGCTAACAGGGAGACGCAGAGCTGACGTCTGCACCGTCCTTTTTAGAAGTTCCCCCAGCCCCGGTTTCATAATCCCACATCCTTCTGGATTTCTGTCCCTCCTTTCTCTTGCCATGTCTTCCTGGCCCTATTCGTCTACTCCTGACCCAGGGTGGGGGGTGTTCCTGGGCATGAGCTCACATAAAGGGCTTCACGGTGTGTGGAGCTTGATCCTGAAGCTCTGCCTCTGGCTTGACTCTCATCACACACCCTAAGTGACCCAGCATGTCTTCCCTATAAAAATAGACACCCTGCCTGGCTTCTCCACCTGCCAATACCACCATCATCCTGTGGGTCTCTCAGACTGAGCATTTGGAGCACTTTTTGTCCTAATCAGTTCTGTGGATTCTTTTTTTTTTAAGATTTTATTTATTTATTCATGAGAGATACAGAGAGAGGGGCAGAGACACAGACAGAGAGAGAAGCAGAAACCCTGAGGGGAGGCCGATACAGGATTCGATCCCAGGACCTCAGGATCACTCCTTAAGCCAAAGTAGACACTCATGCATCCCTGTTCTGTTGATTCCTTAGTTTAAATAATTCTGGGTGTGTCACTTCTGTTCCACTACCCTGTTCCTGTGCTCTGCTGTCCCACCAGGGCCACAACCCAGAGCCAGGGAGTGTGGTGGCTGAGGGTGTGCGTTTCCAGTCATGATTCCAGGGCGTCACGCAGGCAGGGATACCACAAGTTGTATGAACACGGGCAAGTCACTAAATCTCTGTTCCTTACTTTTCTCATCTGTCAAGTGAGAATAATAATAGCACCAGCCTCGTGGGGTCGTTGTGAGAACATAGGATGTTCATACTAAGCATGCAATACCTGCTGGCTATGATTAGGGTTGGTATCAATATCCAGGTGTCTCTGGGTCCATATTTCTACTTTTTATGACAACTATCACATTCAATTAGGGGTGCACTCTGCTCCAACATGACCTCATCTTAACGAATTACATCTGTAATGAGCCTGTTTCCAAATAAGGCCATATTCTGAGGTCTTGGGGGTTAGGCCTTAACTTCTAAATTTTGGAGGGGACACACTTCAACCTATAATACCAGATTAGAAATCTCATCTTAAGGGGCTACTACTTTCCCTTATAGGTAGCTTTCAGCATAATTTTCTTTGAATGATCATTTTTACCAGGTCACTCAGTTGCCCAAGCAATGGCTATAGCTCCTTCACACCTGCGTCTAATTATGGCTCGGCACCCACCCATCACATCACACCACAGACCTACCTCAGAACCAAGTGAAGAGTTCAATTCTATTCTCGTCTACATCCCAATTAAGGAAGGTCATAACTTTAAGATTATCATAGATTATATAAATATACTATCTATATCTATCTATATCTGTTTTCTGGTTCCACTTCTATTTTAGTTAATGCTAATTCAACTTTCAAACTAAAAAAAGTTAAGATATTCCTTTGGAGGCTCCTCTTGTTTCTACTGCCATATACTTCAAACTCAGATTTCAGTCTTCCTCTTATTTATCAGAGGTTGTTATGGAAACTGCCCGGGACAAAGCTCAGTTTTATTATACAGTTGGCTGTCAACTGGAGGTGGCAGGCACAGCTGATAAAAGTTTCATTGTGTTATGCTACCATTTGGCATCTTATTAGAAGAACCATCTGTTCTTTTAATTACTATTAACTCAGTTCAGATTGCAGTAGCAAAAAAATAAAAAAAAAAAAGACCCTAAGATATATTTCTGACTAAGTGAAAAATCAAATATGCTTTTAAAATCTTCCTGAAAATAGTATTGTCCTAATTGAAGATCTAACAGCTCGGCTGCACAGGAAAAAGCCAGAGAGCATAATGAAAGAATAATTAACATCAAAATCTTAAAATATGCTCATTTTCATATAAGAATATGTTATAGTCACTCCTAGAGGGGAAAAATACTGTTTTTATGTATTATGCATGAGGAAGTTTCATGCTGAAACCTAAAAAGAGGTATTTCAGCTTGCTTTCTTTTTTACCCAGACTTAAGAGGAGACGTTTTGTATACAAGCAATGATAGACTGTTTCATCCGCCCATCTCTTGAACAAATATTTCCAGATAGCATAGCTAGGCACTGCTCTGTGTAATGGAGATGAAAAATTGAGCAAGACAAATCATGTTTCTGCTGTTCTGGTTAGAGGAGAGAAATGTTAAGGCCATCTTAAGCACACACAAGGCAACCTCACATCGATGTAATCAAGCTCTTGTGAGCAAGAGTGACCATGGATAAGTTAATGTGGGAAGTTGATTTAGGACCTGAGGCCAGAAAGATAAGAAGGAGCCAGCCAGGTTTCATTACACAAGGTCTTGCAGGTAGAGCCAGTAAGAGGCCAGGGTGGCTGGGTCCTGGTGGCAGAGGGAGAGAGGGGATGAATGGCTCTTGGAAATACCATCAAAGCCTGAACCATCGTAGGCCACCATGAACAATTCGGTCTAGTGGGACCCAACTGACAGTAATGACCTGCCTGATGTACTGTGCTGAATGACCATGGCTGATGAGGAGCAGGACTGGAAACAGAGTGAGAGAAGACTGGGCCCCCCCAGATCTGAGTGTGTTACGGAGACGGGGAAATGGACCATTCTGGATATATTTTAGAAGAAGGAACAGAAGGACCTTGTGTTGGCTGAGATATGAGGGGTAAGGAATGGTTAATTTGGAAAACTTCAGAGTACGTGTCTTACGTTTAGATACTGACAAACATGCCAGAGAATTGTCATGATTCGTGCCAGAAATTGGGATTCTCATCCCAATCACATGTTAACGATGACAGAGGAAAGACCTTGAGTTTCCATGAATGTCCCCGTTTGTGGCAGGAAGGCTTTCCGAGGATGTCTGTACAGCCCTCTGCTGCCCCACAGCCCCACACTGGATGTAGGAAGCAACTCCGTGGGCCTTGTTCTGTGTCTCTGCACCCTGGTACTAAGTACCCTGTCGTGTGATCCTGGCTCACCAGGATTCGGGAAGTAGTTTGTCTGTGGCGACACAGCTCCACGTGGCAAGAGTGGGATACAAAATTTAGCCATGTTATTTCCACTTTGGTGCTTTTTCTGATCTCGAGGCTGGCTTCACAGAAGTTAGCAAGTACGTGAATAATCACATATTAAGTCCGTGTACCTGGGCTCTTCCCTGCCTGGCTCGGGCAGGCTGATGGCCCTGGGCAGCTTTGTGTACATCCTGTAGGTAGACTGATGACCGATCTATCCCATCAGAACAGCAGGATAGCAAACATGACGCTTTTACAGATATCCTACGTAATGCAGGACTATCTGTGCGATGATGTCCAGGCATCAGTCTAAGCTTCAACACCTGAACAAAGAGGATGCTATTCACCATCTGTCTTTCATAGATGAACATGCAAAAGTTTAAAGAGGCTGAATGTCTTGTCTGAGGTCACGCAGCTGGAAAGTGACTTTGACAGGTTTGGAATTCGGAGCCACCGGATTCCAAAACCCAGCGCTTCTCTTCCGCAATGAGAAATCTTTCCAGGTGGGTGAGCTTGTTCTATTTGGTACCAAGGAAAAGATCTTTTTAGCTTGATTCTTTCAAAGAATGAGGAAAAAAAAACTCGCTGAATAGATTGAACAAGATGATTGATAAAGGAAGTTTTAACATATGAAATTAAGGGATGCCTGGGTGGCTCAGTGGCTGAGCATCTGCCTTCGGCTCAGGTCGTGATCCCGGAGTCCCGGGATCAAGTCCCACATTGGGCTCCCTGCAAGGAGCCTGCTTCTCCCTCTGCCTGTGTCTCTGCCTCTTTCTGTGTGTCTCTCATGAATAAATAAGTAAAATCTTAAAAAAAACTTATAAAGTTAATTATTTATGTCAGAGCAATCTGCAAGGGTATAGGCAGGTTTGGTAATAATACAGCTTTCCTCTCTGGGTAGTAATAGTTACCTCCATCCAGGTGAGATGAGGTTTCCTGATTGCACCCCAGCTTTTTCCCTCCCATCCTGTTTTCTCACACTGATGCCATGTCTCCAACCCTAACACTTAAAGCTGTTTAGATCATAAGCTCCCTGAAGACAGAGACTGTGTCGCATTCCTTTCTGGATCCCCAGAGCCCAGGAGAGTGCTGGCCCAGTGAATGGCTTACCATTCGACTCTGGTTTTCCTAGAATCAATATCCATGTGCTTGCTTCTGGAGGTCTCTGATGCCTGATTTCTGCAGCTCAGATCTTCAGCTATACGTAACTGGGCAAATGGGTGTCTAGAACCGTTGCTGTTTTAATTTCTGCCCCTGATGCTATTGCACAGAAAACTTGCAAAGGCACTAGGTCTGAGCCTCAGGAGCCGGTGCTCTCTGGGCCTTCTCCACTGCTCAGCATGGCAGCAGCAGCAGCAGGAGTGTGGCTGTAGGACTTCTACTCTGAGTGTTCCTATAATACTCCCAATTTTGCAGATTTGCTGGTTTTATGTCTCTAGATGGAAATATCCCTCTAGTCTCTGTGCTGAGCTGCCTGATCTGGTACCAAACTGTGGGTTTGTTAGTGGCGCTGACGTACAAGTTCACGTCCATAATGTTGGAGAACCAACTGGCACTTACTCGTGCCTCACTAACTCTTAGTTTATGGAGAGCTCTAACAGCTGTGGTATCTCTAGTTTCTACCTCTCTGCAGACTGAATGCATCACCTTGTGAATGTATTGATGGGGACACGGGAGGGCAGAGAGAAGTAATCATTCTTGGTTTGCCTTGTAGCAAAGGAAGGAGCAGATACATTATTAAAAACAGAACTGGGGCTTAAACATCTGGGAGCCATTTAGTGCATGTTGAGAAGCCAAGATAGGCTCTGAGACACCCCCTAATAACTCAGTAATGTAGCTCAGTAAATGATGTCCAAGATGAACCCCACAATCATTCACTGTTGTTCAGTTGACTGATGTGCAATGTGCTTAACATGACACAAAGTATGCACTGTGTTTTCCAAGGGAAATAAAGTCACTTATAAAATTTTGGCTTTTTGCACAGTTGTATGTTACCAGACAGGAGTGAGTAGCAAAGGGGTGTGTGTGTGTGTGTGCGCGTGTGTGCGTGTGTGCGTGCAGAGTTTATTGATATCAACATTTTGTTTCTTCATGTTTGCTTATTTTAACAGAAGTACATTCTCTAATCCCATTTCAGGATGTGAACAAACCATTTATTCTATATGATACAAAAGGCTCCGATGGTGTAAGGCAGGAAGTCAGGAAGTGGCATGCGGTGGCAAGTTAGGGAGCAGTTGAGATGATTTCTTATCACCATGGAGACAAGACATCTGGTGCTCTAAAGATTCTGTATGCCCTCGTTGCCCCTGAAAATTCCACACATCTTGGGAGTTCAGACTGAACCCCAGGACCGTGGGTCTCCAAGGTCATCTCTTAGCCGAGGGCTTCTGTTCTTCATCTTTATTTTGTTTTAAAATGTTGATTGATTTCGAAATGGGTTTCTGGGAAATGGGGGGCTAGACGGAGCTGGTTTAAATGAGGTGCAGTAATTGGGTCAATCCCTTCGTCCTGTGAACATCTCAGGAATGTTTAAAACAAATAAGGTTCAAGTTCTTCTGAAACAACGTGTCTTAAGGGTTTTATTTGGCATGCTAAGTGAGTAACAAAAAAAAAAAAAAGTGAGATATTACAGGAGCAAGTGAGTGATTAAATTAAATGTGCCTGGAGAATAGAGCCCTCTCAGGAATCGGCAGCCTAATGAATGCACACGGCTGCCCCATCCTCGTGCATTTCCCAACACTTCTGAGCAGCGGTACAGAGTGCTTTCCACTTACATTTCACCACTGCTGATGGCCTGTCAATTCTAATGAAACTGCTCTGTGTTAGAAAGGTGACAGGAATTACATACATTATCTTTTTGTTCCTCTTTTCTACTGTTCAGTCCTTTAAAGGAGCTGGTTATTAAAACATTATGTAAGTATGCAAAATACGTTGAAAGAAAAAAATATTTTGAGTATACACAGTATTTATTGGTAGGAAATGCTGGTGTGTGATGACATATGACAAGTGGTAAAAGGTATTTTTAGTTGGTCTCTCTTTGGGAGAGGATAATGCAAAAATATCTAGAAATATACATAACTTGCTTTTCTAGCTGTTCTGATATTTAGCATATTTATAATATATTTTTTAAATAAGTAACTGAAACAGTTTAAAAAGTGAATTTTTTCCTTCAAGATTTTTTTTTGCTTTTTTTTTGTTTTTGGTTAATTGGCATTCTTTTAAAAAGCTTATTCTAGATTCATCTGTTTTGTGATTTTTTTTTTACTTATTCATGCCCTGTTGAATTGCTCTTATTTGCATAAGAAATCATTAGCCATTTTTATTTTATGTGAACAACTGACCTATGAATAAAGTATGGTCTTTACAAGAAATAATCAAGGGCTATAGGAATTGTGTTTATAACTTAAATATTTGAGAACTAAAATTCCTGGTAAGTTCTGGTTCAAATAAACCAAAGGAAGTTCCAAATGAGGGATGCCTGGGTGGCTCAGCGGTTGGGTGGCTGCCTTTGGCTCAGGTCGTGATCCCAAGATCTGGGATTGAGTCCCTCATCGGGCTCCTGAGAAGAGCCTGCTTCTCCCTCTGCTTATGTTAGCCTCTGCCTCTGTGTGTGTGTGTGTGTGTGTGTCTCATGAATAAATAAATAAATCTTTAAGAAAAATTTCAAATGAACCTAAGGACAACAAACAATAAAAAAGGTAAATTATTGGCATTTTAGTTTTTCCCTAAAGAGAGAAAATCGCATTATCCTTCTACTAGAATTCTCTCATTGTAAGAGAGTCTAACAGAGTCAGAGAGTGGTGTCCTGGGTTATTCACCATAGGAGCGCCACAGCTCGCTTTGGGGTTTGTTCCTTTGCCTTCATTTGCTTTATCATCAAATTATAACTGAACAGTAAAAATTATCTTCAGACATTTACATTTTCAAAGGAAAAATTGTCTTTACACTTCTTAAAGCAGCCCTGACATTTGCTCTTTTAATGCGGACAGTTCTGTACAGGCACACACCCCAGGAGGGAAAGTGGTGATTGACAATTGTTGGAGTAGTGATTAAGAACCCGCAGAGTCCTCCAGAACAGTGATGACAGGGGAATTGATCTTAGTCTTAGAATCGAGTGTTAAGTGTTGGTTATTATTATGAGGAGGTAAGACAGTCCTTCCTGGGAAGTTTGTAGATATTTTATCGCTTTATGGCCTAACATTTGTGAGTTTGAAACACTTCAGGCTGAAGCAAAAGTTCATGGTCCTGTAAGGTAGAAATTCACTAAAGAAAGTTAATACTCCCTTGAAGGATTTGTCACATGCTAAGTAAGAGAGAAACAGTCATTAGAGAAAATCTGCTAAATTAGCTGCCCATGCGTTATATGCCAATTCTGTTGCTCTAAAGATAAATACATGACCTGAAAACTTAATTCGTGAGACTAGATTTTCTAAGTATATATTTATTGTGTAGTGTACTTACTTGAAACTCCTAATTTAGGGTCATTGAAAAATTAAAATAGCCTGGACCCTGAAAGTAACCAACACACTCCTATCATTGGCCTTTGCCTAAGCTTCCTTCAAGTGGGAAGAAAAATATTCAATGTCTTTGTTTATGTGATTTGAGTTGCTTTTGGTCTATTTTAATCAGGAAATCATTTTCTTCTATTTCAGGATCTAGATTTCTCATCACATCCACGGGAGCCTTGTATATTAAAGATGTACAGAATGAAGATGGATTGTATAACTACCGCTGTATCACGCGGCACAGATATACTGGGGAAAGCAGGCACAGTAACAGCGCTAGACTTTTTGTATCAGGTAAAAACCCATCAAGACTGTGTTTACCATTTCTGTTATTCATATGTTAGTGTCCTGAGTCAACCAGACTTGTAGAATTCATGATTTAGATAAAGGCTTCTTTTTTTCCCCAAAAAATATTTTAGCAACTAAAGTTTCTTTAAAAAAAAATACTAATACTATATGCTACAAATATAGATATTCCAAGTGAAGTCATTTCAGGTTTTATAAAATTGCATATTCCCTTGAACCAGTATGGCTTCTGTTTGGAAGATAAGGCCTTCTTGCCCAGTGTATTTGTGTTCTGTCCACCAGCACCATGAGGCTTCCTGTGATGCATAACTCCAATGGAGAAGGGTGGGAGCACAGAGAACACACCTCTTGCTCCCCATATGGTGTCTAACAATATTGGGGAAATAACCCACTTCTAAAGTTAAAGGGCTAGTCACTCCCTCCCACCTCCTTCCAGGATCATTCTCAAGGGAAGAAAGCCTGAAGGCAGTTGATTCCTTTCTGCTGTAAATATGTCAGTTTTGTGCCTTCCTCTATGGCATTTATACTTCGAGAGAATACCAACCTTTTGCATAATCTTCACAACTGGCTTGTTACTGGTCCATCTGTCAAATAAGTAAGCAATCCGCTCACACTGCGATGTGCTAGCTCTTCACAGAGCCAATTAGAATATGAGATGTCCATCTCGGTCCTAGAAATCTAGTGCAAAATATCTGACCTTTGCCCTTTCAGCTTTAGAAGGTAAAACTGCTCCGTGGTGTGAATATCTTTATCTTATTTGTAGTGATGCTTTGTGAGGGAGAAGTGTTGGAAAGCTTTTGACCATTGGGGTAATTAAAAACATTGTTGCCCCAACACTCAACACTCACTGATTGCCCTTTTGCTCTATCTGGGTTCCTCTTTCGCATTCGTGTCCCTAAAACAGCTTGAGCCCACCTGTGTTGCCAAGAGTGTCAGAATTAAGTGATTCCTCCTTTGCACACAAAAATATTTTTCTTTACGTTACGTCTTCTTTTTCATGTCAATTTACTTTACGCTTTGTTTTTAGCTCCTCATTGTTGCTTCTGTTAAGGGCAAGAACAATCAGTACAGTAAAATTATACTCCATTAAAAAAAATGGAGAAATACAAATGATAAAGTGAATGACATCTATGATCTTAGTCCATGGTGACTTTAATGACAGCACAGTATTCCACTTGCTCAGCATATCCTAGAAAAGGTCTTGTGTGCAGTCAAGAGGAATGCCATAACAGCATTGGGACAAGAAGAGGGAAGGATTGGAAAGTGGATCTGGATCCAAGATTAAATTGAATTTTAGCAAAAGAAGCAATAAGCATTTCTCCATCCCAAAAAAAGTGAATTAAGGGATGGTAACCCGAAAGCCCATCTTTCTTTTTTTTTTAATAAATTTATTTTTTATTGGTGTTCAATTTACCAACATACAGAATAACACCCAGTGCTCATCCCGTCAAGTGCCCCCCTCATTGCCCGTCACCCAGTCACCCCTACCACCCGCCCTCCTCCCCTTCCACCACCCCTAGTTCGTTTCCCAGAGTTAGGAGTCTTTATGTTCTGTCTCCCTTTCTGATATTTCCCACACATTTCTTCTCCCTTCCTTTATATTCCCTTTCACTATTATTTATATTCCCCAAATGAATGAGAACATACACTGTTTGTCCTTCTCCGATTGACTTACTGCACTCAGCATAATACCCTCCAGTTCCATCCACGTTGAAGCAAATGGTGGGTATTTGTTGTTTCTAATGGCAGAGGAATATTCCATTGTATACATAAACCACATGTTCTTTATCCATTCATCTTGAAAGCCCATCTTTTTTGAAAGAGAAACCTAAAAAGAAAATCTGAAAAGAAGACTGAGGAAAAAAAAGAGAGAGAATCCTGAAATGTGGACTTCTTTATCTCTACTCTAAAATATTAAGTTTTTATTTTCAAATTTAACTCTTTGGATTGGAGAGGCAAATTTACTTTTCTTAATTGCAAGTTTTTGTTGTTGTTGTTTTGTTTTTATAGAAAGTTTTACTAATGTTTGAAACATTGAAAGCAGAACCCATGAGCACTTGGTCACTGTGGAAGTGAGTGGGGTCCCTGAGGTCACCTAATGAGCATTTGTGATGGGAAGTTAGGAGCCAAGGGCACAGTCTCATGAAGGAATGTCTCACATTAGAGACATTGAGTGCTTGGGGTTAGAGGGGGAGCTCTAGGCTCAACAGAGTCAAGTGTCATGGAAAGGCTCTTGAGAGAGTCTCTGGATGTAGCACATAATTATTGGGACTTTTTGTCACAGAAATGTTAATAACATAGTTTAGGGAGGAAAATGTTAATGCTAGAAAATGAGACCATAAACACTGAGTGCAGATGACTATTCTAGAAGTCTAAGTTTTGAAAGAAAAAGAAAAATTCATTTACTTTAGATTTAAATGTCTTTAAAAATAAACACATGGGCTTGGGTCATGTGGAGCATGTTAGTGACCAAGTTTTTACTGATCTTAAACTCCTCCTGAAACTAAAACAGACCCAGTATAATGACAGAAGAAAAAGCACATGGATAAGGCCTTCAGCAGCTCCCTGTGGAACTTGAATGTGGGTTGGTGTGTACAGAGTGCTGACAGCAGTGGCGGCATGCAGGAATGGCAGCAGTGTCGCGGAAATGGTGGGCAGCAAAGGGGTACAAGAGGGGGACTCCACATAGTCAGTCACAGAACAGCAAAATAGTCATCAAATTCTCCAAAACAGATGATCAACTCTTGCATGGATCCTGGGGAAAAGTGTCTGGGAGTATTATCCACACTTAGAGAGACCTGCCTGAGTTTGCAGTTGAATGAGTGATGAGTTGATGAGTGCAAATGGCCATGAGAGTAGTCAGTGATGACCATGTTGCTCAGTGGTGGCCTGGCTCCTCAAAGATCTCACAAGTATCCGTCAAATACTCCTTTCAGAAGAGCAGAGTTACCCCAACAGAACTGCTAGCTTTAGGAGTCAACTTGAGTCAGAGTGGCTCAGAGTGACTCCACATTACTAAGGGTGATAGGGGAAGCTCAGGTGGCATGGGAGGACCTAGAGGGATGCCATCCTGTAAAATACTGTAATGTATAACAAGATGGGGGATGGGGAGAGGTCAATTATGCTTATGCTACTTTTATTTGGGACCAAGATTTTCAGTGTAAGAAAAGATAAAAATATAAAATCCTTGAAATGTCCAATAGAAGCTATCAGTACACACTTGCTATATTCTTATGAATGTGTCCCCAAGGTCTTTACACTGAAAAGGCCCAGAAGCGATAGGCAATGGACAACAATGACCTCTAATATCTAAATCTAGTGTCTTTTAAATACTCCTCCTAAAGGGGACCATGGCTCCTTGGAAGGATGGTGGATTATAATGTCTGGGATAGGAATGTAGAAGATGAGCCTGAAACATTAATGGGGTCTTGTCAAAATGATACCGGGGACAACTTCTGAAGAGGCTCTTGTTGCCTGAGAGTGTGAGGAGTTGAATTTCAAAAATAATGATTGCATTTGATTATTAACCATTAAACATTTAAAAACTTTGAGTTCATTATGAACATACACATGTGTGTATACACACACACACACACATATACACGTTCCTATATACTTAGATACACACACAAATCCCTATTTAATAATAACCAAAGCAATAGTAAGAATCTCATTGGTCTATGTAGAGGAAACTAGGGCACCAATTCTTGATTTTGATACTTGGAGATTAAAAAGAATCACAATTCTCCTCCCCCTGTCTTTCCTATGACTACTGTATTTCAAAATAACCAAAAAAATCCTAGTTCAAGAAGGAAAGTTCTTATTTGTGGAATAGTTACATCTACTGAATGTGAAGGTGCTATGACAATTAGAAAATCATTTAAACCCTTAATAAAATAACTAATTCAGACAAACTTGATAACCTGAACTTGCTGATCAATTCAGCCTCACTGAGTATGGGAAAGCTGCATGTTAAATGCATACAGAGAGAAAGGAAAAAGGTTGAATTTGATCTAATCTGCTCATGAGAAATAGATTCTAGTTTATAAGAAAAATGTCCAGAGGAACATGTTAAATGTCACCATCAAGAAAGAAATTCAGACCATGGGGTTCCTTACAAAACAATTCACCTGGCTTCTTTGACAAGTCAAAGACATGAGAGAGAAAAGAAGGAGGAGCCTGCTTTGGATTAAAAGAAAATCAAAAGACAGCTGTTAATTATAGAATAATGCTGATTTAATTAGCACAATTGTAAATAATAATGATGTGATTTTAGTTCATCAGGAGAAAGTGATTATGGAATAGATACTAGATGGTACGACCAGGTTATTATGACTCTTGTATGTTACTGACATTGAGGTTTTATAAGAAAAGTTTTATTCTTATTAGAAAAACATACTTATGATAGAGTGATAAGATGACTGGTTCTATGATTTGACTCAATATGATAGCACCAAAAGCAAAGACTACAAAGAAATAAACAGAGGATAAAAAATCTTGATGCCTCTTGCATCTAGGTGATGAATATATGGGATGCGTTATATTATTTTTTCTACTCTTGTGAGAGTTTGCAAGTTCTTCTGGTAAAAAAAATATTTTTAAACAGATGAAAGATGAGAGGATAAACATTAAATACAGTGCTCTTTGGTTGTACTAATCTTATACATGACCAAATATCACCCAGAGAGCCTGTCTCAAGCATTGCTTAAATTGTGTGCTTAAGCTATCGAAGAAATGTGCCACACTCCTTTGTAAAGTGGTTTTGTTGAGATTTAATTTACCATCCATAAACCTCACTGATATTAAGTATCCAAGCCAGTGATTTTAGTAAATATAGAAAGTGGTGCAACATGAGTGTCATCCAATTTTAGAACATTTCCACCACCCAGAAAACTCCCTGTGACCTATCTGAAGTCAATTCTAATTCCCAGCTCCAGCCCCAACCACTAATCCACTGCCTATTTCTACAGATGTGCGCTTTCTGAATATTTCCTATAAACCATACTCATAACATATGGCTTTGTATCAGGCTTCTTTTATTTAGCATAATCTTTTGTGGTTCATCCATGTTGTAAGGTGTATCAGTTGAGTTCACTCTTTTTTTATTGCTGAATAACATTCCATTGCATGTACATACACATCTCACTTATCCCTTTACTAACTGGGGGACATTTGGGTGTTTTCTGCTTATTAGCTGTTATGGAAACTCCTGCCAGGAACATCTGTATACAAGTCTTTGAATAAACACGGCTTCATTTGTCTAGGATAGATCCCTAGGAGTGGACCCTATGGAAAATTGAAGTTGAGCATTTTGAGAAACTGCCAAACTGTTTTCCAAAGTGGTTGTACCATTTTACTTTTTATCACGAGTGAATGGGAGTTCTAATTTCTTCACTTCCTCATGAGTACTTGTTCATATTCATGTTTTTTATTATAACCATCCTAGCAGGTGTGAAGTAGTATCTCATTGTAGTTTTAATTGGCGTTTCCCTAGTGGCTAATGACACTGAGCATCTTCCTATATGCTTATTAGTCATTTATATCTTCTTTGGTGATATATCTATTCAGATCTTTTGTCCATTTTTAAATTTTCTTTCTTATCATAGATATGTCCATGTTCTTTATATTTTTGAAGAGAAGTCCTTTACCAGAAATATTATTTGCAAATATGTCCTCCCAGTAGGCTGCTCCTTATTTTTTTTCCTTAATGATATCTTGGAAAGTGTAAACTATTTTAATTGTCATGAAGCATAACATTGATTTTTTGCCACTTAGGTTTTTGGTGTCCTGTCTTAGAACTCTTCCAGACCCAAGGTCATAAAGATCGTTTTCCTACCTTTTCATCTAAAAGTCTTATGGGTTTAACTCATACATTTAGATCTATGATCCATTTTTGATTTTTTGTAGGTGGTGTGAGGTCAGGTTTCTAAATTCTTCTTTTTGATATGGATATCCAGTTGCCCCATCCCTACTTTTTAAAAAAGTCAGACTTACACAGAACTATCTTAAGGATATTTGAGAAATTTCTAATAACAATTAGTTGCAGAACAAAAATTTAAGTGCAATCATCAGGTATTGCTTTCTGTGACTGCTGTTAGAAGTGGGCCCCTTTTGTTTCCTGGGTTGTGGACTTGTTTTACAAAAAAAAAAAAAAAAAAATTTAACCACACCCAACAAAGGAGTGATACCTTCATTGTGTCACCTTCTCCAGCACCAACCTTAATTCCTACTCTAAGCAAAGCAACATATCTTGTAACTACGTAGTCCATAAGGAAGATACTTGCTCTTCAACACTTTCCAAGGTCCATCTAACTTCCTTCAGGAGGAGATTGAAGCAATGAGGACTCTGCTAGCAAGGGCTATGCACCTGCTTTTGTGAGCCTATTATGTCTGTAATCCCTCTGGAGCCCCCTACCCAGACATGTGAGTGAGCATAATTATGGGCTATGGAATTCTTTCATTACAGTGGATGATAGACCTCCAGAGGAGTCAAAGAAACTCGGTCGGTTACATATTCTTTAAGAGATTATTAAGTTCATTCATTATATCCCATGAGAAGATTCACATTGTTCTCATAAAGCGCCAGGGAGGCGAGAAGAGCAGGGAGTTTGTCATGGATTTTATCTCCAATGGTCGCAAAGGAAAGCCCTGGCATAAGCAGCTTCTTCTGCTCAAGGGGTTTGCCACTTTCACTCGGGTCTACTCACTGCCCCCAGTGTCTGACTGAGGAATCACTTCACTTTAAAAAGCCATTCCAGAGAGTTCTTTAATAGGATAGAAGATATCCAGTCCTTTGCTTTGAGTTTACTGCAGGCAGATCGCAACAGCTATGGTGCTTTTCTAACTAAGGCAAAAATAGAGTTCAGGAGCCAGGAGCCCATATCTGTTCTGTATATCTGTGTGGAGACCAGTGTGACCGCTCATGTATGTGGTTAGTGCAAGTTCTGAATAGAAAGAGTGTGAGAGAGGGCAAGGGAAGGTCACTGACTTTTATGTTGGACATCCAAAAGGGGACCTCTATTTTTACATTCTTCATAATATTCCCTGAGAACATTGATTCCTCAAAGCAAGCTTGATCATTGAGCCGAATGGTTTCCACTGACCCAGATCTTGAGAGCATTTGGTTCTTTTCCTCATTGGGCTTGAGAAAATAATACCAGCTAAACATCATCTGAGAGAACAGGTGAATTATACGCCGTTGCATTTTAAAAGCAAGGCTGTGTGGTAAGTAATAACCATTTTATTTTTGCCACACTTTGATTGTCTTCGTTTCTTCATCTGTCCTCAGCGATTGTGAAGGACATCCATGAAGATTGCCCTTAAGTCCCCCTCATCATCCAACACAACCACTTGCACACACTCTATTGTGTCAGGCTTTTCTGTTCTTCATTGCACCTACTTCAAGCCACACCGTCTTTATATACTTCTGTACTTGCACATTGCCCACCAACCCGACTCGTGCAATTGGATGTAAGTTCCATTAGGGCCTCATCATTTCCTATCTCACTGTGTCTCCAATTCCTGACTGTATGCTGTCCTTGGATGTGAGGCTCAAACAATATTGTGAAATAAATAAATAAAATACTTTCAAATTCAGTGACTATAAGACTCTTCGAGTGTATGAAATAAATTTTACTAATCTCAAACAACTATCTCCACTACTGTTGTTCTTTTTAAAGGGGAAGTCTGACATTCTCTGGTCACAAGACAATCCAGTTCTTGTCCTAGGCTGGAAACTCCTGCAGAAGCATGCTGATTCTGGAGCTATTAGTTATTTAGTGGGAAATGAAAAGCAGAACCCTTTCTGCTTCAGCCTTTGGAAAATTCTGAGCAGAGGAAATCTCTACCAGTAGGGTTTTTCTTTCTGTTCATTAATGAAATCTTAAAGATCTATTGTTAATAGTTAGCATGATGTATATAGAATTTAACCTGTATATGAGGTCCTATGATTCTAAATTACCACTTCAACTCATTCACCATGTCTAAGAGTTTTTTTTTTTTTCTTCCTCAGACCCAGCGAACTCAGCCCCATCCATACTGGATGGGTTTGATCATCGCAAAGCCATGGCAGGGCAACGTGTGGAGTTGCCTTGCAAAGCGCTTGGACATCCTGAGCCAGATTATCGCTGGCTGAAGGACAATATGCCCCTGGAACTTTCTGGAAGATTCCAGAAGACCGTGACAGGGCTGCTCATCGAGAACACTCGTCCTTCAGACTCAGGCAGCTATGTGTGTGAAGTTTCCAACAGATACGGCACTGCTAAGGTGATAGGCCGCCTGTACGTGAAACGTAAGTTGGCGGTAGCTTGGAATGGTGATGTTGACCACCATTGGTGGACCTCTTGTTACAAGATGACTTCCGGGCTCTCATTATAGCCTTTTATTAATCCTCACAACAGTCCTGCTGAGACCAGTATTACCCCATTTTGCAGATGAGGAAATGAATGCCCAGGTGCTCAAGATTACACAGCTGAGGTGTTTGGGACTCAGGTTTTGAATTCAGGTCTGTCTGAACCTCCAAGATTTCCATTAGGCTACAAGATACATATCTGAGATCACATCATCTAGCTGTTGAATTAATAATGGCCACCTTGTCTGAATGCTGACAGAGGAAGAGGGCCAGGCTTGTGATGTCAGCACAAGTGATGGTAGCCAGATCACAGTGGGTGTCCTTTGCTGGCTTTCAGATACTACTTTATGTTCTTGAATGGGGCTCTTACCAGGATAAATATAGGGCTCTAAATTATCAAAATATTGGGCTTGGACTCATTATTACATATCATTTAGTTCAAATATGGTGGGTATATTTCATCTCCAATTTATTTGTAGTGACTGTCTTGAGGAAGGTGTAGAGGAGGATGCTGAAGCCAACTGCAGAGGAGGGAGAGGTGTGACTGCAGTGGGAAACACTTTAGTCAGACACCCTCAATTTTACTCATGTAGAAACCAAATTAAAGTGAGTTACACAAGAGCACATGGCCATGATTGACTGACAGAATTTTGGTCAAAATAGGTGGCTATTAGAAGTGAATGAAATGTTCTTTTCATCATATATAATATTATTACATATTACATGAGATAAAATATGCATTTTTAAAATTTGATGAAGTACGTGACTGAACAAGCTAAATCACAAGAGTGAACATTGAAAGGGGAGGCATTCTCTGGGCACCTGGGTGGCTCAGTGGCTGAGCGCCTACTTTTGGCTCAGGTCATGATCCTGGGGTCCTGGGATCGAGTCCTGCATCGGGCTCCCCACAGGGAGGCTGCTTCTCCCTCTGCCTATGTCTCTGCCTCTCTCTGTGTGTCTCAAATGAATGAATGAATAAACAAATAATAAATAAAATCTTAAAAAAAAACAAAGGGGAGGCATTCTCTTCTTATCGTGTGTGTGTGTGTGTGTGTGTGTGTGTGTGTGTGTTTCCAATCTCACACCTGTTTGTGGAACTGTCATTTCCATGTCATCTTGAGTGTGGGCTGTTCTAGCATAATACCATCTCAACAAAATGCATTACAGTAGATATCCCCGGTACTGCCTAGAACCAGCTAGCCCAGGGTGGGTCCTGCAAATATCATGCAAACATGTTAGGCTGGGCTTAGGGAGAAATGGAAGATAAGGTCTGCACAGCTCTATATCTGTAGCCAAAGGACCTTCTAGATGCAATGATGCAGCACTGGACAGCAAGTAAAAAATATCCCCACAAGCTCAAAAAATCTCTATGTTAAAACACCTTTCATGGCTTCACATTTCCTGCTGAATGAGTTTATATTTTAGGATGGTATCAAAATCATCCCAAATAAGCCTGCCTGGTCCTATTGCCCATAGTTTTGCTTCAAAGAAAAAGCTATTCTCATGAAATCTAATTTCTTCCTCTTCCCTGTACAAGTCCATCCCTATCCTGATCACAGGCCATGCTGCCCCCTCCACATGGAAGATGGTTTTCAAATACTTGAAGGTCTAACACTTCCCATCTTTCAAAACTCGGTGCAGTGCCCTCCCCAGAAACATCCCCACCCCTAAGCATCTCATGCTAAGCTCTCAGGGCTTAATTTATTGCTTTCTCTGTAAAGGCATTTGTCACTATCTACATTTTAAAAGTTATTTGTGGAAAAAATTTAATTCTGACTGTGCTTATTTTCATTACTGTGTTCTTCTGCCATGTCTGGACAAGTCCTCAAATGCCTCTTGAATGTTTCCCACCTCCCTCTGACTTCATTTTTGTCTTTCCTCTCTAGATAGAAAGCATTCTCTTGGGTTCCAAATCCAAAACCCAATTCTTATCCATCTCTTCCCTCCTGGTGCTTTTTTTATTTGTATGGCTCCAGATTCTTCTCCTCTGAGAACAAGCCCTAGATCTGCATGCTTAGCCTCAGCTTCCATCTTGAGAGTTAGATGAGTCTATCTCCCAATTTTAGATCAGATGTTTTTCTGGCACTTCAAAACAGCAGTATTGCAAACCAAACTCTCCACCATTTCTACCTTGTCAATGGCTTTTCTTATTCAAGATGTCTTCCCACCTTGAGCCCCCCAAAGTCAGGCTTTAAATCTTAGATATTCCTTAGGTCTTTTCTTTCCGAGTCCAAATCCTGCCAAGTTTTAGAGATTGTAACTCATAGTGTTTCTCAGCCACACTCCCCAAACCCGTTCTATCCTAGACTGAGTCTTAATTGTACCTCAACTAGACATTTGCAATGTACCCTTACCTACTGATTACCCTACTCTAAATTTTCCAATACAACACAATCAATTCTCCTAAAAATGTGTTTGACTATATTATCACTTGCAAAACATTTTTGTAGGCTTCCTTTAGTCCCCTCTGATTTAATTCCAAAATCTTGAAACCTTTTGCAATTTTGTTCCAGATTGCCTTTGTAATTTACAAAGGAAAATCCATAAATTTCCTACAGAGATGCTGTGTTGCATCCAAACTGAGCAGACACGCTCTTCCTGTGATGTGGCCTTGCTTTATGCCCTAATTCCCAAAATGTTCCTTCATTCCAGCTGGGCTCAGTTCTATCCATCCTTGATACCTAAGGACTTTCCTGATCATTGGAAAGTCCTAAGTTTTATGGATCCCTTTCCACATTTATATGTCTCTGATAAACTCTGTACTACTACTTGGCTACTACATCTACTCTCATATTTGTCTCATTCACAAAAAGACTGAACTCCTTGGACTCTTTGGTGTGGTAGCATGAGATGTCAGGAATACTTGGGGGTAAGCAAAACAAAACAAAAAAATGTATTTTGCCATTTGCCTGTTGAGTGGATTTGGTTAAACTAATTAATCTCTCTGAATAAGCACTTCCTCTTCTGTAAAATGGATATGATAAAACATGCAGGACTGTGGGAAAACTGACTTAAATAATGTACAAAAGACATTCAGTAATTGTATGGCCATGCCAATTATGCCACAATTTTAATTCATCTTTGTCTTACTTGTAAGTTTAACCCCACTTGTGGCATTGAGTAAATGCTCAATAAATGAACTTGCTACATCAAATTGGATTTATTGAATTAAAATGTTGAATGTCAAATAGGAGAGTTCCAGCCATGTACAAATCAGTTAGCCTCATGTTAAATAACAACCCTGTTTCGTGGCCACAAATTCAAACATCAACTTGTTTTCTTACAGCTGTGTGTTACGGGCCCTGATTAAACCACACAGGCTGTGTGAACAAGTGTATGAGTGTGTGAGAATGTCCCAGAGAAACCCATCAGTGCTAACTTGGGACAAGCAGATGGGTTTTAAATATTCAAATACCTCTGTTCTTACTGGTAACCAGAACAGGGCATTTCTTATTGTCAGTGGGTTAATCCTCACACGTACTCTGTGAGAAAGCAGCTTGACCAATGCCACTACACAGAGAAGGAAGGCCAGGAAAGACAGTGAAGGTGGTGCTCCTGAACAAAATGGTGCACTATGACATAATGCTGAACATGAGAACTATATAGAGTATGCTTACTATGATGCATGTGCCTTGTCGAAAGCTTAGCGTGTTGTTGAAATGATGTCTACCTATGTGATGTTTTTTACCTTCTTCTTTTTTTTTCTCTTACCAATATTTCCAGAGCCACTGAAAGCTACCATCAGCCCCAGGAAAGTTAAAAGCAGCGTGGGTAGCCAGGTTTCCTTGTCCTGCAGCGTGACAGGCAGTGAGGACCAGGAACTCTCCTGGTACCGAAACGGTGAAATCCTCAACCCTGGAAAAAATGTGAGGATCACAGGGATCAACCACGAAAACCTTATAATGGATCACATGGTCAAAAGTGACGGGGGCGCATACCAGTGCTTTGTGCGCAAGGATAAGCTGTCCGCTCAAGACTATGTGCAGGTGGTCCTTGAAGGTCAGTGGGCCTCGTTATAGGGTTCAGCTGCAAAAGAACCCAAACCCAGAGCACTCAGAAGGATAATGAAGCAGTGCTGATAACTCCCAGTGTTATGATTTCTATCTGATTAGCTAATAACTCTGCCCTAATTTTTCAGGAAAAAATCGGGCTAATGAAAGAACAAGTGCTGGCAAAATTGTAAGTGGTAGAAATAACAAAAGTAATTTCACATAAAGTTAAGTAATATAAATGTTCCCCACCCTTGTGTTTAGTGACTTATCAAGATACAGACCTCAGAAACTTGAAACTTCAAGTTTGGCAGACTGGATTTTCTCAGTGATGCTTTGTGTGAAGGGCCAATTTATGTGCTATGGGTGTTTACCAGCATCTCTGGCCTCTGCCCAGCGCTCCCTCTCCAAATTGTGATGACCAAAAATACCTCCAGATATTGTTGAATTTCCTGGTGGGGGTAATAGACTCCAGCTGAGAAATACAATTTGACAGGCAAAATGTAGGGCAAAATTCCAATATGATCCTCAGTGGAAAGGAAAAAGTGGCATTTGATTTGTATAGTTGTCCCTGGTTGGGTCCAGATATTCATAAATTTAGGTGAGTGGGATTTGTGAGTAATGACCTCAGGTTGTCACAATAGGTCATAGGTATGTTTTCTTTTCTTAGTGGCCTGCTTACATTTTCAAGCTTATTCATCAGCCAGGGAACAAAAACTATCAAGGTAACATTCAAGAGAGACATATGTTTATCACCAGATAATTGAACTGGCTTTTATCTGTATATTTGTGCATCTTGTTGGAAATTGTGTCTTAACATATAATTTAAAATTCACTTGGTATAAATTGATTAAAATAATTACATGACTTTCATATAGTCTAAAGACAGAAATAAATATTTACATATGAAAATAAGTTGAAATATGTCTTGATGCTCTTAGAGGATATTTCTATTAATTTTTTTTAACATTAGCTAATGTTTAGGAAGAAGGAGGCTTAGCAATGAGGGTCTTATTTTGATTCAAGCATTTCCTTTCTTAAAGCAGATATGAAATTAGCTGAAGGCATGGAACCCATATTAAATGCCTGACACTGCGATCCCCATAATAATTAAGTGCAGAAAGTAATCAATTTGTACAGAGTCGGTTTGCTGCTGCTGCTGCACTATAGTCCTTACACATCACTATTTTTAGATTCTTTGTGGAAGAGGGAGAGAATACCTGTCTAGGCCTAGTTACCTTGGCAACTATCTTGTGTGACTAAGAAAACCTAAAGAGCATATTGATAATCCATAATGATGTCGAAAGATTTCAGGTTATCAGAGAGTGACAGCAAGAAAGATTTCAAAGACATTCAGGTCTCACTGGGAAAATAATGTCTGCTTTCATCTCCAAAAAAGCCTGTCACTTGAATAAAAAAGGGGGGCAAAGGAGCATAGTGAGCATACTCACCGATTTATTTGTTGCATGTCAGTTTCCATTCAGGACAAGAAGCTTCACTTTATTTTTTTCTCTTCTGAGAGATGGCAGTGCTAATGTAGCAAAAGAGAGCAGAAGTGTAATTATAAATGCATATCTAGTATTTGCCTTAAAATGGTGTCTAACTAGTAGCCTTGGATATAGGCTCCTATTATTCCCATTGAAATGGCTTTAGATTGATGTAAATTATAAAAACTCACAATACTATGAGCTAAGAATTGCCATTGATATAGTGCAGATTCTGGGAATATTTTCTGTGAGGCCAAAGAAACTGGAATAGAAGTCTAAGGAAACTGAAATCTAGTAATTATAGGTTCAAGATCAAACCACAATAACCAGAAAATGGAATAATAGAAAAGAATAAGAACATGTCCTATTTTGGGAAATGATAGAATAGCATGTATCAGAATAAACTATAAGCAGATAAAAATTATGAACTTGAGGAAAAACAAAACTTGGGAGAGACACTCAAAAGCAGGAAGAAAAGAAGAGGAAGGGGTTGGGTTATAGATGTCATGACACCGCTTTTCCCTTGAGGACATTCTCCAGTCTTTGTGAGATGCGGGGGGCGGCGGCAGGGGGGACTAGACTACTAGAAGAAAAACAGAAAGCTATAGTCTTATGGGATTGAAGTATAGAAGAACAGAAGTCCATAGTGTTGAATCACCTGAAGTTGAGGGAGATGCATTGAAATTACAGGAAGGAAAGTTATCCTAAATCCCTAACAGTGGAGAGCACTAAACTCTAAAAATAAACATCCTTGAAAAACTTATTTGACACCTGAACTGGAAAATGTGGAGGAGAATCCAATAAAAATTTTAAAAAAATAAAACAAATAGGTCTAATTGATTGAATTAAAGAAAAACCCAGGTAGACATACAAAAAAAAAAAAAAAAAAAAAGGATACTGCTAGCTGAAGTCAAAAGACAAAGTAGGCAATAGAAATAGAGTTTGAGAGAACCTAGATGAATGAGCAGACAAAAAAGTTTACAAGCTTTTATTTAAAATATATTCAATAACTTAAAGGAAAATAAGATCATAATGAATAGATATCTGGGAAAGATCAGAAGAGAAAATGAAAACTTTAAAAAGGAACCTGGAGGAATATAAAAATTCAGTGTATTGGCTTTAACAGAAGATTGGAGAAGAAAGAAAGGATCAGTGAACCTAAAGATAAATTAAAATCAATTATCTCATTTGAAGCACAGAGAGAAAGAAGACTACAAAGGAAATGACTAGAGCCTCAGTGACTTGGGACATTCATCAGATGGCCAGATCCACATATAATTAGAGGCCCAGAAAAATAGGAGACTGGAACTGGGGAAGAAAAAATATTTGAAGAAATAATAGCTACAGTTTTGTTATAAAAAATAAAGTTACAGAGCGAAGAAGCAGTAGACCCCAAGAGAATAAATACAAAGAAAATCACTTGTAGGCACATTAGAGTCCCGTTGCTGAAAACCAAAGATGAATAAAAAGTCTTGTAATTCTGAGGGAGGAGAAATATTAAGTGAATGGAGATATCAATTTGGGTGATGGATGACTTCTCATCAGATATTTTGGAGGACAGAAGACAATGTAGCAATATCTTTAAAATGTTAAAAAGGATTAAAAAAAATCCCTGTCCACCTAGGCTCCCATATCTAGTAAAAAATGTTCTTTAAAAATCAACAAGAGTAAAGATATTTCCAGTAAACAAAAGATGAAAGAAAGTGACCCCAGAAGAAATGACACATGAAATCATTGAAGGTGAAGGGAAATGACCTAAAATGGAAATTCAGATCTATAGACATAAAAGCCATGTGGAAAGGCAGGAAATACATTAATAAACATTTAGAAAAATTTTTTTCTTTTAATATCTTTAGACAATAATAGACAATTATAAAATTTTGACACTGTATTATAGAGTTTGGACATAAACAGATGTAATAACACAAAGGAGAATATAAATTAAATTACTTGAAATTATTTGTACCAGGGATTTTACATTTCACGTGAAGTAGCATAATATTCACATGCACAAGTATATGTCAGTATTGATATACACATGAATATTTATATGTTTATGTATATCTACATAAATATGTATACGTTGCTCTATCCAACTGTATCTATATCAATGTAAAACTTAGTTGGAGTTTGTCCCATACACGTAATATTGGCAAAACATTTTTTTTTTAATTTTTTTTTTATTATTTATTTATGATAGTCATACAGAGAGAGAGAGAGAGGCAGAGACATAGGCAGAGGGAGAAGCAGGCTCCATGCACTGGGAGCCTGATGTGGGATTCGATCCCGGGTCTCCAGGATCGCGCCCTGGGCCAAAGGCAGGCGCCAAACCGCTGCGCCACCCAGGGATCCCTTGGCAAAACATTAAAAACAAAATTTATCTATGTGTGTGTAAGGCATCATATTAATAGAATATAGGAGAAAAGCCAACTGATTACTTCAGGATATCCAGAAAAATACTATTTGACAAAATTCAACATCCACTCAAAATAAAATATTCTCAGCAAACTAGAAATATAAGGAACTTCCTTGACCCGATAAATGGCATTTATGAATATTCTATAGTGAAAACCATGTTTAATGGTTGAACCCTAAATATTTTTCATTTACTATTTGGACCAAGGCAAGGATGTTCACAATCACTACTTCTGTTTAACACTATACTATAAGTCATAGGCAGGTATGAATAAGAAATAAAATACATAAATTTTGGAAAGAAAAGATTTCAGCTGTCTTTAAACAGAGACTTTGTTGTTTACATAGAAAATCTCAAGAAATCTATAAAATAATTTCTAGATGCATAAGTGGGTTTAGAAACTAGTAGGATATAAAAACATAAAATTTGTTTTACTTTTATATAGTAGGAACCAAAAATTGGAAAATAATATTTTAAAATTCCATTTACATTAGCATTAAACAAAAGACACAGAAATAAATATAACAACAGATGTGAAAGATTTCAACGTGTAAAACTGTACAACTATAAATTTCTAATGTAAAATACTGGAAAATATACCATACACAAGGACCAAAAAACTAAATATTCTTAAGATGACAATTGTCTGTAACATGATCAATGTAATCTCAATGAAAATCTCAACAGCTTTTATAGAATGATTTTTAAATTTATGTAGAAATGTTTAAGTCCTCTAGTCTAAGTTGGATTTTAAAACATGTATGGGAAAGTAAAGGACTGGGAGTTGTGGAAATAATCTTTAAAAAAAGAGAATAAAGTTGGACAAATCATATACTAGCTACATTCAATGAGATCGATACATAGCTCAATAGAACGTACTGGATGGTCTAGAGATATGTCCACACATATATGATATATGGATTTGCAAGAGAGTCCATAATATTCCAAAGCCAAAAGAAAGTCTTTTTTGACAAACAACACTGAAACTACTTAATGAATGGAACACACAAAAATTAATATCAACTCCTACCTCACACCTTATACCTTATGAATATTTTATTTGCATAAATTATAGACTGGGCTACAAAAATCCAAAATTATGAAGTCTCTAAAAGGACACATAGAAGAATTATTCATCATTTGGAGGGTAGGCAAAGCTTTCTTAGGATAGAGAAAGCACTAAAAGTCAAAGGCAAATACATGATTAAGAAACTAAAAGGCAACTACAAACTAAAAGAAAACATTTTACACATTCAAACACACACAGCTATAATGCATGCTCTATATATATGTCTAACACACATTATATATACTTAATATACCTGAAAAATATATTTGACCATTAGAAAATAGCTGGATCTGGTAAATGCTTATATCAGCATACAGAACTCCTATAAGTCAATTAAAAGGTAGTCTGATGTAACAATGGATAAAAGATTTGAGTAGATATTTCATTAAAGGAGATACAAAAATGGCCAATAAGCACATAAAGACAACATTACTTCTGTGATACTCCTGCCAAAAATCCATAATTTGCATCTAATTATGTGGAAATAGAAGAAAAAAAAACAGTTTGAGCAACTAGCTATGGAATAATTATTCGAAATGTCAAAGTCAAGAAATACAAAAGAGATGAATGAATGATCCAGATTGAAGGAAACTAAAGAAACATGACATGTAAATGGGATGTGTGATACTGGTTGGGCTGGGGGAAATAGCTGTGAGGGACAGGATCAATGAGGGAGCAGACTTACAATATGGACTTCAGCTTAGGTGATGGTACTGTTCCCATGTTACATTTCTTAATTTCACTGACTGTGTTAAGGCGATGGTTGGTGTATCTGCCATATAGAGAGCACACATTCTATGACTACATGCTTTTGAAGCTCAATAACTGGCAAACTAGGTCATGGTAAAGGAAATCAGGAAAGTGACTGCCTCTGATGGGAGAGGATTGATTGAAAGGAGCCCTAGGAATGTTGCAGGGTAATGACATGCCTTACATCGTGCTCACTTGAGTGGTTATGCAGTGTACATATCTAACAAACTCATTCTGTTAGTACACTTAAGATCTGTACATTTCACTGTATGTAAACTTTACCTACAAAAAAAGGTATAACTGAAGAAAACTTTCTGAAATAGATTTTCAAAAAGACAAATTTTCAATGTGTAGTGTAAAAATCAGTGCAAAGAAATTTGCAGCTCAGCACCTCCTGAATAAAAGGTGAATCATAAGATTAAATAAAATAACATCCCTAAGCATCGACAGCCAATTATGTACAAAGAATAACAATCACTCTGACGTCCAACATCTTTGGAAATAAAGGCAGAGCACACTGAAGCAGTGTCTGCAGGGTCCTAAGCTCAAAGGCACAGGTTCTTCACTTCAATATTATGAAGTCCTTTTTTTTTTTTCATCTTTCATATTAAAACAAGATGCTTGCAATCCATGAACACTGGGATATGTCACTTATGATTGTGTGTGTGTGGGGGGGGAAACTCCAGTCACCCAGGAGTTGGAATGGAGTTGACACTCAGGAATTTGCAAGAGGAAGGATGATAGAGGGTTCGGCGCAGCACCCCCATCAGGAGAACCCTACAAGGCTGGCCTTGTTGGCTACAGAAGTAGGCTTCCAGGTTTTCCAGTAGGCTGTTGGGGATGAGAAATTATTCAGGACTACTTGGAAGTGTTACCAGTTATCTTTCTGTGATGGCACTGCAAGCTAGCTACAGGTGTACTCCCTCCATTTGCTTTGCTTTCCAATTTGTCAGCAATGCATTTGTGATTACTACCATACAGTATGAGGGAAATGGCCCATATTTGTGATAGAAAAACAATGGAGTATAAAAATTTTACCTTTATTGAAAATATTGGAAGTTCCTATGGAAAATTCCCTAAGACCTAGATCTTACCTAGATCCTACTTTGCCTGGGACAGTCTGAGGTTGCGCCTGTCTCCTAGCATAATTACTCCTAGTATCTGTTTCATCCTCAAAAGCGTCACAGGTTGGATGATAAATTATACAGCCACCAACTTAAGATATTTACAAAGATACTTAATACACACTGGAGGGGTCAAACTTTGTTTGGCTTTTACCCATTCTCAGAGCTTTCATGGACATTTACCTGGACTTACCATTTATCATTAAAACTATAAAGGATGATTTCTTTTTTTATTTAAATTTGATTAGCCAGTATACAGTACATCATTAGTTTCAGATGTAGAGTTCAATAATTAAAGGATGATTTCTTAGGAGAAAATGAATAAGGTGAGATAATCAATCCCTGAATCTTTCCTTTATTCCCTGGTGAGCAAGCCCTAATTATCTCAGAAGTGGAAAGCCAATGTGACCATTTAGAAGGGTGAATTTCCTCTGTGTCTATAACTTCTGGTGCGGACATGACAGTCCCGGATTATAGACTTGTTGGTAGCTGATGTTGTATAGCATGAGCATCTGGGTTGCATGATTATTCTTCTTATGCCAACCAGGAAGTATATAAGTAATTTATTAAAGCTTGCTAATGCTGTATTTGCCTATTTTGAAAATAAAATCTTGTTCTGCTTGGAATTTAGCTTTACCACTAAAACCAGACTTTCTTTGTACAGTTTAATCACCACCACATCTACCTCCTAATCGTTAAATAATGGACTTGGAAGTTGTTTAATTATTTGTATGTGCCACTTCCTTCCATAATTTGTCTTCCCGCAGATGGAACTCCCAAAATTATTTCTGCCTTTAGTGAAAAAGTGGTGAGTCCAGCAGAACCAGTTTCCCTCATGTGCAACGTGAAGGGAACTCCATTGCCCACCATCACGTGGACCCTGGACGATGACCCGATCCTCAAGGGTGGCAGTCACCGCATCAGCCAGATGATCACGTCAGAGGGAAACGTGGTCAGCTACCTGAACATCTCCAGCTCTCAGGTCCGGGATGGGGGAGTCTACCGCTGTACTGCCAACAACTCGGCGGGAGTCGTCCTGTACCAGGCTCGAATAAACGTAAGAGGTGCTTGTCAAATCAGCTCCTCAAAAAAACACACATAACTCATGTAGTGGAGAAGAAGGTTTCTGCATGCACCGAGCTGAGTCTTGGAATGCCAAAACAGATTAACTGTTGCTTCCCATTCCCTGCCCTTTCCTTCTGACTCCAGAATGGCCCTGATTGGGTTAATGTGAAAAATGGCATTTTGGTTTCTTTAGTCAGCTTGTTCTCTTTGTCACTCTGAGATTTGTCCACTTGACCTGTCCTTTCCCGGTTTATGCTCTGCATGCTCTCTCCTTCCTCCTCTTCTTCTGTTCTTCCACATTCATGGTAAGCCTTCATGTACATGGTATTTTAACTTACATTCATAGTGCAACATGGCATAACCTCCATCTTCATAACCTATTTTACAGAGAGTTTAAAAACTGAATTGCTACCACTGTTTTCCCAAAAACAGCATGATGGTTCAGTGCAGACTAGTTACTTTTTGTTGATTAAATTGCCTCTTATCTTGTAATTCAAAATGTTCTAATAGAAGTAGTTGGTAATGAAAGTATTTAAAACACTCATTCAATTCATTTGAAAGTAATGAAGCTAAAAGGAAAACAAAAAAAGAACGTCTTAGTAGAAAAATCCAAATGCAGAAAAAATTGTTTAATTGAAAATGATGTTTTTACATGAAAATAATCTACATTTTTTTTAACTCAAGGAAAAGTGTACCCATTTCCACACATGAGATGTACCGTTAAATTATTTTCAAGAGTTTCTTTGTGTCTCTCTAGGGCCTGCAAGCATTCGACCAATGAAAAATATCACAGCAATAGCAGGACGGGACACGTACATCCACTGCCGTGTGATTGGCTATCCGTATTACTCCATCAAATGGTACAAGAACTCTAATCTGCTTCCTTTCAACCATCGCCAAGTGGCATTTGAGAACAATGGCACTCTAAAACTCTCGGATGTGCAAAAGGAAGTGGATGAGGGAGAGTACACGTGCAATGTGCTGGTTCAACCACAGCTCTCCACCAGCCAGAGTGTCCACGTGACAGTCAAAGGTAAGGCTGTTCTTCCTATCCTCACGCAGCTTGCCATTACTCAGCTCTTTCCCCAGAGCCACGAATTGGGGGGGTGGGGGGGGGCTAAGAAGCTGCATATCTTCAGTAGGACAGCTACAAAGACAAGAATGATAGAGCACGTCAGGTGTTCTGACCCCTTTACTCCTGCATCTGCACAAGACCTGTGGTTGGTGTAATTTTCTCTTCATATGGATATTTGGTTTGGTTCTCCAGAGGATATGCGTTATCAGTATCACCATAGAAAAAAATAGACATCACTGGCTTGGTTACCTAGGTGTCTGACACATCATTTTAAAACACATACAGATGTTCCTCCACTTGTGATGGGGAAATGTCCCAATAAACTCACTGTAAGTTATATACAGTAAGTCAAAAATGTTATATATCTCCCTTAACAAACATCGTAGCTTAGTCTAGCGTACCTGAAATATGCTCAGAATACTTAACATTAGTCTACAGTTGGGCAAAACCATCCAATGGAAATCCAACTGTATAATAAAGTGTTGAGTAGATCATGTAATTTATTGAATACTGTACTGAAAATGAAGAACAGGGGGGATTGTATGGGTTAAGAATGGTTGTCATTTTTGATTGTTTACCCTCCTGACCACTGGCTGACTAGGAGCTGTGGTTCATTCGCTGTTGCTGCCCGGCATCCTGACAGAGTATTTACTGCATACCATCAGTTCTGGGGGAAAAGCAAGATCTAAAATTCAAAGTACAGTTTCTACAGAGTGCACACATCTTCCTTCCACACCATCATGAAGTGGAAAAAATAGAAGCTAATGCATTCTAATTTGGGCACCATCTGAATCTTTCTTTCCCTCAAAACTCCTAAAGTAAGTTCCTTTAGAATCCAGCCAGAAGAGATTTTCTGTAATGGATAAGGGCTTCAAACAATCTTCTCATCATGAATAGTTGAATAGGTCAAAACAATATAGGAATTGTATGATTAAAGGAACCCACAGAAAAATTTCTTGACTTTTAAGTGATTCTTTACATCATGGAATCTAACCATCAGGATGAACTTTAGGGGTCATGCAGCTCAACCACAATTTCCTTATCAGTAAAAACTAGTAATATGACAAGACCCACCCCAGGACACACAGCTTTGTAGTGGAAGACCCTTACAAGAAGGTATCTCTTCTGTCCCCCAAGTCAGTTTCTTGAGCTGAACATAAAATGAAAATTTTCAATTATGTAGGTAATCTACATGAAGCAGGTCATGAAAATAACTCTAAAATATTATGAAACAATTTCAAAATTATGTAGCAATAGCTTTCTACATGCTAAGCTGTCTGGGCTGTCCCTACATACCAATAATTGTCTTTTAATGTCATGTGTGCAAAGTTGCATAGGTTTTCCACGGTCTTCCCCAACCTTTTTCTCCCCACAAACTTCTTTAGTTTACCTTTTCAAGATGCATATAAAGACACACACACATGCATGCACGTACACACATGCATGCATACATACAATCTATGTAATATGTATTATATGTCATATAACATGTATAATGTATTAGATACACTTGCACATAAATATTTTTGAGTCTTTTAAAAACAGTTACATATCTTAAGAATTTTCTCAAATCATTAGAATTTCTAGGTAAATCAGACCATAATAGCTATATAAAAGTTCATTTTGTGGTTGTATTTATTTCTGTACCATTTATGAAACATCTGCTTGATGCTAGGTTTTACTCTAGGCATTGAGGAAAAAGGATGAAGAAGGTAGACAAGCTTCTTTCCCTGTGGAGCTTTCATCCAATCAAGAGAGACAAACAGTAAACAAACAAAACAAGTGAATAAATCAGAAAATATTTTCTACTATTCAGTACTATGCAAAGATTTTAAACATGGTGATATCTTAAAGATTAGCTGCACTGGAAAATTAGAAGTTGTATTAAAAAATGTTTGTTACTCTGCTACCTTAAAATTCATCAGTCTATAATGCCCTTAGAATGAATGTCATATCCATACATTGTTTTGTAACAGGATAAGCCGATCATTTGAAAATTACTGGTTTGCTGAGTTACGTGGATCTTTAAAACATTGACAGAATTTATTGAGTAAAATCGAAGTATCACCATAGTCTCATCAGAAAAGTCTTTAAGCATTGGGAAGCTGAGAGGCTCATAACAACAGACACAAGTTTTACAAAATTCTACTTTTGTGCTTGAAAGTTTGAATTTCATTATTTGCAACAAACACAATCAGTTGTGATCATAGAGAGCAAGGCTTGTACCTTTTTTCCCCCCTAGGACAATGTCTGCCAGATGCACACGCCTGAATACCTATCGTTTTTAGGTAGTCATTCTTTCAAGATACAAGAGAATTCCATGAAAAGAGTGGCTAGTTAAGCTTGTAACTCAAACAAGTACATAGGTATTTTGCTTCAAGACAGCAAACAGAAGTGCTTTGGGCGTTCTTCCCATTTTGTTACACAGAGCATAGAACACTGAAAATGATGTGAACTCAGAGTTTAAGTTTTATTTAAAATTATTATTTTTATGGCTTCATCAAGTGTTTTTAAATGAAACTGGTTTTATTACTCAGCGATTAGAAACGACAAATACCCACCATTTGCTTCAATGTGGATGGAACTGGAGGGTATTATGCTGAGTGAAATAAGTCAATCGGAGAGGGACAAGCAGTGTATGTTCTCATTCATTTGGGGAATATAAATAATAGTGAAAGGGAATATAAAGGAAGGGAGAAGAAATGTTGGGAAATATCAGGAAGGGAGACAGAACATAAAGACTCCTAACTCGGGGAAACGAACTAGGGGTGGTGGAAGGGGGGAGGAGGGCGGGTGTTGGAGGGGAATGGGTGACGGGCACTGAGGTGGACACTTGACGGGATGAGCACTGGGTGTTTTTCTGTATGTTGGTAAATTGAACACCAATAAAAATTAATTTAAAAAAATAAAAAAAAAAATTAGAATTGTGTGATGGTAAAAAACACGGTGATGACTTGCACATTTTGGTATCACAGCCATGATTTGTGCTAAGGCCCCAGCAGTTTTACCCATTGTTATTTTTGTGTATCTATCCAGATGTCAAGCCAATGAGAAAAGTAAATAATATCTCAGTGTTACAATGAAAATGGTTATCTTCTTACAAACCCCTGAAAATATTTTCAGAAGCTCTTAAGGGTCTCAGACTACATTTAGAAAATATCTATTCCAGTGCTAAACATTTCAATTATTTCTAAGGTTTAACGATTTTGGATAATGTGTCAAATGAATTTCTCCATGCATTTCTCTTTATCTACTTGTAAGATGATTTCTTTCAGGAAAAGTTGCCAGAAGTTATGATTGTTAGATAAATGGATACAAATATTTTAAAGTTTAGAAAAAAAAATGAATTCAAACAAAAATCATTTGAATTATTCACTTTTATTTTAAAAATCTTCTAGACCGGCATAAATCAGTGTATTAACCTTGATCCTTTTGATTTTAAGTGGCAGAAACCAACTCCAACTAGCTTACACCCAAAAGGAGAATTTATTGGCTCTTATAACCAAAGTATCCATCATTTTAGGGAACAATTTAATCAGATAGTTTTGTTTTCAAAACTTCTAAATGTGTATTCATTTTACATAGTAAAATGTACTCAATAAAGAAAGGCCCCCAAGCCGATCAGCACCTCAGAAAATAAATTCTATCCAAATAAACCAAATCCAGGGATGAGAAGACTCATGTTAGACTGTGGAAGCCAATCAGAGACCACTGATAGAAAGTGTGAGGGAGGTGGCCTGGGGAGCTCACTCGGTGAAGCATCTGCCCTTGGCTCAGGGCATGATCTCAGGGTCCTGGAATCGAGCCCTGCATCAGGCTCCCTGCTCAGTGGGGCATCTGCATCTCCCTCTCCTTCTGCCCCTCCTCACCACTTGTGTTCTCTTTCTGTCTCAAATAAAATCTCTAAAGGAAAAAAAAAAAAAAGAAAGAAAATGTGAAGGAAAGGGCCAGATGGAAGGAGGATGTCAGGTGAATCAACCAAATCAGACAGACAAGTAGAAAGCCCTCTAAATGCAAGATGACATTGAAACCGAGCAGATCCCTATGAAACCTACAATGACCAAAGGAGCAAAGCTAGAGACATCCCTGGAAGTCTCTAGCAGTAGCCTTCTAGGTGACAGGTTACATCTTTCCATGGAGCCCACTTTATGGGAATACCACACAATAACAAAAATTTGATTGGAAAGACTTTAACGATGGGTTTGCCAAGAAGCCTGGAATTCTGAACTTGCCAAAAACTGTGTTCAGTTGGTGTTGATGAGATGTCTATAATTTTTTTCTGCAGATATCTGGGCAGAGGAGAGAGCATATCCTTTTGGAAAATCTTTGCTTCAAAAAATGTTTTAAAAGGAGCATTTTCTGGGGGTTCCTGGGTGGCTTAGTGGTTGAGCATCTGCCTTTGGCTCAGGGCATGATCCCGGAGTCCTGGGATTGAGTCCCACATCGGGCTCCCCGCAGGGAGCCTGCTTCTCCCTCTGCCTGTGTCTCTGCCTCTCTGTCTGTGTCTCTCGTGAATAAATAAATCATCTTTTTTTTAAAGGAACATTTTCTAAACTAAATACAGTTGTTGGCTCTCAGTACTGCAGAGTATTCTATCTTACATTTATTTAATTTCATCTTTTCTGTGTTGACAGATGAAACTGTAGACACCTAAAGAGGAAATTGCAGGCTAAATGGGCAGCATTAACCCTGTGTAAGCATGTGTGGGACTTCCCAGGTGACAAAAAATAGTCTGGGTTCCTGTATATCACCTGACATCACCTTTTTATTTACTGATTCATCGGTCATAGTTCCCATCTTTGCCCCCTAGCAAAGATAATCGAGTAATTCAGCTTAAGATACCACTTCCATTTCTTGCTTAAGATGACTTTTAACTTTTAACTTATACACCATGAATAATTTTAGCCTTTACTCAGATGTCGTTAGAAAGGTTGTAACCAGAATGACTTCTGAACATACACATTTGAATTTTAAAATGTTTTGAGATGAAATATGCAAATTAAGCCACACTCCAGTGGTCGGGATTGTAGTCTATCCATGCTTTTAAAAAATTAATAACCCTTACTGATTTCAATTATGATAAAGATTATGATAAGGGAAGAGATAAGAAATCAACTGAATTAGAGGAGAAGACGGATTTTTTTTTCCTTTCTCTGCGAATCAGGGTGGGAAGGCTGTCTGTTCTTATAATATTTATATAAATAGAGCTCGATTACTTTTCTTGTGAGACTGTGCAGTGAATATTTTATTTAGATAATTTCAGAATAGTAAATACGATGGCTCATAAGTTGGCTTCCTTGGAAAGTGGACTCACTCATTTCCGTCAGTAATGCCACAAAGGGCGGGGGGACACCCTTTTCATCTCGTGACCAGGGGGTTCTCTGTTAACACTAAATGCTGCACTGTTTGTGTGTGAGTTTATATGTAAGTGTGTGTGAGTGTGTATATATTAGACTATATTTGGAAACAATTCTATTTTCCAGTTGTGTCTTTTTTGCTAATAGTCTTGGCCCTTTGCTTATTTTGTAGCAAAAAAAAAAAAAAAAAAAAACCTTCAAAGATCGATTTAAATACCCTGTTAATTATTGATAATGCCTAAACCTTAAGCAGTTCTGAGTTATATTAACCAATCAGAAGCATAATTGTGCTGCTTTCAAACCAGTTGGGAGAAATGAAAGTCAAAATCCCCTTTTTTTTTACTTTATTTCAATTTAACAAGCAGGGTTATATTTAACACATTTCAGAGCATTTTTTCCCTCATTTTAGGTGCCATATTGAACTTGAGTGGTGCCTAATTGAGTGTTTTAATTGCTAGGGACCAGCACTGCCAGGAAAGTTAATTGGCTGCTACATAAAAATGTCACCTTCTATTTATATTTATATAAAACTTTATAGTTTACAAACACTTTCATATGTGTGACCTTAATTAATGCTCACAGTGACTCTGCCATGTAGATAAAGGATAAGCAGGAAAACAGAATTAAGAGCAAGCAGGAGGCTTGCTCAGAGATGTCCAGTAACGTATTCAGGATTCAAATACACATCTTTGGATCCCAATACCACCCTGTAGTGTGTTTTAGAAAAGCAATCTGCATTGCAGTGGGAAGCCAGGAGGGAAGTGAGGAGAAATTAAGGCAAAGAACACAGGAAGCAGGCTGCTTAAAAAGTTAAGAAAAAAGGATTATGTAAAAAAAAAAAAAAGGGTGTGAGGCTACTGAGAGCTTCATTTAAGAAAGGGAATGAGACCGAGTGACACTGATGAGAAGTAAAAGGGGAAATGGATTTGGAAAATGAGGGTCGGGGAGGACCCAGGGCCACTTCAGAAGTCCTGGTCTGGGTGATGGAGAGCCTGAGACAGGGAACCTATGGTGTTAGTGGCTTGGATGAGGTGTATGGAAGGTAGGGTTTGGTTGAAAGCATCAGGATCAGCATTCTGGATCCAGACCATGAAAACTCTGAAATACAGACTTGGAGAGATCACATTAGTAGAGAGAGGCAGTCGACACTATAGGTAGTCAAGAGTGTCTGAGAAGCATCAAGCTTTTGGAATTATTTTTCGTGAGTTTTTTAAATAAATGTTTGCCAGTAATGAGATGAGATGATGATGCTCGAAACACAGCAAGAGCGATCACAAACATCAGCTCCTTCATATTTCATTTCAGCACAGTACTTGTAGTGTTTTCCCTTCCTGACTTAACATGCAGCTTTCTCATGCCTGATTCCAAACCGAGGGAAGAATTAGGTGTCATTGGCAGCGTTTCCGACTAAACCGTAGGGACCCTTTGTGTTCTGCTGCCTGACAGGGATGAGCCTCTGCACAATCTGACATGCAGATCCTGCCTCCGGTGTGGCTCTTTATCGAACGCTGCACCTGCTCTGTGACTGTGGCAGCCTGGCAGTGTGGCCGTGGCTGCAGCTGGGGAGGTGAACGCTGAATTAAAAATAGGGCTCCGTGCCCTTCTCTCAGTGAGCGGCCAGGAGCATTGCGGCCTAACGATATCATTCTTCAGGAGCTCCTGACAGCTGATGTTGCTTGGCCTGGGCAGAGACAGAGCTCTGTGCACAGAGGCAACTCTGGCAGCGCCACCCAATCCCCCTTCCCATTGCCGACTCTTGCTCCTTTGCTGTACCAGCTAGAGCACCACCAGCCTCCCTGCTGTTCCAACCAGGCCCAGAACCTCCCTCTGCCGGGGATGATGTTCCTTTCTCTTGGTCCCTTACACCTGTTCCTTCAGTCACTGATAGTACTGTTTGTAGAAAATGTGGCGTTTCAAGCTAGTTTTCTCCTTCAAGTGCCACCTTAAAGTTGAGCGGTGTTTAACTTAGGGTCCTGTTTGCTGGGTCTTGTGTGGCCATGAACTGTAGTCACTCACAAAATGTTTGTATTGACTTTCAGCAACTACGTAGGGAAGGTATCGTTCCTATTATGAATAATGTGGAAGGAAACAGATCTAGTAAAGGAATGTAGGGGAAGACGTTAAATGTGTAATCCTTTTGTGGGACTTTATGATTTCAACTGGGAATTTAGACTCTCTAGGTTAATTTAATATTCCAATGTGACAGAGGAAGGCTGATGAGATGGAGGACTTGCACCACCCTTGCTTGCTGAAATACCACCCTTCCTTGCTGATTGATGGGTCCAATGGCTGCATTTACTCCCCTGGCTGAGGATTCATGCTCTCACTCTCGAGCTCCTACAAGAGAGAACTGCTTTGCTTTCATTAGGATGTCAGAATTGAGCTCCGAAATCCACTTGAGTGTCTTCTTCAGATGGGTCTGTCCTGGAGGTAGAAGACCTTGTAATTCCCCTCTAATTCTGGAAAATTAAGCTGGTACCTTTCTTCAAGGAAAACTTTCATTAATTAAAAAAAAAAAATACCCCACATTGTTTTTCTCTAGGTAGAGGAAAAGAAGAAGATTGTGTATTGGATTTATTTTGAAGTGAAAGAATGCTGGTTTTTACTCAGTTAAAATTATGATAGTAGGAGAAATCACATTTTGCAATACTTGTGCTTGTTAAACATGGGAACTCGGAGAGGGAAATAATTAAGTAGAGATGAGAAAAAAAGAATGACAAAAATTATTGCACTTCTGCTGCCTAACCCACAATCAATCTCTTTGCAAATATGCACACTTGTGTGCACACCCATGCACACACGCATAGATAAAGACCCTCAGGGAGTGCTTAAGCAATAATGTTCTGATGATATTCTAAGTAAGAAAAAAAAAACCTTTTTTCAATGATCCAAAATCATACAGTAGGATCTTTTATGTAGATTGGCATATAACACAACTATACATGTTTGTGCACATGTGATAAATGACATAAATGCTATTTGTGTATTTTACTTACATGTAACTGTAAAATATATTCATGGGTTAAAGTCATGTGCAAATAAATATTTATGTGTATTATATTCATATATAGATAGACATAAATGAATATATGAGAGATGCCAATATAGCATGAAGAGACGGTACAAAGAGCCAGAGGGTATAAATGAATGTAGAGTTCACGTACATGAGACTACCATGTAATACTTGCCTTGCCCTAGACTGTACCTGAATTTTTCTAGACTCTGTCTGCACACGGTCTGTGCATACCCCACTCCAAGCTCTGAGCCCATCCTGATTCATGATCACCACACAGCTCTTCCTCTTGTTGGATGCAAATCTGCCTTCTCTAGCTATCCCCTTTCTCCCTGGTCACATTACTCCCTCCAGGGAAGCACTGGACAACTCTCCTCTTTTTCCATTAAGCTCCCAAAGGAGTAGAACAGTGAGTCATTGCCTTCCAGCTAACCATCTCTCACATCCCTGGGAGAGAAGACAGGTGTGTCTGTCTCCTTTCAGAGAAACCCATCTTTCTAGGCATTTTTTTCCTTTTTTTAAAAAATTTTTACTTAAATTCATTTTAATTAACATATAGTGTATTATTAGTTTCAGAGGTAGAGCTTAGTTATTCATCAGTTGCATGTTAACACCCAGTGCTCATTGAATCAAGTGCCTTCCTTCATGCCCAGCACCCAGTTACCCCATCTCCCCACCACACTCTTATCCAGTGGCCCTCAGTTTATTACCACACTCCTATCCAGTGGCCCTCAGTTTATTACCTAAACTCTAAGTTCAGAGTCTCTTATGGTTTGCCTCCCTCTCTGTTTTCATCTTATTTTATTTTTCCTTTCCATCCCCTATGTTCATCTGTTTTGTTTCTTAAATTCCACATCTGTGTGAAGTCATATGATAATTGTCTTCCTCCTATTGACTTATTTCCCTCAGCATGATACCCTCTATTTCTTTCCACATCATTGCAAATGGAAAGATTTCATTCTTTCTGATGGCTGAGTAATATTACATTATATAAATATACAACATCATCTTTATCCATTCATCTGTCAAGGGACATCTGGGCTCTTTCCACAGTTGGGCTATCGTGGACTTTGCTGCTGTGAACATTGGGGTGTATGTTCCTTCGAATCACTATGTTTGTATCCTTTGGATAAATACCTAATGGTGCATGGTAGATTTTTTTCTTTCTTTTTTTTTTAATTTTTATTTATTTATGATAGTCACACAGAGAGAGAGAGAGAGGCAGAGACACAGGCAGAGGGAGAGGCAGGCTCCATGCACCGGGGGCCCGACATGGGATTCGATCCCGGGTCTCCAGGACCGCGCCCTGGGCCAAAGGCAGGCGCCAAACCGCTGTGCCACCCAGGGATCCCATTTTTTCCCCATTTCTTCAACTCTTGGTTTTCTGTAGCCTTTTGTTTTACAATGTTGAATGAATCCAATTTCTATTAGTGTATGTGTATGACTTTTGAAACATGTCTAACACCTGTGTGTTTATTTTAATTAATCTTATGTCAAAAGTTATTTTAGATATTAGTTATATCGATAGTCCCATAGTTTCCATTTATTCTCTATTTCCTGTTCTCTACCTTTCCTCTGTACCAGATAGACTCATTCAAGGACTAATAGTTAGGTTTACAATATGTGTTTATACTAAATGGTCATCAATATATTTCTCATCATATTTCCACACACATGAGGTTCTTTGTCCTAATTATTCAATTCAGTCACAGAATTTGTTAATTTATTCAAGAAAGAACTAGTTGCTTGTTATGTGTATTAATCTAAGCATGGGCACAAAATATCCTGGTTCTACAGACCTGAGTTTTTCAAGGTGTCTAGGAATGATAACAACACCTGGAAGATTTCACTCCGCATCATTCACTCAAAGACTCAGAACATGTTAGTGCTAAAACTCATCTAGTCTGAATCCTCACCATGAAGAAATTGAAAAAGTTGCGGAGAGTGCACAGTTCCATAGCTGGCCTGACTGCACGGACAGCAGTCTATGTAATCAGTTCTGCAAATTTATACTGATGTGAATATTGTGTGGATGGAATACAGAGGGACAAATATACTATTTGTCTCTTTTAGGCAATTAATGATATTGCTCCTTCATTACATCGCTAATTCAGTGCCCTGAAATTTATCAAACTAACTTAATTGACTTAGGGCTTAATTAAAATAGTGTAACTGCCTTTTTATACCCTTGTTTCACTATGACGTATTTCAGTATTTTTTTTTAAGAGGGAGGGAGAGAGAATCCCAAGCAGGCTCCATGCTCAGTGCAGAGGCTGGCGTGGTTGGGACTCCATCTCGCAAACCCTGAGATCATGACCTGAGCCAAAATCAAGAGTCAGATATTTAACTGACTGAGCCACCCAGGCACCCTGTATTTCAGCATTTTGCTCAAGAAATGCAGCAACTTGAAGTCAGTTATAATTAATAACCAAGCTTCTAAAGAAGGGTGACCTTTTCTGAGTCAGTGTCATGGAAAATACTTCTCAAGTAAATAACATGCTATTACTGACAATCCTTGTAAAAAAGCTACTTGGAAAAATGAGCTAAGTTTTAAAATGAATGCCAGTGCTTTTACGAATCTTTCTTATCCCTGTCATGTAGCCTCACTGTCATCCCCGCTGGTTAGAGTCACATGGCTTTGCTTCCATCGATATAAACACAAAGTAATTGAAGCCCATTTGGATGAGTCTTTTCTCCACCTGGATTAGCAAGACCTGAGCTATGTTTCATTTTCTTTCTTTCTTTTTTTTTTTTTTTTACTCATTTTATTTAAATTCAATTAACCGGTATATAGTATATCATTAGTCTCAGATGTAGAGTTCAATAACTCATCAGTTGCATATAACACCCAGTGTCATTCCATCACGTGCCCTCCTTAATGCCCATCACCCAGTTACTTCCTCCCCCTCCCCCTCTCCCCTCCATCAATCCTCAGTTTGTTTCCTAGATTTAAGAGTCTCTGATGGTTTGTCTCCCTCTATGATATTGTAGGTTGCATTTTCTTGATGCCATGATTTAAATAGCTTTTCTTTTAAATATTAGAGATGCCAGTTAGTTTGGATATGTCAGAAGATGGCTCAGTTTTATACTAAGTGTTCTGTATAAACACATTATTGCGTGGGGGAAAGGGGAAAGTAACCTGGCATCCTCCTCAGTCCAAGGTGACTCTAATTGTTAAATGCAGAAATTCTCATGAATTCTCAAGTTGTTCATCATTTTTTAAATGTTAAAGAAGTGATTCATTTCAGCATGATATGGCTATGGCCATGAATACCTTCCATGAAGAAACATCTCTCATGACTAGGGATGAGAATCTCTTCTGGAAACCATCCAGGTCCTTACACCACAGAACTGGTTGACAACCATTGGTTGACAATAGCAGAAGTGACCCGTGCTTTTTGAAAGTGCTTTTGAAGGAAATGCTGTCACCTTATCAGAGTTAGTTTTAGTGTTTTACCCCCACAAATTCTAAGCAATTTGTCTTTCCTCTTCTTTATGTGCAATTTGTAACTTTCCAGCTGATGGGAACAACAGTTCCTTTTTCTCTTCATTATAATTCTACATTGTGCCTTAAGGATTTTTTTCTTCCTAAGAATGCTTTAATTGTATTTTCTCCCATGGGCTTAATTTGTAATTTTAAACAATTTGGGGAGAAAAAGTTATTTTTCTTACCTATCTACTTATGTTGTCATATTTATGGCTCTATGGGTCTCACAATCTGATCATCCAAAACACTTTGTTTCAAAAATCACTATAGAAGAGATAGTTACTATTGTCCCTGATTTATTCCAAAGTTACACCATGTTTTATGTCAACTGAGCTACTCTGTTGGCTAGTATTCAGCTTAGGGACCTTATACTTTAGGCCTCCACCTGCTAGGAACCCTTTCTCTGGTGCAAGCAGGGTGTGTATATGCTTGGCACTCGTGCATATGTGTGTTATTATTTATATTTGTCATGCTCTCTTGTATTTCTGAATTGAGCCTTTTGGGAGTCCTTGAGCTCTGACTCCAATATTAGCACTGAATTCTTACTCACTTTAGTTCTGTTTGATGTATATTAATGAGCTTATGAATATGCATAACCCCGTATGAAAGACAAAATTTCAGTTCTGGACACTGGCTGAATGTGGGACACCTAAATAAGTACAAACTAACCAACCAACCAACAAATAAACACAGACTTTTTAAAGGTAATGAGCAGTAAATTTTTTTAAGATTTAATTATTTATTTTAGAGAGAGAGAGAGCATGAGCAAGGAGAAACAGAGCAAGAGAGAGAGAGAGAGAGAGAGAGAGAGAAGCAGATTCCCCGCTGGCCATGGAGCCCAATGTTGGGCTCATTCTCACAACCCCTGGGATCACGACTTGAGCCAAAACCAAGAGTTGGGTGCCACTCAGATGCCCCAGAATCTTAAAATTATACTTTCAAACATTTTTTTCCTTGCTTCTATCAATGACAGAATATTTCTATTCTGTAGGAGAATAGGAAGATATTGTCAATCAGATGCATAAGGGTCTTAATAAAGGAGAACCCAGCACACACAATGATTATCCTCTGGTCATAATCTGAAATGAGTAAAAACAACATGGATGGGTGGGTGGATGGATGGATGGATGGTTGCTTGGTTGGGGAGATGGATGGTTGGATGGAGCATATATGGGCAGTTTTACAAATAGATTTGGTTTTGTTATTGACAGTAGATCAATTTTCACTTTTGGTGACGCAAATTCTCGTAGGTTTGGTTCTCCAGGAAGAAAACTCTCTCTCTCTAAGAGAGAGTTTAGTATATAAGGTGTTTATCAAGGAGTACTCCAACAATCAATGCTGTGGAAGGAAAGCAAAGAAGAGGGACTGGGCACAGGGAGGAGATGAGCTGTGGTACAGGCTGGGGACAGACTTAGCATCCCTGCAGGGAGCTCTGGAGAAAGAAGAGTCCTTCAGAACTGTTGCGTTGCGACAGAATTGCCCTCCTTGATCAGTCATTGGAGGTAGGTCACCCCAGAAAGAGCATGTCCCTCGTGAAGTGGATCTCTGCAGCTGGAACAGTCTTCAGAGTGGCTGATAACTGAAGGGTACTACCTGACATCATTCCCAGACTCTGGGGCACACATCTTTTCTTGAAAAAGAATCTGAGCTACATGTCTCCATATGCATCAACTCCTACCACTTACATAGATGCCAAACAGCTAGAGATATGCATCTTAAACACTTTCCCTAAAAATTTTTTCCTTAAATTGCTCCCACTTTCTATAATGACATTAATTCAATATTTCAAATAAGAAATGGAAAGGGGGGCACCTGGGTGGCTCAGTTGGATGGACATCTGTCTGCCTTCAGCTCAGGTCATGATCTTGGGTTCTGGGATCTAGTCATGTGTCTGGCTCTCTGTTCAGTAGGGAGCCATCTTCTTCCTCTCTCTCTGCCCTTCCCTCCATGCTCTCACTCTCCCTATAAATAAATTAGTAAAATCTTTTTTTAAATAGAGAAATGAAAAGGTTCACTGTGTATGATGGTCACCTAACTGAAGTAGACTTTTGTCATCAAAACTATTTGTAAGCCAGAGAACCTCTTTAGTTCTTTGATTCCTGTGATTTCTTTAATTTATTCAGGTAATATATGTGCATTTACTGTTAATGGGCTGGAATTAGTAGGAGAACCTACAGATAAATAACTACTTCATAGCAGCAGGTAGTAGATGTCTTGAAAAGGAAGCAGCACAGGATGAGAAATATTTCAGCTCACTGTGAGAGAGCAGTGGGTAGATGAATAAGGAAAGCACTGATTTCAACATAACACCATCAAAGAAATATGTGTGCATGAGATCTTTTAGAAATAGAGATGATGACATCTACCATTCTGCTAGTGAGGTGGGATGGGAAGTCTGGAGTCAAGAAAAAGTTTCCAAGAGAAACTGAGTTGAGTCTCAAAGGAGCCTGAAGAGGTCTACAAAGTAGCTAACCTATGAGTTGAGTGTTCACGCCGCAAGATGGTAGGGGTGGGAATGAGGTCCAGATGGGGAAGAGGCAGTAATCGGGGAAGGGTAGAGTTCCTTACACTCAGAGTCAATAAGACTGAAACAAAGAATCCCCAGTGGAGGCAAGCAGGATGAGTCAGTATAGAGACAGGCTTCAGATCTTGCGGCGTTTGTTACCTCTGCTTGCTTTCACCATCTAAAAGTGGTGAAATAATGGAGTCAGGAGGGACGTGAGCAGAGGGACTTACAGCTGTGTTTCAAGACATTAATATTGTTGAAGTACGTACATAAGATGGATTGGAATGCAGAAAGATGAAAAAATTAGGAAGCTTCATTAGGTGCAATTGAAAAAGTTTTAATAAAAGGTGGTGGTTGTGTGTTTGGAAGAAAAGGAGCCAGAGCAGGAGATATTGAGAAATGAAGTAGAAGAGACATAGCAGCCCACTGCTAGTGGCTGGAGAGAAGACAAATGCACAACTAGCAAGGCTTTTATTTTTTCTGAGCTTCTTGCAGTGAGGAGGTTTTTAGACAGAAAGAGAATGTGAAAGATGAAGCTTAGATTAATGGAAAACTCGTATGTTTGGTTCGGGATTTGAGATGCTTATGGGACATCAAGATGAAGAGAGTAGCAGACAACTAAACAATCAGGCATGAAGCTTGAGAAGGAGCTTTTGGTTGATTGGTAGATTGGGGAATCAGTGGCATGGAGCTGACATCGGAGTGGAGGGGTAGGTACATCAGGGAAATAGGAACGAAGGCCAGGACGGGGCATCAAGAAATGAGGTTTCTACCAGCATAGAATCAGTAGGGGGCACATGGCTGAACTACTTACTTCAGGTTTTTAACCTCCTTTCTGGTTTGTTGTATGAATTTTTCCAATGAATGAGGCACCCACCCTCACATCATTTTGCCGTGGGATCTGTGAACTCATAAACTTTTATAAAACACTCATCTGTTTATAAACACCCATAAGAGGCAGAGGTTGTGGCAACATTTATTATTCCTGAGAATATATTACTGGTTCATTTAATTAGCTTAAAAATAATTTCAAATTATATTTACCATACCAATAATTGAATAAACCTAATTCTAATTCTATACAGATGTATCTGTCTCTCTTGCCTCATGCCGGTCCTTCTCCAGCAGACACAGGTTTAGGACCAGCAACGTAATTCATGGTGATTCAGGAGCTGCTCTGGCTCAAAAGATCAAGCTCACATAGCAGTTCTCGACTGGCCCAGATGGCCATGCCTAAATAAGCAAGGCTAGGTCTAACTTTATCTACCCAACTCACCCTGCCAGTAGGAGGAGAGATGGCTCAATGGGACTTCAAGTTAGAAGTCCTGAGCTCTTACACTAATCAAACTGTGAAACAGAGCCTCACCTTTGTCCTTATCATCTTGTTATTATTATGTCCTGGATATATTTCCCTTTCTGTTCACAAATTCAGGCTTGTCTAATGTTCAGAGTATAAACACAAGTTCATTGTCACCTCTAAAAGGTATTTTCAAAAACTGTTATGCGGTTAAGATGTACGAGGCACTGTTCTTTCCACTAATTGTGGTAAGTATAGGTAGACTCAATACATCTCCTGCCTCTTTGGTCACTCTACGTAAGGAAATAGGCATGTGCACAGACTGCTATACTCATACTCACATGCCATCCATCCTGTGATACTTTCCACTGTACAATCTTGAACAGCAGGCTCTTGGAATGGGTAGAAGAGAGTTTAATCATGTTGTGATAACAGAGTAGAGAACTATACAGCATAGGGCTAGTAATTGACAATTTGGGAATCTAAAGCATGTTGTAAAGTAGCAGAATTGGACAAATAACTGGTCTTATGGGTGGAGAGACAGATGAATGATGTGCTCAACTCACAAGCCACACATGCTCATCAGCCTGATGATTTTAGAGCACAGCGTCCATTTCAGTGGACAGAATAGGGCTGTAAGCCTGTGAGGGTCCTGGGTATATCCAGTGGAGGACAGGCACCGAAGATGCATGTGTAATTGGAACTGAACTCTGAGAAATCAGCCATGGGATTTGCATTCCCATAATGGATACTATTCACAGATACAATTTTTGGAGACTTTGGGAAGCAGGCAAGATATAAAACAGGAAAACTTCTTGAAGGATAAAAAGAGAGAGCTTGTTGGATGGAATGGGGAAAAGGGAATTGGGAAGATGAGAATACCCATTGCTGTAACCCAGAAGACTGGCTTGAGGCAGGCTCCTTGAGAAGTCTGAGATCAGGAGCTATCAACCAGAGGACTGTGTGGAGCCCCAAGGCGTTGAAGTACCATCAGAGAAGAGATGACAAATGTGGAGTTAATGAAATTATATATGGTGGTACAAACACAGCCCCTGTGTGTGTCAACATCCATGTAATGTATTTGACTTTTCCCAGTGGGCTCTGGGACAAAAAAAAAAAAAAAAAAGGTAGAAAGAGGAAAGAGAGCAATGCAAACTGAGCATCTTCTGTGCACCCCTAGGCCCTATGCCTGAGTGTTATGTGAAGCCCCCACCAACACTCATGAATTATGTTCCTTGTCATCACTTTACGCAGGAAGAAATCAAATTGCGGACTTAGAGAAAGTGGATGAAGTAAACACTGCAAATTACCCAAGTTTGGCTGACACCCAACCCATGTTTCTTTTCTATGTCATACTTCCCCCTGGGAAGAAATAAAAGCTCTTTTTCCCCCCCTGTGAAGAATATACAATTAATTCTTGAGAGACAACACATAGAAATGTATTACCCTGAGTTAACATTCTTGTTAAGGGTTTAGAAAGAGATAGAGTAGAAACTAACGTTTGGCTGCATTCATAGTTCCCAACTGCCTAGGAGAGAGGAGCCCCACAAGCAAAGGGAAATGAAATCAGCGAACCTGGTCATTAGTGACATTTAGCAGATATTTACATGCTTCATGTAGGAAGGTTAAGTCCCAACCTGTTGTAGGTCACATTCCAGATTTCTGCTCCTGTGATATTACAAGCCTTCGCTGTCAACAAGATTCAGAGGATTTACCTTAAGAGGTGTACTAATGAACCATATAAAGGGAGCAGTGTGACTTTACCAAAGTTTTTACAAGCGTTTTTTGAATCACTTGGTTTACTTTTTGCCTTCAATTCTATAACTTAACGAATGTAAAATATACAATTTGGGGACCTTTAAGAAAATTTAAGGGGCACGTAGGGTGGCTCAGTGGTTTAAGCATCTGCCTTCGGCTCAGGTCATGATCTCAAGGTTCTGGGTTCCACCCCCATATAGGGTTTCTTGCTCAGCAGGGAGTCTCCCTCTGCCCTTCCCCCTTGCTCCTGCTCTCTGTCCCTCTCAAATAAATTAATTAATTAAATATTTATTTATTTTTTTTATTTTTATTTATTTATGATAGTCACAGAGAGAGAGAGAAAGGCAGAGACACAGGCGGAGGAAGAAGCAGGCTCCATGCACCGGGAGCCTGATGTAGGATTCGATCCCAGGTCTCCAGGATCGCGCCCTGGGCCAAAGGCAGGCGCCAAACCGCTGCGCCACCCAGGGATCCCTTAATTAAATATTTAAAAAAAGAAAATATAATCAATGTATACACCAGACATGTGTTTATGGCTAAAGTGCTGGAGATAGTGAGATGAAAAGTGATATAATCCACAAATCTGTCTGATGGCTTAATCTCCATTTTAAAAGGTGCATCCTGATGTAATGTGGCAAGAAAAACAACAAATAACAAACTTGATTCTGACATTATCCTGGGAAAATGACTTTTCCCTCTAACTGAATCCTTTTTTTTTAATCATGGAAATCTTTATTTCGGATAGTTTTTTTTTTCCTTAAATATATTTTAAAATATTTTATTATTTTCCTTTATAGTGACACCCCTCAGTGTTTTATGTTACTAATGTTAAATTACATTTCTGCATGATATATAGCCATTAACAGAGTTTCATAGATTTTATGGTCATATGTGGAATAAAAGAAACTGGGCAGAGGACCATAGGGGAAGGGAAGGAAAACTGAATGGGAAGTCATCAGAGAAGGAGAAAAACCATGAGAGACTCTTCACTCTAGGAAACAAACTGAAGATTGGTGGAGGGGAGGTGGGTGAGGAGATGGGGTCACTGGGTGATGGGCGTGAAGGAGGACCGTTGATGCCATGAGCACTAGGTGTTATATGCAGCTAAGAAATTATTAAACACTACATTTGAAATGAATGATGTACTATATGTTGCCTAGTTGAAATTAAATAAGAGAAATTCCATACAGGAATTAAAAGTGCATTTACACATGAAAATTGCAATAATATAGTATCCTATATTTATTTGCTCATATATTTACTCTCACCAGAGAACCGCATACTTTCATATGGCCTTGTGTTATATAGCCTAGGGTCCTTTCATTTCAACTTGAAATAGTTCCTTTAGCATCTCTTATAGGGCAGCCCCAGTGGTGAACTCCCTCTGTTTTGTTTTTCTATGAAAATCTGTCTCTTCTCAATTTTTGAATTACAGTTTTGCTGGATGCAGTATTCTTGACTGGCTGCATTTTCTTCTATTAACTTTTTTTTAAAGATTTTATTTATTTATTTGAGAGAGAGAGAGAGAGAGAACAAAAGCAAAGGAGCAGCAAAAGGAGAGGGAAAAGTTGAGCAGGGAGCCAGATACAACATGGGGCTGGATCCCAGGACTTTGAGATTATGACCTGAGCCAAAGGCAGATGCTTAACTGACTCAGCTATGCATGTGCCTTTCGGCTGGCTGTATTTTAAAATATTTCAGATATATATTTTTCCATATAATACATTCACTATAACTTATGATTTGGAGTATATAACTAGACACTTAATTACATACTGTGATTATGTATTAATTGTGAACATGCTGGCGGTTAAGGGCAGTGTCTCCCAGCTGCTGTGCATGTTGTGTTCTTGGGTCTACTCTTTATAAGGTTTACGCCTGGTCACTTGCCCTCTTATTTGCTAACTGTGCCTTCTCACTGAGCCTGCCTGAGTATGTCTGCATTCTTGGCATCTGGTTTAGGCTAAGAATGAGACAGCTGAGTGTTGTGATAGTTTAAAACACAGTGTTGAATGGAAGGACTGTCCTTTGAGCAGCACAGGTGAGAGTGAGCACATGGGCTTTCTAGTGCTTGTTTTCACTGCCTTGGAGATGGCGTCTTTAGGCTTGGCTCTTCAGGAGTGTTTTTCTATGTTTCAAGTTTCTGAAACGTACTCGAGGGACTACAGTTATATCCCTTAGAGTTCTGTAAACCAATGAAGTCCAGAAATTTTGAAATGATAATTGTTTCTGTTTTCTTTTTAAATCACGATTATTCTTGGGGTGTCTGGGTGGCTCAGCCGGTTAAGCATCCAACTCTTGACTTTGACTGAGGTCATGATTTCAGGGTTCTGAGACTGAGCCTCATGGTTGGCTCCATGCTGAGCATGGAGCCTGCTTAAGATTCTCCCTCTCTCTCTCTCTATCTGCCCCTCCCCGTAACTCATGTGCACCCACTAAATAAATAAATAAATAAATAATCAATCAATCAATCAATCAATCAATCAATCCTTGGTAGCTACTTCTTGTTTCTGTTCTTGAAAGTAACATGCACCTGATCTCCCTATTCTAGAACTTTCTTTTGCTCTAAAAGTAGACAGTTTTATAATTAATAATCAGTGTACATCCTACATATTGTGTTCTTATTAAATAGATTGAGAATATGCTAGGTCTTTCTTTCTTGAGCTGGGAAATAGAAAGTATGTCCTTATATTTGTCTTCTCCCTATTATAACTGGTAGAAATGGAGTCCTTTCCCTTGCCAATTCATCTTTCAACTTAACTGTTTTGTTTTTTTCCTCACCTTAAAAGCTCATAAAATAAAGCCAACACTAAGCAATGGATTCGTTGCTTGCAAGTGTCCTTGGAAGTTCCTGAACTCCCTGCTAACTTGTTCACACCTCACAGAAACCCCTTTCTTCTACCAATAAGGAAATGGAGGGGACACAGAGGGGAGTTAAAGACTTTAGTTAGTAGCATAGCTGGACTTAACCCAGGTAGTCTGGGTCCGAAGTTATTATCTTAAAAGAAATATGATTTACAATTCAGATAGCCAGTAAGTTCCTAGGTTTGTCTGAGGAGACTGACAATAAGTTTTGATGAGTAAGGAACCAAACAAGAGGAAATTTAGTTACTTTTTTATTTAAAAAAGGATAGTTTATTCAGTGTTAATAATATGTATACCAGTAGTAAACATTTATGCCATTTGGGGCAACATTTAGAGAAACCCAAGCACTTTGCTACAAATTGTCACTTTCCCTGCCTAATATCAACTATGAATAACCACGGCCTAATCCAACCTGATCTTTTCTACCAGCACCAGGTAGCACCACAACCCAAGATCTTTTTCTCCCGGTGTCAGATCAATGCAATCAATGCACTGCAGATTCAAAGCTCTAAATTTGCATGGAGAATCGCTGTCAGCAGTTTTGACATTGAATGCACTGGCACCTTAAACTTTTTTTTTGTTGGTTGGTTTGTTGGTTTCTTTGGTAAGACCTGACTTGAGCCATCTATTCACTAGTCTTTCTAACAGGCTGTATTTGCAATTCTGTGTCCTAGCTCCTATGCCTTTGAAAGCATATAGTAGTAGTAATAATAATATTAAATAGCAGAATAGCCACAGATCTGCTCTGTTGACATCTGCTGCTGCCTATGACTATGTATGAAAGCTCCACTGGGCAGAGACTGATATATTATGTTCATTGCTGTGTGCCTAGCACACACAGTGTCATCAAGCACGTACCAGGAGCTCAATGAATGGTTTCCATTCAGATGTGTCACAGGTTGATCGCTTACATCTCCCCCAAGTTGATAATTGAAATGTACTTACAATTGATATAGTGAACAAATTCTGTAGATATCCTTCTATTTAATAATTTCCTTCTATAAAATCAGCTGGTATAATAATTGGTTCATATTAAGTTATTGCATGGTTAATAATCTCAGTTTACAACCTTGCACCTTTCCAAGTCTATGAAATAAAATTGGGAAGATCTGAGCTCTCACTCTTTAGTGGACTAGTTTTATGGCCAAAGGCAAAGTAATATCTTTGAGAATTAGTTTCTCCATCTGCAAAGTGACCCTGTGCATAATAACCCCCTAGGGCTGATAGGAAGAGCATATCGATAACTCACCCATGACCCCACAACCAATAAGTAACAAAGGTAGGATTCAAAGTTGGCTTCTCTGGCTCCAATTTAACAGTTTATGACTCTGAAAACCTGTGAGAACATCTAGGAAGTTATTGAAGAAGAGTGGTCCTGAGGCAAGAAGGTAAACAGCAGTTTATCAGGGAAATTAAATCAGAAAAGAGCTTTCCAGACTGGGCTTGGCTGTGTCCATGGCTGGCCAAGTTGAAGGCTGTAACCTTGTCCTCATTAGCAACACATCTCAGCAACTCAGAAAACTGGCCATGGATCAGTGCATAACTTAAGGTCATGCACATGGACTGTGTAAAATTGAGGGGTACAGAGTAAAGATGTGATTATCCTAACATAAAATAAGTCTTTTTCCATTAACATTTGCTATTAGTTGGATGTTAGTCCTACAAAAAAAAATGTTTAATGCTGAAACTAGAATCTCTTTTTTGAACAGGCTTAAAGTATCCCTATTAGCAAGCCATGGAATGCATTAAAGGGGGAATGGAAATTATTGTGCTAGTATTAGCAGAGCAGGAAAGAAATCGTTTTTTATACATCATTTTCAAAAGCATCTAAGGGAAAATCAAATCCAAATGTCTCTTTCACAGTATTTACATGAAGAGTGCAGAGCCTGAAATATTTTCATTCAAAAATGATTATTTTTAAAAAGTCTATCGAAATAAATTAAGCATGTTTGCTGAAGTACAAATTAAGCCATGATTTTCATTTAGAACGATGAGAAAAATCAAGTAACAGGATAGTGCAATTTCAAATCTTCTAGTTCATGTATTTACATGCTATAGCAGTGACTGTATTCCCCTTTCAATGTCATGCATGAGGTCTGAAGGAAAAGAGAATGTAAAGCATGTGGGCAGTTTGTTGCCATCTTTATTATGTTTTCTCTTCTTTCTTTCAGTTCCACCTTTTATCCAGCCTTTTGAGTTTCCAAGATTCTCCATTGGACAGCGTGTCTTTATCCCATGTGTTGTGGTCTCAGGGGACTTACCCATCACAATCACCTGGCAGAAGGATGGCCGGCCAATCCCAGCAAGCCTTGGGGTGACCATCGACAACATTGACTTCACGAGCTCCTTACGGATTTCCAATCTCTCCCTCATGCACAATGGGAATTATACCTGCATAGCCCGGAATGAGGCAGCGGCTGTGGAGCACCAAAGCCAGCTGATTGTGAGAGGTAAGGAGAGGGACACAGGATGCGTGGCATTGATGTGGTTAAATTCAACAATGCTCACAGAGAGTGTTCACTTGAAAAAATTTGAAAATAGGGCAGCCTGGGTGGCTCAGCCATTTAGCGCCACCTTCAGCCCAGGGCCTGATCCTGGAGTCCCACATCAGGCTCCCTGCATGGAGCCTGCTTCTCCCTCTGCCTCTCTCTCTCTCTCTCTCTCTCTCTCTCTCTCTGTGTGTGTGTGTGTGTGTGTGTCTCATGAATAAATAAATAAAATATTTTTTAAAATTTTTTGAAAATAATTAGAATTCATAGAATTTGCTGAAATCCCATTAAAATAAACCCCACAACTGTAGAAACCAACAACAAACTCCACTAACACCAAAACCAAGGTTTTATTTACCTAAAACATGAAGCCTCAAATAATTAGCACCTAAGAAATGTGTGCTAGAAGAAGTTTGAGTAGGACTTAATTAGTAACTAGGCTTTCCCTACATTAACCCATAAATTCCATGAGCTCCTACTGTATTATATTTACTCTATTTAGCACTTTTTATAATATTATTATTTAGATTGATGGTTTTACAAATGTTTGTCAAATATTTTTTGTCAGATCACAATTTTTCTTTGTTTTTAATTAAAATTTACTTATTTGAGAGAGCAAGCATGAGCAGGGGGAGGGGTGGAAGGAGAAGCAGACTCTGTGCTGAGCAGGGAGCCCGACGCTGGGCTGAATCCCAAAACCCCAGGATCATGATCTGAGCCAAAGGCATATGCTTAACCAACTGAGCCACTTAGGTGCCCCTCAAATCACACTTTTTCTGATGATTCATAAAATAATAACTTTTTTTTAATTTGTTTTACTGAAGTACAATTGACACATAGCAAATAGTAGCTTATTGTGTTTTTTTAGTTTTAGAACTGTGAAGTTAGTTTCAGTTTAGAAATATGTTTTGCTCTGCCCTTCTGTTAAGTATTAGACCTCTCATTAATTTAGGAGGCTATAACAACATTTATTAAATTAAACAAAGTGAGGTACCACTCATTTAAAAATTAAAATAGGGTGGTGTAGCTTGTAGATAAAATTGTCAGGGAACTTGATGCATCTAAAATGTAAGTATTGCTCTTATTTCAAATCTGTATTCTAGTCATCAAATCCCCATGAAGGTTCTACTTATCTGCAAAATGAGCTGCTGCTATTCTGTAAAGTCTCTTGGCCGCAGACATGTGATTTTATGATTCTGTAAGAGCTGTATGTGTTCATCTCCTACTATAGTTCTCACCTGCATTGCAAAAGTAATTGTATGAAATTAAATTCTTATGTTAATGTCGATTATTTGCATTTTAAAATCTCCATAATTGGACTCTCAGAGTAATTGTTGGGAGAGGTTGATTTCCATTATTTTCCAGGTAGTTGATAGATCTGAGCAGACTCTTTCTTGAGCAGCAGATTCCTATGTCTTTTCTTAATCTTTGGACCTTGTCCTCATGACATCTCTTCTGGATGATGAGTAATGTACTTTCTGTGGACTTGCCAACAAAAGAAACTGAAGCATACTTAGAGTTTATATAAAGAAACCAACTTTGTATTTATAAAAAAGATTTTCCCTGAGTAAGAAAATATATTTTCAGTCGCATACAAACTAAAAATACAAGTGACATTTTTTCTCTTTCTACCTTGTGCTTTTGAGTATAAGAATAGGAATGCATGAATCTGTTTCTCATTTTTTGAAGACAAATAAAAATGGGAGCCAATGTAGTATCCATTTCCCAAATGTTTTCTTATAAGAGGAATTGACTCTTACTGTTATTTGTGAAGGGCAAAGCAGTACATCAGCCTATTTCCTGAATAATCTGCTCTGAAGGCTGCAAGTCAGGGAAAAGAATTGTTAGACAAAAATGGACATGCATGCTGTTTGTATCGCTTGCCCTTACAGGGAAGGTAACCAGATTTTTTTGACCAAAAGCAGAGCTTAGATGAATTGAAGTTGAACCTACCCATCTGGGGTGATGTGGTTGATCACAATCTGATTAGTGGCTTCATGTGGTTGTTCTTCAAATATGTCAAATAAGCTTCTGTAAATCACCAATGAGTGAAGATAGTTCTGAAAAAGGGAATGTGCTTCACAAGCAGGTCAGTGGTTGGGGAAGTAGCCAAGGACAAGATAATGTGGGACAGTAATCCTCAGTCTAGACTTAACCATAGAGTCTCTTAAGAGTCTTAAGAAAATGCTGATAACTATTTTCTGGCCCCAATTAATCCCAATTAAAGAATAATCTTTAAGAGTAGATCCACCTTTCATATATCTGGGGTATTCCTTCCTCCTTCCCCCCCCCCAAAAAAAAATCACCTGTGGGTGGTTCTTAACATTTTGTCACACATTAGAATTACATGAGGAGCTTTAAAAGTCCTGATGTCTAAGTTGCAGCCCATACTAATTAAATAGCCATCTTTGGAGGTGGGGCCCAAGGATCAGTAATTTGTAAAATCCCCAAACTGACTTAGTATACAGCAAAGTCAAGTCCTAGCACCCCAAGTAATTTAAATATGGAGCTAATTTAATCACTTCTTGGCCTTTTGGCTAAGATCAAGTGTTGAATATGGAACTATTTTAGAAGCCTGGACTTTTTTATAAATGTGAAGAGATGTCATTAGTGACTTTAACCAGGTCAGTGACATGGCCTGATTTATCTTTTTAATTATAACACTAGTAGTTGTGTGAAGAATGGATGGGTCCAGGAAGTAAGGGTAGTAGTTAAGAGTCTATTTTGGAAGTTTAGGTAAGATGAAAAGTGCCCTGAACAAAGGTGGTAATAGTAATGAGAAGCAGTTGAATTTGCAATACATTTTGAAGGCAAAGCAAACAAAATATGTTTATAAAGTGAACGTTGTGAATGAGAGGAAGCACGTGTTGCTTAATAAGGTAAATAGAACTCTTTAACGGAAGTGGGGAAGCAGCAAAGAATAGCAGTGTAACATAGGGAACAATGACATGGGAGAAGCAAGAGGGTCCAGACCCAAGGCGTTCCAGCATTTGAGATTCCAGGAATCAGCAAAGGAAACAGAAAAGGAAAAGGAGAAGCCAGTGAAGTAAGAGAAGTACAGCAGACTGTGGGGCCCTGGAAACAAATTAGGAAGTATATCAAGAAACACAGGTAATAATGTATATAAAATCCCACTGGAAATAGAAAAAGGATATCCAAGAATAGGTCATGGGCAGGGGTGGGGGGATTGGTCACTGAGCATAGACAGATGGATTTGCTTATGACCATGAAGAGTGGTGTGGTTGCAGTGAATGTCTGATTAGTAGGGCTAATGAACACAAAGGGAGGTGAATAAATGTGTGGAAATTCAAGAAAATATGATTATTTTAATATTTGCAGAAACATTGCTATCATGGGAAGCGGAAAAATGGAGAGGAAATTGAAGAGGACATGAGACAAGAGAAGCTTACATGCTAATGGGAATTAGTAGAGAAGAAAGAAGTATGTGGCAAAGATAAAGAGATAATTATAGGATCAAATCCTTGAGTTAGTGAATGGAGATTGGATTCTTTGCACCAATAGAATATGTTAAAAGCAGTATAGTAAGAACTATTGTGGTGGTATTCCAAAAGATAGAATCAACTGAAATGGTTGGAAATTTCAGGGAGGCAGATTTTGGTTCATGTACCATGAAACACAAATTAGAAAATCTATTGAATGGGGCCATCAAAGAGTAACAGGTAATGGATCTGTCCTCCTACCATTAAAAATAATCTATAAAACTGGGGGAAATTTTTATAAAACAACCATTTCCAGGCAGTGGAACAGGAGGCAGAGGGTCGTGATCCTTGAAAAAATGGATGTATATTAATTGAGCTCCAAAATTTACCCCAATTTACCCCAAATTTCTGCATGGGGCACATTCCAAACCATGGCAGAGGGATACAGAGCCCAAGCAGATAACAGTGATCTTGCTGGGTGGAGAATACAGATAGAAATGTATAACTATTGAGGTGTGGGATTTTTCAGGACAGAATACTGGGGAGTGGTGAGCTGTTCAGAGAAAGATTTCTAAAAATTTCCTTTTGAGTCTTCAGCTGAATACTACACTTCACATGCATGGATGAGACTTCATGAAGTCTGCTAGAGAACAGCTACCAGGTAGATGTGAAATGAATAAAGACTTCAGAGGTTACATAGTGCTGGGATATATTGGAGTTCTGAATAGCCAGAGTAGAGAACAAATGGGAATTCAGGTAAAATATCAAAGAGGCCAATAAGAGGAAGACTAATCTATCTCTAAAAGAAGGACTACTCTATACAAAGGCCTAAAAAGGCCTTGAGAGAGGCTTTGACAAAATAAAACTTCACCAGTAAATTAAATGTCTGCAAGAATAACATTCAACACTCTTAAAAGGAAGTAAACAAAATGCATACTCTCAATCACATATTCACAATGTGTTACACATAGTTACTAGATATGTAAAGGAGGAAAATGTGAGCCAAAAACAGAAGGAAAAACAATTAAAAAGCCAGACTAATGGGCATGCAGAGGTTGGAATTAGCAGGAAATTTTTCAAGCAGATATCATCTTATTTCAATGATTCAAATGAAAATATATGTGCAATAAGTGAATACATAGGGAATGAAATAAGGGAGATGTAAAACTTTTTTTTTGTAAAAAAAAATTTTTTAAGAATTAGAAAGAAATTCTAGATCTGAAAGACATATCTGAAATGAGAAATTCACTGGATTCATTTATATATAAGTTACTAGATACTGCAGAATAGAGGATTACTGAACTTGAAAAGAGGGTAAGAGAAATTATTCAGATATTTTCATGGAGAGGTAAAAGAAGGAAAAAACAGTAAACACTGACTCACTGAATTTGGGAAAATATCAAAAACTGATATATACATAGTTGGAATCTCAGAAAGAGGTGGAGGGAAAAATATATTTGAATAATAATGATTGGAAATTTTCCAAATATTAAGAAAAATATAAATCTACACATCAAAATGACCAAAGAAACCCTCAAAAAATAAGCACAAAGAAAAACCATGCCATGGTACATTCTAATTAAATTATTAAAAAATAATAATAAAATACTAAAAATAACCAGAGAAATTTGACTTGTTACATCACAATGGACAGTAATAAAACTATAGGCTACTCATCAGTAACAATTCAAGCCAGAACAGAATGAAACAATATCTTTAAAGTGCTGAAAGGAGGGGTAGAGGAGGAACATTTATCAGTCTAAGATTCTATAACCTGCAAAACATATTCTTCAAAAATGGAGGTGAAATAAATACATTTTTAGACAAATAAAGGTTTAAAGAATTAATCACTAACTACATATTTACTGCAATGAATATTAAAGAATGCTCTTTGAACTAAAAGAAAAGAATTCCATGTAAACTGATCTATAAGAGGAATGAGGATTGCTTGGTATGATAAATTTATGGCTAAAGATAACATACACCTTATCATTTTCATTTCTTTTTTGTTTTGTTTTGTTTATATTTTGTTTTTTTTATATAAATTTATTTTTTATTGGTGTTCAATTTGCCAACATAGAGAATAACACCCAATGCTCATCCCATCAAGTGCCCCCCTCAGTGCCCGTTACACAGTCACCCCCACCCCCCGTCCATCCCCCTTCCACCACCCCTAGTTCGATTCCCAGAGTTCATTTCCTTTAAAAATATTTAGAGGTTTAAACAGTAATAATTTATAACATGCAAAAATAAAATATACAATAATATCACAAAGAACAGGAAGAAGGAAAATGGAATTGTACTGCTGTAAAATTCATTCTGTTATAAATGAAGTGTTATATGATTTGAACATAGATGCTGCTAGTTAAATATGTCCAATGCAAACTCTTGAGCAAATATCAAGAATGAAACAAATAAGTATAGATATTAATCCAACAGAATAGGTAAAAGAACATTAAAATATCCCCAATTAGCTATGGGAAAAAGGTAGGAAAAGAGAGACAAAATAAAAAGAACAGATGGAAAATAGATGGAAAACTTTAATACAACTATATCAATACTTTATTAGGTATAAATGGACTAAACATGTCAGTTAAAAAGCAAAGATTATCAATCTTAATTAAAAAGCAAGATTCAAGTACATGCTATGCCATGGTAAATATAAAAACATAAATAGTGAAATATAAAATGGTATAAAGGACCAATCATAAAAAGCATGATTGGATGTATTAATATTAAATTAAATCTCAGGATAAGGAATATTACTATAAGCAAATAAGGACATGTTAAAATAATAAAATGGTTAGTTCATCCATAAGACATATAAATCTGAAATACAGATGCACCTAATAACAGAAATCCAAACACATGATTACAAAAGAAAACTGAAAAGAATAACAGACAAATAAATAATGACAATTAGGAATTTCAGCTCTCCTTTCTCAATAAATATTAGGATCAGCAGGAAAAAAAAATCAGTAAGAACAGAGGTTTAGACTACACTATCAACCCATATAACCTAATTGATATTTATGAATTATATCCAACAACTACAGAATACACATTCTAGAATTCTGATCACCTGAACATAAGAATGTAAATTTTGTTGTTTAAAGCTGTTAAGTTTGTTGTGATTTATTGCAGCAGCTATAGAAAACTAATGCAAAAACAAACATCACTATAGTTCCTGAAGACATTAATTAAAAGGATAATAAATGTTTTGGATAATTTTATATCAGTATATTTGACAATTTAGATCAAATGATCAATGATTTAAAAGACATAAACTATCCAATTAGATACAAAAAAGAAAATTCGATTAGCCCCATGTCTGTTAAAGGTTTGAATTTATTATAAGAAAACTTTCTCACAAAAACTGAAGGCTGAGAGAGCCTAATTTGTAAGTTTTAGCAAGAATTAAAGAAAGAAAAAAAAAGAATTAAAGAAAGAAATAATAGCACCTTTATGCAAACTCCTTCAGATAATCCAGGAAAAGGGAAGAGTTCCCAAATTTTTAGACACAGCATAACCCTAAGATAAAAGTTAATAAAGACATTGCACACAAAAATTTTACAAACTGTTATTGATTGTAAGTATAGGTGCAAAAAAATTACATGTCAGTAATGTAAAGAAAGGATTGCATATTATGACAAAGTGGGCTTTATCACAGGAATAAAAGCTTGGTTTAATATTCAAAAACTAATCCATTGAATTTACCATATTAACAAAATAAAAAGGAAAAATCACAGAAAGAAATAAAATAGATGAAAGGAACTTACTGCAATTCAATATCCATTCTAGATTTTTAAAAAACACTTTCAATTAACAAACAATAGTAACTGTCTCACTAGAATAAAAGGTACCTATGAAAAATCCATAATGTTTCGTACTCTTTATCCTTATGATTAAAAAAGAGGTAGTATGTCTACTCTCAATATTTCTATCTGTACTTTAGTGGTTATAGCCTTTGCTCTTAGACAAGAAAAAGAAATACAAGGCATAGCATTTGTGATAAAAGGCACAAATGTACCTACATGTGCTGATGACATGGCTGTGTACAGAAAAATGTTAACAAATATACCAATACACACACAAAAAAAAGGAGTCAAAGTACATCAATATTAAAACACAATGAAACACAAAGGAAGACTGTAACAGAGGAAGTAAGAGACAAAAAAAACAAGACAAATGTAAATGTATTTGTAAATGTCCATAACAAGTCAGTCCTTCCCTATCAATAATTATTTTAAATTTAAATAGAATAGACTACTGATACCCATAAAACATAGATGACTCTGAAGAACAATATGCTGAGTAAAAGAAGCCAGACACGTAAAAAGAGTAACATATTCTACATATAACATATCATAACATATTCTATTTTTATCCATTTATAAGACACTCCAGCATAGAAAACTAATCAACAGAGGTAAAAATTAGAATGGTTGCCACTGGGAAGAAAAATTTGGAACTGACAAGGAATGGATATGAGGAAACTTTTGGGAGGCAATGGAGATATTCTAAATCTTTATGGGGTATGTGTTTTGTGGATTTATGCATTTGTCAAAACCTATCAAACTGTACACTTTATTTTATTTTTTTCACTATAAACTGTACACTTTAAAGCTGTTTATATATAAATTGTACTTCAATTTTTAAAATACTAAAAGATAATATTCCTAAGGTTCAAAATGCTTTGAAAATGAAATAACTAACTTACTTTCTAAAATAACAACTTTCCTACCAAGAGAGGTTTGTTAAAAATGGGATTGTGTTTTGCAAGGAACTGTATAATAGAAATAGATGTCACAAGTTAGTGACTGTCCTCAATAAATAGAGCTTCCCTTCTGGCTCTAGTGCTCAATGATTTAAAATGAAAGGCTATTATTTAAGCATTCTCTTCCTCACAGGCTGTATCATCTTTTATAACACATGTAGAAAATAATCTAGCTTCAACATGACTTTTAGTAAATCTATTTTTGTTAATTCTTTTTAAAAAGATTTTATTATTTGAGAGAGAGGGAGAGAAAGCACAAGCTGGGGAAGGGGCAGAGGGAGAGGGAGAAGCAAACTCTCTGCTGAGTGAGGAGCCTGACATAAGGCTTCATCCCAGGACTCTGGGATCGTGACCTGAGCTGAAGGCAGATGCTTAACTGACTGAGCTACCTGGTGCTCCTACTTTTTTTTCTTTTAAAGATTTTATTTATTTATTCATGAGAGAGAGAGACACACACAGAGGCAGAGACATAGCAGAGGGAGGAGAAGCAGGCTCTCTGCAGGGAGCCAGATGTGGGACTCCATTCTGGAACTCTGGGATCACACCCTGAGCCAAAGGCAGAGGCTCAACTACTGAGCCACCCAGGCACCCCCCTTCATCCTTCTCTTATTTCATCATGAAACAGCAGTGTATTCAGCAGATACTTGTAATTGCTAGGCTCTAGAATAGTCACTAGGATGATGAATGCTCATTTCTTCCCAGTGAGAGCCCCCATCGACTGGGAGAGAGACAGGTGACATCCTCACATGGTGATGTAACAAGCTGCAGAACAACTATGAAAGAAGAGGAAAGTTACAAAATTTAGGTTAGGAGACATGTGAGGCAGGTTTCCGGAGGACGGGAGGGATCCTGAGGCATTAAAAAGTACAGCAGGGAGTTACAAAAGAAAGGAAGGCAATATGTTCCTGGAAGAAGGTCAGTCATCTGCAATGGCAGGGTGGCTTGAGACAGCAGATGCGCTTATTTCCCTAGTGTGGTAGAATGGTGTGGCTGGAGAGCAATAGGATGAAGGGTGAAACTCAGAGCTAATGATCTAAAGCAAAAAAAAAAAAAAAAAAGGGAGTCATACAGAATAAAGTGAGACCAGGAGGTCAGAAGCCCAGAGGGGAGGCCTCCATGGTCCACATGAAAAGTGGTGATGGTTGGAGCTAAGGTGATAGTAGCAAGGATGGCAAAGGTGGGGTTAATTCAGAAGATACTTTGTAGGAATTGGTGGCCAATCGTTGAGAAAAATGTTTGAGAAGCCTTGATGACAGACGTTCTCCCCAAGAGTACCTGGCCAAGGACTATGGTGGGTGTTGGAGTGGAACTTGGGATATCTCATTGTCTCCTCCATTCTCTATCTGCCCACAATACAGAATAACTGGGGCAGGAAACTTTCTCTGTGGATGGCTAATGCCTGCTGTGAGTGACAGCCTCTTGCCTTAGATTGCTAGAAATTAGGCAACTGCTCAAATTTCAGCCTTTAATTTGAATGGCCAAGTAGTTGAAGTTCATCATCACTTCAGCTGGATCATATTCTGAATCAGCTAAATAGACATTTTAGGTAAGATGAAGATGAAAAATCTTATCATTTTATTGCCATTTAGAATGAAAGAGCATTCACATTGCAAAGTGTGGGCTTTCCGATTAACTTTGGAACACAGTTGGTTCATGAAAAAAAAGCAAAGATATGGTTGGGGAAAGAAAACCCACGTGAAAATAGCAAAAAGCATTAGGGGATAATTATATAGGTCTTTGGTTAAATCTTTGAGTTAAGAAATGTTTTTCTCTTGATGGCTTTAAGTTTTAGGTCCAAGATGTAACTTGGGAAAAACAGAACTAGAATTGAGAAGCTTAGAGACCTTGACATTGCCTTGTCACAGCAAGGGTGGTTTGGGAGCCTTCGAGTGATATACTATTAATTACAAGAGCAAAATGAACTCTAATAAGGGAAAGACCAGTGCTTGATATGTTCAAAGAAGGCTTCATGGAAGGAGTGAGCTCCATCAGCCTTGATGTGAGTAGGAGTTAGATGGAGAATAAAAATGCAACAATCTGAGCTACTGTCTGTCTGGCTCCCATACAACTTTATCATTAGTGTCTTTCATCTAAATAATTCACTAAAATGTTATAAAGGAGTCTTGCTTCTCCACCAAATACCCCTTCTCTCTGTATCATAGAACCCATAAATAATAAAAGAAAATTCAGCTTGGGTAAAAAAAAAATGCAACAGTTGGTCTCTCTGTAAGAAAATCAAGGTCCACATTTCTACTTGTGCATTTTCTATGTGACTTTGAGAATGTGATTGAATCTTTCTGATCTTCAATTTCCTAATATGTAAAATAGGAACAATGAGGCTTACCTCTTGGAGTTGCTGAGATAATTTAACTAGGTAACAATTGGTATGACCTTGGCACCTGGCTGGCAGCAGAGCTCTCAGATTACTTTCCATGGATAAGTAGAGGGGACACAGGTATCCAGGCATATGTTCTGAGGTCAGGGAGAGATAGCACCAGCCAAGACATAGAGGCTGTGCCATAGAGTTTGCCCATCTGCCTATTGTTATCAACAAGTATGTACTTGATGGAAGAAGTGATGGGGAACTACAAATGTCCTTGAATGGATTGCCTTAAGAAAGAAAGACCAGTCTGGTAACAGTTGATTGGCTGTGCTGTGTGGACAGGAGAGCCAAGGCTGCTTGGCCTGCAAGCCTGCCTCCCCAGACCTCTTCTCTGCCTCCCTTCTTTCTTCTTTTCTTGCTTTCAGCCCTGGACACCTGTTAGTTGTGTAAGTTTTAAAGAAACTCCTTAGCCTCTCTTTACCTCCATTCTCTTACTCATAAAATGGAATAATACCTAACTGAGATTTCTTTTTTTTCTAATGGAGATTTCTGAGGGTTAAATAAAATAGTGCGTTTATCACAATGCTTGGCATAGAATAAGCACTCAGTGGGTGATGAAAACCCTCTACCCTTGTCCCTCTGTCTGTCCCTTCCTGCCATTCATATCCACACAGTTTTGGAACATGATTGAGGACACACTACATAGGCAATCCAAGCATTAGGCAATTAATTAGAATGAAGGCATTGGGAATATAGTCTAAGGTAAAAGTAGAATATATTTTTGAAGAAACCACAGCAGTTGGGGTAAATTGCATTCAAGAGGTAAAGGTGACAACAAAGATAATTCAGCTGAGGTGTAAAATAAATGGGTATGACAGCAATGGAGTTTGGAGGCTGATTCCTAGTTATTCCTTCTATTACAGTCCTATGACCTAGGGTCATTATAGAGCTTAGCTCAGTTTTTGATTGTCTGGGTCATTGGCAAGATTTATAGAGACTTAATGTAAAATACATTAGCTGTTATCATAGGGGAAATTAAAAGAAAAAAGAAAACAAAACAATCCTTAGCTCTTATGTGTGTGCCCCATGGCTTACACTGGCTGTGGACCAATGATCTCCCCAATGTCATGCTCAGTCGAGTGACCTTGGCATTAATGAAGCCATTTGGAGGAAAAGCACTAGACTTAATGACAGAACATACCTGCCCTTTGCTTCCTGTTATTGACTCTGCATCACCAAGAGGAAAGCCGCCAATCCAATGGTTTTCTGTGATTCTAAAGGAGGTCAGTGTTCTCACACTTGTTTATGTCCAATGATGTGTCTGTTGTTTCTGGCTGTTAATGATGAGCTGCCACATGGAAAATAAATGCTACACAAAAGACATCTAGTTAACCTTTATTTAGCAAGGAAAATAAGTTATATGAGGCCACTATCTTGTGGCTATGTTCAGTCACCCAATTCGATACCATATATGTACTATCCTTTTACGTCATCCATTGATGCTTCCAACAAAGATTTATTAAGCATGTGTTTTATTCAGATATTCTAAGTGTTGGGGTAGAGTGGTGATCAAAGCAGAGATGCCAAGTTCTTGCCCCATAAAACTTATATTCCAATGAAAGACAGAGACAATAAACAAGCAATGTTAGGTATCTGTATGTACTATGAAATCAAAACTCCATAGGAGGATTGAGAGTGATAGGGATAGGAAAGGCATGTCAGGTCGGATGGACAGGGAAAGCCTTTCTGAAGACTTTTGAGCAGACATGACTAAGATGAGAGAACAAGTCTCAGGGAGCTCCAGGCAGAAGGACCAAGCATGAAGACCCCAGATCGGAGTGTGCTTTGTGTGTTCAAAGAGCAGCAAAGAGGCCAGTGGGCTCCGTGTTGCCTAAGGGAGGAGGGAAAGGATGGAGGGCAAGGACCAGGCCATCTTTCTGGCTGTGACAGGAAGCCATTGGATTTTAGTTTCCACTGTCATAAATTAAGTCTTACCTAGACTTTGACCAATTACCATCTTGACTAAATGCCAACCAGTAGAGAATGGCAAGATTTATGAGCATGCCCCCCCCCTTCCTCCCCACCACCAAATAACTCCCAGTTTTACCTTCAGTAAAACTGAATCCCTGTCCATTTTGACAGCTTAGGGAAGCTTACATCCATTCTTTGGAAATATATAGTTTCCTGGAGGCCATGAAGTCCAAACATAAAAAAAAGGACTATATCTAAGATTGAAAAAGACCTGTCCTATTATAAGCATACTACTATTCTTCTCTTAAAAGCTACAAAATATTTCTTCCTTGTAAAAAACAAAACAAACAAACAAACAAACAAACAAACAAAAAAACAGACCAAGCCAAAGATCACTATTTTGAACTGCCCCCATTTTAGACAAGGTGAGCAGAAAGCACCCTCCAAGGAATCCCTGGGGTCTTCAGATACCGTCAGACCCCATGGGTCCTATGACATGATTTGGGTATTTTGGGAGATATGTATCTCAAATTACTCTTTTTGGGGGGATAGAGGTAATGTTCATGCAGTTATCATTCACACAAGTGAATGGTAAGAATGGTTTATTTTGCCTTTAGGGGATGTGACATAGTTATTTGCTTGAATCTATCCTTTTCATTTTCTTAATCACCCTTCTCCCCACTGAAAAGCTTTTCTATTGGAAAACCAACTACATCAGCAAACATGCTCACTACAACATAAAGTCTTACACAAATAAAAGGAAACCAAAATATAATTTTATTTTTTCAAAGATTTTATTTATTTATTTATTTATTTATTTATTTATTTGAGAGAGAGAGAGAGAGCACAAGCTGGAGAGAGGGCCAGAGTGCAGAAGAAGAGGGAAAGATAATCTGAAGTAGATTTTATGCTAAGCACAGAGATGGACATGAGGCTTGATCTCACAACCTCAAGATTGTGACCACAGCCAAGACCAAGAGTTGGCCATTTAACTAGCTAAGCCACCCAGATACCCCCAAAGTATAATTTTTAAAAAAGGAAACAGGGACACCTGGGTGGATCAGCAGTTGAGCATCTGCCTTTGGCTCAGGGCATGATCCTGGAGTCCTGGGATCGAGTTCCATATCAGGTTCCCTGCATGGAAACTGCTTTTCCCTCTACCTCTCTCTGCCTCTGTGTTTGTGTGTGTGTGTGTGTGTGTGTGTGTGTGTGTGTGTGTGTGTGATGAATAAATAAATAAATCTTTAAAAATAAATAAATAAACAAACAAACAATTTAGGGTAATTATAAGCCAGACAATACTGAGAATACTGAGTATTAAGTCTTTGGGTCATATCGTAAGTTTTAGCTAAAATTGGAACAGTTCTACCTCTAGTCTGTATCCCCTTGGCCAGAATCCTCCTATAATGCTTAATACTCTCTTCCCTGAGAACAAAGTAGGGCTATCCTACTCAAAGCCTTTGGGCATTGAGGTCACTCTGATGTGTAGTATTAACTTAGCCATGCTACTTTGGACAAAGTCTATTTTCCTATTCCATAAAACTGTAATAATAATACCTATTAGTTGTTTGTTCAACAGATATTTTCAGAATACTTTCTGTGTTCCATTGCTGTGCTGCATGCTGGGGATACAATGGTCTGTGGGAAATGAATGGTTCTTATTCTCATATGGTGTAAAGCATGATGGAGGACACAGGCAATGAAACCAGCAATACCAGACATGCTTGATAAAGGCAATAGCAGGGTAACATGGTTCTGTGGGGATACTTAATCTCATCAATAGGATCAGAAAGAGTATTTCAGACAAAATGGGCTTTGAGCTTAGATGTAAATAATAATAATAGAAAAACTGTTAAAGAAATTCAGAAGTTCGTGTGAAAACCCAGAAGCAAGAACAATCTTAGGAGTTGGATAATAGAGTTTTAGCACACTAGAGAAAAGCCTGCAAGAGGGGAATGTTGAGAGATGAAGCTAGAGACCAGGAACCCTCATAAAAATCCTTCAAAATAGAGTCTGGACTTTATCAAGGGATAATGGGAATGCACTGGTGATTTTAAGTAGGAAGTCACCTCATGCAATTAGTGTCTTGCATTCTTCAAGCCACTGAGTGGAGAACAGATTCAAGTTGGGCAGTAGGTTCCAGGTAGACCAGTGAGGATGCTACTTGAGAAGCCAGCCAAGAACACTACTGGCCTAGTCTCAAGGGGAGTTCCTCTGAAAGCAGAGTTTGAGGTATATGATTGGCTGCCAGTCACTTGTTTGAGATGTGATTCCTGGATTCCAGATTGAGAAATGGGGAAGAGGAGAATGAGATCAGAAAGGGAGGAAAAATCAATTAAAGTTGCTTTAGTGGGGTTGTTGATGCTGTGGACAGTTGGGACTCATTTGTACTGGGAATCCTCTAAGGAATCACACAAAACAATGATTCTCAAAGTGTTGTCTTTGGACCAGCAGCCTCAGCATCACTGGTAGCTTTCTTACTTCAAGAAACATAGTGTCCTGGATCCCTTCTCAGATCTACTGAGTTAAAACTTTGCAAGATAGGGTTCAGAACTTGAGTTTTAGTCAGGTGATTCTAATGCCCTTTAATGTTTGAGAAACACAGACATGGAATGTGCCTCAGAACCATTCCATGGGATTAGAGAATGGAGAGGAGGGGGATGCTCCCTCCACCATCTTTCATTGTTATGTGTTTGCCTCCCACATTTCTGGGTTGCACCAGTGAAAGTGAGTAAGCACTTGTGACTCTGGAGGAGGTCCTGAGACAGCAAAGAGAGACTCATCATGCTCTTGGTGTCATATCCTGGCAAGTACATGGAAGTGTCCAGCCATTGGTATGCTGAAACCATATGGATAGAAGATACATGGCATTTTACCACACACCCTGTCTACCCATCGTGACTAGAGTCTGGCAGTGAAGATGAAGATAATTTGATGACATGTGATAGATTTTCAAGGAAGAACCATCAGTACCTGATACAAGTAGTTGAAAGAGGAAGATATGAAAGATGATTCTCAGTTTTATGGGCCATTTCCATCTGTAATTACCTTACACTTGCAATATGTCAATGGTTATTTCCCATGTAAACCTCTTTGATAAGTTTTTAAGTAATGTCCCTTTGGATTAGAATCAAATTGAGGGGAGGGGTCATAGATCAATTATAATTAGATGTACTTCCAGAGGAAATACAAGAGATTAGTTACCCTGTTCATTTGCAAGGGATTTCCTTCTCTTAGCAGATTTTAGCCAAATAGAGCGTAGACTATAGATGACTGCATATTTACCTTCCATCTGACAAGAGTGATTTTGGCATGGTGTCTTAAACTTTGCAATCTATCCTCAATGTTGATTACTTTTACCAGAAAACTTTGCTCTATATGATCTCCAGCATTTTTCCTAGAAATACTTTTCTTGGCATGAGATAGTCTTCCTTTATCACCTAATTTTAAATATATTTACATTTTATTGAATATGTATGTCTCAGAATACCATCTAAATGAAGTAAAATTGCTTACTGGTTAAGCAATACTGAACAGACCCATTGGCTATATAAATTATTTAATTTGCAAGTTGGGAATTGTGTTTGTTAAGGATATGTTAAAGCTGGACATACCTACATTTATTAAATTAACCAGTACTCCTAGGACAGTTAATATCCTCCAGGCACTGTTCTGAGAACATCTGTAATCTTAATTCATTTGATCCCGATACCAATCCTATAAAACAAGTGCTGTAATTATCCTTAATTTACAGATAAGGAAATTGAAGCCAAGAGTCATTTGATAACTTGCATCAGATCATCCAACTGGAAGAAGCAGGGCTGTAGCTCAAACCCTGGTGTTTAGTCCTTGGCTCTGTACTCCTAGCCATCACTTGTCTCTTTCAGAAACATAGCAGTGAGTTCCATCTCTAGCTGCTTCTTGTGTCTTGCTGTCATTCCCTCCTCCTTGGCTGTTTATGACAAAAACAATATCCACTATGGTTCAAATCATTTCAACATGCTTCTAAGCTTCTAGCTAACCTAGACTTTGATCTTACTCCCAGTCCATTCATGTGATGGCTATAATCTCTATTGATCTGTACCACATAGACCCATGTTTCGGTCTCAAAATAATAATTCTGAAAATTGCAAGTCAGACAAGAGTAGCTCAACCAGGAACTATGGGAAGGAGGGGAAGAATGCTCACATTTGCTAGATGTCTAACATAGCATGGACACAATCCATCTCCTCTCACATAATCCTGTGACTGTCTTTTTGGAAGTTCATCCCATAATTAATCATTGACTTTTATGGAAGACTTTCTGAGATTCTAAAACTTTCCAATGCTGCCTTTCCTAGAAGTTTCTGTATCTTCTCTTTAAGAGAAGACTCAAGGGGGGCAGGGCAAGATAGTGGAAAAGTAGGGTCCCCGAGTCACCTGTCCCCACCAACTTACCTAGATAATTTTCAAATCATCCTGAATACCTATGAATCCGGCCTGAGATTTAAAGAGAGAACAGCTGGAACGCTACAGAGAGAAGAGTTTGTGCTTCTAGCATGTATAACTTGTTTTTAGCCACTCTGCACTGAGCAAAATGACTAGAAAGAAGAACTTACCACAAAAGAAAGAATCAGAAACAGTACTCCCTGCCACAGAGTTACAGAATTTGGATTACAATTCAGTGTCAGAAAGCCAATTCAGAAGCACAATTATAAAGCTATTGGTGGCTCTGGAAAAAAAGCATAAAGGATTCAAGAGACTTCATGACTGCAGAATTTAGATCTAATCAGGCCAAAATTAAAAATCAATTAAATGAGATGCAATCCAAACTGGAGGTCCTAACAATGAGGGTTAATGATGTAGAAGAAAGAGTGAATGACATAGAAGACAAGTTGATGGCAAGGAAGGAAGCTGATGAAAAAAGAGAAAAAACAAAAGATCATGAGGAATCGTTAGGGGAAATGAATGACACACTCAGAAGAAAAAAAATCTACATTTAATTGGGGTTCCAGAGGGCGCCAAAAGGGACAGAGGACCAGAAAGTGTATTTGAACAAATAATAGCTGAGAATTTCCCTAACCTGGGGAGGGAAACAGGCAGGAGATAGAGAGATCCCCCCTAAAATCAATAAAAAAAACATTCAACACCTCGATATTTAATAGTAAAACTTGCAAATTCCAGAGATAAAGAGAAAATCCTTAAAGCAGCAAGAGACAAAAGATCCCTAACTTATATGTGGAGAAATATTAGATTAACAGTAGACCTCTCCACAGAGATCTGGCAGGCCAGAAAGGGCTGGCAGAATATATTCAGAGACAAGAGATGCCTAACTTATATGTGGAGAAATATTAGATTAGCAGTAGACCTCCCCACAGAGACGTGGCAGCCCAGAAAGGGCTGGCAGGATATATTCAGGGTCCTAAATGAGGAGAACATGCAGCCAAGAATACCCTATCCAGCAAGGCTCTCATTCAGAATAGAAGGAGAGATAAAGAGCTTCCAAGATAGGCAGAAACTGAAAGAATATGTGACCTCCAAACCAGCTCTGCAAGAAATGTTAAGGGGGACTCTGTAAAAGAAAGAGGAAGTCCAAAGAAATAATCCACACAAACAGGGACTGTATAGGTGTTATGATGACACTAAATTCATATCTTTCAATAGTAACTCTGAACGCAAATGGGCTTAATGATCCTATCAAAAGACGCAGGGTTTCAGACTGGATAAAAAAGCAAGACCCATCTATTTGCTGTCTACAAATTTGCTGTCCTTATTTTAGACATAAGGACACCTACAGCCTGAAAATAAAAGGTTGGAGAACAATTTACCATTCAGATGGTCCTCAAAAGAAAGCAAGGGTACCAATCCTCATATCAGATAAATTAAAGTTTATCCCAAAGACTGTAGTAAGGGATGAAGAGGGACACTATATCATACTTAAAGGATCTATCCAACAAGGGGACCTAACAATCATGAATATTTATGCCCCTAATGTGGGAGCTGCCAAGTATATGAATTAATAACCAAAGTAAAGACATACTTAAATAATAATACATTTATACTGGGAGATCTCAACACAGTGCTTTCTGAAAATGACAGATATTCTAAGCACAACATCTCCAAAGAAACAAGAGCTTTAAATGATACACTGGATCAGATGGATTTCACAGATATTTACAGAACTTTACATCCAAAAGCACCTGAATACATATTATTATCAAGTGTACATGGAACTTTCTCCAGAATAGACCACATACTGGGTCACAAATCAGGTCTTAACTGATAGCAAAAGATTGGGATTGTCCCCTGCATATTTTCAGACCATAAGGCTTTGAAACCAGAACTCAATCACAAGAAGAAATCTGAAAGAAACTCAAACACATGGAGGTTAAATACCATCCTGGTAAGAGATGAAAGGGTCAACCAGGAAATTAGAGAAGAATTAAAAAGATTCATGGAAACTAATGAGAATGAAGATACAACTATTCAAAATCTTTGGGATACAGCAAAAGCAGTCCTGAGAGGGAAATACATAGCAATACAAGCCTCCCTCAAAAAACTGGAAAAGACTCAAATATACAAGCTAACCTTGCACCTAAAGGAACTGGATACAGAACAGCAAATAAAACCTACACCCAGCAGGAGAAGAGATTTAATAAAGATTTGAGCATAATTCAATGAAATAGAGACCAAAAGAACTGTAGAACAGATCAACAAAACCAGGAGTTCGTTCTTTGAAAGAATTAATAAGATAGATAAACCATTAGCCAGCCTTTTTCAAAAGAAGAGAGAAAAGACTCTAATTAATAAAATCACAAATGAAAAAGGAGAGATCACAACCAATACCAAGGAAATACAAACGATTTTAAAAACATATTATGAGCAGCTATATGCCAATAAATTAGGTAATCTAAAAGAAATGGACTCATTTCTGGAAAACCACAAACTACCAAAACTGGAACAGGAAGAAATAGAAAACCTGAACAGGCCAATAACCAGGCAAGAAATTGAAACAGTCAACAAAAACCTCCCAAGACACAAAAGTCCAGAGCCAGATGGCTTCCCAGGGGAATTCTATCAAATATCTAAAGAAGAAACAATACCTATTCTACTAAAGCTGTCCTGAAAGATAGAAAGGGATGGAATACTCCCAAACTTGTTCTATGGGGCCAGCATCACTTTAATTCCAGAACCAGACAAATACCCCACCAAAATGAGAAGTAAAGACCAATATCCCTGATGAACACAGATGCAAAAATTCTCAACAAGATATTAGTCAATAGGATTGAACAGTACATTAAGAAGATTATTCACCATGACCAAGTGGGATTTATCCCCGGGATGCAAGGCTGGTTCAACATTCGTAAAGCAATCAATGTGATACATCATATCAACAAGAGAAAAAACAAGAACCATATGATCCAGGCAGCCCCGGTGGCACAGCGGTTTAGAGCCGCCTGAAGCCTAGGGCATGATCCTGGAGACCCTGGATCGAGACCCATGTCGGGCTCCCAGCATGGAGCCTGCTTCTCCCTCTGCCTGTGTCTCTGCCTCTCTCTCTCGCTTGCTCTCTCTCTCTCTCTCTCTCTCTCTATGAATAAATAAATAAATAATCTTTAAAAAAAAGAACCATATGATCCTCTCAATAGATGCAGAGAAAGCATTTGACAAAATACAGCACCCATTCCTGATCAAAACTCTTCAGAGTGTAGGGATAGAGGGAACATTCCTCGGCATCTTAAAAGCCATCTACAAAAAGCCCACAGCAAATATCATTCTCAATGGGGAAATACTGGGAGTCTTTTCCCTAAGATCAGGAACACGACAAGAATGTCCACTCTCACCACTGCTATTCAACATAGTACTAGAAGTCCTAGTCTCAGCAATCAGGCAGCAAAAAGAAATAAAAAGCACTCAAATTGGCAAAGAAGAAGTCAAACTCTCCCTCTTTGCAGATGACATGATACTGTATATAGAAAACCCAAAAGACTCCATCCCAAGATTGCTAGAACTCATACAGCAGTTCCGCAATGTGGCAGGATACAAAAATAAATGCCCAGAAATCAGTGGCATTTCTATACACTAACAATGAGACTGAAGAAAGAGAAATTAAGGAGTCAATCCCATTTACAATGGCACCCAAAAGCATAAGATACCTAGGAATAAACCTAACCAAAGAGGTAAAGGATCTATACCCTAAAAACTACAGAACACTTCTGAAAGAAATTGAGGAAGACACAAAGAGATGGAAAAATATTCCATGCTCATGTACTGGAAGAATTAACATTGTGACAATGTCAACGCTACCCAGGGCAATTTACACATTTAATGCAATCCCTATCAAAATACCATGGACTTTCTTCAGAGAGTTGGAACAAATAATCTTAAGATTTGTGTGGAATCAGAAAAGACCCCAAATAGCCAGGGGAATATTGATAAAGAAAACCATAGCTGGGGGCATCAAAATGCCAGATTTCAGGTTGTACTACAAAACTGTGATCACCAAGACAGTGTGGTACTGGCACCAAAACAGACACATAGATCAATGGAGCAGAATAGAGAACCCAGAAATTAGCCCTCAACTCTATGGTCAACTAATATTCGACAAAGCAGGAAAGACTATCCACTGGAAAAAGGACAGTCTCTTCAACAAATGGTGGTAAGAAAATCGGACAGCCATGTGCAGAAGAATGAAACTAGACCATTCTCTTACACCATACACAAAGATAAAGTCAAAATGGATGAAAGATCTAAATGTGAAACAAGAATCCACCAAAATCCTAGAGGAGAACACAGGCGACACCCTTTTTGAACTTGGCCACAGCAACTTCTTGCAAGAAACATCTATGAAGGCAAGAGAAACAAAAGCAAAAATGAATTATTGGGACTTTATCAAGGTAAAAAGCTTAAGCACAGCCAAAGAAACAGTCAACAAAACTCAAAGACAACCTACAGAATGGGAGAAGATATTTGCAAATGACCTATCAGGTAAAGGGCTAGCAACCAAGATCTATAAAGAACTTATTAAACTCAACAGCAAAGAAACAAACAATCCAATCATGAAATGGGCAAAAGACATGAAGAGAAATCTCACAGAGGAAGACATGGACATGGCCAACAAGCACATGAGAAAATGCTCCGCATCACTTGCCATCAGGGAAATACAAATCAAAACCACAATGAGATCCCACCTCACACCAGTGAGAATGGGGAAAATTAACAAGGCAGGAAACCACAAATGTTGGAGAGGATGCGGAGAAAGGGGAACCCTCCTGCACTGTTGGTGGGAATGTGAACTGGTGGAGCCACTCTGGAAAACTGTGTGGAGGTTCCTCAAAGAGTTAAAAATAGACCTGCCCTACGACCCAGCAATTGCACTGTTGGGGATTTACCCCAAAGATGCAGATGCAATGAAACGCCGGGACACCTGCACCCCAATGTTTCTAGCAGCAATGTCCACAATAGCCAAACTGTGGAAGGAGCCTCAGTGTCCATTGACAGATGATGGATAGAGAAGCTGTGGTCTATGTATACAGTGGAATATTAGCCATTAAAAACAATGAATACCCACCATTTGCTTCAACATGGACGGAACGGGAGGGTATTATGCTGAGTGAAGTAAGTCAGTCATAGAAGGACAAACATTATATGGTCTCATTCATTTGGGGAATTTAAAAAATAGTGAAAGGGATTATAGGAGAAAGGAGAGAAAATGAGTGGGAAATATCAGAGAGTGAGACAGAACATGAGAGACTCCTAACTCTGGGAAATGAACAAGGGGTAGTGGAAAGGGTGGCTGGTAGGGGGATGGGGTGACTGGATGACAGGCACTGAGGGGGCACTTGGTGGGATGAGCGCTGGGTGATATGCTATATGTTGGCTAATTGAACTCCAATAAAAAATATATCAAAAAATAATACAAAATAAATAAGAGAAGACTCAAATACTCCTAGAATCACAATAACTTAACTCAAAGCATTTGCTTTCTCTTGGCAGGTATGTTCTAAACACAATGCATATATATGTTTCAAGTAAAGATGCATTTTTTTCAGCATCTCACAAAACTCACCAAAAACTCAGTTAATCTGTTTTTTAATAGGCGCACTATAAAGCCATCATGGTACCTGACTTCGGTTAGCCTCCATTGTGTCCCATTGGCTCAGAAGAGTGCTAACATCAGGAATAATGGTCTATGTGTCTTCATCAGATTTTTGGGAAAAGTTCAATATCATGCTGTGTTCTTTATTGCCTTTAGGGGATGCCTATTAATTTTCCCTTCATCTCCTGTTAGAAGAAGAAGAATAGATACCAACTGCTTTGGGCAGTGCACACCCAAGGGGAATAGTTACTCTTAATAATTACTCTTTGTTAAATTGTGGTCCTGATTCTGTTTTCCATGGAGTGGATTGCTGAAGACCTTCCATAACCAAATAAAAAACAGAATGTCATATTCGTTTGGGTAATTCAAACTCCCACACATGAGCTCAGTTTTTCCCCAGGGCAGAGTAACTTCAGTGTGCAGAATCTCATTGGTCTAAATAAGAAAAATTTCTTACACTGAGGTCGCTTTCCTAATGTGTTCCAGCCCACACAAATACTGTGTTTCAATTTTCCATACATGTCACATGTTTTTTTTTTTTATATTTCCATGTTCATTAAAATTCTTGGAATCCTTAAAACCATACCTAAAGGTATTAAAATAAGTTGTGTTCTTGTGTTAATTAAGGGTGATCTTTCTCTCTTTTCAGTTCCTCCCAAATTTGTGGTTCAGCCACGGGACCAGGATGGGATTTATGGCAAGGCTGTCATCCTCAATTGCTCAGCTGAGGGCTATCCTGTACCCACCATAGTGTGGAAATTCTCTAAAGGTATGAAGTTACTTGGTTTGCTTGTTGTCTGCCAAACATGTAATCGAAAGAATTAGATGAGCATTTTGAGTCCTTCCAGACATGTTTCTGGCAAGTAGATATGTTCCCACCTACACCAAGTCTGTCCTCTCACCTTCTGGCCCAACCTAAGTGTTTTTATTTAGACCAGGAAACCGGTCCTGTAGAGCATGCTCTGGGAAAGATCATGAATGAGGCAGGTGATTCGATGGAATTTATTTCAGCACCGGGAAAGCTCTGCATCTCCTACCTGTGTAGGCATAACCGTGATCCTCTTGGAGAGCATGGCACATCCAGACATGTGCAGGCACAAGAACTAATTGTCGTTGGTAAATTGAACACCAATAAAAATTAATTAAAAAAAAAAAAAGAATTGCTAATGGTTTGAAGAACATTTCCCCAGGATTTGTACATATGACATTAAGTGGGTTTAGAAGGTTAAAAAATGGAATTTTTGATGGATTTATATACCTGGTTATCTTAGAATACACAAATTCCATATCATCCGCCTGGCATATTCTTTTAAAAGCAAATACATCCATGCCTTATTTTGAGCATCCAGTGTCCTTTGTCTTCACTCCTAATCATGCTTTCTCTGCAAAGGTGAAGCAGCTTCCTCAGTTTTAAAGTAACGCTGTAAACCTTGCAGGAATAGAAACACGTCTTTGGGAATATTCTAGACACCATAAAGATCATTTTGTCCATCTTATCATCTTCTCTAGGGAAGGATTCTTAACTGCGCTTATCAACATATTGGAGTTCTTTCTCTTTTCTCATTCCCTCATTTTCACTCAGTAATTTATTTATCGAATGGTTGAAGGTCAAAAGCATGTGGGTGGGATAAATAAACAAATAAATCATTGTCTCTTTTCCTAACAATCTAAGACCTACTACGTGTGCTTAATTGTTCTGAGTGTATTATTTGTTTGCTTTATTACGATTTGTATTGCAGATGTTGCTTTTTAAAGTAACATGTTGCATTTTCTTATTATGAAAATAACAGTGAAACAAGAGCAAAAACAAATGGGTCACTTCCTCCTCTTTCCTGCTATATTTCCTTCCAGAGGGGGAAGAGAAGAGGGAGGGAAGAGGGTGCTAGAAACCACTTCATTGCAGGAGGGACTCAATTAAATTTTTAAGAATCCCCTGAGGCTACTCCCCTGTAGCCTGCCGCAAACGTTGTCCATGTGAAAGCACTTTATTCAGAAAGCTAAAGCCTGTTATTCAGAGTATCTGCCCACATGCCGTTTTACTATTTTTTTATTTTTTTTTTACTTTTTACTTTAGGCTGTATTTGAAGCCTCGTGTTGTATTACATGAAAACAAATAGCATGCATTTAACTTAGTTTATACGCATGTTCATATATGATATTATGAACATTTCCACAACACTTGCCTTTTTCAAAATTATTTCTTGTATTTGGCATTGTGCAAGGCTCCCTCTTTCTCCTTGAGATTGTTTTCAATTTCTCACTAATATAAACTCCGCAGGGTGACATCCTTGGATGCAATGTGCATATGTGTGATTGTTTTCTTCAGGTCAATTCTTTAAAAAAAAAAAAAAAAAAAAAACACGATTTTTTTTTATTTATTTAGAGAGAGACAGAGTGAGAGAGAGTGTGAACGGTGGGGAGGCACAGAGGGCGAAGGAGAAGCGGCCTCCCTGCTGAACAGAGAGCCTGACTTGGGCTCTATCCCAGGACCCTGAGATCCTGACATGAGCCAAATGCAGGCACTTAACCAACTGAGCCACCCAGGCTTAGTAGCATGATCACATTTAAGGCTTTTGGTCTGTACTAGCCCAGGGTCCTTTGGAAAATATTGCAGCAATTTGCATGCCTATGAGCAGTTTGAGGTTGTGTGGGTCCCTGCATCGTCACCAATTCAAAAGGATCTTTTTATTCTTAATCTTTAAAATGTGATGGTTGAAATGGCTTTCTGTTTTAATTTGTATACTTGGATTACTAACAATGTTAAACTTTTTTTTTTTAATTTAAATTCAATTGTCCTATGGTTACTGACCACTTCTTCCCTTTTGGGAAAATTTCTTTTTTTTTTTTTTAAGATTTTTATTTATTTATTCATGAGAGACACAGAGAGAGAGGCAGAGACACAGGCAGAGGGAGAAGCAGGCTCCGTGCAGGGAGCCTGACGTGGGACTCGATCCTGAGTCTCCAGGATCACGCCCTGGGCTAAAGCCAGGCGCTAAACTGCTGAGCTGCCCCCAAGGGAAATTTCTTATTCATGTTATTTTACATGCCTCACTCCATGTCTTATTTATTTGTAAGAGTGTTTTTCATAAATGGAATTGTGTTTCATCTGTCATGGATCTGATAGACATTTTATTCCTTCCCATCACTGACGTGTGAATTACGTCACAGTAGCCTTTTTTTATTTTTAAATTTTATGTGCGATATGAAATCATCAAAGAAACAAATAGAAATTGCAACAAATTTTTATAAAGTTACATTCCCCCCAAATAGCATCATTCAGAGATAAACAAAGATAACTATTCTCAGTGTGTTTGGCTAGCCTTTCAGGCCTGTCCCCCAGAAAATATATATATCCGCAGTTATGTGTGTAATTTTGTGAGCTTTGTAAATTGATCATATGATTATTTCTGACTTATAATCTCCTTTCTTTAGTTACCAATATGCTGGGAATGTCTCTCCATGTCAATAAACATGGGTGTTCACTATGACTTTTGAATACCTGTCTAGAGTTCACATTAATACTTCCTTACGTCCATCTAACTATCTCTTTGCCTTTGTTAGGATTGGGCTCAGTGCCTTAAAGCTACAGGGTTTACTCTTTCTCCTGTGAGGAGTCTGGGCAGATAGTTCAGGACCAGTTTGTTTTTTCCTCTAGGGTATCAGGAACCCAAACTGCTCATATCTTTGTTCTGCCCCTGTTGGCAAACAGCTCCCACCACTGAGCTCCATGGCCACTTCTACTTTCCCATGGAAGAGGAAGAGCAAAGGGAGAGAGTTCTACTGGACCTGAGTCATCTGCCCACAAGGACCTCTCCAGAATATGCATAAATCAGTTGTGCTGGTCTGTACCCTGGGTCACCCCGCCACCACCCCTACCACCACCTGGCCTTTTCTCTGCTTGCTCTGTTGCATCCCTAGTTCCCCCACTCCAATCTCATTTTTATGGTCAAACTGATTCCAAAACAATGAAACTGTAAACCATATGTGTCTTAATTCTCTCCAGAGGTTCTCTGCGCTCAGCCCCCTTCGTCTGGCTTGTGATAATCCCAAGAACAGCTTCACCTGGCACAGAATCTGTCTTGGTCAAACCCAGAGCGTGGGCACCTGTTTAACTGTGTGGCCACCGCTGGTCCCGAGTAACATATGCAGCCCCACCCCTGCTCCCCATCCCCACTGCCCTTCCTCCTTTTTACTCTGAAGAGAGATGCCTCTAATAAATTGAGTAATAAGTATCAAAACAAACAAGCAAACAGAAACCCCATAGGGGTCTGCTAGATGCTTCGTAGCTACTCGCATAGCCGCCATCCTACAATTTGGGCTATTTCATGAAGAAGGGGCACTTGGCACTTAGGTGTGTCCAACACTATTGTTAGATGGTGTATGTTAGCTTTTCTCTGAGTTCTCACTATCATAAAAAGGTCCCAGTGATTCTATCTCATCGATCCTTGTGCGTGTCCATTTTTTCCAGGGATAAATTTCTATGAGTAGAATTGCTGGCTCAGAGTAAGCAATTTCTATAGCTTTCAATACGCCTTGGCCACCAGCCAGAATTGTATTCCTGTTTACAACCTTCCAGAGTTTACAGTCTTGTCTGTTTCTTACAATGAAAATAATACCAGGTGTTATGCTTATTTTTATTATTTTTTTTTTAAATAAGTGGTCTACTACTTTATTTTTAAAGATTTGAGAGGTGAGGGAAGGGACAGCACATGAGTTGGGGGATGGACAGGGGAAGAGAGAGAGAATTCTCAAATCAAGTCTATGCTGAACACGAAGCCCAATGTGAGGCTCAAACCCACGATCCTGAGATCATGACCTGAGTTGAAATCAAGAGTTGGCCGTGTAATCAACTGAGCCACTCAGGCGCCCCAATGCTTATTTTTAAATATCTTCCAAGAGAAAATGGGGAGATTGTAGAGAATTATTTTAATTATACAACAAATAAAGACATTTCTTAAGAAAAATTTAGGCTTGTTTATGGAGCATGCTTCCAGTAATCAAATATTCACTAGGGGCATAAGGGCACCTTCCTTACATGTGACAAAAAAAGATATAAACAAAATAGACTTGGGTTGTTTAGTTTAATCCTGAGGCTGAAGAATTCCAGAGTAAATGCAGTGGCTTAAAGGTAGCTGGTGTCGGAAGGAAACAATCTTTGTGGGACAATAACATCCTTACATCTTTGGCCTTGAGTCTTGCGCCAAGCCTATAACATCCAATTCTGTCTCCTGATTTTTTTGTCCTTTGATATGCACAAACAAGGCCTCTCGTCTAAAGAGAATTTTTTAAATCAGGGCTGAATATCATAGTGGGCCTCATCTGTGCTCCCAGAGATGTATAGAGGCAGGAACGGGTTTCAGTTGCTGTCCTGGGGACCATCCCCAAGGAGGGCCTGCCATGGTAAGAAACAGCCAGTGCTCTGGCCCAGCCTGCTGTGGCGACCTTTGCCCCCTGGCTGCCCATGGACAGGGCTACTTCTGACCTCCAGGGAAGCTTCGTCATGGAAACTTTCGAGGGCAAGTGTCAGAGACACACCCCTAGGTGTGTCAGGGGCAGAGAGAAATGGGGAGAAGTTTGCATTTCCAATAAGGTCAACAGGGAAGGCCCAGGAAAAGTTAATATTAGCAAAGCCTGAAAGAAGCAGGAGATGAGCTTTGTGCACATCAACAGGGAAATCACCAAAGGTCAACGGGGCAACTGGTACCAAAGCCAGAGGCAGAAGTGTTTATGCCTGGAATGTTCTGGAAACACTGAGCAAGCCTCTAAATCTGAGGCAGAGTGAAAGAAGATCCTGGAGAGGTTCCAGGAGGTCAGATCTCCCATCCATCGAGGTGGGGTGAGTGGGGGTCAGTATAGTGATGATGACGCTGTCCCCTTTCTTCCACTGCCATGCTGACCCCAGAGCTAGGAGGCTGTTGGAACAATCCAGGAGGGGTTGTGGGGTCCGTGTATCAGCTCTGTGTGTTGAACACAGACTATATGGAGGGAGGACTTGCAGCTGGAGACTGTGAAGAGGCCCGAGCTGTGACATGGATTGGATTGGGGTGACAGCAGTGCAGGAGGGGCAGCAGTTCAGAACCCGCTAGGCTGATGGGCTGGCCGTGGGAATGAGCAAAGGGGAGGCGTCTTTGAGAAGAGCTGGAGCACTCCCAGTGGGCTGTGGTCAGTGTGTGCCCCTCTTTCTGTAGACATGGCCCTCAAGTCCCAGAATAAGCAATGAGGAATCTCACAAGAAGACAAAAAAACATTTTTTTAATTAATGCTTTCTCCACTGTCGGAGCTCGTACCTTCCACCTTCTGGTCTACCGCCGTTGGCCCAACTTTAGATTTGCTTCCGTTCTGTGACATTGACCCTGTGCCACCACTAGTCCTCAGCCACCGTTTTTCCAGTGAGCCCTATTCCACCCTCCGCTTTGTTCACAATGGCGTGTCTGCTCCTTTCTCACACATAAAGCCAGTTTGGCCGGTAGGAGACTGGTGGCTCACATTATTTTCCGGGAGGGAACAGAGGCTGCCCGACTTCCTGGTGGAGGGGACTGAATCACTTTGCTGCATGTACCAAAGAGCTGACTTCGGAGTCTGGCCAATGTATAAGTTGGTGCCTTGATGTTGTTCATTTGGGGTCAGTTTTCCCACAGCTGTGGTGTGCTATTCAATACGTAGATGCTAAGCATCTTTTATTTAAGAAAACAATTCTTAAATTACATCTGTAAATATTTGTTCTCTTCCCTGCCTTTCATTTTCTTCTGCAGGGTCCCCACTGTGGCATCATACGGCTCCCTTCATCTATCTGCTAGAGGGGCCATTTTCTCTGATTTTTTTTTTTAGCCATTGACTCGAATTTGATATTTTAATGTTTATTCTCCACGCCTCTTACCCCAGCCAAGTCTGTTCTTCTTTGCACTCTCTCCAATTTTTCCTTCACGTTTGTGATTTGATGTTCCCTCCTCCTTCCTGCACTCCTGCTGGTTCATACTTCACTCTTGCTTGAGCTCTTGCTTCTGAACAAAACAAACGGCTGTTTTGTTCACAGCTTTCATCTAACTCCTGGCAACATTTTTCTGGTGCGATCTCATTACCTGACTTTCCCCCCGCTACCCCCACCTTTCTCTATCATAGTGTCTTTGCTGGATCCTGGCTTCCTTTTGAGAACTCCCATTTGAGAAATACTCATATCCCCCAGAAAGAGATTGCTTTGTGCAAATATCTGGTTCCTCGTTTAATTCTGCCTCTTTGATTCTAAGAGCCACAGCAGGTGCAGGGAAGCTCCTGCCCCACCCAACCTGGGCACACTGTAGTCCCTGGTGCCCGGAGTGCCCCCCAGAGGTGCCCCCAACTCTGACAACACATCCTTTGCTGATGCTTGCTCAGATTCACAGCCATGGCCCTCTGTCCCTGTCCTTTTTTTTTTTTTTTTTTTTTTTAAGATTTTATTTATTTACTCATGAGAAACATGGAGGGAGGCAGAGACATAGGCAGAGGGAGAAACAGGCTCCCTACGGGGACCCCAATGTAGAACTTGATCCCGGGACCCCAGAATCATGACCTGGGCCAAAGGCAGACCTTCAACCCCTGAATACACCCGGGTGCCCCTGTCCTTGCCTTTGTGCACACAGCTTTGCTCGAGGTACACTTTTGGTTGACCATTTACCTACTTTGTGGTTGAGATTTTCCATCCCTCTTTCTCCTACTTGTGCTTGTATGATTTCCAGGAAGAGAGGAAATGCTTGTTTTATGCTGCCTTCTGTAAACCCTAAACCCTATTGTTTATATTCTAAGCTGTATTAAATTTGGGCTTTCTTTTAGAAAAATCAGTGAAGCGGGAATCTAGGAGAAGCGGTTAAGAACTCATCAGTTAAGAGACTCACCTGAGTTCAGACCCCTCCAGACACAACACAGTCTGGCTGTGTCACTGCAGGAAAATTACTTAACCTGTGTGAACCACGGCTTCCTCGTTGTGTCTGGCAGATGAAATAAGGGGATTAATGCAATGATTTAGTAAGATGATTCATAGAAAGCATTTATGCTGCTGCCTGGCACATAGCAATTAGTCAATAACATCATCTGTCATCATCCTCAGCTCACATGGGTAGCCAGTTGTCCTAAAACCATATATTGAATAGCCCAACATTTCCCCCACTAACATGAACTGCTTTGTAGCCTATGGGGGAAAAAATGTCTCCACTGACGTTTGTTTATGATCTTCTCTTTTACTCTGTCCATTCTGGCATCAGGACCATGTGTCTTAGAGGGTTAACTCTTCCAAATACGTTTTATCATCCAGTACAGTGATACTCTCCTCATTTGCTTTCTAAAAATGTTCTGTGTTTCTCACATGAAGTTTTGTTTTTTGGTTTTTTTTTTTATTTCTTCTAGATGAATGTTAGGACAATCTTCTCAAGTTCCAGAAAAAGTTATTCTGAAAACTTTGGGAGATTGTAGTGAACTTAAAGATTTATGTGGAGAAGAAGGGCCTCATTGAAATATCTAGACTTCCCAGCCAATATCATGGACACTAGTTATTTAAATCTTTTTTAAAATGTCCATTATAATGTAATTGCTTTCTCTCTGTGTGCCTCTGGGAATGAGTCTTTGTAAGCTTCTGTCAAAAAGTGTCTTTGGTCCTTTTCAGTTTTCTGGGTGGCATCTGGGCCACCTGTGTCTCTTCTCCCAGGGAAGGAGAGGTTGCCCCTAATTTGGAAGATTTCCTATTTTCTTCCACTCTCTAGGGCACACGGAAGCCAGCAGTTGGGGTGGGGCCCTGCTTGACTTGCCTGTTGCTCTCAGATTGCTTCTCTCCCCGCCTCTACTTGTGTCCTTTTCTCCCTCAGCAAAGGCACATTCACATGGGAGCGAAGCTTCCCCAGCAGCAGTTTTCCCTGGAGACTTCAGAGCATCCACCACTGCTTCGTGCAAGGCAGTTTTGCTTGTGTTCAGTCATCGCCACTGTACCCAGAGAGCCATTCACAGGTGCCATCTGTCAGAGGGCCTGGCTGTCCCTCACCACCAAGGTCCCAGGAGTGTCCTCTTCTGCTTGATGTCAAACCCCCTGCCCTAACCCTCCTCTCTTGTTGTAGACTCTTTAGAGAGGCCAACAGGGACTTGACTCTATGGTTAGAAATCCACAGAAATGTTGAGTGAAATAAGTCAATCGGAAAAAGATAATCATCACACAATCTCACTCATATGTGGAATTTCAAGAAGCAAAGGAGACGATCATAAGGGAAGGGAGGAAAAATAAAATAAGATGAAATCAGAGAGGGGGGAAAACCACAAGATACTTTTAACTCTAGGAAACAAACTGAGGGTTGCTGGAGGGGAGGGGGGGTGGGGGATTGGGTAACTGGGGTATGGGCATTAAGGAAGGCACTTGACCAGGTGTTATATGAGACTGATAAATCACCTCTGAAACTAATAATACACTATATGATAACTAATTAAATTTAAATAAAATAAGTTAATTTTTTAAATCCATAGAAATAAAAGCTGACACTTGGAACAGTTCTCTGGGTGTTGCCATTCACTCTGCTCAATTCCGGACTAAGAAACAAATGCTATGCTTAGTATTTGGTCAAACTGCTCAAGTGACCTCTCTGGAGCCCCCTCCTACTTCAGGGGCTTGTCCCCGGATGCCTCCCTCCCAAGGTCAAGGTGACATCCCAGGGCCATTCACAGCCCCCCAAGGCCTGTGTCTCAGGGTGACATGAAGAACATGCAGCGTGGGACAAGTCCCTCAGGTGCTCCTGGGCTCACCACTTATCCTGCTCTTTGTGTGGGTAGAGTGCCCCGGAGTCTCTAACCCCATGGGTTCAACCTCTCCTCTGCCTTTGGTTTGCTGGACCAACAGCAAACTTCCTATGTCTTTCCAGTAATATCTACTTCAAGCTTGTGGACTAGGCACAGCCAGGCCCAACTGCTAGCCGGAGTTCCTGTTCCTACTAGCCCATAAATATGTGACAAGAATCTGAAATTAATACAGGGAAAGAGCTCAAAGCATCTAAGAAGAAGACAGCCTCTCCCCAGGACATAGTGGTGAAAATAAACCCACAGCTTCAAGGCCTAATGTAGGGCTCCCTGTATGAGGAAAAAGCAGCCCCACTTATATGGTCCCCACATGGGGACGATGAGTCTCACTGAGCATAGTGAGTTCGTGGAAAAGAATTGTGTGTAGAAGAGAGGGGTTCAGTACTCAACATACTGTTTTGCTTTCTTCCTTTGATGGTAGAGTAAAACTCACCAGGGATGAAAATCTTCTGCCTTCGTCTGTGCAAAATTGAGTGGAGCCTCATGGCCCTGAGAGGTGCTCTAAGATACTTACTGCTCCCTACCCCAACCCACAGAAGTTGCAGTTTCCCTAAGACGGCACTAGGGTCACCAGGACAACAGGCTCCAGGCCCATCTTGCCCTCCCTTCCCTTCTTTCTCTCTGTTCCTTCCTCTGTCCTCTTCCTCGTTGCTTCTATCGATGAAGACAGCCACACCAGGAGCAAGTGTCTGGGGAGCTCTTGCTCCAGGGAAGAGGTAGCTGAAGGCCTTGTGTGCTCGATGCAGCTGCAGGGGCTCCTGCCAGCCCACAATTCCAATGCAAAGCCATGGATGGTGGCATCAGCATCATACAGCCATTTAAACTCCAGGCAGGGTCACACATCCTGTCAGCAAGTGCTGACTCATGTCAGTTCATGGTTCTATTTTTTAATATACGCATGAGGGGCCAAGTGTTCCATCTTACTTATGGAGTCCTTGCCAGTTAGGTATAGAGTTAAAGTCGTGCAGTTGGCATGCCAAGCTAGTGGGTCTCGTTAAGACCTGGGCAGGTACGAAGCTAGTCCACCTAAGTGAAGTGGTTTCCCCTAGAGAACCGCCTTCAGTACAGACATAAAGGGATGAAGGGAAGGGGACTGAACTGCACAGTGAGCACAATTATATGCAGATCTACAAAACAGGTAACCTTAATGCTGTCCCACTTCAGGTGCTTTATCAAGAAAGGATTTAATACCGGGAATTAGATTCATGCAAAATTTTGGGAAGTGTGGGATAAACCCAGCTACCTTTAAGGAACTCGAGAAATATGGGGATTGTGAGAAGCTGCTCCCATCTGTGGCTAGAGCTGCGTCTGGCAGGTGAGCAGTGATAGGTTCTCCCGGAAGTGACATTCGGTATCCACCTGTGCCCCAGCTTATTGCTTCTGAAGGAGGATGGTGGGTTTTTTTTTCCTTCCCTGCACCTTCCAAACTGTATTCCCGTGTCTTTCACTGGTGAAACACAAACCAGAGCCTGGTGACAATTCAGCAGGAAATGTTTTTTTTTCTGGCTTCCAGTCCCTATAATTTAGGGAAGTGATGAGAAGGGAACCAGGAGGCTGAGGGTAGAAAGACAGTATCTGATATGGACATAGAGACAAGCATGTGGGCAAAACGTCACATGCCTACACTGTACAGTCCAGAAGCTTCTTTCTCTGGGCTTGGAAATAGCTCTCCAGCCAGAACCTTGGAGCAGTGCCTCTGGATTTTGCCTCTGCCCACTTCTGGGGGCGTCTCCAGAACAAGACACCAGAACTCAGCACCCAGTCACTGAGCAGTGGTTCCTTTTGCAGCTGCTCACCCTGGAGCAGGTATGATGCTGCTGCTGTTGCTACTTCCCCTTCCCCCTCCCATCGCCACATCTGTCTTCATAGCTACTCACTCCTGCAACCCACCAACTCTTCCCAGACAAGGAAAACCTCCTCCCTGTGCAAGCAAAGAAAACTCATTCCTCTGGGAAACACCATCCTCTCCATAAGGATAAAAGAGATTATGTTTTTGATTCCCTGGTGTAGAGGGCTGTGCTCCTAAACTTACAGACCAGGGAACGTAGAGAGATCTCCTTCCATCCATGGTTCTGTTTGACTTCAAATCAATGTTATTCGGCCCTTCTGGAGAGACTCTCTGCTTGTGGTCTTTGACAAACTTCTTTGGTTCTTGTGTGGGTATTTATATTCACACTCATAGACCCTTGCCTCCTTTGGTGGACAACAATCTATAGAGCATGGAAATGCATTGTTCTTCATTTCATATGAGATGAAATTAAGGGTGCAGAAAGAGTAAGCTACTTCCTCAGGGGCACAGTTTGTAAATTTCCAGTTCTTTTGACTCTTAGTCAAGTGCTCTTGTTACAGACCAGCAACAACTCAAGAGTGGAAGAAAAGGTGACTCAATCACCATCTTCACTGTTGCCTTCAAAGTGGGTTCCCTTGGTGACACTTGGCTGTTCTCTTCACCCTGTGCCCACTCCCTCAGTCCTTGGAAACACTGCTAAGCATATCTTTCCATAAATAAGTAAGGTCACACAGCATTAACACCCCCAGTAATTCAGTATGTGCCTTACATAATGCTTTAACATTTTCCTTTCGTGTAATAGAACATTAAAATTGTCCCCACTTGACCCCAGCTATCCACAGAAAATTGACAGCTTTTTAATTAATGACTTCTGGCTGCTATAGTGTATCTTCTAGCTAATTATCCAGAGTGCTTGCCTCATGCCAACAAGATTACAGAATTTTGAAAATTGTATGCACCATGTAAAATTTTGCTCTTTATAAAATAATGATAAACCTAAAGTGGATGACCAATAATTGTATCAAACTGTGACAAAGTCTACTTCCCTCAAATTAAACAAATACTAAGCCTTGGACTGCTGTACTTATGGTAGATGAATTGGTTCGCTATTATTCTGTTTAGTAAGTATGATCAGATTTATAAATTGTGTGACCCTTCAAGTGAGGTTCATTTCCTCATGAAAAAAACATTTAATGTTTTTCCAAATGCATTTATATTTTATTTCTGTCTTTGTTAAGACCTTTTAGTAATGAAGAGGCTTCTCTCAGTCTAGATAGGAATTAATAGATAATCCTTGTCCGCTATTTAATTTAGACATCTTAGCAACATAGTTAAATCCTATATTGTAATTCTTTGGTATAAATGTGTCAAATATAACAAGTATTTTTCTGTTGAAAATTCTTCAAGGAAAAGAAAACTAACGTTTTTTACATGAATGATCCTATAACCAGCTCATACTCTCTATCAGCATTTCATTAGATTTTTTAGGGTCTTGTACATAGTTTTACACAATTTACAAATCCCATTGCATCTTCAGATTTCCTGGTTTTCTGTCTTATGGATATATTCTTTAAATCCTACATTTGGCTGAATTTTTAGGCTGCATGTTTTGAACTAGATCTAGCTCTCTTCTTGCAGTTAACTTTGGGAAAGGCATCAATAGCCATTACAGATTTTCAAAATGTGGACCAAATTTAAGTTCTTAAATAAAAATTACAGGCTTTTTCTTTGATTCTAAGTTCTAATATATCCTTTTATACTGACCCTAAAGAAGATGTTATCCATAAGAAGGAATTTTACAATTTATAAAACCAAATTTTTAAAACATACAATCAACTTTTATTGGAGAAAAAGCACATGATAATTTCAATAGATAATAAAAGATAGTTGATAATATTTGACATCTAATTCTGATTTTAAAAAGAATAACAATAAATTTATGTAAAATAGGAATATAGAAACACTTTTTAAGATCCAAAGTGCTTTGGCAAATAAAGAAGAAAAAGAAAGTCCAGTAGATACCTAGGCCAAGACTGTGGATGGACTCTTCACAAAAAAAAAAAAAAAAAAAGGTACAAATTGCCAATACATTCATGAAAAGATGTTCAAAAACAAAGAAAAATATTAAAATAGTCAAAATGTGCAAATTAAAATGAGATATATACTTTATTGATGAAGATCAAAAAGATCAGTCATGTACATGCATGAGGAAAAAATGAACCTTCAGCCAGCACTGATGGAAATGAAACTGATGTATCTTTCAGTAAGTACCTTAGCCATGTATTTCAACCATAAACAAGCAAGTTTCCACTCCAGGCCTTAACCCAAGAGATCACCTACCATTCTACTGGTGGATTGACTGATAAGTAGAAGGGGTCCTTGAAGGAGTTTCTGTATTATCTCCACTTCTACGGGTGAGAACACTGAGCAACCAAAAGGTTACCTTATTATCTAGTTTCTCAGTGTATGGATGATCTGTTGCTCTATAACGAATTACCCCCAAAATTAGTGGCTTGAAATAAAGCAAATTTATTCTCTCCGTATGTTCTGTGGATCTGGAATCTGTGTATGACTTAACTGAGTCCTCTGGTTCAAGGTCTCTCCCACCACTGCAATTAAAGTGTTGGTCAGGGAGGCAGTCATGTCAAAGTTCAACCTGGGAAGAGTCTCCCCCCAAGCCCACTCATGTGGTTGTTGTGCTGTGTGGCAGGATTCAGGTCCTCAAAGACTGTTGGTTAGAGGACACCCTTATTGGATTCTCTCCATAAGGTAGCTCACATTCCCCAAAGTGAGTCCACTAGCCTCAGAGAGAGAGAGAAGGATTGAAATAGAGGAAACAGTCTTTTGTGAGAATAGCTACACACAGTATCTGCTCCACAGAAGGTGCTCAGTAATTGAACAATAAATCCTATTTATGTAAAAACATAGCATATTTTTATATGGGCTTACTAAATGCTAGGAAAGAAAAATTATGAGATTGGGGACATGAGGAGTAAAAGAGGACATTTACTTTTTACTGTTTGAATTTTTGACCAAAAATTCTCAGATCCCTAATATGGGATTCTCGTGTTTTATACCATACTAGGTAAGCTGGCAGGTAGCTTTCATTAATTTTTTTTTTTTCAAAATCAATCATTGGTTTACTGACATGTTCATAATTCATGAAATATTTGTTAAAATCTTCTGTGACTTTTATGTAAATTAATTTTAAAGGATACATCTTATACGTGTTTCTAAGTTTACATTTTCTACATTTTGACAACTCTATTCCCAAAGGGTGAATGGATTAAGATTGGTTTTGTTCATTTTGTCTCACTTCAGAAAATATTCAGTAGCTGATACTGTGGAAAGCAACATGTTGGAATTATAAAAGAAAAATACTATTATGTCTTTAGAACTTCTCATACCTGATTTTGAATTCTTTAAGAGCAATATAAATTTAAATTTTTTTCCACTTAAGTTATGTTTGTTATGATATTTCATACATCAGATATGTGACGCAAAACTAATCCATATATATATATTATTTTTATATGTTCCACCTTCCAACTTTACACTTATCTTACAGCTGTGTGTTCCTTACACACCTTGAAACCACGTGTCAGCTAGATAAGGGGTATGAGTCAAATCCTGCCCACAAGCAGTCTTTCTAAATAGGTGTTATTGGAGCCCAATTACACTATTTTGTTTGTATATTTCCTGCAGCTACTCTTGTATTCTAGTGGCAGAAGTATGTAATTGTAGTAGTGTAGCCTATAAAGCCTAAAATATTTACTATTTGGCCCTTTATGGAAAAAGATTTGCTCCTATTGTTTATATTGAGAATTTTTATCCATGAGCATGGTGTCATGCTTAATTGATTGGGTCTTCATTACTTTCCTATTGTTTATATTGAGAATTTTTATCCATGAGCATGGTGTCATGCTTAATTGATTGGGTCTTCATTACTTTCCATTCTCGAAAACAGTAGAGAGGTTCCTCAAAAAGTTAAAAATAGATCTACCCAATGATCAGCAATTACACCGCTGGATAATTGTACAGATGTACAAAGATACAAATGTATTGATCTGAAGGGTCACCTGCACCCCAATGTTTATAACAGCAATATCCACAAGACAAAGTATGAAAAGAGTTCAGATGTCCATCAATAGAAGAATGGATAAAGAAGATGTGGTATATATATATATATTTATACAATGGAATGCTACTCAGCCATTAAAAAAATGGCTGAAACGGCATGAAATCTTGCCCTTTGCAACAATGTGGATGGAACTGGAGGGTATTATGTTGAGCAAAATAAGTCAATCAGAGAAAGACAATTATCAAATGGTTTCACTCATACGTGGAATATAAGAAACAGTGCAGAGGATCATAGGGGGAGAGAGGGAAAACTGAATGGGAAGTCATCAGAGAGGGAGAAAAACCATGAGAGACTCTTAGCCTAGGACACAAACTGAGGGTTGCTGGATGGGAGGTGGGTGGGGGGATGGGGTAACTGGGTGATGGGCATGAAGGAGGGCACATGATGGGATGAGCACTGGGTATTATAGGCAACTGAGAAATTATTGAACACTACATCTGAAATGAATGATGTACTATATGTTGTCTATTTGAATTTATTTATTTATTTATTTATTTATTTATTTATTTATTTATTTATTTATTTTTGTCTATTTGAATTTAAATTAAAAATATTGTTGGGGGATCCCTGGGTGGCGCAGTGGTTTGGCGCTTGCCTTTGGCCCAGGGCGCGATCCTGGAGACCCAGGATCGAATCCCACATCAGGCTCCCGGTGCATGGAGCCTGCTTCTCCCTCTGCCTATGTCTCTGCCTCTCTCTCTCTCTCTGTGTGACTATCATAAATAAATAAAAATTAAAAAAAAAATAAAAAATAAAAAATAAAAAAAAATAAAAATATTGTTGGCAATGGGATGCCTGGGTGGCTCAGCTGTTGAGCTGCCTTTGGCTCAGGGCATGATCCTGGATTCCCAGGATTCGAGTCCCACATCAGGCTCCTTGCATGGAGCCTGCTTCTCTCTTTGCCTGTGTCTCTGCCTCTCTCTGTGTGTCTCTCATAAATGAATAAATAAAATCTTTAAAAAAATATATTGTTGGCAAGAACATTTGTAATCCTTAGTGGGCCAGTCTTGTACATACCATTTCAAATGAATCTCTAAACACTTCATCTTTTATGCAAATGTATTATTTTTTATTTCAATTTCCAACTGCTTGTTACTAATATATGTATAAACAAAATTAATTTTGAATTGTATATTGATATATCCCATGACTTTGCTAAGCTCACTATGATTCAAGCAATTACTTGTAGGTTCTTTTAGATTATGGATGATTTCATTACAAGTTTTCTGTAGAAACCTTTTATCAGGCTAATTCATCTTCTTTCTAGTTTGCTATGAGATTTTATTATGATGTTGAATTCTGTAAAAAAAAATTGTGTGTATTCAATTGGTGACATTGTATTTCTTTTTGATCTGTTGATATAGTGAGTTTCATTGACTAATTTCTGAATTTAAACCAACCTTACATTCCTGGAGTAAATCTCATTTGGTTGATACATTATTGTGTGTATGTTGATATATCTGATTTGGTAATGGTTGGCTAAGGATATTTATGTCTGTGCTCATTAGGAATATTGGTCTGTAGTTCTCTCTTCTCATAAGATTTTTGTCTGACTTTGGTACCAAGAGGATGCTTGCCTCATAAAGTCAGTTGTAAAGTGATTTTATATTTTCTGTAAGAGTTTGTGTAAAATTGGTTGTATTTCTTCTCTAAGTGTTAAGCAATATTTACTAGCGAAGCTGCCAGGGCTTTGGGTGTTATTTGTGGAAGGCTTTTAACTATAAGTTAAATTTACCTGTAGATATAGGACTATTAACTTTACCCACCTTTTATTGAGTGCTCTTTGATAGTTTGTGTCTTTCAAGAAATGTATCTGTTTAATTTATCAAATTCACCAGCACAAAGTTATTTCTGATATGCTGCTATCATCCTTTTAATTCAAGTAGGTGCTGTAGTGATGGCCTCTTTCATTATGGTTATTTGTAACTTGTGTCTTTTCTTCATCAGCTGTCCAGCTGGAACTCACTTATTATATTGTTTTTCTTTTTTCAAGGAACTGACTTTTGGTTTTATTGATTTTCTCTATTGTTTTTCTGTTTTGTGTTTCACCAATTTCAATTTTCCTCTTTATTATTTTCTTCCTCCTCCTCACTTTGGGTTTTCCTTGCCCTTCTCAGAATAACGTAAGGTGGATGCTTAGATAGTTGATTTGTGATCTCCTTCCTTTTCTAATACAATAATTTAATACTACCATCTTCCATCTAAGTATTGCTTTTAGCTATATACCACAAATTTTGTTACGGTATTTTTATAATTTTTCAACTCAAAATATATGTATTTTTCTAATCACTTGGTAATTTCTTCTTTGACTCATGAGTTATTTACAAATGTGTTGTTTGATTTTCAAATATTTGGTTTTTTTTCCAGATATATTTGTTATTGGTTTCAATTTTAGTTTTGCTATGAAAGTAGAACATAACATGTTTTATTTTTATCTCATAACATCTACTGAGATTTGTATTATGACTAACAATATCGTCTATTTTGATAAGTGTCAAATGTCCCCTCAAAACCAGTATGTATTATGCTGTTGTGGGATGCAGAGTTCTGTAAATGTCAGTTAAGTCAAATCGATAAATAGTGGTATTCAAGTCCTCTGTATTTCAAGTTTTCTTTCTTTTGCTCCTTTCTTCTCTTTTTGAAACTATAATTCTCAATGTTAGAGCATTTGATATACTTTCAGAACTGCAGGACAATCCATTTTGTATTTTTCACCCTTTTGCACTTTTTCTTGAACTTTGCATGTTTTCCATCCACCTAGCTTCAAATTCATTATTTTTTTTCCCAATTAGCTTGTTTAAGCATTTCTTCACATCTAATATTGTGGGGTTTTTTTTTGTTTTTATCACTCTGCCTCTTTTATAGTTTTAAGATTCTTTCTGAACCCTCACCTGTTTATGGGTGTTAATCATAATTATTATAAAGTCCCTGTCTGAGAGCTCCATGCCAAAGTTCTGTTGATACCTTTTTCTCTGGTCCTTCTTTCTTGCTTTTTTGTGTGTCTCTTAATATTTTATTGAATTCTGGAACTGGTGCATAAAAGAAAAGTAGAGATTGTGGCAGGTTATGTTTATTTCCAGTTTTTTACTTCTTGTCTGTTTTATGCCAAAGATGGAATTTTTTATGTACTCCACATCTCCTTGCAGGGCTTTTAACTCTTTGCAAGAGTTGAGTTGACCTAGTCACCAGTGACTTCAATTTTCTGTGTTCTTCAAAGAATGATTTTGTAGATTAAAGGCTCTCTTCTTTGTTGTTAGAATGGATGTGACATTCTTTTGTGTCTTTCTCTATACTTAGCAGTAGTGGAACTCTTTTTTTTTTTTTAATTCAAGTTTTCATATTTCCTCTGTAACAGTTCTGTTCTAATAGAAACCAGCTGTCATAGGGATTCTACTTGTCCTTATTTAGTGAAAAAAAAAATGTCCCCTTGATACATTATAAATTCCCCTGACTCTTTGTTGGGGCTGGGATTCCTGGTGTAGAAATGAGGGAAGGGAAGTCACGGCCATAGTCTCTGCCACTGTGAACTGAGACATGCCAATAGGTAAGAGGTCAGTTTGGTGTAGAGACAGCAGGAGGAAGCGTCTCCTTCTCCTGTCCCCAGATGTGAAGTCTGAAGTTTCCTGCATGAAGATTATGGTGATAAGGCACGTGCTTAGCTTCCATGCAGGATCTGGGGCCATGGAGACCAGCATGCCATTTCTAGAGTACATGCCTGGCTCATGTTATGGGTTTTCTCCAGGAAGATAGAATTGGTTCTCAGCCCTGCACTCTCTCCCCAAATCCTCACACTCAGGTCACAAAATAGAGAGGTTCTGTGAGCTCTTCAAGGCTTGGATCATGTCCTCCTAGTACCACCCAATGCCCCTCACACAGGGGCAAGTAACATAATAAGTAAATTGAAACCATCATCTTCCCTGAACTCTTCCCAGACCGTAGTCCTACTTTTCATTATTTCTAAAATATTTAGTTTCATAAGAATCTCCCCTATGAGTCATGTCACATCTATGACCACAGAATTATCACCTTGAGTGCAATACTCAGAGGAAAGTGATGTTTTAAATCTGTGCTATCTTAATGGCCTGACCTGACTTATTTATTTAAATAACTCTAAATAATATTAACATGCATGTGTTTCTAGACTGAAATATATGACTGTGCTTAGAAGAGAAACCTGCAATACTTATATTCTCTTTGTAGACTCAGGTGTGTGCAGCAAGTGAAGTCTTCAAATGCCGTGTCCCTGGAGCACTCCTTGTTTACATTCATATTAATTCCCTGGGGACACAAGGCTTCTATTTAGTCTCAGGAGATACATCTACTTCTGTGCTCATTCCACAGCGATGCCTTTGAATAATTTATCAGCTACTTAACACTCATCACACTTGGCTTTTTATGTAGAAACTACCTATAAGGTCTCTTACTCTTTCTCTCAGGTTTGAAATAGTACATTTGAAGTAAATGTATTTCTCTGTAAACAGGAATTTCTACATTGGAAAAAAAATTGTTGGATCTCATGATTGCCCTGTTTGCTAAATATCCCTCCTTTCTCTTTACTAGTCTGGTGAACTTGACCTCACCGTCTCCCCATATTTGCTCACATTGCATAATTCTCCCTCCTTTCTATTGTACTTCAGGTGCTGGGGTTCCCCAGTTCCAACCAATTGCCCTCAATGGCCGAATTCAGGTCCTGAGCAACGGGTCCTTGTTGATCAAGCATGTCGTGGAGGAAGACAGCGGCTACTACCTGTGCAAGGTCAGCAACGATGTGGGCGCGGACGTCAGCAAGTCCATGTACCTCACGGTGAAAAGTAAGGAAGAAGAATGCTTTGTTTTACCTAAATAGGTCTTTTTGTGCTTAAATTTGCAATTGTCTCCATACACACTTGATTAAAAACAAAACAAGACCTTGGTTCGCTATAGCTGAGGTTTGAGGTTTTGCCCCCCCAGGAACACAGCTGAAGGCGAGGGCAAAAATCCAGCCAGTTGCAATAGCCTGACCTTGTGTCCCAGTATCTGAGGCCACACGCTCCTCCTCTTTTGGTTCCTATGGTCAGGTACAGTCTCTGGGCAACCTAGCAGGTGAGTGGGCCTCTGCCTTTAGCACCCGCATTCCTGCTCTGTTTTTATTGTGGAAAAGCCTAACATGTATTCTCAAATGTGCTCTTTCCCAAGGTCTGTTTCCATGCATTTTATTATTTGCAAGCTGGCTTGTCCGTAGGTTTCCTTTTAAAGATCCTTATGAAATCAAGCAACCGGAAACCTTATTACCAAAGAAACATAACTACAATAAAACAGAAACATGTAACTCTATACCTAGGGTCCATATTACTGACCCATTTTGTAGGAGAGGGCAACATATAATGAAATTATTTTTATACGTTGGGAACTGAACCACCAAAGAAAGGACAGAGTGGGCCAACTTTTACTGAGTACTGCTTTTTAGCAAATGGCTGTGCATCTAGTTTACAGTGAATGACTTGTCTTTGTCCATGTATATAATTTGTTGGAAAAATTGTGATTTCTTCCTGACAAGGCTTTGATCAACCTTTCTCTTTTTTATTTTAATTGTATTATTGATAGGCTGGAAACGACCTCTACCATTTCACTTTTTAGGGGTATTGAATTTAAAAGTGAAACTCAGTGGTGTGTATAGGTGTGTGTGTGTGTGTGTGTGTGAGAGAGAGAGAGAGAGAGAGAGAGAGAGAGAGAGAGATTTAAGCTGGCTGCACAAAGATTAGTATCTATTCTATTTTCCTAAAGATTTATTCTAGTTAATCCATTATTTCCAACATAACAATGAAAACATCAAGCTGTTTATCTGCTATACTTTTACATCATGAAAAAAATCATAGTTCTGATACAGGGTTGTTTTAAAATATGTTTCGTAGATATCCAGCTCATAAATTTGGCTTCTAAATTTTATAGTCTGGAGGAACTGATTTGCAAAAATCTAAAGACAAATGATCATATCATATTATTTAAGTCCAAAGTTGAAATAGTAATTTAAAAAATAACAAATTAATGAAATATTAAGGGAAATCAAGAGGTGAGAGCCAATGGTAACCAATATTGATCCCTTTCCCCCAGTAAATCTATTTTTTAATTTGATTATATTTAATCCAATTTATTTGATTTATAAATTTGATTATATTTTTGTAACTTTGATATATTTTAAAATTATAAAAATCCTTCCATTCCATAAGTACCTAGGTGTGCTCTAATAGATTCAAGGCCCTATAAAGGATGTAAAAACATCATCCATGGGCTTTACCCTCATGAATGAAAGAGTTTAGGTTTTGGAAGAGGAGATAACAAGGAAGAATATAGAGCTTACTAATATTAATGCAAAATGGAAAATAATATAATATGTGCCATAGATGTGCCTTTCAGAGGAAGATAGAACTGTCATTTTGAAGGGATTAAGGAGGGCTTCATGGGAAAAAAATCCTTTACAAGTGGGTGGAATTTAAAAAACTGCAGAAGCTGACTTCCCTATATTTCCTCTCCCCACACTCTTAGTGCTACTAGTAGAGCATGGAGGGGGACCACAAAGATGTCTCTCTGCCCTTAATGAACTTCCTTTCTTGTGGGATGATTAGGAATGAGTGTGTCCAACTCCTATCTAGTAGAATCCACTAGAAAAAAAGTACAGAACACTAAGGTGCACAGACAAATGTGTGATTTATGTTTGTGTATAGGATCAGAGACTGAAGAGTGAAAACACAGTCCTAGAGGATACAGTGGATTTCAATAGGTACAGTCCCTGAGGGTAAATACAAGAGCATGAGGGAGAGGGAACAGAGAGCAGATAGAAGATACCAAAATTCCAAGGCAGGGTACGTGGGTGTGCAATCAGTGAAGCATCTGATTCTCTCAGCTTAGATCTTGATCTCAGGGTCATGAGTTCAAGCCCCGTATTGGGCTCCACGCTGTGCATGGACTCTACTTAAAATAGCTACCTACCTACATACATAAAAATAAAACTCCCAAGGCTGTTTACCTGTTGGTAATTTTGTCTGAATGTTGTACCTCATACATGGAGGAGGAAGTTAGATAGGGAAATGGTTAAAGTGAGCACACATCAAAGGGAAATGGTTCTTAGAGTTGGCCAATTTTAGATTCCCTCAAACCATACCATTTATTAGCAGAGAGGGGCATTTATAGAAGAGTCAATTTTACCAATTTTTAATAACCCTTGGTACTTTTACAATTAGTTCAGCGTCAAATCCCTGGTATTTTTAGCCCTTTAAAATTATAATATTTAAATTCTGGGGAAGAAAAAGATTTGAAACAGAGATATAGAAGCACAAAGACAGGAGATATATGGTAAATAGGTCTATCTCTCAAATGATACCATTCAAACAACAGCAGTAAATAGGGGAATGACTTTGCCTTTTTGCCTGTATTTGTTTGACCAGACCATTAAATGGGTTAAAGTGGATGCATGGAGGCAGCACAAATAGTAATGGGAGATCTCCTGCTTGGTGTACAAAATAGGAAGAAAATAGGAAGGAAGTTGAAGCATACAGCATACCCGGATGATTTAATGCCCCTCTGAATGGGAACAAGATTATACCTGGTACCACAGCAAGGCAGGTTCTGGGCTCTTCTCATCTGACAGTGACCAGACTTTCATCAGGCACCTTCTTTAGTGTTTTATTGTTAACGTCTATAGATGAGAGAAGGGGCGCACTAAAACACAGACACACATCCACATGCTCATGTCAATTTACAGTGTGTATACACCAAACCCAGATGCCTTTCAGGTAAAAGAAGTGGAAGAACCATCATCCCATGATCTTGTATTTTAATCAATCTCTCTCTCTCTTCCTTTTTTTTTTTTTTTTGAGAGAGAGAGAGAATGAGTGACGGCAGAGGGAGAGGGAGAGGGAGAGAGAGAATCTTAAGTAGGGTCCACACCCAGCATGGAGGGGCTGGATCCCATGACCCTGAAATCATGACCTGAGCCAAAATCAAGAGTTAGATGCTTAACCAATGAGCCACGCAGGCACCCTTTATTTTAATTTCTTAATAAGGCCCTAAATATGGCATATACCCACACCCATGGACACACACACACGCAGAATTCTCTATAAACATGAAAAAATCATCCCAAATGAACTAAAACTATCTATTCCAAGGGACACCACTGGCCATCCCCCGGGAAAACCATTGCATGGGATCACTAAAGAAAAGACAAAGTTTCCTCCCCCTTTTCCCCAAACAGTTGATTACAATCTTTCAGACACTAAAGAATTTCTCAGTATTGTTGGAATTTATTACATAAAACTGGTAGCAAGTCTACTTTGAGGTGGTAAGCACTATTTTGACTACCCTCACGCAGTAGCCCCGAACTGAAAACCCCACTGGGGAAAAGCAGGGAACCCTAAGTTCTGGGTCAAAATTAGTAAATTCATCAAAGCCTATGTGAGATGGACATGGGGGTAGAGAATGAAGCACAGTATAATCAACAGGGAGCCCAGGGTTTGGTGAAAAGACTCCTGGGGTTGCACCCCACAGCAGCCTGGTTCTTCTGGTTTTCCACTTCTCATTAGCAATCTGGGACAAAATGCTTTACTTCTCTGAACCTGCAAAATAGGAAGAATCACACCTTCCTCGGGGGAAGAAAATTAAATGGGACAAAATCTGTGAAGATTCACCATAAAACGGAAAGCACTCTGTGTATGTGTCTATTCCAGTACATACAAATAATAGGTGATCCTGTTGTTCGGAGAGAAAAAGAAATCAAAGGTGCTCATGGTGGTGTGTGCTGGAGTATTTCCAAAAAAATCACTCTGAAGGAGAAAATTAAAAGTTTGTAGGGTCGGAAGAAAGAAGAGGAAACATGACTTCCAAGATCCAGGGGGAAGTAGTTTCACTGTCCATGTGATATTGATCCATGGGAGTGGCACCTTCGGAAACTCAGCCAGCCAGCATCTTTTTCCTAACTCCACTTGTTTACAAATCAATAATAAATAGATAGATAGATAGATAGATAGATAGATAGATAGATAGATAATTTCAAACTGAAAGAAAAATATTTTGATAGAAAGGAAATTTCATGGCTTCAAATAAAAATATGATAATTCTCTCATTTCTGTAAGTCATATAAAAAAGTGGGCAGCAAATATTTCTGAATTTAATAGGAGAGAACTTTGCCCGATTAAGTGATGTCAGGAAATGAATGCAGGTTCTCAGGTGAGGGATCTGGATTCCCAGGATGGCTGGTGCTGGGTTTTATACACATTTTAAAGACCTGAACTAAAAAAAAAAAAAAAAAAAAAAGACCTGAACTCTCTCAACTGGGCATGCTGTCGGGGGCTCACTGGAGATGCGGGGAACCATCTATTGTGGGCTGAGCCTCTTGCAATAGTAGAGCGATTGGACAGCGAAGCCTCCCAACGCGCGCGCACACACACACACACACACACACACACACACCTTCAAAATCAGATGTGAGGAGTCTGTGGGCAGAGATGAGGCAATCAAGTTGGGACGAGTGATCAGGGGCAGCAATCAGTGGGATAGGAGCATAACCAGAGCAAATCCTTTCGATTTTGTTGGTCTTGCTGCTTCTGATTCTTCATATGATAGAATATTCCTCAGCCATCAGAAAGGATGAATACCTACCATTTACATTGACATGGACGGAACTGGAGAGTGTTATGCTAAGTGAAGTAAATCAATCAGAGAAAGACAATTACCGTATGATTTCACTCATATGTGAATATCATCTCAATTATAGTTTAGCTTTTACCAAAACTCATCCCTGGAATAGAGACTCAAAACCTCAGAGGTTGTTAAAGACTTTGGCAGAAAAGACAGAGACCAAGCTCTATTTTTTATTTTATTTGGCCTCTGGGACAACACTGCAGCCCCCACCCCAGGGCCACCAGGGGCTACAGAGCCTCTTCCCTCCATACCCAGACCATGGGGATTCTGGGGCATCTGGTCATTGTGATAAGAGAAGAGCTGCCCTTAACCGCTAGGTCTCTCAAACGATTAGCTGTCATCCCTAATGTTTCTCCCAGGTGCCAAAATTACACCCTCCCCTCACAGCCTTCTGCCTCCGGGCCTGTGTGCTCCTAGGAACACTGAATTCCAAATGGATCTGAGGCCCCAGTGCATAGGTAGCTCCTCTTCTGTCACTGCATACAGTATGAAAAGAGCACCCCTTATCAAACAGGAGTAGGAATGTCCCTGGAGAGGTGGTACTCTCAGAATCCAGTGAACACCCCTGCCTCCCAGAACCAACCCACAGGATCCAGTGGGGCCGTGGTCTCTGGGCCTCCCTCTGTCAGGCTCATCCTGGGCAGGTCCCTGGGTGCCAGGCCCACCTCTCTTTGCAGCCAGGATTCAGGCACACAGGCCTTGTCAGCTTTGGTCAGGCCCCAGGACCTTGGCCATTTCTGGACAGATGTTGGTGATGGGATGGAACCTCAGGCCACTCGAGTCTTGCCATTTCCAGGGAGAATATGTTGGAGATGGCATCTGTTAATCTACCACCACCTTTGAGAATCTACCCCTAGATATTCAATTCAACCTTCAGGACTTCCTGCCTTCATACTCTGCTCCTGAGACCCACAAACCTTTACTCCACACCTAGTTATCTCAATAAAAATCTCCTCTAGTCCTGGTGGCTGTTCTGTGAGACACCTAGAAGGAAGGAGCACAGACCCATGCTGCTGCTCCATGAAACTTTGATGGCCTTAATCAGACCCACAGAGGCTTTTTGGTTTCCTCATGGCCCCTCTTACAGGATACCCTTTTCTCTAAGAACAAGATGAAGGCTGGTTTTGCTCTTACAGAGAGGGGGAAAGAGAGTTTTTTTTTAAAGATTTTATTTATTCATAAAGACACAGAGACAGAATGAGAGGCAGGGACCCAGGCAGAGGGAGAAGCAGGCTCCACGCAGGGAGCCCGACGTGGGACTCGATCCCGGGTCTCCAGGATCACGCCCTGGGCTGCAGGCGGCACTAAACCGCTGCACCACCGGGGCTGCCCGGAAAGAGAGTTTGAATATGAACATTACTAAATTTAAATTGTTTTATTTCCTAAACTACCAAGATAATGGAGTGAGTCTTACACCGATGCTATTTTCCCCGATATTTTAATTCAGGAGCTTCTGGATCAAGCTTTGACTCATGGGCTCCTGTGGGTTGTGGCTATCCCATGAGGGTTCTTGATATCATGTGCAAAAATATTTTTTTTTCTGAGAGAAAATACTGGCCTTCATATATCCTCAACGGGTTCTATGATGCAAAGAAGGCCAAGAACTACTGTTCTGGAAAATCACACCCTGGATGTCTTTATTGTGTTTTCCTTGTAACCCACCTGCCCCCACCCACCAGAGCACTGGACTGGAAGAAATCAGGCACAAAATGAGAGGATACAAGGGGATAAGGAGTGATAAATAACCATAAATCAGGCAGCAGACTGGGCTCTGTTGGAGACTAGGTTTTGATATTGCACTACCTTTCCTTCATGATCGCACCCTTACTGCAGTCCTATGCCACATGTGACATAGATGAGTGAAAATGATGTAACTCAGGTTGCAGTCAGGCTCCAGACTCACAATGCCTGGGCTCTATCCCTTCCCAGATGTGTTACCCAGAGCAAGCAACTTATCCTCTCACCAGGCCTCTGTAGACTAGAGACAGTGAAAATACCTCACTCATGGAGTTGCTGTTAGGCTAACATGAGCCATCACTGATGTGCTCAGCAAAATTCCTAACATCCGGTTGATGCAGAGCAATGGTGGCCCCTGTTGTAGTTGATGTCAGTACTGTTGTTACAATCATCATCATCATTTCTGAGTTACAGTCTATGACTAACCCCAAACAAGACAAATTAGTGTCTGTGATAGAATATGAGGTGTCCCTGATTCAAAAACACCCAGTTGACACATTTTCATGGCTTTAGCATATACCAGCCTCCACTCCAATTTATTCTAACACATATGTCCACACTTATATCCCCCACTCATCACCTCTGGAGTCCAGCTGTCAAACATATCTACAGTTTTCATGGGAATGTCTGGGTGCAAAAGCAGAGGATGGGAAGAATCATGGGAATGTAAAAATGGAAACACGGTGTGGGGGGCAACTGTTAGCCATTGGAAGACCCTCCATGTCTATAATGCTGATGGTGGATGGTGGCTCCTTCCAGGTAGAGCATTTGTATTCCACATAAACATTTGCATTTTACTTCTTAAATTAACCTGAAAAAAAATAAATGAAACTGAAGTTCCATGAGCTGAAGATTCTTTGAGATTAATAAGGAATTTGTAAAATGGGAAGATGAATTGAGCAGCTGTAATTTGTTGCCAACTCTGGTTTCAATCTCCTTCATGTCTCTTTTTTTTAATTTAAGTCTTTTTTTTTATTGGAGTTCAATTTGCCAACATATAGCATAACACCCAGTGCTCATCCCATCAAGTGCCCCCCATCAGTGGCCGTCACCCAGTCACCCCCACCCCCTGCCCACCTCCCTTTCTACCATCCCTTGTTTGTTTCCCAAAGTTAGGAGTCTCTCACGTTCTGTCTCCCTTTCTGATATTTCCCACTCATTTTTTCTCCTTTCCCCTTTATTGCCTTTCACTATATTTTATATTCCCCAAATGAATGATAACATATAATGTTTGTCCTTCTCCGATTGACTTATTTCACTCAGCATAATACCCTCCAGTTCCATCCATGATGAATGGATAAAGAAGATGTGGTATATGTATACAGTGGAATATTACTCAGCCATTAGAATCTCCTTCATCCCTTATAGAGATTCACAAAGCATGATGCTTTAGGCTGGGGGTAGTGCAGGTCTGTAAGAGGAAGGGCGTTTGAGAGCCAATGACAATGTACAGGCCTGGGGAATGTCTGGTGTCCCAGAGCAGGTAGTGACTGGTGGAGGAAGGATGACAGATTCAAACAGCGTTTTTAAAAAATGTTCCTGACTAAAAAAAAAAAAAAATATATATATATATATGTTCCTTTACATCAGTGAGAACGGCTAAAATTAACAAATTAACAAGGCAATAAACAACAAATGTTGGTGAGGATGTGGAGAAAGAAGAACCCTCATGCTCTGTTGGTGGGAATGCAAGCTGGTGCAGCTACTCTGGAAAACAGTATGGAGGTTCTTCAAGAAGTTAAAAATAGACCTACCCTATGACCCAGCAATTGCACTACTGAGTATTTACCCCAAAGATACAGATATAGTGAAAGGAAGGGGCACCTGCACCCTAATGTTCATTGCAGCAATGTCCACAATAGCCAAACTGTGGAAAGAGCGGAGATGTCCTTTGACAGATGAATGGATAAAGAAGATGTGGTCTCTGTATACCATGGGATGTTACTCAGCCATCAGAAAGGGTGAATGCCCACCATTTGCATTGACATGGATGGAGCGGGAGGCTATTGAGTTTGAAATAAGTTTTGAATGAGTTTTAAAATAATTCAAAGAAAGACAATTATCATATGGTTTCACTCATATGTGGAATATAAGAAATAGTGCAGATGACCATAAGGGAAGGAGGGGAAACTGAGTGGGGAAAAATTAGAGAAGAAAACCCTGTGAGACTTCTGACTCTGGGAAACAAATACAGGGTTTCAGAAGGGGAGGAGATAGCATATGGGGTAACTGAATGATGGACATTAAGGAGGGCCCATGATGTGATAAGCACTGGGTATTATCCTATATGTTGACAAATTAAATTTAAATTAAAAAAAAATTTTTTAAATGTTTCTTGGGATGGTTGGCACTCCTCCAAGAAAAAGAAAGTGTATTTTTTTCTTTTGCTTATTTGATTCTTCTTTCTCCTCCTTCTGCTTGAAGGCTCCCTTCTACCCAGCAGCTGAAAAGTTATTTTTTGCTTTTTAGGGGTAATCTCAGCTATTTCAGGGTTTCTCCGTTGATTTAAGAACCTCCTTCCCCCACGGCCTTCTGTGGGTGTTGGCATCAGTGTTCTGAGTCTGGTTAGCTGTCACCCTCCACGCTGGCACTTACTGAGATGCTTGCATTCCTATCTGGTTCCTGTCTGTGGGGCCACTGCTTAGAGGCCCCCCTTTGGTCCTCAGGCTACCATTGTGGTATCTGTCCACTCACCAGTCAGCAGTATCCACTGAAGTCCGCTAGCATCCAGGATAGTTCTAGACACTCTGTATTGATTGAACAAGACAGAATTGGTTAACTGTCATGGAGCATGCATTTCCATAGAGAGAACGGCAGGTGCATCGGTATATAATGCAATGCCCAGCAGAGAACAGAATGAAGGGAGGAAATAAGGTGAACATATGCTTGGAGAGAGAATTCCAGGCAAACGGAATAGCAAGTGCAAAGGCTCCAGGTAGGAACCGATTACGTTTGAGGAGCCCCAAGGAGGCCATGTGCTTGAAGCGCAAGGTACGCAATGAAGCCAAGAGAGCTAGGAAGGGGCTAGATCCATGGTCAACCTTTGAACTTTATTTCAGTTACGATGAGACACCATTGGAGGATTTTGAGCGGAGGAAAAGTGTTATGATGGTGATAGCTGCAATTTGCTATAAACAAGAGTATTGTCTAATTCTGACACACTCCAAACTTTCTATTACGTCTGACTTATTGGGAGGTGCTCACGGAGGCAGGAGAGCCGGCCAGCAGAGCAGATGGCAGTCTTGGGGCAGTCCCAGGAGACTGGGGGGATTGCATCTGCCCCTGTGGCCCCAGGATTTACTTGTATTCTGCTTCTCATGGTCTGCAGTTAGAAAGGCTGCCTTTTAGAAAGGATCCCTCCAGCCCCCATGTTGAACTGGTGAAGCCCAGGAATCCTTTATGGGACCCTCCTCAGTGACTAGCTCCCTGCTGTGCTCCGTCTCCACCTCCACCACCACCCATTTCCCCAAAGCACTGATCTCTGCATTCCTTCCAGAAATGTGGCTTTGTTTTGGAGGCAGTTCTCCTGGCTTCCACTTGGCCTTTCCTGTCATCACAGCCCTCACTCAATGGTTTGAAAACCATGTGGCCATTTTACCAGTTACCAAGTGCCACATTCTGGAACTGCGGGAATAACCACAGAATGGATTTGAAGACTCACCAGGTCCTCTGTAAACGTGACCTGAGCCAATATGCATTGCCCCCTGACCTATAGAAGCCCCTGACTGGAGAACCAGGGTAGTGTTTTGGTTTTCCAAGAATCAGTGTCCATCCAGGGTTATCATCCCTATACTTGATGGGTCCCTTTTCTCTGGCTGCTTTTAAGATTTTTTTTCTCTTGGGATTTCAGAGTTTGACTGTGATGCACCTATATGTTGTTTCTTTTGTATTTATGTTGATTTGAATTGAGATGTTGCTTGGATCTTTGAAAAGTCTTCAACTATTACTTCTTCATGTGATTTTTTGTTGTTGTTGTTTTGTTCTCTCTTGGCTGCCACTCCAGGACACATATGTTAGTCTACTTGATATTGCCCCAGGACTAAGGTTTCTGATACTTAGGACTAAGGTTTCTGATACTTAGACAATTTTTCTTTATTCTTTTCCCTCTGTCATCAGATTGCCTATTTTTTAAAAGATTTCATTTATTTATTTCTAAGAGACATACAGAGAGAGAGAGGCAGAGACACAGGCAGAGGGAGAAGCAGGCCTCATGCAGGGAGCCCAATGTGGGACTTGATCCCGGGACTCCAGGATAATGCCCTGGGCTGAAAGCAGGTGCCAAACTGCTGAGCCACCCAGGGATCTCCCAGATAGCTTTTTTTTTAAAAAAAAAAAAAAAAAAGATTTATTTATATATTGTGAGGGAGGATGGGGAGGCACAGAGGGTGAGAGAGAATCTTAAGCAGACTCTGTGCTGAGCCCGTCACGGGGCTTGATTTCATGACCCTGAGATCACAACCTGAGCTGAAACCAAGAGTTGGGTGCTTAACTGACTGGGCCCTGCAGGTGCCCCCAGATTGCCTATTTTTAAATCTTTTTTTTTTCATTACTGATCCCTTCTCCAGCTCTCTACAGTGCGTATTAAGCCCATGCCCTGAAGTCCTTATTCTAGTTACTGCACTCTTCAGTTCTAGAATTTTATTTAGTTCCTTTCTTCATATATTCTGTTTCTTTGCTGAATTTCTAATTTGCCTAAGTTCAAAACCCAGACTCTTAACAACTGTTATGCAGGCCCATTAGAAGTTGCTAGATATTCTGGCTTTTTTTTTTAATTATACCTTTATTGAGGTATAATTCACATACATGAAATTCATGTTTTAAAATGTATGGTTTGATATGTGTACATAGATTTTTGTGGTTGTTTTAAATAAAGATTTATCTATTTTTTTAAAGAAAGAGTGCATGAGTGGGAAGGTCAGAGGGAGAGAAAATCTCAAGCGGAATCCACACTGAGCCCAGAGCCCAACAGGGGGTTCAATCTAAGGACCCTGAGATCATGACCTGAGCCAAAACCAAGAGTCAGATGCTCAACTGACTGCACTACCCAGGCACCTGTAGCTCTGTTGTTGTTTTTTTATGCCCATATCCACATCGTATGGTTACATAATTGTGTCTTAATAATATTTTAAATGTGTGATAGCACAAGCCCTGTTTCTCTCTGACCCCTCCACTTACAGCCCTCTCCCTTCGCCATTACTTGAAATTGTCTTTGTTCTGCTCTCGTGTGCATTCTTCCATGGGGTGGGGAACCCACATCTGTTTAATGTTGAGTCCTCCCAAGAAAGAAACATGAAACTTCCCTTCCTTCTCTCTGGTTGTAGGTCCCTTACTGGAGGTGCACAATTTTTTTTCCATTTGGGACCAAGACATACTTTAATATTTTTCCCCACAAAATTTTGAAGTCCATATGACATATATATCCTTCCCCTATTATTTGTAGAGTTAAAGCCATTGCTTATTTAAAGCACTATTTAGCCTTCCCCTATTATTTGTGTAGTTAAAGTCATTGCTTTCATTCATTTAGCAAACATTTGCTGAGTTCCTGCCAGGTGCTAGGGAATCAGTCAAGCATCTGATCTAGATTCCCAAACCTCTGCACTCCCACCTCCTTTCTATCAATGCCCTGCAGCCATAGCCAACCAGCCACAGGTAGTGGAACATGTTGGGTTTATTCTTGACATAAGGGAGGATGCACAGCACAGGGTGCCAGTGGGGTGTCTCCATAAGAAAGTACCAGAAAGGACGTATCATATGTCTGGGTCTCTGTTAGGTGATTTGGGGAAAGGGTCAGGGAAGCAGAGTTTGGCTCTAGACTGGTTGCTGTGGGCAGTAGGGGTAGTTCTATGATTAGATATTTTAATGAATCTTATTTCTAAGTGAGGGAGGGATGAAACCAGGCCAAAGCTTAGTAAAGATGTAGCAGCCACTCATATTCATCAGGGTAGTGGATGTTTAGCCATGTCTTGGTTTATTTCTACAGCATTCATGCTATTGACTGTGTTCAGACACAATAGAGTGGGTGTGGTTTAGCTTGATCCACCTCAGCCACGGAGTGGTTTGGTCTGATGTCAATATTTTGTGAAATTGTTACTCTTAAGAAGAGAACACTAAGGCCCACCTGGGAGTTCCTAGCCAGCTCTTGGACATCAGGGGCTGCTTTTCTATTCCTCATGTCTCTTCTTCATTGCTATCACTTCATTGGTTTTAATGTAATTCATCTCTAAAAGGACTCAGAAGGTAATGGGTACTTTTGTTTAAGCACACCTAAAGGAAAGCAGCTACAGATAAATGTCCTCAAGAGCCACGGGCCAGTTTTTTTGCAAGCTCAGCTGCAACAAGCTCAGGAATCATCTGATCTGCCATGGACCTTGTGAACAGGTGCATGGAAATGAGCTTGCAGAAAGGTGAGGCTTGAAGACTTCCCTCTGATAATTTATTCTACATGGAATATGGTGTCTGGGCTGTGATGCTCACTTTTCTCTTGAGGACTCCAGGTTTGACCCTCTGCAGGGGCAATCTGAACTACTCATGTTAGGACGCATCCAAAGACAACAGCCCTAGAGAAGAGTTTGCTGATGAATGCTTGTAATGCAATGGTAGGTCATGGCAGGATGCCCATGACCACCAGGGCAGTGACCAGCCATCTGCTCTTTGCAGTTCCAGCTAGGGCTGCAGCAGAAATATGGAGCCAGGTTGGCAGTGGGTCTTTGAATATACTATTTCCCCTACCTATTCATTTAAATTCCCACATGCCTAGCTGATTGTTTCTAACACTGCAAGCTAGGTATCCACGTGTGTGCATCTGCCTACTGACATTAATGCCCATTTTGGAGGAGTACAGCCCATATACACACAGGCTAAAAGGAACCACCTCATCAGAAAAGGTCACCTGATTTTTAGCTCATTCTGGGCCCCAGAGCATGACTGTAATTATCAGTGTTGTAGGTTATACACCAAAGGACCGTACGTAACTTATACACATGGCAGACTCAGATGCATTGGTTGAGAATAGCTGTCTCTGTACTCTTATTCTCTCCAAAGAGAACTCTAAGGTAAATAGTATTCATCTAATTCTAATTTGAGTCTTCTCCTTAAGGAAATAGAGAGAACCCTTAGCTTAGGAGTCAGAGGCACCACTTCCTGCTGGTGTGACCTAATTCTCATTGCTGGGCAGTGCTGTGGGATCTGGTCTGTACTGAGAAGTCCGCATCGTCCTTCCTGCTTTTTATTACTTAGCTTCTGTATTTGCTCAGAGTGCTGTCTTTAGTGAATAGGGAAGAAGTTGTGTATATTCTTGGAAAAAGGCACAGCCAGTGCAAAGGCCCTGAGGTGGGAGAAAACTTGGTGTGTCCTTTCAGTGATGCTGCTGGTGGAAAGAACAGAGTTCAGCAGAGAGGGGACAAAGCCCTTACAACAGAGCATCAAGGCTATGACATTGCAGTCTGGGTTAGAGGCACAGCCTCTTCTGCCCTTTCTTCTAGTGGGTGCATCTGTATGTGTCAGCTTTCTCTTTGAAAAAAAATTAAAGCACACAACATATGTTGGTTGATTCAATTTTTTAAGTTAATAACATATCCCAGTTGTCTTTCTAGATAACTACACATAGCTCCTGTTTATTCCTCCTAATGGTGCGTCCTGATTCACTGTGTGGCTCAATTTATCTCTTAGTGGACATTCAGCATGGAAACAACTTCATGGGTTCAGGTCCTTTGAGAATGACCTACTCCAGGCCCTAGGTGGTAGGTTCTCACCACTCCTTGCAGCAGGAAGGGTGCAGGATAGAGGGAGCAGGGGAGCTGAAGCCAGAGCTTGGAAGACCCTTGGGAGGAGTTTCAGAATATGTGTTTTCAGGTTTTCTGCACATTTTGCATACTGTTGAGTGCTACTAGAGAACAGTATTTCCCCCAGACATGCAGCACAAATGCCTCATCTTCTGTGGCTCTTTTATAGATATGATACGGAAAAGGCCCTTGCTGGGAAATGGAAACAGAGTCTCCAGAAAGTGACTTGCATTCTGAGTCTGTAGCCTTTCATTCTGAGCAGGAGAGGGGAGGGAAGGCACTTTGAGGTAAAGCCTACTGATCAGCTCTAAGAGGTGGACTCATCCCTCTGTGAAGAGAAAGAGGAGAATGAGGCATTCTCTGACTTTAAAATGCTTTAGTAAGTACCCCGCTTGTTGTCACCATCATCACCCCATGCTGCCAGTGCCATGTTGCCTTAGCCATGTTGGGGACATATATGACCATTAAGAAAATTTATGCTTCCTGAAGGTTCCCAGGATTACTTCCTGACACTTCCTATGAACCTGCCTCTCCCACATGCCTACAGCTATAAAAACTGCTGTAATAATTACCTCACAGGGTATGGGTGTTACTGTGTTAAGTGTTATCTAATGAGTTCCTTCGGTTCATGCAGGCTCATCTCCCCAGGAGAGGCAGGGGCCAGGCAGTGGGTTTGGTACATGTGCACATGCACACACAGAGCACACACATATATATACACATATCTATTCGTCTACACACACACACAGCAATTACCTTTGTTTTCTTCCCTCTCTTACTCCCTCATCATACGACATATGATGCATTGAGTTGATATCATAGTGTGTCATCTATGGGATAGCAAAGAGAAGAGTGAACATCCTCCAGGGCCTTGGCATTCTCTTTTAGAGGAGGACTAGTGTTCTTGTTCTTACACAGGATAGTTGCATCATGTTAGATGAAAGTATGACCTTGCTGTCACCTTTATTTGGGGATGAAGTATGGTTTAAAGAATGTGTGTGAGTGCCATTGACAAGGGGTGGACTTTGATGATTAATGTTACATGTCAACTTGGCTGGGCAGTGGTGCCCCATTGTGTGATCCAACACCAGTCTAGTTTTTGGTAATTTGTTATGGTGGCCAGAGAGAACAAAGACGGTAGGTATCCAGTAGATATTTCTGACTTGAATTTTTAAAACTGGGTATTCTCAAATTAAAAGGCAGCAGACCCTGAGTATTCATAGAGAGAACATTCTCAGTTCCAACTCGTAGTAAACAATATGGAGTTTCCATGGCACGTTAAGATACATGATTTTGTGGGGGGAGATGTTTAGGTTGTAAGCACTGCAAGGCATGTGTGTGGAAATACAATCCTTCCTGAGCATCCAGGCCACCTGCTTCAAAGTCTGTATCAGTCAGGGGCCTCCAGGGAAACAGAACCGATGGGATAGATACATGGATAGAGAGATTTACCTTAGGAGCAGGCTCACTCAATCATGGGGACTGGCAAGTCCAAAATCTGCAGGGCAGGTTGGAGGTCCAGGGGACAGTCGATGTTGTTGCTCAAGTTTGAAGGTTGCCTGGGGGCTGTATCCTTTCTTCCTGCAGAAAACCCAATCTTTTCCCTCTGAAGGTTTTTAACTGATTGGGTGAGGCCCACCCCACATTATGGAGGGAAATCTGACTTACTCAAAGACCATGGATTTCAGTGTCAGTCACATCTAAGAAATACCTTCACAGCCACATCTAGACTGGAGACCATCAAAGTCTGTAGCCTACATTCCAATACCTTTCTCTGACACCAATTGGGTGTCCTATAATTCTATTCTATTCTAATGCTAACTACCCACAGTTAGTGTCTGATCCCAGAAATTAAAGGACTCAGCCCTTCACTGTCTTAGCTTCAGATACAAGCAGTAAGTGTAGTCCCCAGGCCACATACTTTTGCATGGCCAGTTACAAATTAGGGGTTTCCTATGACTAACCTGCTCCATTTCAGGAGTTCTCTGGAATGACTCACGGAACTCACAAAAGTGCTGTGCTTAAAAATTACTGTTTTATTGAAAAGGATAGGAATGAACAGCCAGGTGAATGAGTACATAGACAAGATTGAGAGGAGTCCTAAGTGCAGGAGCTTCTCTCCCTGTAGAGCTGAGGCACATCACCATCCCAGTACATTGAGGTGTTCAAAACCAAGAAGTTCTCCAAGCCTTGCTGTTCAGGATTTTTAAATAAGTTCCATTGCTGAGGCATGATTGGTCAGAGCATGATGGAACTCAATCTCCAGCCCCCTCTCTTCCTTGGGGGTCAGAGGGTGAGAGTTTGAACCCTCTAATTACACTCTGTCCTTCTGGCATGACCAGTCTCTACCTCAAGCTACCTGAGAGCTCACCAGGGGTCACCTCATTAGCATAAACTTACATATGGCAGAATGGGGAATAAAGTAGCACCTGGGGAGTATGAATTGCCTTCTCCCACTGGTTTGGCACTCCCAACCTCTGAGTCTGTCTTGTAGGTTCCTTCCATTGGATTCGGAGCAGGAGGGCAAGTGATACAAGCCATAGCACTCTCTCATAACTTAGGACAGTTTTCTCTTCTCTCTCTCCCCCAACTTTATTTTCTGCAATAGGAAGGAATGGGGCCTGACGTAATGGTTGTAAGTAGCAGAGTTTAGTAAGTCCTTAGTGGGAATCTGGTCCTGGTATTCTTTTGAAAATTGAAGGACAGGACATCTTAATCCTCAGCCTCGAGTCATAGAAATGAAATCTGAGGTAATAGCAAAAGTCCTTCTCAGCACCCACTTGTACTTTCTTGGCAACCTAGCTGGCCCTTTAGGTAAAATTTTTTTTTTTCTGATTATAATGATTACATATGTTCCCAGATCTTTTGAAATTTGCATGATAAGAAAAAAGGTAGAAAAATCTTCCCTGATCCCAACATTCAAGTAGAGTGTTTTAAAGGAGGCCCTTTAGAAGTATTTCTCTTTTTCCTGCCTAAGATCTGAAAAATATGAAAAAGAAGAGGAATTAAATACTAGCATATCATTCATGGCTGATAAAACTGATTTGAGACAGGGATGTTTACATCTGGGGGCAAATGAACTTCCTAACTTGAGCCAGGAATTCAATAGACTCACCCAGGCAGTCCTAAGCAAGAGTAGACTCCTGACAGCTTTTGTGCTTCACCAAAGCATAGACCCACCATGCGTGCCCACCAGCATAGAAGTGTATATTCATTTCTATGGCTTTGTGACAAATTATCCCAGACTTAGCAACTTGAAACAACACACATCTCCCAGTGTCCATGGGTCAGGAGTCCAGGCACAGCTTACCTGAGTCTTGTCTCTCAAGGCTGGAATCAAGGTGTGAGACATGGCTGAGGTCTCATCTGAAGGCTCACCTAGGGAAGACCCCGCTTCCAACTTCATGTAGCTGGTGTCAGTATTCATTCCTCCACAGATATTGGACTGAGGATCTCAGTTCCTTCTTGGCTATTGACCAGAGCCTGCCCTCCATTCCTTGCAATGAAGATGTCTCCATCATGGCTCCTTGCTTTACCAAAACATGCAAGAGATGCATCTTCCACAAGATGGAAGTTAGAGTCTCATGTAACCTACGCACAGAAGCAACATCCCATGACATTTGCCATGCTCTGTTGGTTAGAGTAGTAGGCCCTGCCCATGCTCAAGAGGGAGGGATTCCATGGGGGTATTGAAAAGGGATCACGAGAAAGAAATGCTTCCAATAGGAATGCTGGCCAGTGGTTGTCAGTTTAGGACATTCTTCACTGTCAAATCCTGTTTCTCACTTCTTTGATATGAACATCAGCTGACAGGCACTGAATGCAAAGCCTTCTCCATTGAGGTTTTATGCAGGCAACATAGCTCTTCATAGCAAAGCAGTCTGAAAAATTGCCACCTGCAGGATTTGCATGCGAAAAAACCCGAGTCAGTTGCATTTTACTGGGTGGAGTCTATTACTGTAAGTTATGTAAGTTCAACAAGAAAAGCTATTTATTTGTTACTTTTTGGGCATTTAAAAGTTCTTTGTTTTATGGACACCTTATTCCTCATGTAGTGATGCACAGACTTAACTAGAGGCAGGGTCACTGGAGGCCATCATTTTTTTTCTGCCATTCAGCATTCTTCTGATATGTGGTTCATAGTTGTGTCCACTCTCCATCACATGCTAGCCCTGTGTCTATTTGGACCTGTGTTTGGCAGCCAGTTTGGTTGTGGCTTCATACCATTTCCAAGCTGCCTCAACAACATGGCAGCCTGCACATATTCCACTGATCACACACTCCAGAACAAGGACATGGGAGCCCAGAATGTACTGCCTTTCAGGATGTCACGAGATGGAGAGCGAGCTGGTGCTCAGTGGCCCCAGCAGCCCCTGGAACTGGCATGATGGTCAGGGAAGGGTGCCTGGAAGGAGAAGGTCTCAGAGACATTGGGGCAGATAACAGTGCCCATGGCCCCACCCTCACCCTTTCACCATTCAGGTCTTAGATGTACTCTTATAACCCTTCATTGAAGCAGCACCTAATTACTTCTGGCAGCCTCTGTGGACACGGCATGTCAGTAATCTTTCAAAGAGTCTCATTAGCAGTGAGGCTGGGCATGTCAGCCGCACCCAGTGCAGCACAGTGGCCGTCACCAGGCCGGCGAGGGCACTTCAGCAGTGTCATCACGTGAGTTTTGCCCTTTTACTGATTAGCCACGGAGATAAAAGGAGGCTGCAGTGAGGCTTTCCTGAGATTCAGGAATTCAGGGTTGAGCCTTCTGGAGGAAATGGAAAATAGCTGCATTTTGCACTACGTTAGCAGGCATGTGTACATAGCATCACGTATGTCCACTGTGAACATGGGATATTAAAACAATTTCAAAAAAAAAAACAAAAAAAATAAAACAATTTCAAGAAAACAACAGAAGATGAATCAAGTTAACCTAAAATTTCAGTTCCCAGCTCACCACACAGCACCATATTCCTACCCATCCCTCTCCCTGACATCTTCCAATGTAATAGCCTTTGTCCCCTTTCCCCACACACCTGACCCATGCCTCTGACTTCTCTGTAATACTCCTTACCCTTGCAGGAATATTTTGCAGATATTATAAGGTGCTGCATGGATTAAGCTTGCCACGGGGCCCATGAATCCCCAGGCTTCTACGGGTTCTATCCACCCGAACTCTGGAACTGCAGGACCCAGCCAAGTACATGAACACTCTTGGATTTAAATTCAAAGGTTGTGAAGTCAAGGTCACTATGAGCAGAACCTCTTCAAAAGCAGCACAAGGCAATGATGTACTGGGCTTAAAAGTCAACGGCATTTATTCAAAACCTTTCTTCCCAACTGAGACCCAGGTTGGCATGAGGGCCTCTCACTCAAGTGGCCTGGTCCAGCACGGTCTGTCTCCCAGAGGACAGTCCCTGGATGCAGCCTCCAGAGGCATAGGAATCTCTTGCGCACCAGCCAAGGCCATCCTGGGGCTCACTCACCACAGCAGACAATAGACCTCAAGGCCCCCCATTTCCTGGAGCTGCTTGCCCCCGTCCCACATCCATCATGCATTGTGGAGGAGATTGTTCTGTTCTTTCCTGGCTGCACACAACCACTGTGCTTCCCCATGTCAGGGGTCATGATCACCTCAAGTCTGTGCTCCCCTAAAGTTAAACCCCAGCATCCAGGCTACAAAGAGAGTTCCCATCTCACCCCCGTGCCTGGAAACGTGGCTCATCTCATACTTTAGAGCAACAGCTGCCATCACCAACAACATCCTTGAACCTTTTGGAATATTCATACATATCCTTGTTCATAGTGCTACAGAACTTCCTCCCTGGAAGTCCTGGACTCTCCAGAGGGAAGGGACCTCAGGTGGTCCCCTGGTCCGACATGAGGCTTCAACTCCCTTCAGCAACACAGAAAGGGTCTCATCTGGCCTTGGCTTGTATGTGTCTATTGACAGAGAGCTTACTACTTTTAGAGGCATCTTATTCTAATTGAAGTATCATGAATACTATTTTTATAATACTATTACTGAACCCATGTGTTGCTCTAGGAAACACACCAGACACTTACAATACACTTACATGCTAATACACAACAACACTGCACTTTGGGTCACTGCATTTGCCATGATTCAGATGATATAACTGGTGTCCATCAAGGTTAAAGATGGACTCAAGGTCACATATAGGGTAACCGTCCTGGTTTGCCTGGGACTCTCAGTTCTAGCGTGAAAAATCTAGCATCTTGGGGATTCCTCACAAGAGGAAGTTCAGGAGCTGAGATGTGAACCTTTGCTCGTCCAGGCCACATACCATGAATGTATGGCCCGTTCTAATTCTGTTCTTTACTGTCTTGCTCACTGTTCCACTTTCCCTCTGTGCTGACTCCATTGCTGCTCCATCCTGAGTAGGACATGTCACCCACTGCAGAGTCCTGTTTTGCTGGGGCTACTGTTTTGGCCATCCCTGTCTTTGCTAGGCATTTGGGAAGTGGTCAGGGTTCCTTGCTCATGCTCACTCAAGCCCCCTGGGCATGCTTCTTGATGAGACTTTAAGGATCAGGAACCTGGAGACTGTCTTTCCCCCACTGCCCCCATCCTTCCCCCTGGCTGCACCAGCATGGCAGCAGAAAGCCTCAGTGGTCGGTCCAGTTTTAGAATGCCACAAAGCTTAGAGCCTGCAGCTCACTAGATGCTCCCTAACCTGGCTCAGAGGGACCTACAGAAGATGACCCTCTCACTCACTGACCCCTGGGATGAAGGGAAAGGGGACGTGATGAGCTCCACCTGTTCAAGCCACCCTCCCTGGCAGCACCAACCTGAAAGGGAGGGAAACAGAGAAGGGGACACTGCTTTCACTGCTTCAGCCACTGCTTCAGCCCCCAGGAAATTTCCCTACCTGCTCCTGTCCTGTGTCCCCTCTCCCCTGGGGGCCTCTCTGCGGGGTGGGGGTAAAGGAGGGGGTCTGCAAAGCCATGCTAATGCCCAGCAAGCTGTGGCTGACTCTCCTCCCTTTCTCTCATGCACAGGCCAGGAGCTCAGGTAAATCTGCAAACCCGAGAAGGTTTCCAGGTACAGGACTCGCTCTTGTTAGGATAGCAGGCCTTTTTCTTTTTTTCTCCTAATGGTCCCCCCACTCAGAGGGGTGAGCAAGCTCCCAGGGCTGTTTGCTGCCTTTTCTGACCATCGGCACAGCTTTGATTCAAGGACGTGCACTTTAATCACCCATCATGTGTCATTAGCCCGACAGGCGGCAGCAGCCGCAAGACACAGGCGCCAATAAATCGCGCTGAAAGTCGCTGGAGCAACCCTTTGTTGATTTTCTCTCAGCTATTCCATGCAGCTCGGCCATTGTCAAGACAACACAGCGCCTTTTGCAGCGGCGGGGGAAGGGAGTGGGTTCAAGGGAGCCCATGGAAAGAAGTAGTCCTCTTTCTCTCTCTTGGCTTCCTTCCCCTTGGCTGCACTCTCGGGAGGTCAAGCTGGCAATTAGCAGAAATGAGCACTGTTTTGTTAAATAATTGCCAGGACAGAATTTCAAGCACTTCTGCATGCAAATTATGACAGCTCTGAGCTTTCTTGCTTTTTATGACCCATCCACCCCACTGCCGGCTGCTGGGGGAAAATGAGGCTTGTTACAAACCGCATGTCTGCTGACTATGGGGCTTCCCTGCCTGGCTTTTCCCACCTAAGAGCACCCCCGCCTGAGCAAGGCGCCTACCTCCAGGTGCTCCAGAGTAGCCCAGGCTCCTGCTTATCGAGCTTTGACAGAGCACACCTCCAGCAGCTTTCCTGCAGCCCCCCCCCCATCCCTTTGGAATTTATCTCTGAGACCTCTTGGGTCTGCATCATGAAAAATGAGATGCAAAACAGGCACAAGGTCTTAAGAAAATGATTAAGCAGAGAATAGCCAATGGCAGCACAGTTGTGAATTATAACAGCTATTCGGCTGCTGCCCATGTGATAAAAGATGCGGGGTATTAGAGCACTACGGCCGCGTACCGTATAGGAATGGCCTCCCCACCCAATCCCCCACTGTGTTGTCTCAACGTGGAAAGGAGAATCAATTTGGGCACAGAGGTACATTTATTTCCTGCTTTCCTTTAGCTGTGTGTTCTGGGGTAGACAGGGTTGCAATGCATGTCCCAGATGGGAACTGCGAGGTGGACCCCTGAGAGGTTCCTCCCTCTGCTGCCTGCGTGGACCCCTGTCACTGCAGGCCTTCTCTGTGACACTGCAGGGCATGAATGGGATGACAAGGAATGGTGGCTGATGGGCTGGAGGATTCCTCACTTTCTTTGCAGCATCCCTTTCTCCTCCAGAGATGCTGGTCTAACTCGGGTGCTGCAACTCCACACTCTCCGTGGTTATGGACTATAATACAGGAACAAAGTGTGCGAGAGTCAGAGGTATTCTAGAGTCTTGCAAGGCTTCTCTGTTATAGGCAGGGCTGGTGTTTAAATGCAAGGGAAGTGCCCAGAGCCCTGAAAGGTCTCATGCTTGAGTCAAAGCTTTGCTGTCACTGTTTGGAAATTCTTTTTTTTTTTTTTTCTTAATTAAATGAAATTAATTTTAAAAAATATTTTAAGAGTTTATTTGAGCAAAAATCGATTCCAATGGGGCAGTGCCAAACCAGAAGTGGTTAGGAGTGCTCTGTGGACAAGGAACCAGGGGAAAGACATATATAGAGAAGGTGCAGAAGCAAAGAAAGGAAGTCATTTGATTGACCGCAGCTTAAAGTCCGGATGGCTGTTTGTGTTTGATTGCCCTTAGCATTTTGATTTTGTAACCTTGGCACATCTTCAGGCTCAGATTCTGGTTTGCTTCTGTAGGTACATCGTGGGTTTAAAGTCACATCAGTCTAATGGCCTGCTTTTTTAAATGAATTTAGCTGAAGCTTGTGTAAATGCCACTTTGGCAGCAGTGCAAAGGGGGTGCCCGCTTTTTCATCTTGTGCATGACATTCTACATCAGAGGTCTCCCTACCTACACGCTGGCCTTAAGGCCCTGACTTGGCTCCAGCTAGTTTCCCCTCTTTAGAGATGGGGCCTCATCCTCAACACTCCTGGAGTACAGCAGGTCCGTGTCAGATCTTTCATTGTAGTCATTTTTTTGTCTGGGCTGAAGGATGATCTTATAGTCCAGGCAGTTCCTTTCCTCTCTCAGCTTACGTTTGAGCACCATTCGGGCTCTGGGAAGGTTTTGGATACTCTTGCATAGCAATAGCAATCTGGGGACCATGGAGTCCCAGGGTCACATATGTAGATGTTTCTCTCTTCTCTATGATTGCTACTCCATGAGGCTGTCGGGAGCTTCTACACCCCCTCAGCATACACTCGACTTTGAGATCTCTGTTCTTGGCTCCCCCAAAGTTAAACGGAGTTCTTAAATATCCACCCATCCTGAAACTCCACTTTCAGGATTCTTGTGTAATGCCAGGAATGCTTTTGGTTGCAAGAAACTGATAATCTGACAGCAACTTAATAAAGATCTATGTTTTCTCACAAGCAAGAGTGGTGCAGTGACTCCATAATATCATTCAAGTTCTAGGGCAGCGCTGTCCAAAAGAAACACAATGTGAATCACGTATGTAATTTAAACACTTCCAGTAGTGATATAAAAAAAAAAGTAAATAGGCAAAATTATATATAATTTAACTCAATATATTCCAAATACTGTCTTTTAAATATGCAATCAGAAATAACATTATTTCAGAGATATTTTATATTTTGGAGGTCCTAATTATTTAAAATTTGACATGTATTTTATACTTATGGCACATCTTCATTTGAAGTAGCTGTATTTCAATTGCTTAGGAGCCTCAAGTGGCTAGTAGTATTTACTATATTGAACAGAATAGGTCTAAGGCTTTTATCTTTTTATGTTTTATTTTATTTTTTTAGTTAAATCAATTTAGCTAACATATAATGTATTATTGGTTTCAGAGGTAGAATTTAGTGATTCATTAGTTGCATATAACACCCAGTGCTCATTACATCACATACCCTCCTTCATGCCTGTCACCCAGTTACCCCATCCCCCCACCCCCCTCTCCTCCAGCAACCCTCAGTTTGTTTTCTAGACTTCAGCATCTCACGGTTTGCCTCCTTCTGTTTTTATCTTATTTTATTTTTCCTGCCTATGTTTTGTTTCTTAAATTCTATCTGTTTTGTTTCTTAAATTTCACATTTGTGTGAAATCATATGGTATTTGTCTTTCTCTGACTAAATTTCACTTAGCAATAATACCCTCTAGTCCCATTCATGTTGTTGCAAATGGCAAGTCCACCATAGCCAGAATATGAAAAGAACCCAGATGTCCATTGACAGATGAATAAATAAAGATGTGGGATATTTATATATATAATATTGGGGTATAAATGTGTGTGTGTGTGTATATATATATATATATATATATATATACCACTATATATATAATATTGGGGTATTTGGGGTATATATATATACCAATTGGTTTATATTGGGATATATATTATATATATTATATATATTATATATAATATATGTATATATAATGGAATATTACTTAGCCATAAAAAAGACTGTTTGGACATTCTTAGTAATTTTTGAAAAAGGGAGTCCACATTTTCATTTTGCATTGAGCCCTGTAAATTTCACATTTATAGCTAACATATATGAAACTAGCATTTTTAAAGATATTCATTTCTTTCTTCCTTCACTACCTTTCACTAGTTAAAAAAAAAAAAAAAGAAGGCTTGGGTCTTCTTTACTAGAACAAAATGAGCCAACCAACCCAGTGTCCTCCACCCCTCAAAATCTCTTCCTCCAAAGATTTATTTTCCTTTCTGAAAAAAACACTCCATTACTTTTTTTCTCTTTCTCTATGATTTGTTCATTTGCTTTAGTTCTAAACTATAAAATGTAGCAAGGACTCTTGCAGGAAGACCTTTCCTCCTGAGCTCCAGTGTTCCAAAGTTGGCATGAACATTTGAGAACATTAGCCATATGTAGCACATTCAAATTAGAGGTAATCCCAGAGTTGAGGCCCACAGATGACCCAGCTGTGAGCTGTGGCCCCAGAAGTCATTTGCTGTAAACATAAAATAAAATGTAAAGCTTTAGAAACGGGCTGTTAGGTTACGAAACTAGGATGGTGATGAGGGATCATAATCAAGTTAAGAGGTGGAAGAAAGGGACGTGGTTATGGCAAGAAGGGTTAACCAAGAGATGGAAACAAGCAGGGTGAAAGAGAGGCCTGGGGGCCCCATACCAGTGAGTATAGAGGGTTTATGCCCTAGTAACAAGCAGCCTGCAATTCTCAGCAGCTTACCACAGAATTCTTGATTTCTCATGCATACAGTAGGGAGGATGTGGGGGCCTGCTTATTGTAGTGGGGGTCTCTCAAGCTCCCAGACAATGAAGCAGGCACTGTCTCAGAGTTGCCTCTCACAATGTCATTGGGCAAGTGTGTTCTCAGTGGTTTTGTCCTAGCAAGTAGATAGTCCCACGTGGAAGCCATACATGTTACTTTTGCTCACAACTCTTTGGCCACATCTAGGTCAGCTATTAATCTTCTTCTGCCACCACCAACCACAAGGGACCAAGAAGAGCATATCTTCTAGGTGCTCAGAAGATAGAAAACCTGAAGCCTGTGGTGAACAGCATTCATGACCCCTGCAAAGCCTAAAGTACAACTTTTTTACTTGCTTGTTTTGACCATCTCTCCATCCATTACCCTGTCCATCTTTCCATCCCTCCATCCTTCCCTCCATCCTCCTATTCCCTCCATCCCCAACTCCAGGAGTCCCTCCAACAAAGTCTTTTTCTGTGTGTAGGATGTCATGCTAAACCTTGATGGAATCGTCAGAATCTCTGCACCCAGAGTTCATGTTTGTTTGGGGAGCCACACATACTTTGTGAGGAGGAGAGCCATGACGTGTGTCACAAATGTCATGTCTATCATGAAGGCAATTTGTTATGGGAGTTGAGAGGAGGAAGCCAATATATTTTCTTTGTGACATCAGTGGGTGCTTCACAGAAGCATCAAAAGCTGCATATTAAGAATGTATGCAGTTGCAATAAGCAGAGATAAGGAGGATGGGGAAGGCATTTCTAACATTGGGAGTAGCCTGAACAAAAATGTAGGTGCTAGAAAACAAGCTATTTTAGCTGTAAAAAGAGCTTTCAGGAGCGGAGGTCAGCAGGAATGAGAGTGATCAGTCAAGAAGGGGGGAAGGGAAACAGGTAACACCCATGGAGGGCAGCTCTAGATCTGGCCTGAGGCCAGATCTCTAAGCACCAACTGGCCTATTCAATTTTAGAAAGAGGGAGGAAAGAAATAGAAAAAAAAAAAAAAAAGAAAGAAAGAAAGAGGGAGGAGTTACAGGTAATGTGGAACTTCACAAAACACAGCAATCATTAGAAGGTGATCACCTGCATGTTTAGTCTGAGTTCCCAAGAAACAGAATCACTAGGATATATAGATGTAGATGTAGATATATGGAATAGCTATATGTAATAGGATATCTGTATCAATAGATAGATAGATGATAGATAAATAGATTGATAGATAGATAGATAGATAGATAGATAGATAGATAGATAGATAGATAATGCAAAGTTGGTTCACATAATGGAGCCTGAGAAGTCCCACTATCTGACATCTGCAAGCCAGAAACCCAAGAAACCCAATTCCAGTCTGAGAGGCAAAAGGAGCAGATTCCTTCTTCCTCCAACTTTTTGTTCTCTTTAGGCCCTCACTGGATTGCATGATGCCCCCTACTTTGGGGAAAGCAATCTAGTTTCCTAAATCCACTGATTCAAATGCTAATCTCATTTGGAAAAAACTTCATTGGTACACTCAGAAATAATGTTTAATCTGGGTGATGTTTAATCTGGTTCAAATTGACTAACCATCACAGGAGATAAATGTCTCCCTGGAGGTAGGGGTGTCAATGGAGATACAGACCTTGGGGAGGTAGAGGTCCCTGTGGTATAGGCACATCTCACAAGATAGGAGGTGGCTAACTTTTACCTCTTCAGATTGAGCCTTAATCCTGATGTGGTCTGAGGATCCACAGTGTCACTGGGCTCTGCAAATTATCCTGGAGTGGAGCTCAGAAGTTTGTGCTCTCTCTCAAGGTCCCTGGGCAATTTGTGGGTGCATCAAAGTCTGGGAAGCTAGGGTGTGTTAGTGTGCTGAGTGCGCCAGAACAAAATACCGTAGACAGGGTTTAAACTATAGGCATTTATTTCTCTTAGTTCTGGAGGCTGGAAGTCCAAGATCAAGGCATTGGCCAATTCAATTCCTGCTAAGGGCTTTCTTTTGGGTTCACACATAGCTATCTTCTTACTTTGTCCTTACATGGCTTTCTGTGCATGTTTGTGTGTACCTGTGTGCAGAGAAAGAGATCTCTCTTCCTCTTCATATAGGGCCACCATGCTATAAATTTGGAGCCCACCTTTATGACTGCATTTAACCTTCCTTAGCTCCAGAGAGTCCTAATACAATCAACCTGGGGAAGTACAACCAGGGCCCTGCAGATGGGCCTCTGAAATTGACAGAGATTAGGCAAGTACCAAACACATAAAAAGTGGCCAGTATAAGAGCATTCAAGGTCACTATTAAAATATCTCAAGTATCTAAGTCCTTCTCCGTTTGCAATTACCAACTTTTAGATGCTTGTGGACTCTCTCAGAGCTAATACCTAATACCCTCATTGACTATGCCATTTCCAAGGGAAGCAGTCATATCGCCCCAAATTAAGTGCCTTTGGAAGTTTCCTGTAAGAATTTAGGCACTTATGCTCAGTTATGTAACTTCTTACCAGCAGAGGATAGCTACCTAATCTAAATGATACAATCCACCTGAGGCTGAAAAAAAGCATTACATTTTGTTTCTTCTCCATAGTTTATTTCCTTTAAAATCTTAGATGGTCTCCTTTAGTTCATATTTGCTATTTGCTGGTTTCATCCTGCACAAAAGTTGACTAAGTCATACTTAAGGAAGTGTACCTCCAAAACACTCCTATGAAACAGGCTCCCTTCTTCACCTTTTGATCTAAAGCAAAAGCATTGTTGACTCTCTTCCTGAGAGATTTGTGATGTCAAAAATTCTGTTTCCAATATATACTGTTGTTATTTCTCCTCACTTTGGGGAAAAGGCTAATTTCTTTCTCCTCTACTAGAGCCAAAATGATCTTTCAGTATCTTAACTATCTTATTAGCATTTAGGATTTTGACTTCTTGAAAGGTTGCAATTCTTCCTCAGATAAGACGTTTGAAACAGACCTTCTAGAGATGTAGAAATCAGTGAAAACCCATCATACTTGCTTAACTGCCCTCTGGACACACAACTGTTCTCCACATCTGACGTCATGCTTAGGGAGAATTTAAAGGATTATAAGTTAGACAGTGAATGGCACATGTAATGAGCATATTAAAACTCACTCCTTTTTGGAAAATGTATGGCTGCTCTTCTCACATCAAGGGAAGTGGGTAAATCACCTGGTATGGGGGCTTATATCACTGCCAGAGGCTCAGGTGAGAAGGACAGTCATTCCCCCCACTTGAAAGTGGTATAGGTCCATTTCTTTGGGTAAATACCCAGGAGTGGAATTACTATATCATATGTTAATTCTACATTTAATTTTTTGAGGAACCTCCATACTGTTTTCCACAGTGGCTGCGCCAGTTTGCATTCCCACCAAAAGTTCATGAGGATTCCTTTTTACCCCACATCTTCATCAACACTTGTTATTTCTTGTTTTCTTTATTTTAGCCATTCTGACAAGTGTGAAGTGATAGCCCATTGTGGTTTTGATTTGCATTTCCCTGTCGATGAGTGATAGAGATACAGACTTCGAATATGGAATGCTTAAGTCACAGGGATGAAAGGTCTGGCATTGGGGATATAGTCTATTGTAATAGCATGTATGGTGATAGAGAGCAGTTGCACTTGTGGTGAGTGTTGCATGATATATAGACTTGTCATATTGCTGGTGGACACCTGAAACCAATGTACCATTGTGTGTCAACTATGCTCGAAAAGAAAAGAATAGAGAAGAGAAGAGAAAAATAAAAGAAAGAATGGGGTAAGGTTCTAGAAAATCATGGAAGTGCTTCCATTTCTTCCCAGACACTGTACTGTCACCTCTGGTGGCTCTCATAAAAAAGAACAATAGCTCTCCATTAAGTACACGCAAAGCCACAGGTTATATTTAGTTAGGGCATGGAAAAGGAAGGACATGCTACCCATGTCATTGTTAATTTAGACAATAGAAAAATTAGTTGATTTTCCTGTCTTCCTGCTGCCACAAAAGCATCCCATGGAGCAGAGGAGAAACAACTAAAATTTACCCACTTGGAGCACTTCATTCATTCTTCTTCCTAGGGGCCAACCTGGCCAGGCTCACCTGTTTCAGGTTTATCCCAGCTGCAGGTGGAGTTTGGGGGTTAAACACCTTTACCATCTTGCCTGCTCAATGTTATACCCAATGTCCCCAGGAACTATCCAGCTCTCCCTCTGACCTGGTTCTAAACCCCAGAGGCAGGGACTGTAGGGTACCACTTAAGCAGGAGGATCCCGTGAGGGTCAGTCTCTAGAAGATGATGGTGCTGAGAGGCCTACAGCTCCAAACCACTAAGGTATCCCTAAGGTCAAATGAACATAAAACACAAGAAAGGAGCAGTTGTCACTTCCCAATGGATCTTTAAGATAAGGCTTTATAAACTGATGGCATTTTATCCTCATATATATTTTTAAAATAACCCACAGAAATTATATGATAAGGCTTATCTTGAGTGCATTACCTCTGAAACCAGGTCTCAGAGAGATGATGTGATTTTCCCAGTCACAGTCCACGAGGCAAAGTCAGATTTCCAGGCCAGGTTTGTTGATGGTGATTCCATGATGACCATCTTATCAACTGCTCAAGGTCCTCTTGTTCCTAGAGGAGAAGCTATGGATTTGAATCAATTTAGTATTTCTTTGAGGTTTTGACCTCAATTCTTAATAATTACTCCTGAACAAAAGTATGGTTTGACATATGGGCTCCCCACCCACTATACTGCGCTGTGCCAAGCTCCTGATCCATTTCTTTCCCATTAGTCTCCTGGTTTGCTACAGTGAGGAGCTGTGACCTCCCTTCTAGGATGTGCCTGCCACATTTACAACATACAAAATACAGCAAGTTACCAAATTATTTAATACCATAAGAGAAATTCCAGGGACTGCTAACCATACATACCTGGATTGGGTTAATGAAAGGTGTACAGATATATATTGCTCAAACAGTCTACGAATGTCTCCTGGGTGCTCCTTCTCACTCCTTTCTTCTTATTATTTGGCTTCTCTATTGAACCTGACCCTTGAGGTCACTGCCAGTTTTTACTAATTTGACCCTAGTTTCTTCATTTTCTCTAATCTTTCAACTCCTTGTTCCTAGGGAAGAAGTCTGGACCTTGGCTCTCAGTCATCATATTGACTTTGAGTTAATCAAGGAGTCTTGTGCCCATGTTGACCTTTACCTGCAGATGCACCAATAATTGGTGCTTTTTCTGTATGACCACTCAACTCTGAGTTAGTTCTGTCCCAAAACTCGTCTTTCCATTGCTTACTCACACAGAGACCCACATCTGAATTGATTTTTTTCTCTCAAACTTCCAAAACCTCTGTTGTAGACAGAGTAATGACCTGCACAAAGATGTCTATGCTCTAATCCATGGAACCTATGAATATGTCACCTCGCATGACTGTGATTAAGTCAAGGGTCTTGATATGGAGAAATCCCAGGATTATCTGGGGGCCCAATGTAGTCACAGGGGTCTTTTTTTAAAAAGATTTATTTATTTATTTAGTCATGAGAGACACACACACAGAGAGAGAGAGAGAGAGAGAGAGAGAGAGAAAGAGGCAGAAACACAGGCAGAGGGAGAAGCAGGCTCCATGCAGGGAGCCCAATGTGGGACTCCAGGATCATGCCCTGAGACAAAGGCAGACACTTTAACCACTGAGCCACTCAGGCGTCCCATCACAGGGGTGTTTATAAGACAGAGGTAGAAGGATCAAAGTCAAAGAAAGAGATGTTACAATGGAAGCAAATTTGGAGTTGGGGATTTTGAAGGTGGAGGAGGGGTCATGACCCAAGGAATGCAGGTGCCTCTAGAACCTGGGGGAAACAAGGACACAGATTTTCCCTTAGAACTTCCAGAAGGAACACAGCCCTGCTGACATCCTGATTTTAGACTTCGTACCCCCAGAACTGTAAGAGAATACATTTGATTTAAGTCACTATGTTTGTGATAACGTCACAACAGCAGTAAAAAACTAATACAACCCTGTAGCACTTTTGCAACACTATTTCTAGCAAAGCCCAATGAATATCTTCATGCAACAGACAATATGCAAGCTCTGGGAAGTGAATGATGGGCACTGGGGCTCCCGGACTCCAGGTGTTGAGAGGGGGGTTGGACAGACATTCAGTTGTTGTGAGATATTTGATGGCACTGCTGCAATAAAGCTGCCCCATGGCTTCACATCCAGGTCTCCCAGATGCCTAGCCCAGTGGCATTGGTGGCCGTTGTCTCCTTTCAGACATTGCTAAGATGGAGCATCTGTGACTCACTGATCTGAGAATAATTCAGTGGACACTTATTTGATGCCTCCTGTGTACCATTCTCTAAGCCCTTTAACAATATAACTTGTTGAATCACTATTCCATCATGATGTTGTAGTTACAATTAACTCCCACTTTAAAAATGAGGAAACTGAGACCCAGAGAACTTACCTAAGACCACTAAGCTTGTATGAAGCAGAGCCAGGATGCATGTCTGAGCAGCACATTCTCGGGGATCTCAATCTGAACCCTCACTTGCTACATCCCTGCTAGCCTCAGGCATTTCCTTCCTTGAGCCACAGGGACTGAGAGATCTAGGTTCTTAATGCCCATCTTTGTCCCGCTGGAATAATACCCTACATAATTGGGAGTTCTGCAAAAGTGTGGAATGATAAACTACCCTACACCCACAGATAATCATCAGAATAGAAAAGGGCCAGAAAGCCATTAGCTAAGGTGATCTTATAACATGATGGAAAGATGCCAGATGCTCTGGTGCTCTTCAGAATAGACACTTGGGGAAGCACATTTTGATTTATCCACTTATCAGATATTGGTTGAGTCTCCACTTGAGCCAACCCCTGAGCTCTATGTGTGCAATACATAGAGAAGAGGAAGCTGTTTCTAGAACGTGGGCAGGAAACATGGCAGCCAAGATCAAGGCTTAGAATCTCCTTGTAACATATGCAGTTGTGTAGGAAGAAACAAGTCATTTTCTACCTTGGTGTGCAGATCAGAGTAGATGTACAGAGGAACAGCGCTGTTTCATTCCCAGTATTGTGCTTGGTAATAAAGCCCCTATGGTACTTCATTACCCAGAGCTTTGTTAATTTTTATTTGAGCAAAACAACCTTCCTTTTGAGTAATGGAAAAATTACCCATGCAATAGTGAGCTATTTTTTTTAGTTCCATTCATGATACAAACATTCATTTAGACTATCTAAAATGATAGAGCTCTTATATATAATAGTGATGGCCTCTAGGGTGGTGTAAATCTGATTTTTGTTTTCCTGAAAAGAAATGCAAGCCTGATGCATTATCATTAGTTTTTTTGTTGCACTGTTATCCAGAGTGAAACTAAATTTGCTTGTGAATGAACATATTTGAAGAAGTCACAGATGAGGGGGTCTGTAAGCAGGGGAAGAAAAGATATTTGAGGGAAGACAGAGGTGGACCCTCTTGGAGGTGGTACCATTTCCTCCCTCCAGTTTGAATTCTATTTCCCATCTCATTGACTGAGCTCTCTTGCTGAAATGGAAAGGTGAATGAAGAGATCAGAGGGTTCCTTACATAGTTTTAAGTGGTAGCTCTTTCAGTCATAATTATTGGCATTTCTGTAACATTGTCCAAATTAAATATGAGAGAAAATACATCATATTTTTTCAAACCTGCCACTTTTCTCTCTTGTGTCTTCCTGCATCATAAGTGAATGCATTTCTTTGTGGTGGCTCTTACAGATGGGATTTCAAGTATGTCTTGGTTCTGTGGCCACTGTTGGCTTCCAAATGTGTCCTGCAGAAGGGGAACAGTTGCATAGTAATGGGTCACCCCTGCCACAGAGCAATATGAAAATACCCAACCTGCTGTGTGTAGTCTGTCAGAGGTTCTCCAGCCACACAGGCATGTCAATTACCCCTAACACTATCACATTTCTGAAAAAGCCAGTTTCATATGACTATGGGCAGGTGATGGTGATTATATTAACAAAGTTTACCATTGTTGTAGACTTAAGACAATGAAGTCATCATATCCCTGGTGTCCATATAAAGGTTTGGAGCTGGAAGGGGACTGAGAAGTTGAGCAGATTGAAGCCTGTTGTTTGAGACAGGAGGAGAAGACCTGCACTTAGGGTGAGCAACCTGCCTCCAATCCTGGGCTTTATGGACACATCTTATTCTCATTGCATTTTAGGAAAAAACAACTCAGGGGTGTGGTTCAGGATATAAGAGGTAGTGTCACATAAACATAGAAACACAAATGTACTTGAAGAATTGCCAGTTGAATGCTTTTAAAAGTGCCGGGAAGATGACAGGGACCATGACATTGCAGGAAATTGAGAGAAGGGATCCCTGGGTGGCTCAGCGATTTAGAGCCTGCCCTCAGTCTAGGGCATGATCCTGGAATCCTGGGATCAAGTCACACATCAGGCTCCCTGCATGGAACCTGCTTCTCCCTCTGCCTGTGTCTCTGCCTCTCTTTCTGTGTCTCTCATGAATAAATAAATAAAATCTTTAAAAAAAAAAAAAAGAAAATTGAGAGAAAAGTGTAGCAGTGAGCCAGATCATGGAAAATATCATGGAATAGCAAGGAACAAAGAAAGGAAGCAGGAAAAGAAGGAATAAGGCCACAACAAACAGGAGTTAAAGACAGCCACAGAATTGTTCATCTACCTTATTTTATAAAAATTCAAAAACCAACCACATCTTACACCAAAATTACCAAGAATGGAAAAGCACATAATAGCTTGATTTACTAATTGTCCACTAAGAGCCGGCCCCAGTGGGAACTGCTCTGCTCATCTAACCTGTGCATCCTTCCATCAGCCTCTGAGGTGGGATGTGCCCATGACCTCCGTTTTATGGATGAAGAAACTGGTTCAGAGATGATGAGCAAGCTGACCAAAGCCATGGAGCTGTTCTGTGCTGCAGACTGGATTTGACACCAAAGCCTACCCTCTATACCATTCACCTGGACAACTTAACTTGACTGGATTCCAATCAGCAGGATAACCTCATTTTCCCTGACCCCTAACACTTAAGTCAACAACAACAACAAAATTTACTTTATGCCTAAAATGGAAAAATAAACAAAAATCGAGATCATGAGACAAATATGAGGCTATGGGAGCACAGCCACATTTAGGTCTCCCCAGCTCTGCAGGCTGACTTTGTGCAAGGGCTGTTTTGTGCTTCTGGATATTTAAGGATGGGCCTTCTGGTTATGGAGTCTGGGTATGTTTTGCTTGAGACCTGAGATAGGAGGCATGAAGAGGTGGACAGGCAAGAGTAGGTCATACAGCATCCAGGATGAAGTAGAGAGGAGTCTGCAGTCTTTCCCTGAGGCTGTCAGTTGTTGGCCCATTTGGAGGCATCTTACCCTGTAAGGGATATTACACAGCAGTGAATAGAAGGGAATCAGAACTGTGTCAGGCTAAGTGGAATCGCCAGGGGCTATTGCTGTGTAAGAAAAGTAATATGCAGAGAAATATGTATAGTAGATGCCCTTTTATCAAATGAACTATGACCAAAAATCTATGCACCGTGCACATATGTGTTGTGAATGTGTTTGGCGGGAGGATTGTTCGAATACAGAGAAAAATATGGAAGGATGCACTTGAAGTCATAACGGAGTCTCCTGAGGGCAGAGGTGAGAGAGTGTCCCTGTGGAAGGGAGAGAGAGAAATGAAATGCCCATCATTAGATAAACAGCAAACAAGGCACAACTTGTATGTTATGCAAGTTCTATAAATGTGTGTGTGCACATGTGTGCCTATATATATATATATAAAGAGGGCTGTAAAAGTATGATCCCCCAAACTTTGACAGTAATGTTTCAAGGTGATTGAATTTTGGTTTAGTTTATTTAGTTTTTATTTAAAATCCAGTTAGTTAACATATAACATAATATTAACTTCAGGTGTACATTTAGTGATTCATCACATACATACGACAGCCAGTGCTCATCACAACAGATGCCCTGCTTGATGCCCATCCCCCATTTAGCTCATCCTCCCCACCACACCCACCTCCCTCCATCAGCCCTCAGTTTGTTCTCTATGGTTAAAGAGTCTCTTTTGGTTTTCCTCTTTTTTTCTTTCCCCTATCTTTATCTTTTGTGTTTCTTATATTCCATATATGAGTGAAATAATATGGTATTTGTCTTTCTCTGAGTGATTTGTTTGGCTTAGCATAATACTCTCTAGTTCTATTCATGTTGTTGCAAATGGCAAGATTTTATTCTTTCTGATGGCTGAGTAATATTCTATTGTGTATATAGACTATGACATCTTCTTTATCCATTCATCTGTTGATGGACATTTGGACTTTTTCCATAGTTTGGCTACTGCGGACATTGCTGCTATAAACATTCAGGTGCATGTATCCCTCTGAATCTGTATTTTTTTATCCCTTGGGTAAATAACCTAGTAGTGCAATTGCTGAGTTGTACGGTAGTTCTAGTTTTAACTTTTTGAGGAACCTCCAGACTATTTTCAAGAGTGGCTGTACCAGTCTGCATTCCCACCAACAGCTAATATTAATAACACAGGAAACAACTGTTTCAGTGATTCATCAGTTGTATACAACACCCAGTGCTCACCACATCAAGTGCCCTCTTAATTCCCATCACCCAGGTACCCCATCCCCTGCCCCCATCCCTCCAGCCACCCTCAATTTATTTCCTAGAGTTCAGAGTTTCTTAGAGTTTGTCTCCCTCTCCGATTTAAATTTTTTATTTTTCTCTTCCTTCCTCTATGATCCTATGTTTTGTTTCCTAAATTCTACCTATGAGTGAAACCATATTTTAGACAGTCTTCAGGTACTACATGATTATGGACTGCAGGTGTGTCTCGCCTGGGAGCTTGAATGAGGAAAAAAACCATTTAAATTATTACTTTGCCTTTATTTTTTTTTCACTTTTTTTTTAATTAATTTTTATTGGTGTTCAATTTACCAACATACAGAAAAACACCCAGTGCTCATCCCGTCAAGTGTCCACCTCAGTGCCCGTCACCCATTCCCCTCCAACACCCGCCCTCCTCCCCCCTTCCAAGCAGTGTATGTTCTCATTCATTTGGGGAATATAAATAATACTTTGCCTTTAATAATTAATGTGGCAATTTATTAAAGTTATAAATGCAAAACCTCTCTATCTTCCTTTAACTTTTAGTTCAACTGAAAAATCTTGCTGTGTATATATCTAGCAAATTTGAACAAGTACTTTTAAGCGACTTTTGATTAATGTTATGTGTGTTCCATGTATAAACTTAGTTCATTTTTCATCTTTGTGGACTAAACAATATTTATAAATTAAATACACTTGATTTCCTTTTAAGCACCCCAATTATCTAACAAAAGTATTTAATAAATAACTTTTATAAATAGCTTTTATAAATCAAGTATATTAAACTTACAAGTAAATTTAGTTATTCTTATAATTGCTTAAATGTTATTATATCCAACCTCAGTAGGAGTTAGTTACACCTATTATTAACTATCTAAATCAATTACTCCATTATACATTACAATCAGAATTACAAATCTGATATGGAACACTAATACATCTCATAAACATTTAAACTGCACTTGTATTGTAAAAATAATAATATTTGCATTTTCTTCTCTAAAACATTACTGTATTCTAAATCTTTCTGGAGCCAGAGATATTTATCTGCTGAGGAAACATGTCAAAAATTTGAGAGGGCAGCTTCTTGAGCATCTTCACACATATTATCTCAGTGGACTAAACTTTATCTTTTTAAATATTTATTTATTTGAGAAATAGAGAGAGCATGAGAAGGGGGAAGGGAGAGAAAGAGGGAGAGAGAGAAAGAATCTCAGGCAGACTTTGCACTGAGCACAGAGACTGACCTGAGGCTCAATCTCACAACCCCGAGATCCTGACTTGGGCCAAAATCAAGAGTTGGATATTCAATCGACTGTGCCAACTAGGTGCCCCTGTGGACTAAACTTTCTTAAACAGGGAAGCCCCTTGTAAAGAGAGTGGCTGGTTCTAGTTTTGAAACTAAATCTCACCTTGTTCTGTGGTTGCTGTATCATGGCTTCTCAAATGGGATTTGCCATACTCCGTGCTCCCTAAAGTCATGTAACTCATTGTCTGACTCCATGGCTCCACTCCTTAGGTCTCTACTCCTTAGGTTGCTAACTTGATTTGATTCAACAAATGCATTTTTGACTCTATTATTACATTTGAATTATTTTCATATACCTTCTGTCTTTAGGGTCTTAACAAGTATAATTCAGTGTCTAGTGCATAGTGCATGACTTTGTCTGGCTCCCATTCAGTGTATAGGTTGCAGATACAAAGAGGGGAAATTCAATCATTCTATAAACATGTGCTATCATAAACCATCAAAGGAAGGAAGGAGAGAAAAGATAAAGGACAAAGGGAAGATAATAATGTTAGTATGTTAGAGGGACATAGGAGTCAACCTAGAGAGTGCTCAGTGGCTAACTCTGGAACAATTTGAGCAAGGAACTAAAGTTGTGTTGGATTATAATCCAAAGTGTAAAATAAATATCTGTGAGTCCACACTGATCTAAATAAATGATTGAATGGATAAATAAGGCAATAAACAAGTTTCTTTGGCAGAAGAATTCCGGATAATTTATGTAGACACACCGCCTCAAAGACATTGCATGATTCTCACTCTCTAGGTGTGTTCTGTGCATGGTGAGTTCTTCCAAAGTGCACAAGATGGGAAATGGAGTGGGCACAGTAACTTCACAGTGGGCAAACCCAACCCATATGACCTCAGCCAGGTGACCAAGGTCAGCACCAAGAGTGATGAATTACATTGATAGTATGGACACGTGACATGCAGTGGTGACAATGGCACTGTGCCTCTGCTGCCTCCTACTCCAAAACCTCAGAATCCCAGTCTGATAATGATAAAAACATTAGACAAACCCCAACTGAGGGACATTCTACAAAATACTTGACCAGCACTCTTTAAAATTGTTAGTGATTAAAAACAAGGAAAATCTGAGAAACTGTTAACAACCAAGAGGAGCACAAGGAGACAGGATGACTAGATATAATGTGGCTCGTGGATGAGATATTGAAACAGAAAAGGTGAATTAAAATTAAGGAAATCTGAATAAAATATGAACATTAGTTAACCATGTGTCAAGAGCCATTTAATCATTAAATAATGTAAGATGTATATAACAGGAAAAGCTGGGTGTTATGTACATGAGCAATTGCATGTATTATCTTCACAACTTGTCTGTAAATCTGAGTACATTCTAAAATGTAAAGTTTATTTTTTTAAAAGATTTTATTATTCATGAGAGACACACAGAGAGAGGCAGAGACCCAGGCAGAGGGAGAAGCAGGCTCCCTGAGGGTAGCTCGATGCAGGACTCGATCCCAGGATCCCTGGATCATGCCCTGTTATGTTAGGCAGATACTAAACCACTGAGCCACCCAGACATCCCTATTTTTTAAAAAGCCAGCACAAAGGGGCACTTTAGTGGCTTAGTTGGTTGAATGTCTGTCTCTTAATCTTGGCTCAGATCTTGATCTCATAGTTATGAGTTCAAGCCCCATGTTGAGTTCTATGCTAGGCATGGAGCCTACCTAAAAAAAAAGTCAGTAAAGAGGAGGAATTCTCCCCGAGTGGATGAGGGAAGTGGGAGTGGGGAGAACAGAAGCGCTTTTAGCTACCGTTTTTAAAACATCTCTCTGATCTCAGGATAGAGCTGGGGCATTTCAGATTCTGAGAGAATGACAGAACAACCTGGGCACAAATATTGGGCATTTAGGAAAAGTTTGCCCTAGATGTGTCTAGTATTATAAAGCAGCCCCTCCTATAAACTTCAGGTTTCTGAGGAGCCACAAAGATGACCCTTTGCCAAAGACCTGGTTGAAACGTTCTGAGCTGCCTTCCACTGTCTTCAGGAACGCGGGAATTGGGGACTGTGCGCTGTGGTTGTCAGTCTTCTCTGAAAGCTTGGAAGCCCCCACTCACTTGAGTACTGAGTCGTCAGGGATGGAGCCTCTGCTCATTACCCCCGACTCATGTAAACATGAGTCCTTGATTCCTAAGTGATTCTTCCCTTCCAAAAAGCCTGAGAGATTGCATAAACATGAAAGATACTAAATCCACCTTTTAAAATATATTCTGCATTTCACAGAAGCTTCCCAACATTTGAGTATGATTCGGGTTCATGTGTTACAACTTGGCACAGTTGGATCTTTGTGGATGGCTGCATGGGTTTGGAACATTTTGTTGCCTGCAGGCTTCCTACACTCAGCATGCAGCTGTTTTTCTTTCATTTTATAGCAGAGTGGAATAATCAGTACCATTTTAATATCACATCTTTTTTGCTGCTTATTACCTCTCTCAGCAGTGAAATATGGCTCCCTAAAGAAATGTGAGACAGTGGACTGAGCTATTTATTGTAAAGTCAGTATTGAAGACAGAAATTTCTGTTTCAGCCCAAGAAAGTATGGACAACCCACTAAATTACAAAGGATTATTTACCAAATAGTAAGCAAAATAACATGTTCCACATTTTTATTGATATTCTGTTCCCCAATTCTCTGTACATCTTACCTGCATGCCTAATTTCACAGGTAACCATCATTTTGAGATATGGCCAAGGGAACAGATTCTAGGAACCAAAGCTCCTGGGTTCTGGATCCCACGTCTATTATGTATTAACTTTTCCTGCCTCAGTTCCCTCTTCTCTACTCTACAACAGGAATAGTGAGAACTTACCTCATTGGATTGATGGGTGGATGTACGAGAGAAAATATACATGAAGCACTTAGCAGATAGGTTCTACTGACATGTGAGAGGTTATTGTCACACCCATGTAAGAAGGGATGTGCTTTCATGTTGAGATGAGCATCATTCAAATTTGGAATACATCAATATGATGAAATGGGGCTGAGGTTTCATGGCTGATGGAGTGGCACCAGCATACTCGTCTCTGATTCCAGTAAAGGTGTTGGCACAGGTAGAGCCTCTGGAGGTCGATGAAAGGGTCCACTATCTCTGTCTCTCTCCATTGTCCAAGTGAAGATGAGGAGGACCCCACCGGTATAGGGATCAGGGAGGAAGAAGCAGCTTGCCTCCTGAGCAGCAGAGATTTTACCCCCAAGTTCTGCACTTTATCAGAGCTGATGTGTGGTCTCTTAATTGAGGGACGTGGGAGGTGGCTCTCAAGCTCACACACAAACAACAGCAGGAAAGAAGGTGCCACAGCTTCTCTCCCATGTGGTATGTCTTTGACATTTTGAAGATATGAGAAGGTGGTGTGTGGGTGAGAAAGTGGAAGGTAGGAAAATGAGGACTTGTGAGGTGTTGGGGAATAACACTGGGAGTGGCTGCGAGATGTTGAGGGACTTTGCCTAGGGGTGACTGGAGGGAAGAGGTTTGAATGGAGATGAGCTACCAAACCAACGAAGGCTTCTCTGGCTTAACCCAAAGGGCCACCGAGTGGTGATGAAGGCCAGGTAGTCAGGGACCAAACAAACAGGACCAAAGACAGTAAATAAAAGAGAAAAACATATATGTACATATATGCACTTAGATTTCTTATGGGCAGCGTGTGAAGGAAGGTCTGAGTCAGAGAATGGGCAGTGTCTTTCATGTAGTTGGCCTGTCCAGACCCCCTTGGGCTGGGAGTTCTCATCATTTATCAATAAGCCAACTGAGTCAGGATCCCTGGGTGGCGCAGCGGTTTGGCGCCTGCCTTTGGCCCCGGGCGCGATCCTGGAGACCCGGGATCGAATCCCATGTCGGGCTCCCGGTGCATGGAGCCTGCTTCTCCCTCTGCCTATGTCTCTGCCTCTCTCTCTCTGTCTCTCTCTCTCTCTCTTTCTCTCTCTGTGGCTATCATAAATAAATTTAAAAATTAAAAAAAAAATAAGCCAACTGAGTGTGTCATGTATGTATGATACATGTGTGTCACATACCAGCACATGATAGCATGTACCCTGTAGCTTTGAGTCAATCCGATTTATGTTATCAAGAGTACATGTTCAACTATGCTTGAGATCAAATATTTAAATGACCCACAGTATATATAATATAATATAATATAATATAATATAATATAATATAAAAAGGTCCATGAATGCTTCCTCCTGATGTCATTCTTTCTTCTTTAACCTGAAATCTAGGAAATGCACAGGGATCCCCAGCATGTGTGTGTGTGTGTGTGTGTTGGGGGAGGTTCATCTTGAAACTTACCATCCTTCATGCCCACAGCTGGTCTGAACAGGTGGGGAGTGTGGCTTTTCTGAGGCTCACCTGTTGCAGAGAGGTCTGTGTGTTCACCCATTGTCATGTTCATAGCCAGAAACCCTTCTGATCTTCACACATGAGAGTAACCTTTTCCTAATGTCACTTTTTAAAATTTCCTGTTAAAAGACTTTGCCTAGGCACTTTATTAAGTCACGCTGACAACCACTCTTGAAGGTGTCAAAGATAGGAATACAATCCATGCTAATAGATGTATGGATGTATCTGCAAATGTGTTTCTGATTATAACATGCAAGTGTGATGTGACAATAATATAGGTGATTTGGATGTTGGTTGAAGCTTTTTTTTTTTAATGTCCTTCTTGTCTGAGCTTAGATGTCCTTGCTGATTTGAGTTTTTGACCTATTTCTGTGAAACCAAGATGTCAAGGTGGAAAGGTGAACAAGGCAAGAAAGGTGGAAAAGTCTCTAAGAGCTGAAAATATCAGTTCCAATAGGAGCAGCTGGCTGGAAACTGGTGGTGGTAGTGGGGGTGGTATGGCTGAGGGCAGCCTTCAGGAGGCTATCAGGCCCCGATGATGGGCAGGGCTCTGGGCCTCAGGATAAAGGACAATATCCAGGTGCTACCTGGGGAACAGGGACAAGCTGTATGGCCCTGGACTCTTAGCCAGAGTTAGGGACACTGGGGAGGCATGAGAAAGACTTGGAGGCCCTAGCAGAGAGGTTGCAGCTAACACGCAAAGCATGGAGAACATGACTAACAAAGCTACAGGGGGTGGGGACCTGGAGACAGGGGAGGGGAGGTGACCTGCTTGGAGAGAACAAAGAACATTCCCAGGGATTAAAGTTGAGTTGGAAAAACATCCACCAGACTTTAAGCCCTGGAAGCACATCAAAACAGACTTTGAATTTTTAAACTTTCTCAATTATATAGAAGGGCACTTCTCAAATATTTTGGTCTCAGGATGGCTTTATACTTTTAAAAATTGCTGAGGACCCCACCCCAAGTGCTTTTATTTATGTGAGTTTTATCTGTCATATATAAATATCTATCTATATTTATTGTAGTAGAAATTCAACTAGGAATTTTTTAAAACCCTTAAATGACAGTAATAAACAGACGTGTTACTATAAATTCCACTGTTTAATGAAAACTAACTAGATTGTCTAAAAGAGCACCTAGATGGTTCAGTCAGTTAAACAATGGACTCTTGGTTTCATCTCAGGTCCTGATCTCACAATCATGAGATCGAGCCTGGTGTGGGCTCTGTGCACTGGATGTGGAGCCTGCTTGGGATTCTCTCTCCCTCTTCCTCTGCTCCTCCCCCACCACCCCTGCTCATGAACACACTCTCTCTAAAAATTAAAAAAAAAAAAAAAAAGAAGTCACTAAAGAAGAAAAATCTTCTATTGTCCAAAATGAAACAAGTTTAATGAGAAGGGAGGTATTATTTTACATTTTTGGAAGTCTCTTTAAATGTCTGGCTTACAGCTGGGCAGCATAGATGCTTCTGAATCCAATTTGCTGTGACATGTTATTTTGATTGGAGTTATGTTATGTATGTTAAGAGAAAACAGCTGCACAGCAAGATGTAGCTGGAAAAGGAAGGGGCAATAATTGCCTCGTAAGATGGTTGTGGCTTCTCCTCCTAATACTACACCAAAATTTGACAGGAGGCAGTCTTTAACGGTTAATTACACTGATTCAGAAACCGTAACAATGGCCTTATTTATATTGTTACATTAAAATCTGTTGGCTATTTTTCATGTTGAATGGATCTTTTGCACATGCATGGTTTTGCAACACCCAGCACTGAGCTTTTGAAAAACATTGATTTAGTTGTATGGGTATTCCAGACATTGATCTATTTCATTACACAATATTTTTTAAAGCACAGTTTTTAATATCACCACTAAAGTCATCCAAAAGTCTTTTAAGTATTAGGAAGTTGTATTATGTGCATGATGGAGAGTACTAGTTTTTCAGAATCAAATTTTGACGTGAGAGCTCAGATTTTCTCATTGGCAACAAACACATCACTGTTTTTCCTTGAAGTGGCTGCTCACTTCATTCATTTCGAGAAAATGTTTGTCCAATAACCAAACAGAAATGACTTATCAGTTTTCTTTCAGTAAAAAATGGTGCTGCATGAAGAAAGCAGCTAACGAGTCACACAACAGTACTTTCTCTTGATCACCCACATGTATGCACATCATACATGCTTGCCACTCTGTCACATGAAATATTAAAGGGACATGTCCTCAAGAGTCAACACAGAACGACACGAAATGGTTTTTACTACTCTGTCAAGGTCATACTTAAGTGGAGCTGGCAACTGATGTGCTTGTTTTTGCTGTGAGTGCAGGATGGTGAGGACACAGGCCATCAGCGCAGGTGGCCACCACCACCTGAATCACACCAACACTCCAACAGCCTGACCACCGTTCTTTTTATTATTTGTTTTATTTTTAAACAAATTAAAATTTAAATTCAATTTGCCAACATAAAGTATAATCCCCAGTGCTCATCCCATCAAGTGCCCTCCTTAGTGCCCATCAGCCAGTTACCCCAACCCCCTGCCCACCTCCCCTTCCACAACCCTTTGTTTGTTTCCCCGAGTCAGGAGTCTCTCATGGTTTGTCTTCCTTTCTAATTTTTCCCTACTCAGTTTTCTTCCATTTCCTTATAATCCCTTTCACTATTTCTTATAGTCCACACACAAGTGAAACCATAGGATGATTGTTCTTCTCTGACTTATTTCACTCAGCATAATACCCTCCAGTTCCATCTATGTTGAAGAAACCACTGTCCATTTTAATAAATAGTGTCTAGTATTATTCTGAAAATAGCTTTTAATCTCACAAGTCCCCTGAAAGATTCTTGGGGATGCCCGGTAAATGCTGAGTATACCCAAAGTCATCTGAGAACAATTGATAGTAATAGTAATCGTATGATTACTTTATGTGTGTGTGTTTATAGAGATAAAATTTTTAATTTTTTAAAAGATTTTATTTATTTATTTGACAGAGAGAGAGAGCACAAGCAGGGGAAGTGGGAGGCAGAGGGAGAGGGAGAAGCAGGCTCCCCACCATGTAGAGAGCCCAACCTGGGGCTCCATCCCAGGACCCTGGGATCACACCTGAGCCAGAGGCAGATGCCCAACTGACTAAGCCACTCAGGCATCCTATATATATTTTTTAAAATATTTTTTCAGTTTATACAGATCTCAAATCTGAGTATTCCAACCAGATTGGATTTCAGGTTTCCCTGCAGGGTATAGGGTGGGGGTGCCATAGGCAGGTAGTGTAGTGCTGAAGGGATATATCTATTATTCTTGTGACACTAATGAGATTGCATTATTTTGCATAATAATGAATAGAGGCTTTGGAATCAAACAAAAATGCATTGAAATCCTGATTTGGCTTTTCACCAGCTGTGTGATTTGTATGTAGCATGTGTCTGGACCTTTCAGTTTCTGTATCTGTGGAATGGAGATAATATAGTTAACTCCTAGGACTGTTTGAAGATGAATGAGATAGAAAATCCTCTGATGGAGAGTCTTCAGAAGACATATTATAAAAGTTGTCTTCTCTAGCCCCATGGTCCAGTGAGCCCAGAAAGGAACACAGGCAGATGGTCACCTTTTAGTTAGATGATGGGGCAGGCCCATAAGTGAGGGCTGCTCCATTTTCTTCAGCTTTCGCTCTATGCACAAACAGCCCTGTCAACTTTGGTGTGTGAATGAGGAATTGGGTGCTTCACCTCTTTCCTTGGGGAGAGTGTCATACCTTCTCACCATTGCATGACACCAAGATTATGGAGATTTTTCATAAATAGGATTCTGAAGTATTAGAGTTTATCACAGGAGAGCTTGCAAGGCATCAAGTTCCTTTATAATTCAATTTAAATATCATGGAAAAAACAATCTTAATTAACAGGTAGAACTAGCTAATTTCTCTCTTTTTTTAACTTTTTTTTATTTCTTTTATTTTATGATAGTCACACGAGAGAGAGAGAAAGAGAGAGAGGCAGAGACACAGGCAGAAGAAGAAGCAGGCTCCATGCATTGGGAGCCCGACGTCAGATTCGATCCCGGGCCTCCAGGATCGAGCCCTGGGCCAAAGGCAGGCGCTAAACCGCTGTGCCACCCAGGGATCCCTAATTTCTCTCTTGAATACCAAACACCTTAACCTCAAAACTCAGGCTAAGACCGTGCTTACAAATACACAATGCTTTTAGAGAAGAGAAAATGATTATTTGAGTTCACATTTTATTTTGCACTCAATTCAGCATCTTTATTTTACATTTTTTAAATTAGATAAATTTAAATTAAATTCACTCTAAACTTCTCTGATTCTTGGCTATGTTTGGAAAATAGCCACCCGGGGTTAGTTACAGAGAAAGAAGATAGCTGGCTGCACAGAAACACTAGTCCACCCTTGCTTAAACACATGATGTCCACATTTTCCAGTACCTGCCCACAGGAGTCCAGTGGGTGGGACTGAAGAAATGAGGCAAAACTGAAAGGCAAATTAATGTTGCTCACTCTTTCATGAGAGAGTTAAAAAAAAAGAAGAAGAAGATGATGAAGACAGAATCTAAACCTACCAAACGTAAACAGTTTATAGATGTTAGAAAAGTTTATTAACTCCTTAGATTCAGGTGATTCTAATTTGCTCTGTCTCATTGCTACCCATAACTGAGATCATAATGCATTAATACTATAGTGATTTTATAAGAGATTTTTGTTTCATAGATGCTTAAAGCTAATTTCCCCAGAACTATTCAGATTTTTTATGGAGAGAAAGAAAATTTATGTCTGATTTGTATCCAGCATATCCAAAATAATATTATTTGGTATATATAACAAAATAAAACAAATGGCAGATTTAAACATATTGATACATATTAATTCTCAAAAGATGAATTGTTTATGAAGTTGAATACTATCTAAAAAGTTGAGTACTATCTAAAATGAATTTTACTTCACAACTTATTGAGCATTGGCTTTATTACTAAACATGTAGGGAAACAAAAAATTGGTGAAACAGAATGCTGGCAGAGATGAACAAAGATGTGCATTCTCATATGCCATTTGGTAGCAAACTCTCTAAGACATTTGACAACATATATCAAAAGCCATAAAAACTTTCATCTCTCTTGATCCACTAATTTCAACTTTAATTATCCATACCAAAGAAATAAAGTGTGCAGTCAAAGATTTATGCAAAACGAGTCAACATCGCCCCTTATAATAATATAATAGAAAACTTCTCTTTGCATAGCCAATTAAGTGAATGCATGTGTGAATTTTATAGTGCCTCAACCTAATTGAATAGTATGTGATAATTCTACATGATGCTTCTAAAAGGTTCCTTAATGTAGGGGAAAGTCATATGATACCGTTAAATTATTAAAAAGCAGGATCCAGAATGTATAAACTGTATAATCTTGACAGTGGGAGGAAAAGAAAGATGAGCAGGAAATGCCAGTGTTAAAAATGGTCATTTCTATGGATCACAACTATGGATGATATATTTTTGTGCTGAATGTGCCCCCCTAAATTCATGTGTTGAAGCTCTGCCTGATGGTATGTGGAAGTGAGGCCTGTGGGAGGTAATTAGGTTTAGAGGAGGTCAGGAGGGTGGGATCCCCACAATAGAATATACGGGTCTATAAGACGAGAAAGAGACCAAAGCTCCCCCTGTCTGCCAGGGGGATTGTGATGAGAAGGTGGCCCTCTGCAAGTCAAAGGAGTCCTCACCAGAACTCAACCCTGCTGGCCCCTGATCTCAGACTCCCAGCCTCCAGAACTATAAGAAATAATTTTCTGATGTTTAAAATACCCAGCCTATGGTTTTTTGGCAAACCAAAGTAGGCCATACTTCTTTATATTTTTCTGCATTTTCCAGATTTTATAAATCAAGCTTCTAGTCGGCCATCAGGGAAAATTAATCAAGAAATGTAATAAAATATTATGAAATATGCATTGTCCTCTGGATCATTGGAAATGAAATAATCTTGAAATTATAAAATGATAAAAACTTTTGCATAAAATTTTTGAGAAAGGGAGAAGAAATGTTCTCTTGTAGAAAGTCAGCGTGCTTTTTATAGTCAGATGAGAAAAATCTATCCACTGGGCCTTTCTCCACACAAAGGGGGGTCATTAGTTCTGTTCAATTTTTCAGATCCAGTGATCTTTGTTTTCCACTAACAGAAACTGACTTTTAAAGAATAAGGCAAATGACATTAAATTCTCAGCCAGGAAGAGTCATTTGTCATTTAGCCCTGCCGAGGTGCAGGGCAGCAGCTCCAGGTGAGACATCAGGCATCATGCCGCCTTCCCGTCCACAGGCTGGGGCTGTTCTGGTCATCTGTACGAATGGCCCCCTGGCTGCACTGCTGGGCATCATCCATGATGTGCCATAAGCCAAGCCCTCTCTGCCTATCACAAAATTCTGTGATCCTCTGATAAACTATTTAAATGGGTTTACTCACGGTTCTGAGGATGCTCTTGCTCCAAAAGTCTTGCCAAAAGGCAAGACTTAGAAGAGTGGATATGTAGATAAGATATGAAGTGTGGTTTAGGGTCTATTTAAAAATCTATAGCAAAATACGGTGCTAAAAGTATTTAAATTAAGAGTCCCTGCAGGGAGATGGCTGTGAGGTGACCAGGCTGGCTGATGGTTGTGACTGGCTGGAGAGAAGGCAGTGTTTATTCAGCCAAAGTGGGCTGGGCAGAAAACTATCTGAAAAGCATTATGAGCAGGAGAGGAAGGGAGGCTTTGTTTTAGAAATCCAGGTATCACTGACTGCTCTACACCTTACCCTGTGTGTGTTGATTGTTTTATGGTCTGTCTAGAGAGGGAAGCTGCAGAGAGATAGTAACTCTGATGATCTTGATCACTGCCCTGGTGCCAACACCTGGTACAGTGCCTGACATAGTGGGCACTTGATAAATATTTGTAAAATTGAAGGAATGAATGAGTGAGTGAATGAGAAACTCAGTGGTTGAGTTAACTAGCTAAAAATGAGGGAGAGCATGACCAGTAGTGAGCCCATGCGCAGCAGCACATGCCTGCTGGTGGAGGCCAGGCAGCTGCCCAGAGAAGCATTTGAACCCAAACCAAAATCAAAAAACTAGAACATCTACAGGGGGCAGTGTGAAGAGAAGGGTCAGAGCTCTGGCACATTATAAGGGAAAGACACATGCAGGAGGCCCCCAGAGGCAGGGGCGAGGTATTCAGAGGAGAAGCTTCTCTGCTCTTACCCCGGAAAAACTGGGGCAAAACCAAGATGAAGACAGGTAGTAGCACAAAAACTAGGACACAGGTTTGGTAAGTATTAAAATAAAACAATCTTTATCAATAGTGGCTTAATGGAGACAAGAATATCTTTTTGGCCCATATGACATCTGCATATCTGAAGTCTAGTCTCAAAGGAAGTTTGTGGAGGGACTACCCTGCCCATCAGTGCTAATTATGAGAAAAGTAAGAGGAAGATGAGTCCCGCATCAGGATTGGGATGGACGTTGTAGCTGGACTGTTGGGGCAAAGTAGATATAGGACCAAGAAACTCAGACTAAAGTCAAAAGCAAGCCCAGTGTCCAAACCCTCCTGGCTCATGTGTGGTGAGTCGCAGGAAGAAAGGATTGGAGGTTAATTGGAAGCATGGGGTGCTTCCCTCTGTCCCCTCCATCTATCTCTGCCTAAAGGAAGGTTCTGGAAAGAAAGTGGAAAAGAAAGAGGATTGTGCCCTATTGTTGAAGGCTGGAGTTGCTGGGGCTGGGTGCTTGCAGTGTCAGTTTGCTAAGGAGACTTTGTCTTCCAACACTGCCCTCCCTTGGCTGCAGGTTGGAATGACCCCTAATGACCAGGTGAAGGCCCTGAGGTGCCCCTAGAGAACAGAAGCTGAAAGGTAGGGACCCAGGGCTTATCCCTTCAGGGGAGAAACCCTGCACCATTCCTGGAGATGGCCTCCTTATGCCCATCCTTTGTCTCAGCGTATGTTCAGGACAAGGAGTCTATCCTTCCATTTCTTCAACTGGTTCTGCCCTACCTTCTCCTCCCCTCTGTCTCCAGCAACCTATCAGTGTCTCTTAGCTTCTAGAAATGATTTGTAATGGCCTTGTAAGATGCCTCCTAGATAGGTAGATACAGCTAGCTAGCTAGCTAGATATGTCTGTACATTGTATGTACCTATATAGAGATAGATAGATAATGGATGATAGATAGATACGTACATGAGTAGAAATGTATGGTGGAAACAAACATCTTAAGATGTATTTTGGTGGCAACTTAAAAGCTGTTTCTAAAGCTTCCTTGTTCATGCACTTTCATTAGCCAACTAACAGCAACGCCTGACTCTAACCTGGGGAAGTACACGGGGAAGCAGAGGCCGTGAAGAAGCAGTAGGTCTCTTCACTCCATTGCTGGCTCAGTGTACGCTATTTAGCCCATCTGTTAATGCTCATGATCTTAGGTTGAGAAAAATATATCTCAGAAACCTTGATACACAAAATAAATATATATAATATGAAATTTTTAAAAAACATGAAATAGTAACTAAAGCTTTCGTTACATGAAATTTCATGTGTTACTTAAATTTAGGGATTGCATTCATCCCATAGGGCTGCCAGAACAAATTCCCACAAGTGGGTGGCTTAAAAAAACAGAGATGTATTTATTCTCTGTATATAGTCTCCAATATATTTATTCAGACTTCCCATTCACAAGTCTGAAATCAAGATGTCACCAGAGTTGGTTTCTTCTGGAGTGTCCAAAGGAGAATTCATATTTACCTCTCTCCTAGCTTCTGGCGTCTGCTGGCAATCCTTGGTGGTCCTCGGCCCATAGACGCATCACTTCAGTATGTCTCTGACCATGTGTGGCTTTCTTTCCTGCATCTCTGTGTCTTTTTCCTCTTCTGTCTCTTATGAAGAGACCTTATTTACAGACCTTATTTACCTTATTACCTTATTTACATTTGCAAAAACCCTTATACCAAATAAAACCATATTCGGGGGATCCAGGTTTGAGGATATAGACATATATTTTGGGGCTCACAACTCAACCCACTGCAAGGATGAAAATTAAAATGGAAAATACTGACCCTCCAGAAGAATTGTTTTATTGCCAAGCATGTATAAATGCCTCAGTGTCACAGTATCCAAGGGAGGACTCACAAAGCAGGTGTGTGAGAACGGTGGGAAACCAGAGAAGCAGCTTGGGATGTGCAGAGTAATGCGTTATCTCATTACCATGAGTGATACACATTCGCATGGCTTATGAAGAAAAGCAACAGTAGCCATTCTAAAAGCATTTCCCAGCAAGGATGGCATCCTAAAAACCCAACTCAGAATGCTGGAACGAGGGGGATATTTTCAAGCCTTATTTCCTAGTTCACTGTCTATTCCCTTCTAGCACCGTGATGACTGTCTGAGCAATTTAACTGCATTAGGTTCATTGGAAAAATGAGCAGGATTGATTTGCCTTTAGGATACTGTTGGGAGAGCATGACAGAAGGGCTTGCAGTGCATTTATGGTGGCATCTCTGTTTCTGATCTCCAGACATACATTGTCATGTATTACAAGATCCCTGTGAATGTCAGGTCTATGAACAGTAATAGATTACCATCACCATATAGCACCCATGGCTGTTACACAGTCACTGAAGTTTCTAGAAAAGGTGCTCACTCCACAGTGATCCAAGTACTGTAGATAGTGTCTCCTCACAAGAAATCCCACAGGGCATCATCCAATGCCCTGGTGAGATTGCCATGGTACTTGCTACTCAGCTCGGAATTGCATTTGGGCATTTATAGTGGGTTTGTCCTCAAATCAGCCAAATACACGAGACTAATTAGAACGGGAGCTGTCCCCCCTTCCAGTAGATGGAGCCACATGAGAAGCCAAAGGATTGCCAGAAAGGGCTTGGCATGACTAGAATCAAAATAGGGGACACTAGAAACAGAAACATATATTTATTTTTTTTCAAATTTTATTTATTCACAAGAGACACACAGAGAGAGTCAGAGACATAGGCAGAGGGAGATGTAGGCTTCCTGTGGGGAGCCTGACATGGGACATGATCCCAGGACCCTGGGATCACACCCTAAAGGCAAATGCTCAACCACTGAGCCACCCAGACATCCCAGAAATATACTGCTGGCCAGCAGAGCTGCTCTCCATTGCCTTACACTGTGGGTGCTCTGCGAATCCAACCCTAATGCTTGACGTTTTGAGGTCAAGCTTTCCTCTGTTCCTTCCTCTGTTCTAGAAGGAACATGGAAAGCTCCTTCCCTGCTTCCATTTGCTCTTTTTTCTTTGCCCCTCATAGCTGTCAACCCCCTTAGTACTGACATCTTCTTTCTCTAGATTTCCTTATAGGTATAGTTAGGTCATAGCCAAATCTTGCTGCTCTGGGGTAATCTTTGCCTTTAAAGCAAACATTTGGAAATTTGGGAATCATGGACTGCTTTAAACATCAGAAGATAGCTCTGGCTTCTTGTCATAGAAAAATCACACATGTATATACAAACTGGAGTTCCATTTATGATCCCCTAAGAACCCATGGAACCCTGACTAAGAATTCCTACTATAAGTATTTCTGCTCTAAGCCAGCACAGACTGCTGTACAAGTGCCTTATCTCTTTGGTTCTTGGGACCCTTTATGTTTGGCCCTATATACTCCCTCTACAAGTGGACAAAGCTGAAGAACTATAAATGGTAGTTCCCCTTTGATTGTTAGATATATAAATTAAAATAAATTACATTTAATAAACTTATTTGTGTACAGTTTACTTTTTAGTATGGGAGATAGAAGAAAGGAAGCTTAAAATCTTTTTTCGAGAGGACAGTGCAAGACCTAGGTATAATTTTAGGAAAGAACATTGTGGAAACATGAACCTTTCACAGAGTTCTAAATGGATAAGTATGGACACTTCATTACTGTACTCACCATCAGTGTGCAATACATGTTCATCACGTATTGACTGGCCATGAGATTTGAGCATATGCCATAAAGTAGGATCAGTTCTCTCTGCTCCTGCCCACTCTAGTTTAGCTCTCTCTGGACAAGCCAGATGGAATGGACTATTTTCTTAAAAAATACAATCTGCCAAAACTCACTCAAGAAGAAATAGACGATCTGAATAGGACTGTATCTATTAAAGACGTTGAATCAATAATAACCTTCCAAAACAGAAAGTACCAGGCCCAGAGGGATTCACTGGTGAATTACATCAAATGTTTAAAGAGTAAATTATACCAGTTCTCTACAATATCTTTCAGAGACTAGAAGTAGAGGGAATAGTTCTTAACTCATTCTATGCGACCAGCATTACCCTAATACCAAAATCAGATAAAGATATTCCAGGGAAAGAAAACTGAGACTCGTGAAATACATACAAAAGTCATCAACAAAATATTAGCAAATTGAATCTTAATAAGCTTAAAAGAAAATAATTATACCCCATGACCAAATGAAATTTATCCCTGGTTCAACATTTGAAGATGAATTAATGTAATCCATCATTTCAGCAAGCTACACAAGAAAAATCACATGATCATATGAACAGATGCAGAGAAAAAGAATTGACAAAATTCAACATGAAGTAATGATAACACTCTCAGTAAATCAGTAAACTAGGAACAGAGGAGAATGTTTTCAACTTGATAAAGACTATAAAACAAGCTTTCAGCTAACATCATACTTAATGGTGAGAAACATGAAGCTTTCCTCCTAAGATCAGGAACAAGGTAAGGATGCCCTTTCTCATACTCCTTTTCAACACTGTCCTGGAAGTCCTTGATAATGCAATAAGATAAGAAAAGGAAATAAAAGGAATATAGATTGGGAAGGAAAACAAATTTGTCCTTGTTTGTAGGTGTCATGTTCATCTCTGTAGAAAATCTCAAAGAATGGACAAAAAGATTCCTGAAACTAATAAGTGTTTAAAGCAGGGCTTCAAAATACTAGGTTATTATACAACAGTCTTTACCTTCCCATATACAAATAAATAACAACCAGAATTTATAAATAAAAACATAATGTCATTAACATTACCATGCAAAAAAATGAAATAATTAGATATAAATATCCCAAAATATATACAACATGTATAATGAGGAAAATTATAAAACTCTGATGAGCAAAATCAAATAATTAGATAAATGGAGAGATATTTTATGTTCACGGATAGGAAGATGCAATGTCAGTTCTTCTCAGGTTGATTTACAGATTCAGAGCAATCCAATATAAATCTCAACAAGTCATTTATGGAAATTGGCAAACTGATTCCAAAATTTATATGGAGAGGCAAAAGACCCAGAATAGTTAACATAAGATTACAGAAGAAGAAAGTTGCAGGACTAATGCTCTCTGGCTTCAAGGCTTACTATAAAGTTACAGTAATCAATACAGTGTGATGTTGGCAAAAGAACAGACAAATAGATCACTGGAACAGAATAGAGAACACAGAAATAGATCCACATGAATACAGCCAACTGATCTTTGACAAAGGAGCAAAGGCAATACAAGGGAGCAAAGATAGCCTCTTTAACAAATGGTGCTACAACAACTGGAGGTTTAACATGTATAAAAAATGAATCTAGACATAAATCTTATATCCTTCACAAAAATTACCTCAAAATGAGTCATAGAGCTAAATGTAAAATGCAAAACTATAAAATTCTAGAAGATAACATAGAGGAAGACTTACATGATCTTGGGTATGGTGATGACATTTTCGATACAACAGCAAGGACATGATCCATGGAAGTGATTAATTAATAAGCTAGACTTCATTAAAGTTAAAAACTTGTTATAAACAATATAAATAGGATTAAAAGACAAGCCACAAGAAAGTATTTGCAAAAGTCGCATTTTAAAGAACTGTTATCCAAAATATACAAAGAATAATTTTTAAAATATTTTATTTATTTATTTATTTATTTATTTATTTATTTATTTGATAGAGAGTGTAAGCAGGAGGGAGAGGGAGAATCTGAAACAGACTCTACAATAAGCTCAGAGCCTGATATGGAACTTGATCCCACCACTGCGAGATCATGACCAGAGCTGATACTGAGAGTCGGATGCTTAACTGACTGGGCCACCCAGGTGCCCCTACAAAGAATTTTTAAAACCTAAAAATGAGAAAACAAACAACCCAATTTGAAAATGGGCCAAATATCTTACCAGATACTTCAGCTAAGAATATCTACGCATGGTAATAAAACCCATAGAAAGATGTTCTACATCATGTGTCATCAGGTTAAAATGAGATACTACTTACTACACACCTATTAGAATGGACAAAATCCAGAAAACTGACAATACCAAATGCTGACAGGGATGTGGAGGAACAGAAACATCCATATATTATATGAGATGTTCATACAAAACTAAAAATATCCTTAACCATGCCACCCAGCAATATCTCTCCTTTGTATTTACCCATGGGAGCTGAAAATTTTATGTTCACACAAAACTGTACTTGGATGTCTAGGGAAGCTTTATTCATAATTGCTGAAACTTGGAGGCAACCCAGATGTCTTTCAGTAGGTGAACGGATAAATGCACTGTGGTGCAACCAGACAAGGGAATATGATTCAGTGCTGCAAAGAAATGAGCTATCAAGCTCTGAAGAGACATGGAAAAACCTTAAAAGTGAATGAATCCAATATGAGAAGACTTCATACTATATAATTCCAACTCTATGACATTCTGGAAAAGGCAAAACTACTGGAGACAGTAAAAAATTCAGAGGTTGCCAGGGGTGGGCAGGGCGAGAGATGAACAGAGAGAACATGGAGGATTTTGGGGGCAGAAAAAATGTTCTGTGTGACATTATAATGAAGAATGGATGTCATGACACATTAGTTCAAACTCATCGACACCAAGAGTAAACCTGTAGGTAAACTATGGACTTTGGGTGATTACGATGTGCCAGTGCAGGTTCCCCCTTGCTAAAAAAAAATGTACCATTCTGGTGAGTAATGTTGATAATGGGGGAGACTAGGCAATTTAGGGCAAGAGGTATGTGGGAAATCTCTGTACCTTGATCTCAATTATATTGTAAACCTAAAACCGCTCTAAAAAATAAAATCTCTTTTTAAAACTTAGCATAAGACAATATTACAATAATAAATAAATTTTGCGGTTGCCTGTCACTGGATAGCCTCCAGACTGAATGGCCCTGATGTCCCAGTAGGAACCGAGGGTCAGGAGAGTAGAGATGAGCAGTGACCTGGGGCCACGTGATGGCAATGTTTATCCATGAAGGCATACAGAAATTCATTCATTATTCTGTTTCTCTTTGTTGGAATGAAATATTTCCTTATAAATTATAAGAGTACATATAACAGCATTCAATATAAAAAAATTGAGTGTTTGTGCTGTTACTGGGAAATGTGATCATTCACATTCCCACCATAACAAGTCAGAGGGAGGAAGCCTACCTGGTCTGTAGGAAAGCTGCGAGCTTACAGATGGACATCTGGTATACCAAGAACTGTGCTGACCTCACTGATAATCAGAATAGCAGGAGGTCACTTTGACCTACTACGTCAACTGCTAGGATTCAGACACATTAAAGTCTGATAGAGCACTTCCACTGGACGTCCTTCTATACCATAGGATGAGTAGGGAGAAAGAAGTAGGTAAGTTTAATTAAGCTTAGTGAAAATAGTTGGTCTTCAAAGGTTCTATCTACATAACATTCCCGAAGAATGAAACCACAGAGATAGAGAATAATTTATTAGGGGACAGGGAAATAGGTTGGGGTGCGGCCAGATACAAATACAAAAAGGTAGCAACAGGGACTTCTTTTGAGGGAACGATTCTGTATCTTGTCCTGACTGCGGTGATAAGTACGTGGATCTCTCATTAGATAAAGTTACATAGAGCTGTACACACACACAAACACACACACACACTCACGTGGGTTTAACAGTGGCGAAAAACAAATAAGGTATATATTTCGGTGAACAGAAATGTTCCAGTGCCAGTTTTCTGGTTTTGATAGTACGTAAAATCTCAACATTGGTGGAAGCTGGGTGAAGGGCACATAAGACTCAATACCGTTTTTACAAATCTCTGTGAGTCTGTATCTCAAAATAAGTAGTTTTTGATAAGTAATACCCCTCAATACATAATACCAAATACAGAAAGACAGAAGGTGGATGTGTGGAATATATGGGATATAGATGTGACGATGTTCAGAGAAGATGGATCATCTTGGGGAAGTGAGGTCAGGGCAGATTTTGGGGTGGGAGATGGAATGTGAGTTAACAAGGGACGATGGGTGGCAGTTAGGTTGGAGACACAGAGGTGACTTGGGGAAAGGCAGAGCAGTGCCAGCCAGCTGTGCTGGAAGAAGGGAAAGGATGTTCCCATATGGGATCAGAGAGGTAGAGGAATGCATAAAGTGAATTTGAGTGCAAGAGCAGGATGTTTGGTTAAAGGGGGAATTAACTGGTAGGTGGAAACACAGGCTTCAGCAAGATTCCAAATGTCTTATCTTAGACTTGAAGCTGTGGAAACAGAGAGCAGATAGTGAGAAATCACTGTCATACTAGAAGTGGCATTTGTGGAGCTGAACTGGGCAGAGGTTTGGAGTAGATCGGAGTGGGGCGAGATAGAGAAAGGCAGGCAAAGGGACTAGGACACTTGCCACAGCCCAGCGCAGGCTTCCAGATTAAGGCTTGGACCAAGGTGGCAGTTGGGAGACCACCAAGGACACATCTGGTGTGAAAGATGCTGTGAACATTCGCCACACAGAATCAGGTCACCGATGAGCGTGGGGACCTAAAGCCAGTCCAAGGTTGAGCCTGGGATGCAGGAATAGAGAGAGGGAAGGATTCGGGGGAGGGGGGGAGAGTTGCCACATTTTGTTTTGTCCGTGTGGAGGGGGTACCGTGCCATCCATTTGCAAATGTCTGGCTGACTTCAGAGTCATGAGATGGAAGCTGAAAACAGGTGCGTCACTGCTTCAGAATAACGCATCGCAAGAGCGCACGCAGGTGGGATCTGCAAGGGTGAGCCTGGACAGGAGAGGGGACAGTGTAGGAGAGAGGGGTGGAAGCCCCTGCACATGCAGACGCCCCCCCTACAGAGTCTAGAAAATAAATAAACCCTTCTTCACTCCACCCTTCTTCTTCTTCTTTTTCTGTCATTTTGTTCAAAGCCTGCCATCATCCTAGACAGGTCCAGGCTTGGCTGCATCCCCTGAATAACCCGCTCACTCACCCCCACCACTTCCTTAACAAGCTCCTGCCACAGGCTGTTGTCAGGTGCATTTCATCAGCCATAGCAACCAGCCCTGCGCGTCCCCGATGCCAGAGACGAGGGGAAAATCGCTCTTTGTCCAAGTGGCTACAGGCAGCCTCTCTAAACCCACAGAACCTCGTCTCCACAATTAATCCTGATTGCAAGTTCTCAGAATCGTACCCCCTCATTTAGCTGCCAGCTCCCTTGCACTTAGAGCTTCCAGAAAGAAATCACAATAGCTCAGACCTTGTTTTGGGGGCTGTTTGTTTTGAGGGCTTTTTCCTTCATTGGAGGTGGAGGGATGCTTCCCATCACTAGCAAACATTTCTCAGGTCTCCCTAGAGGATCAGGGCAGCCCGTTTTATGTTGCTGTTTGGTTTTTAATAAGAGGGTGAGAAGAGGAAGGAGGAAGGGGGCACATAGGAAAGTTTCCAAATGGGAGGCTGCAGCTGCCTCCCTATATCTGGGCTGTGTGACCCAAGAGAATTTCAGCTGGTGCTAAATTGGACCTGCCTATAGAGAGTGGTCATCTCAGGATAACTTTCTACGTGTTCTCACCATGCTCAAAATGCTCCTTCACATGCAAGATGGAAAGGAAACATTGCTCCTTTTTCCCAGCTGGATGAGAACCCCTGACCTTTTAGGAACATGAGGGCATGTTTGAGCTCCTTGAAAAAAAGGCACAAGGCACGAGCTCAGTGGGAGAGCCTGTGTGTCCACCCAGAGACCTCTTGAGATTTTCTGCCATTTGTCTGACAATGGATGTGGCCTGATTCAGCCCAGCAGTGCTGCCTCTGGAAGAGTCTTCAGCCAGGGCTTAAAGACATTTTGATGCACTTTTTTTTTTTTTCCAGATGATCTCTGTGCTGCCCACATTTGAATCTGGGATATTTTAATGGGACCTTAAACTCAAGCCATTAAGCTCATAATATCAAAAATAAATGTTTTCTGCTCATAAAAGTAAATATGTTTATTAGAAATGTTTCAAAGAAATATATTAATAATGAGATAATAAAGAAATAAATGTAGTGAATATACCTAACATTCCTCTCATTAATATATTTACGATTTTTTAGGACATTTAACTTTTTATTCCTATATATAGATTTGTTTGCATACAAAGAGGGGAGAGGAGAGAGTGAGAAAGAGAGAGAGGTTCTTAAACACAGTTTTAAAAGATTTTATGTATTTAATTATTTTAGAGAGAGAGAGAGAGTATGCAAGTGGGGTGAGGGGCAGGGGAAGGGGGAGAGAGAGAACCTCGAGCAGACTCCCCTCTGAGCACGAAGCCTGACACGGGGCTCAATCCCATGGCCCTGAGATCACAACCTGAGCCAAAATCAAGAGTCAGGGCAGCCCTGGTGGCACAGTGGTTTAGCGCCGCCTGCAGCCCGGGGTTTGATCCCGGGGACCCTGGATCGAGTCCCACATCAGGCTCCCTGCATGGAGCTTGCTTCTCCCTCTGCCTGTGCCTCTGCCTCTCTCTCTCTCTCTCTCTCTCTGTGTGTGTGTGTCTCTATGAATAAATAAATAAAATCAGTAAAAAAAAAAAATCAAGAGTCAGATGCTTAACCAATTGAGCTACCCAGGTGCCCCTAAATACATTTTTAAGAACAAAAGTAGTTATGGCTTATAGGCTTTTTTATTCAATAAATAATATATTGTTATGGATTGAATTGTACACGTCTCCAAAAAAAAATTCTTATTTTGAAGTCCTAACCACCCCCCCGCAATGTGACTGCATTTGGCATAAGACCTTTAAAAAGGTAACTAAGGTTAAACGATGTCATAAAGAGTGAGGCTCTAATGCAGTAGGGCTGGTGTTATTTTAAGAAGAGGGGGAGGCTCATGGGATGTAGCACAGAGGTCTTGTGAAGACACAGCAAGAAGGTGGCCATTAGCAAGCCAAGGAGCAACCAAACCTTCAGGCACCTTGGTCTTGGACTTCCAGCCTCTAGAACTGTGAGAAAGTCATTTTTGTGATTTAAGTCACGCAGTCTGTGGTATACTGTCGTGGCGGCCCGAACAAACTACTAGAGGCATCTGTTCACTGTTTTAAGGGCTGGGTCGTATTCTGTTCTATGGCTATGTAACCTCTTATTTAAATAATCATGAATATTTACATTGTGCCTGAAGGTTTTTATTATAAGCAAGGTCACAAGAAACAGCACGTATACATATATCAAGTCATTTTACAGGGTAAAATATGAGAAGTGGAGTTGCAGGGTTAAAAGATGTGTTCTTGCGAAATTGTGTCACACGTGGCCAGACTGGATTCCCAAAAGGCAACGCCAACCAGCATCTCCGTTTGCAGGGCTTAAGTACTAGCGCCCCTACCTCCTAGTCAGCCAGACACTTTGAGTCTCTAACCTGCTCTGCATCTGTCGGCAAAAGCGATCCTTTAATTTCATAACAAAAGAAGTTGAGTATCTGGATATCTGCTTACTGAAATTTTCATTTCTACTTTGTAAGTGATTTCTCTTTGTAAATGAGTTTCACTTTTTTCCAATGTTCTGTGTCTCGATATTTATCAAGGGAGGATCCTTTCTCTGGTATATGTTACGGTATCTCTTCCCATTTGCCGTTTTTCCTTTCATTTTGTTTTGCTCAGTGGTTTGCTTGCTTATCAGTAGAAAGAATTCTTAAATCGTTGTGTCCTGGGATCGACTAAGCTGTACTGGCACAGTTTCTGGCTTGGGTATCATGCACACATGTTTTTCTTCTTCTTCTTCTCAAAAAATTCACCTAAATTTCTTCTCAGTAAATATCAAGGGGAATGGAGGAGTTAAGGATGTTTGCTACACCATTATTTGGAATTAAAAAACAACAACAGTATTTATACTTTTTGATGTAGCACGTCCAATTAGCCATGCCAAAGTGCATAGGATTTGTTTGGTGCTAGAGTCACCCATTCCTCTGGGCCAGTGGATCCCCACCTGGGGTCACTGGGAACGTGTGGGACATGCGGACTCTGGGGTCCCTCTCTACACCTGCAGGATCAGACACTCAGCGAGGCCAGGTCATCTGTGCTTCTACACACCTGCCATTGACTGAGAAGCAGGTTCCAGCCTGAACACCGCTGCTCTGGCTGCTGCAGACAGAGCCGCCCTGGGACTTCATGTGCATTCCCGGGCAGCACCCAGTGGTTTAAAACCTTCCAGTTCTATCCCTGACATTAGGGACACATCCCCTTGAATGAGGGCTTTTCCTTGTGGCTCATTTGCTATTGACATATGCACATACAAACACACACATGTTTGAAAGTGCTCGTTACACACGTGCACTGACATTACTTACTCTGAGCGGATTTCAGAAAGACACAAGGTTGAATGTTGAGCCAGAACCCACAATACCTCCTCCTGGGGCATCCAGGGCTCTCTGGATGGAGGAGGAGGCAGGTGCCTCTGCCAGCACCAAGAAGCATCTGCAGACATGATGCTCCCGTACTAAATATAAGAAGTCAAACGAGGTAACCCCCTGCACCTGTTGCGGGAATGCTCTCCCCGCGGGATGGGATGCAGAGAAGGCCGCTACACTCTTCCTTCACGGGGAGCTATCAAATGCTCTTGAACATGCCTGGGTATCTTGTGACGGGCTGAAATATTTCCTGTAACTGTTTCCTACATGAATTGGGGGAAACGCACATATAAATATCCTTCTGCAAGGACAGCACATTGGGGAAACCCTAAAGGAGAGGTTTGTTAGCACCTTGGTGACCTTGCGGCCTTGGAGCCCAGGGCGGGGGCTGCTAGAGACCGGGTCTGCAGGCCGCGGCGCACACTTGCTTGCATGAACGAGCAGTGAGTGAAAACCGCTCACGTCCTGGCCTGCACCGCTGGCAGCACTCATTTCGCTGGAGCTGAGCCTTCCTAGCGGGTTTCTGCTTCATTTAGAGCCGTCAATACCTCAATTAGAGCCTGCTCGCCGGCCCTGGGAGGGACGGTTACACATTTCACTTCACAGGCCTCTGAAATCTAAAAACCCCCTGAGAGCTGCTCGGTCATAAAATATCTCCTGATTAACAGTGCTGTTTGCCAAGCATCCCTTGCTCCTTTCCGATTCTTCCTTTGTAAGATTTATCAACTGCCATAAACAGAAGACACCAAGAGGTGCCGCCTGCCAGCAGTGACGCTGAAAACATCCCCCCCGCGAGCCGTGAGCCGGGTGAGGGCTGGCTGATTTTGTGCCTGGATCGGACTCCCAAGTCCACAGCAAGAGAACAAGGAAAAGCACTGATGTGAGCTGTGTATGTGCGTGTGTGTGCGTGTGCACTCGCGTATCCTGGAATTGGCTCGTGAGCTAGGATGTGACCTCCACCCTTCAGCATCATCGACCCTATAGTTCAGTACGTGGAGAGAATTTTCCTTGCCTTGAGCGAAGGAAAGAAAGAAAGGTGGTGGGCGCAGGTCCCCACAAGGCCGTGTTTAGCGCTGCTGCTGGTTCCTTCAGAAAAGGTGTTTTTTTCTGTCTGCAAAGTCATTGGTGCTATTCTGCTTTTTTCCAAGCAGACATTGCTTTAGCAAACCTATAAAAAGAGGGCAAGAGACCACCTGAGCCATTTATTTTTTTTTTCTTTTTGGAAGAGAAAGCTCTTAAGAGAGGACTATATAATGGCATATTTATTTTCTAATCAACATTATGAAAAATGCTTGTGAGTTTGGCTCTCACAGAAAATTTGGGAGAAAGAATGTTAAGGTAATTCAAATTCTCCGGTGGCTGAGGAATTGCCCTGCGTGCCTCCAACACACACACGTACAGGTGTGCATATACACATGCATGTGCATACATATGTATGCACGCTGTGCACCTGTAGAAGAATGCACACACATGCACATAATCACACAGGCACACCCAAGTACACATGAATGCACACATATAACCAAATATAGACCCTTCTGGCCACCTATGGCAGTAATCCCTTTGAGAATAACACTCAAAACCTTCTTCTTGGAAAGGAAGCAAGCCATCAATCCCATTCTCTTCCTATCAAGGGATCAGAATTTAGCACTTAGAATTCTAACACTTTCTTTTTCCTTTTCTTTTTTTAATTTTTTTATTTATTTATGATAGTCACACAGAGAGAGAGAGAGGCAGAGACACAGGCAGAGGGAGAAACAGGCTCCATGCACCGGGAGCCCGACATGGGATTCGATCCCGGGTCTCCAGGATCGCGCCCTGGGCCAAAGGCAGGCGCCAAACCGCCGCGCCACCCAGGGATCCCTTTCTTTTTTTTTTTTTAACCTATGCTGTCAAATTTCTAGATAATGTGATGGACACAGCCATTATATTATTTACCAAATCCATTAATATTTCATTTAGAACCTATACAAGTGAAATTTATTTTTAAACATGTTTCATTTATTGCTCAGACATTACGAAAACCACGTTGACATGGCTGGCTCTTTAAAATCTCTATAATCCCAGCACCCTAATGGTGATTTGTTTTGCTTTGCTTTTCCTTCTGGTCCTTGCCTATATACGTACATATGAACTGCTCTTCAGCCTTGGTGGAATGTAAATCTAGGCAGGAAAACGAGTCACGGATGCAAATATTAGCTAGAGAAAAAATAACTAACATTATAAGCCCTTACAATCTACAAAGGACTTCCCGTGTGTTTGATCTCTGCAGCTTCTCTGTACGGAGGAAGCATCACCATGGTACCCACTGAGGAATCAGGCTCAGAGTATAAACATGCACGGAAGTTTATAGTTCACAAATTGGAAGAGCCAGAACTCAGTCAGCTCTTCTGATTCCAAATCCTGTGCTATTTCTGCACGACACTCTCACAAGACCTTACAGTAAGGCTCTGGGTGACGGAGGTTCAGGGGCCATGCCAAGGACAGCTCTAAAGTCATGGTTCTCACACCCTGGCATGCAGCCAGATCTCATGGACAGTTGTTCAGGCTGCCAGCCCTGGGGTTGCATTTCTAGAAAGTTCCCAGGTGCTGTTCTTGCAGCTGGTTCAGGAGTCACTCTTGAAGAACAACCATTGTCGACAAATTAATCACAAAGATTGATAGTGAGACTGCAAATTTGTGTAGCTATTTTTGTATTGTCTCATAAACCTAGAGAAATACGCATACCTTAGCTTTCTGTATACATTCCCTAAAGAAATTCATGCATAGGTTTCCAGGGTTCATATACAGAAATGTTCATAGTCATGTAGAATCTGAAACTTCTGAAATAAATAAACCACAGAATATTCATACAAAGAAATATTATACAGTAATGAAAACACCTGCAGGCTCTCTCTATATGTTGTAGATACCAGATAAACTAACACAGAATAAAAGAAGAGAGACACAAAACAGTACAGATGCTGTGATCCTATTGTATAGACAATTCAAGAACAAGCAAGATTAATTCAGTTGTTCCTGGATACACAACCAGGTGGGAGTAGTCTAAGCTGCCTGTGTTGTAATTCTAGTTCCACTGCTTACTACCTGTGTGGCCTTGAATGAGTCATTCAGCCTGTCTTTGCCTCAGTTTCTGCACATGTAAAAATCAGGGTAAAAATAGCACCTACCTCCTAGGGTTGCAGTAAAAGTGAAAAACAGATAAAATTCTCAACATAAGGCTTAATATATGTTAGCTATGACTATCATCATATTTATTACACCAGATGTTTTTCAAAGGGCATTTTATGTCCTTGATACTAGCATGACAAGTGAAAAAGACACACAGGGGAAAAAAGTATAACCAAAAGAAAAAAAAAAGTTATAACCAAATCCAGATAACCAAGTTAACAAAAACACAGATCTATTTGTGCAAGCAAATGAAAACATACATTAGGAGCCAATTGAGAGGGCTCTGTGGGAATGGATATTGACACAGGATGAAGAGCAAGTGGTCAAAATGGCTTCAAGGGGGTCACTTGGATGGCTCAGCGGTTGAGCATCTGCCTTGGGCTCAGGTCATGATCCCCGGGTCCTGGGATCAAGCCCTACATCGGGCTCCTCAGGAGCCTGCTTCTCCCTCTGCCTGTGTCTCTGCCTCTCTCTCTCTCTCTCTCTCTCTCTCTCTCTCATGAATAAATAAATAAAATCTTTAAAAAGAAAAACAAAAGAAAATGGCTTCATGGAAAAGGCAAAACATCACAAATTGAAAACAGGGTGGGGATTGCAGGGTCAACGGCAAGACTGATGTCCTGGGCATTGGCCTGTCTCAGACAAGAATCTTTAGGTGAAAGAAGCCCCTGGGGTGCCCTCGAGAGGGAGGAGGTGTGATCTCCACTGCCAGGGGACACTGCCTGGCACTCCAGGGAGCCACAAGGCAATATGCTGTTGCAGCTGATAGCGGCAGAATGTGGCTGAGGCCACCACCAAGAGTGTTGGTGGGAATAATGGCTTATCTTCTCTCTCTGTGCCTCTCTGTCTCCATGAAAAACAGCTGAACATAAAACATTTGCTCAAAAGTTAGAACATGGCTTTGGACCCAACTATTCTGTGTATCCATCCCCAAGCCACCGGAAGCAGCTGGTTCTGTTTCCATGGAGACATCTTGCCTTCCAAGAACTGTGTCCAAATATGTAAGAAGAGGAAAGGCTTGTGTGGTGGATAATCTGTTTGCCAGCTCCCACCCAGGTTGTTGACCGGCCTAGGATCTTTGCAGGCTGTTGGTCAGAAACTTCCATTCCTCATGGTCCTCTGCAGCCACCTGTGTGTCCTGGTGATGTGATGGCAAGCTTCCCTGGAGCAAGTGATCACACACACACACACACACACACACACACACACACACACACACACAGGTGCTCCAGTGCCCAAGATGGAAGCTTCCCTCTATAATCTAATCTGAATTATTTACCAGTCCTACTGCCATATACCACTGCTCACGTGGACCAAGGACCCTAGTAAAATATGGGAAGGACTATTCAAGGGTTTGCAAACCAGAATGTGGGGATCCCTGGGAATCACCTTGGCGGATGCCCAACACCACTGATTTTTTTTTCTCACGAATATTCTAGACCTCATCCCATTTTGCATGGCAACACAACCTATTTTCTTACGTTTTTAGATTTACTTTATACCATCACTGTCAGCAGGAAATCAAAGTCGATTTACTATTGTCCTTCTTCCTACTTAATTACTAGGAAGTTTTGTTAGGTAGAATGTAACATCTGTGTACATGGCCAGACAGGGAGGGAAAAAAGGGGAAGAAATGTCCTGCCTATCTCTCTGTGAATTGGCGGAGGAGGGGGGAGGAATACTGTTTTTAATATCTTTTGGTTAATATTCACACTTGTCATGCAAAGTAAATCAACTTTCTTCTAATAATGTCACTTGAAACAAGTTCAGAGTGACTATAATATGAATCCTAAATGTTTTCTATCTTTGCCCTGACACATTTAATCATGTCATGAGGCCCTGGCCAAGCTGCCAGGAAGTAGAGCTGTTGCCACTCTTGTTAAAGTTTAACATCAAATACAGCCCACTGTAGCTTGGAAACACGGATTTGATTAATGGTTATAATCAAAGTAACTTCATTATGTAAGCGTAATAACCCAGCCAAGAAGATATTTTAGTATGTGCTAAGAACTTATTAATTCCTGGCTGGAGAAATCATTTTCTTTATGGGGATTAGAGCTGCCCAGTAGGTAGCCTTACTTGCTAAAACTTTTATGAACAATAAGTATTTGGACAGGAGGAATTTTTGATTCTGCAGCAGTGATAATAGCACTTTGTGTTTCTGCGGGGCCTTTCTTCTGACACACTCAGTGGGTTCCACTAACATAATCTCATTAATCCTGATCACAGCCTCAGGAGGCTGGAGGTCTCATTGTTCTTACAGATGAAGAAATGGAGATGAAGCTGAGAGGCAGGGACCCCAGACAGAGAAAAAGCCACTCAGCCTTTGAAAGCCTTGAGAAGAAGCGGGCACAGAATTGGAAACCATTTTCTCTTGCAAAGTGCTGTAGGTGTTTTCAAGAATAATGACCATAGAAGCGTTATTCGCAATGGCCAAAAGGTGAAAGCCGTGCAAGGGTCCGTGGATGGATGAACGGATAAACAAAATGTGGCATAAACACACAATAGGATGTTACTCAGACTATAAAAGGAAGGACATTCTGACACACGCTATGACATGGATGAACCATGATCACATTATGCTAAATGAAATAAGCCAGTCACAGAAGGACAAACACTGCAGGATTCCACTTCTATGAGGTCCCTTCAGGAGTCAGATCCATGGAAATGGAAAGAAGAATGGTGGGTGCCAGGGACTGTAAAGGAGGGAATAGGAGTTAGTTTTTAAAGGGGACCCACTTTTAGTTCGGGAAGATGGAAGAGTTCTGGAGACAGGCGTTGGTGATGGTTGCACAACACCGAGTGTACTTAACCTCATTGACCTGTATGTACACTTAGAAGTGGTTAAGATGGTAACTTTAGGGGACCTGGGTGGCTCAGTGGTTGAGCGTCTGCCTTTGACTCAGGTCGTGACCCTGGAGTTCTGGGATCAAGTCCCACATTGGGCTCCCCGCAGGGAGCCTGCTTCTCCCTCTGCCTGTGTCTCTGCCTCTCTTTCTGTATCTCTCATGAATAAATAATAAAATCTTTAAAAAAAAAAAAAGATGGCAACTTTGATGTTAGGTGTGCTGGGAGGACATGTGCTTGCTGTGGCTGGAAAGTGTGACTGTGGGCTCCTTGATGGCTCCAGGTGATGCCAGGACAGGAACCATAATTACACAAATTACAGTGAAAGATAATGTTGTCAGGTTGTATTGTATCAGAAGGGATTAACCACTTTTCTCATTAGGCTTTGCCCTGTGTGCATGCCCTTCATCATAGCAACAGAGAAAAAGAAGGCCGCTGGCTGCACATCTTCCAAACTGTGGCTGGTTATGCCCAAATCTTGCCCAAGAGACTGCCTCCTTCCAGCTTCTTTTCTCCCATCAGGTGACTAGAGAACAGCAGTGGCTGCCTAAAAGGCTGAGTACACATCACCTTTCAGGGCCAGCATCTTGGGTATGTGATAAGTTCAGTGGCATGAGCCCCTGAGCTCTCAAGAGCCCTATACTTGGGGTTTAATGTTCTTCAGCTGCCCTCTTGAGATTCTTAATACTTTGTCTTTACATTTGTGTTTGTATGTGAAGTCTGATGGAACACTGGAGCTTGAACTAGGGACTTAGAACCTCAGCCCCAGGATCATCCACCTCCCACTGCCACCTATCTCCTGGTTCTCCCATTCTCTGAGCCTCAGGCTATCCCTTCCTACAATCACCCATAAACAATCCCCAATGTCCTCCTCACCCAGAGACCTTAGGGTGTGTTGGAAGATCAAGGTCAGGCTCCTTAGAGCATCTCCATTCCCTCCCTGCCTGGGGTTGGCAACACCAGGAGCTTTCAGAAGATGACTCAGAATACCGTCAGGATCACGCTTCCAAGATCCAAGTATGATGGTCATTCTGGTGGAAGGTGGACCTGACAGCTGGTCTGGTGCACACATATACATGCCAAGTCCCTTGCTTTATCCAGATGCCTGGGAAGGCCGGCACTCGGCCAGCCCCAAGCCCAAGGGAACACAACATTAAATAGAAAATGTAAACCATTATGACATGTGGGGAGAGAGAGACCACACAAGAATGAAAAGAGCTTTATATTTTAGAACTTGAATGCCACCTTTTTCCTGCTTTTTGAACAAAGGGCCCCACATTTTCATTTTGCTCTGAGAAATCATGTGGCCAGTCCTGCCAAGCAGTCTCAAAAATACAGTAGGCTTACTGGAGGGATATTATTTTGCAGCTGAGGAACTGGAACCATCAAAGATATCATGGAGAGTCTTTCCCTAATGGAGAGTCTCCCTCAAATGAATCTCCCCCAATATGGATCTCCCAGATCCAGGGGCTTCCAAGGATGCTCTGGCTGCCTCATACCTTGTGTTCTGAAGAGGGCCAGCCACTGGTTCTCCACTATGGCTGGACAAAGAGACCTTGCACTTGGATTCAGGAGATCTAGGGTCCCCTTTTGGATTTCCCATTTACTTCCTAGTTGCATGGCTCTAGGCTTATTACGTCCCTTGCCCGATCCTCTTTTAGTATGGGTAAATGGAATTAAGAATTCCAGGGAGGGCAGGGTGGGGAGAACTGTTTATGCTAGATATTAAAGAAGATAACTTTGCTGCATTACTTTCATGGTGAAACTGATGTTTTAAAAATCTTACAAGATGTGGACATTGCTGCTATAAACATCGGGGTGCATGTATGTTAACTAAATTGAGTTTAAATAAAAAAATTTAAAGATGCTTTCTAAGAAAAAAAAAATCCTACAAGATGAAATAGATCATTGGATTACAGGTAGGAAAGGAGTGCAAAGGGCATGTGTTCCAATGTAATCAGCCTTAAACCCTCTGGTTCTCTGTGTCCTTGCTTATAAATATAAAGGGGAGAAGATGCTAGATATTAAATGAATCTTAGCATTTGCTTCCACTTTATTTTCTCCCACTTCAAGATAGGTATTTGTGTATGGTTCTCTTGGATCATCTGCATGGGCATCTGTTAATATAAATTTAAATCCAATGAACCTGCTAAAAATATTATTTCTACATCTCTCACACACATTTATAGCAAAATTTAGAATCTACTTAAAATGAAGCTTACAAATAGATCTTGGGTCATTTCTATGGCCAGAATGTCTATCCCATCAGGTTGTTACATGGGTTAAATACATGTGGGGCTTATGAGAAAGTTTCCGGCATAAGGTCAGCACTCACACAAGTTAGCTATTGTTGTTGTTGTTGTTGTTGTTGTTGTTGTTGTTAGAGAAAGAGAGAAAAGAAGGTGAGAAAATTAAGGAAGGAAGGTGGGAAGGGGAATAATGGGGCAGAATGGGAAGGAAAGAGACAGGAAATGCAGAGGAGCATGAGAGCTCTCAAAGGCTCGAGAGCTGACCCCACAGAATTGTTGCAGCCCAGGCTGTATATTAGGATCACTTGGAGAGCTTCAAATAAACCAATTCCTGAACTCCACCCCCCAGAGACTCTGACTCAGTTGGTCTGGGGTAGGACCTGGGCACTAGTCTATTTTTAAAACTACTCAAGTGATTCCTACTCCTGAGATACAGCCCAGGTTGAGAGTGTCTGGTCCCATTCAGCCCCCTCTAGGGAGTCAGGAAAGACAACAGAGGCCCAGGGCAGTCAGTGGTTCTTCCCACTCATAGCATGTCCTGGATGGTGTGAGGTTGGGGTCCAGGCTCCTTGCTCCGAGTCCCCCTCACATGTCGCCCTCTGATATGATATGTGTGAGAGTGGCACCAGACCCCAAGTTGTATCCGCAGAGTCCAGAGGAAAGCACGTGCAGTGGGTCTCCACCCCGAGCAGCGGAATTCAGGAAGAGGGCTGCCGTCTTAGTGCCTTAGTGTCTTAGAGATATTCAGGATGCTCACTGATTCATGTTTTCAGCCAGTCTATTTTAAGATAAAATAATGAAAATTCTGCATTCAGTACATTTTGATTGGCTGATGAGAAACACTGAAATAAATTTAGACTCAAATCTGTGCATGAAATATTCATTGTGGAATCCAGGCAGTGGGTATATGGCTGTTCAATTTTCCATATGCTTGAAATTTTTTCCAGTCAAATGTAGGGGGCGAGTTGTAGGAAAAAGTACTTGAAAATAGTACCTGGGTGGCTCAGTCGGTTGAGCATCCAACTCTTGATTTAGGCTCAGGTTATGATCTCAGGGTTTGGGGATTGAGCCCCACAATAGGCAGTTCCACCTCTAGCACTGAATCTGCTTAAGATTCTCTCTCCCTCTGCCCTTTCCCCCATCTCTCTCTCAAAAAAAAAGAAGAAAGAAATATTTGAAAAAGTGGGTTTGAAACATGTGTTCATATCTGAGAACATCTCCCTCCCTGGCCCTCCCAACCATAAGCCCTTTGCCCCTGCCTCTGTTTTCCAGCTTGGGCTTTGGGGCAACCTTGTTGCTTTTTCCTTGGACCACACCCTCTTCTGCTGCCTCTGTTTGGACAGAGTGAAAGACTGAGGGACTCCCCCTTCCCCAGGAGGCAGGGCTTGCCTGCTCAAACATGGGAAGTCCTAGGCCATCGGGAAGGTCAGCCATTCTCTATTGGGATCAATATTGATGATGGTAATGGTAGTTTTAGGATAGGATTCAAATCTAAGTCAGATCCTGGTTGACTCCTTTCCAGGGCTTTGACACCCACTTCTCTATTTGGGTTTTCTCTTCTTAAAATGAAGGAATTGAACCAGGTGATCATGATGGGCAGGTTGTCTAGTTAGAGATTATCCAGGCCGCTTGTATTTTGTTTTGCTTCTTTTTCTATGCTAGTTCAGCACAGCTGGGGAGGGGAAAAAGAAATAAAAAAAATAAGGGCCCCTAGGTGGCTTGGTGGTTGAGCTCCTGCCTTTGGCTCAAGTAGTGATCCCAGAGTCCCGGGATTGAGTCCCAGGATCAAGTCCCACAACGGGCTCCCCACAGAGAGCTTGCTTCTCCCTCTGCTTCTGTCTCTGCCTCTCTCTGAGTCTCTCATGAATAATTTTTTTAAAAAAGAAAAAATGTATTAGAATCGGTTTTGTGCCATTAAAAGACCAGAGTAATATTTGGAACTAATCTTGAATATCAGTGGTTTATTAATATAAATGTCCACCCTCCAATATCCCTGAGTTGAGAAAGCAACATATGCATCCCCTCTTCACCATATCACCTCCCGAAACACACAGTGATGTGCTATTCACACTCATAGAGTTTACTGTTATGCATTAAAGTGGTTATGGCTCTCAGGTGAACTCACCACCTCCTCAGTGTCCCTGTATTATGAGAACACGCCTTAAAAGCATCAATATGGTGACACACTCCCCTATGCTGTCTTCTGATCAGTGTTAAACAGCAAAACCTGTTGGGGGTGGAGAAAGGGAAGAGAGCCCTGACTTGCAGTGTTTGCCAATGTCTGTGGTGTAAATCCTTCCACAGTTGCCAATTTCACGCTAAATAGGTCACATCCCATGAGTGCGTGTTGAGCTGCAGTGTTCATAGCTTTCCCTGGCCTGTGGCAGTGGCTGCACTACACCCCTGCATCTTTCTGCTTTGCAGAAAGTAGGTCAGGTGATGCTCCCTTGAGCCATAAGAACGCAGATCCTGAACATTGAGATACTGTTAAATGATAATCATGGTTTATGAAGGAAATTTATAAACCAATGTTATCGTGATATAAAATGGCACCTTCCTTAGCGGGTAATTTTGCAGGGGAAGCACACAGCACACAGTTTCTGAACAAAGCTCTCTTGGTCTAGATTTCCTTTGCCCCCACCAGCAGGGTTTGCCCACAGCCTCTGCATGGCACCAATCCCTGTTAAATTACCCCATCCATTTGTCATGCTTCCAAAATCCTTGCAAAAAGCCCTGCTCGCTGACATGTCATCTCTCAGCACCCATGACCATGACAAGTGGAAAGGTCATACTGTCAAACATTAACATTGCAAGGAGCCATAATAATGATCCATTTTTAAAAAGCCTTTTCGACCATTTCTTTACAGGGCTGAAAAGATTTGGGTGGGATAGGAGAACATGGGCCGGTCAGAACATTTCTGAGTTTTTTCACCAGACCTAACATACCTATTTTGGTGGGACACTCTTCCAAAGGAGAAATGTGAGTAGGAAGAGAAGCATCTTTTGCAGTGTAAGATGGGCAAACCACGAACAAGCCAGAGGTTGACTATTTCATCAAGGCATGGTTCCCATATGGAATGCAATTAAGCTTTTCCTTATGAGGAAAAGGAAAGAACAGAAAAAAAAGTCCTCAGAGTAACATTGCATTTTTCTTAGGGAGCAATAACATGTTCTTCCAGTGGATAGTTTTCAAAGAAGTAGGAAGTTACCTCTGGGCCAACAGCAGCCTTCATAGTACATAGTGATTTGCTCCCTCGCATAGTATAAGGTAGGGCAAAACCCCTTTATTTCAGAATGGGTTCACTCTCAGAAGAAGAAGTGATAAAATACCATGGACCTGCCAAGTCCTCATGGGAAATTTCTCTGTTTTATTTTTTTTTTAATTTAAATTCAATTAGCCAATATATAGTACACCATTAGTTTCAGATGTAGTTTTCAATAATTCATCACTGTGTTTAACACCCAGTGCCCATCTCATCACGTGCCCTCCTTCACACCTGTCACCCAGTTACCCCACCCCCCCCACCTACCTCCTCTCCAGTGACCCTCAGTTTGTTTCTAAGAGTTAAAAGTCTCTTATGGTTTGTCCCCTTCTCTGATTTTTTCCCATTTAGTTTTCCCACCCTTCCCTTACGGTCCCTTTCACTATTCTTTGTATTTCATATATGAGTGAAACCATATGATTATTGTCTTGCTCTGATTGACTTATTTCACTCAGCATAATACCCTCCAATTCCATCCACATCAGTGCAAATGGTGGGTATTCATCCTTTCTGATGGCTGAGTAATGTTCCATTGTATATATAGACCACATCTTCTTTATCCTTTCATCCGTCAAAGGACATCTCAGCTCCTTCCACAGTTTGGCTATTGTGGACATTGCTGGTATAAACATTCGGGTGCAGGTGCTCGTTCGTTTCACTACATCTGTATCTTTGGCGTAAAGACCCAGTAGTGCAATTACAGGGTTGTAGGGTAGCTCTATTTTTAACTTCTTGAGGAACCTCCACTGTTTTCCACAGTGGCTGCACCAGTTTGCATTCCCACCCACAGTGCAAAAGGGTTCCTCTTTCTCTGCATCCTCACCAACATCTGTTATTTCCTGACTCATTAATTTTAGCCATTCTCACTGGTGTAAATTGGTATCTCATTGTGGTTTTGATTTGTATTTCCCTGGCGACAAGTGATATAGAGCACTTTTCCATGTATCTATTGGCCATTTGTAGGTCTTCTTTGGAGAAATGTCTCTTCTTGTCTTCTGCCCATTTCTTGACTAGATTATTTGTTTTTTGGGTGTTGAGTTTGATAAGTTCTTTATAGATCTTGGATACTAGCCCTGTATCTGACCTGTCATTTGCAAATTTCTTCTCCCATTTTGTAGGTTGCCTTTTAGATTCGTCGACTGTTTCCTTCTCTGTTTTCATTCTCTGCCAATTTACCAACTTCTTTTTCCTGCCTGGCAGCAAACCCTCCCCATTGTAGCCCTTATACCCCCAAGACACTATGATTTGCTAGCATGAACTGGTTTCTAGAACCCATCTCTGCCACCAGAGTTCCTCCATTCTGTGTTCTTCTCAGGAGGCAGCAGGAATCAGGCTCCTAACTGATGGGAACAGGGGGGTCATGTTTCAAAGCTCAATTATATGTGAGTTTCACAGTTTCTAACTCATGTTCCCCAGCTCTGAGAGGACAAATGAGAAGTAAGTATATTTTTCTTCTTGGACCCACAACAGATTTATTCACAGTTTTGCAAGGTCACGTTTGGTGGCTGTGGGATCTTTAATTATCATGATTTAGTACTTGGCTCTTGTGAGAAAAAAAAAAATCTTGGTTAATGGATTTGAGCCCAAACTGAAAATGTTTTTAGTAAAGAAGCTTTATGAAGGAGATGTGCCCCAAATCCTGAGCAGACCACAGACCCCAAACTAAAGTCCACATTTGTTCCTCATCTGAAGATGCCACCTACCTTCAGGGCATGAAGAGATAAGTCTCTGCCATCAGAGATATGGAGATGCCATCAGTATATGCTTAATGGCACTGACTCTGTGTTGTTGGCTGGCTTCGTTAATCTCTCAACAATCATTATCTCCCTGTGACAAAGAACAAAATGGAGGCACAGAGTGGTTAAGTGACTAGGGTCACATAGTGAGCAAGCAGCATGTCTAAGATTCACACTCAGGCAACTAGCATGTTATATGGGCTGATGATAACCCAACCTACAACAACAATTTTGCAACTGGGGATCACTTTGGAAACTATATGTGCTGTACATTATATCTTTTTCTGCAAAGCCATCCAGTAGAAATCTTTTTTCTTTTTCCAATATAGACCATCTGCCATATTCTCCCAAAGAGCCAAGACCTATGATTAAGGTCAGCTCAAAACAATTCTTACTCTCCTAGTATAGAAAAAGCAAAGATAATAATAAAGAAACATAATAGTTTACTTCCTTCTCACATAAATGTTTTCTGGAGTGAGGCAGGCCAGCTTGTACATGATAGCTTCATGGTGTCATCAAGGACCCAGACTCCCATCTCCAGAGTCATCTCATATTTGGAGATGACAGCTAGCACTCAGGTATTAGATCCTGATGTCAGGCTGGCACAGGAGGAATTCAGAGAAAGCCCAAAGGGATTCCAACCAGCAGAGCTTGCCTCCCAGGAGACCTAGATGCATTATTGCCTTGCTGTCAATAGTCAACTATAAGAAAAACTAGGAAAACACATTCCATTATTCAGGTATATTTTTAATAATGTCTCTTCTTAAAAACTGGGGGAAAATGGAAAATGGGCTTCCAGAGGCAACTGGAAATTTCTGCTCAGACAACAATCCATACCTACTGTCTGCATTTCAGAGGGTCCAATAAATAATAACCCTGAATTCAGAATCAAGCAAGAGATAGACATAGGAGAAGGATGATTTGATCTTAGCTTTCTGGAGACTGTGTGTTTGCAGATGCTATACTCTATATTTAAGGAGGCTTGGCCACCCAGTCTCTGCCAGAGTTGGAGACACACACATCTCTTGCTTGGGGGCATCCTCTTCCACTACAGGAAGTTTATAGATCAGAATATGTGCCCTCGGCCAACAGATAACTAGGAGGGACTTGTCACACTTATCGGCTCCTCCCTAACTCCCAAATAAGACTAGCCACTGCCCCTCCATTCAAGAGAGGGGTCAGGAGTGTTGCTTTAATAGAAGATTCCCCCACATGGAAGCATAAGAAGCAGAGGGCATTTCCTCCCAAAATCACCTGCCCATTTTGACTGCTAAGACCTCACTTTTTTTTTAAATGATGTTCCTGTTTTGTTTTGTTTTGTTTTGTTTTGTTTTTAATTTCTGGTCTGCAGGTTTTTCTGGATACATCCAACCATATGCTAGGAAATGTTTAACCACCAGATCTCCAAAAAAATGTACAAATAATAATAAAATATACTCAGCATCGTCAATTCCATAGAGCCAATTCCTTATCATAAAAGACTTTAATTGCCTTTCGATGAACTTAATGCACTGAGCATACCTGAATACATTCTAAGTAGCCAGTACCCCACCACTGAGGACATCATGCCAAGAGTCCATGTACTGCTAGCCCTGCCAGGATTCAACAGGTGCCCCTGATTCTTTCTCCAAATCTCTTGGGGGAATGCAGCACTACCACCTTCCTTACTTGGATATTTTTTAAGAGAAGACAACGGAGAGATGTGAGTTCATCACACACCTTCACATGAATAAAATGTCCACACAACCAACTTCTCTTACCCTCTTGGACACATAAAATGTTTTTTTTTTTCTATTAGCCATTTTGGAAAGAGATCTTCTCAAGTACTTGAAATAGTTCTATCTCTTATTAAACAAACCACACCAGGACAGTTTAACATTTTCTCAGTGGTTGAGGATCATCATTTGAAAACCCATGATGATGGTCTTCTGGGTATGGAGAATGTTGAGTGCAGGGTGAGGGGAAGAGGGACTCTGTGTTTGCCAGCCCCAAGCGGTCCTGGCCACTATAATCTTGAGGTGTGTGTTGTTCCCTCATCTACTCCCATGTTGGGCTCTCTGACATTTCTGCTTTTCTTGGTGGCTCCACGGTGGCAGCCTGCTGCTCTCTCCAGGGTAGGTTTTAATCTGCTATAGGCGGGAAAGCAATTTAACCATATTCATCTGTCCTGCATATAAACAGGAAGCGACTTTGAGAGAGCATCTAAAGCTTTCTCCTACTGCTAAAATGTTTGCGTTTAGATATTTTAGGGCTCTTTTGGATTTCTTAGACATAGTTTATGATTGCTTCATCTTTCCCACAGAGAAATTCCCATAATTATATTTCCTACAGTTGAGGTTACTCAGGAAAGAAATGCCACTCTAAAGGAAACTTTCACTTTATGTTTAAAGGGAAAGTGATAAGGAGATGCATCAGAAGAGCCTCACAGGCTGGTCTGGCCTCTCCCCATAACTGTGTTCAGGAATGTGGTTCCCAGGGCCATAATGAGTGGGCATCACAGTGAAATGGACAGGGTGGGATGACACACAAGGCTCCATGCAAGAAAGCAGATGTTCCACCACTGCCCCAGGGCACAAGTATTCAGTGCTCCTGTCCATTTCCCCTTTCGTCAAGGTGTGAGCTTTCCCTTTCAACTGTCCCTTCCACACATGGGATGTTCACACCCCACACCTCCTGTTCAAAGGTTTTCAGCAGCATTTAGAACCCTTTGATGGTGGATGGTGCAAAGTTGCAGGTGAGGGTATCAGATGAGGGGGAGTGATCTACTCTGCTCCCTGCTCCCTCGGAGACTCCCCAGCCTCCTCTCCTACAAAGGATGCCCTTGGAGAGGGACACCATGTCTCCCTTTGGCCCCTCCCAATGGAGTGCCCATTCAGCCTTCTCACTGGGTGACTATCAGGAGCAGCTAATGGGGCTCTTGAACTCCTGGGGCTTTAGCCCCTTCCCCCAGTGGGGTGGGGGATTAGAATACATTGCAAAAGTCCCCATCTGACATTCCAGGCTCACAGCTCAATGGACCCTTCTCATGCTGCTCCTCAGTTGCCACAAGAAGCCTTTTGTTCAATCTCAGAGAAGGAAGGGCTTCAGCCCCTGTGTTTGCTTAATCCTCTAAGATAACACGTGTCAACCTCTCCTGGAACCTTCCTCACCACCATTCCGCTCCTCTGCAGGGGCAGCACTGTGGTGGCCATGGGGTTTCTACTTCATGGGGTATCAAGCTGGTGCCCACCTCACAGCTTTACCCTACATGTGGTTGAAGGGGAACATTCCTCTCCCGCACCATAAACTCTAAATCCTAACCACTCCTCCCCCTTCCTCTTCTGTGCTCAGTCTTCTGACACAGAGATTGTAAAAAAGGTGAAGCCACTTGGGAAGACCATGTGGTAGTTTCTCAAAATGTGAAACATAAAATCTCCATGTGACACAGAAGTTCTTCCCCTAGGGATCTACCTGGAGAAAGTGAAACCATAGGTCCTCGCAAGAATCTGCACCCAGATATTGCTAGCAGTATTATCCATAATATCTCCAAAACGGAAACAATAGCAGTGTGCACCAACTGATGGATGAGTAAGCAAAACGTGGAAATCCCATGACTCAGCAACAAAACAAAGAGCTGATACACGCTGCAGTATGGATGAACCTGGAAAATACACTCAGTGAGAAAAAGCCAGACAGACACAAAAGAATACCTACTGCAGGATCCCATTTATAGAAAATGTCTAGAAAATGCCAATCAAAAAGGAGAGAATGTCCATCAGTGGTTGCCTGGGACAGGAGTGGGAAAGGACTATGAAGGGGCAGGGGAATCTTCTAGGGTAATGTAAATGCTCTAAAACCTGATGTGGTGGTAATCATACAACTCTATACACTTGGGTTGGGTTGTAATAGTGTGTGTATGCATGCGTGTGTGTTGGATAATGTAAATATGCTTGTGTTGCCCCCCCAATTCATGCCCACCTGAACCTCAGAACATGACTTCATGCAGAAATAAGTTATTTGCAGATATAATTAGTTAACATGAAGTCATAATGCATGAGGGTAGGTTCTAAGTCCAATGACTAGTATCCTTATAAGAAATCCATATGAAGACAGTAAAACCCTCACGGAAGAACATGATATGAAGTAGGGGCAGGGTTGGGATTGATGCAGCCACAAGCCAAAGAGCAGCAGCAGAGCCACCAAAAGCCAGAAGAGGCAAGGAAAGATTCTTCCCTAGAACTTCAGAGGGAGCACAGCCCTGCCATCACCTTGATTTTGGACTGGCCTCCAGGAGTGTGAGAGAACAGATTTCTGTTGTTGAAAGCCACCCAGCTCACCCTGGTCTGTTAGACCGCCCTAGGAAACTAACACAATATTAAAATCCATTCAGCTCTATATACTTAAAACAGGTGAATTTTATGGTATGTAAATGAGACCTCAATAAAGCTGTGGATCAAAATTAAACTTTTTTCTCGAAGCAGCTAGAGGAAGTGAGTCATCAGGACCAAAGGCTCACTGGTCTCACTGGTGCCAGCCTGGCTGCCTCTCAGTTGTTCTGGAAGAGGAATCATACCACAGCTGTAGATAAAACACGGGACTCACAGTGCTGCTTTCCCCCAGTTTGTTCTCTCTGTGCCTCCTCCTCTCTGCCACAGACCTGCTGACAGTGTGGGTTCTCCTGTGGGCGTCCAGGCTACAGAGCTAGGAGATGTTTTTACTCGTTATGGCTTGTCTCAAACCGTTCCACTCCTCTGTAGGGGAAGACAGGACCCAGGGCATGCCAGTCTTAAAAGATTTCATGGTGTTTCTCTGGTCACCTGCCCAAGGAGCAGTGGAGAGCACACAAGTGTGAGCTCGATTTAGAAATCAGGCAGGGCCTTTCTTCCCATTATGGTGGACATGAGGCACAAAACAGGTAAAACATATAGATTGATTCCGGTTATTTTTCAAATCCCCTCGGTCCTTTCTGAGAGCATCTTATTCTCTTCTCGTGTTTTTTGAAACTCTTTAAACATTTTGCCCATAATTATTTTATGGTCTCTGTCTGATGATTCTAGCATTTGAAGCGCTTGGGCTGATTCCCAGTCACAGCGGGTTGTCTTCTCATGTGTTTTACACTTTTGGTTTGTTAGCTCATGTTCAGCAGAAGTTTATCTTGGAGAATTCCAATGGGCCTGGATGGAGTTTGCCTCCCTCCGGAGTGTGTTTGTGTTTGTTTTGCTAGGATCTTCGGGCCTGTGGCCAAAGTAGGATCACCAGCATCTTGACCCTTTAGCAGGACACCAAGTCCAAATCTATGTAGAGTCAGCCCAGCTATGGATTCTCGGGGGAGACCTTTTCTTCTTCACTCATAACACAAGTCAAGGCAGTTTGCTTCTCCCTTTGCCAGTGTGGATTTTGTTGTAATTGTTGCAAGTACTTGCTCTGGAGATGGAGCTTTTTGAGGAGTCTGGTTTGAAGAGCCAACTTTTAACTCCCTGCCTCTCAGGTAGTCAGGGCACCAACATCCTAATACCTCTGGTCTTTGAACATCCACTTCTGTTTCTGGCTCCTGGGATTTCCCTCACTTTCTTATAAGCTCAGTGTGCGTTTAAAAAGACGCTCGTTTTGTGCTGCCCTGCATTTCTAGGTGGTGTGTGGAATGGAGCAGGGCCTTGTGTTATCCAGCATAGTGCCAAGAATGAAAGTCTTTGAATTAATTTTGAAGTGGAAGAGCAGGAACTTGAGAAGTTCACAAATAAAGCTTTCTGTTTTCTTGGTAAATTGGGGTTGAGGTTCCTTGCCATACATTATGGGAGAAGGGTGGGTCTGAGGTCTTCAGCTGACTGTGATAGTTTGTAACAACTGTGGAAGATGGGCATATCTCGAAGTCACCTCAAAGAGTCATCAGCAGAGATCAGAGCCCCAACCTAAGTTGATTAGTAAGGTTTCAGAGCCCCACAATTGAAAATGATAGTTAGAAACTGTCATTTAATGGGAGCTCCCTCTCTGGTCTATTCAGAAGAAAAATCATTTTCCTGGGATCCCTGGGTGGTGCAGCGGTTTGGCACCTGCCTTTGGCCCAGGGCGCGATCCTGGAGACCCGGGATCGAATCCCATATCAGGCTCCCGGTGCATGGAGCCTGCTTCTCCCTCCGCCTGTGTCTCTGCCTCTCTCTCTCTCTCTGTGACTATCATAAATAAATAAAAATTTAAAAAAAATCATTTTCCTATGTGTCCTGGGGGACATGGGCTATGCTCCGTGACTCACATGTGCCCGCAGTGGGCTGGGGACACATAAACACTCACACACACACACACACACACACACACACACACACCCCAGATATGAAATCCTGCAGCAACTACTGAGTGAGTGAGCTGAGGGCTCATTGCATCAGGTTTCACTTTTCTGCCACCTTCCCTCTACTCTGTTCATGATTCCCACTCAGCGGTCCCTTGAATACATTTTATTTCAGAGAAACACCTCTTTAAGCATTATGGAGGGGAAGTCAAGAAGGCTGCTTTGCCAAATAAGTCGTGTCCCTCTTGGGTTTTCAGTTCCTGCGATGATCACGTCCTATCCAAACACAACCCTGGCCACTCAGGGTCAGAAGAAAGAAATGAGCTGTGCAGCCCATGGCGAGAAGCCCATCATAGTCCGCTGGGAGAAGGAGGACCGGATCATTAACCCCGAGATGGCCCGTTACCTCGTGTCCACCAAGGAGGTGGGAGAGGAGGTGATCTCTACTCTGCAGGTAAAACGCGGTGAACACAGCAGATCAGAATCTAACTTCATTGGCAGCATAACCCTGTCCTTTCACCTAAGTGGGTGCATGTGGGTGATAAACAGCAAATAATGTTTCAGAACTTATTTATGAACAACCATGTCTCTCTGGCTCTTTACAACAATATTACTGAGTAGCCTGCAAAAATAGTGCTTGATCTTGAGTGTTATTAAGAATAGAATGATGATGAACATGCTAGGGAACACAACTCTAATAGAAAAAAATGGGAGGAATCAAATGACTTAATGACAGTTAATCCCAGAGGAATGACATCCTATGCCATGCACCTGTTTTAACATCCTGCAGAAAGAAAAATTAGATGGGCTTTAGAAGGGAAAATGTCTGGCTTTTTTTTTTTTTTTTGGAAAAATCCAACCAACATAAAAGCTTTTGTCCTTCATATGGGATCACAAAAGCTAGAAAAAAAATTATTATAGCCCCATATTTTTTTAGTACTATTGGTAGTTAACTGAGCAGTGTTTTTAGTGGGGGAGAAATGATGCTGCAGCACACATGGAAAAACAGTCCCTGTGTTTGAAACACCGATATTGATTCACATGCAGGTCCAATCCTGGGGTCCTTCTAGAAAGAGCTCTAATGAGGGTCCTGTAGGACCAAGCATTTACTGCAGGATTTATAGATCTTCTTTGGGCAGGGTTGCTTTGGATGCTCTAAGGGCACACCATGAGAAAAAAAAAATGTGTATGTGGAATATACATCAACCTGACCATGGCATCCTACATAAATTACACATCCAACTTAATGACCTGACAGTGATAACGTACATCGAACCTGTCCATCCACACCCTTACAATCGCACTGAAATAATTTGCTTTCAGGGGTGTGTGTGTGCACACGTGCTGGGGGTGTAGGAAGGGTGGGAGTGGAGAGATGTGTTTACAGACAAAAGCCCTTTTAGTTATTCTTGCTCCATGCTACTGGATATGATGGATTTCTTTCTGCTTTACACATAGATTTTGCCAACTGTTAGAGAAGATTCTGGCTTCTTCTCCTGTCATGCTATCAATTCTTATGGGGAGGACCGTGGAATAATTCAGCTCACAGTGCAAGGTAGGAAGGAGACCAAACTGGGGGAAACACGGCTTTTAGGACAGTAAGTGTATACCCAGGCTCGGACCTCTGTGTGCGCTCAGCTTGCTATGTAACACGTCCCGATGCCCAGAAAACTTTGAATATGTTCAAAGTTAGTGTTAAAACTGTATTTTACAAAAAAAAAAAAAAACTGCATTTTGCAGTGTGCACGATTGTGTCACTGGGCAGCCCCACAACACAGGCAACAGAGTCCTGAAGGGAACAGGGTCAGAAGACCCTGCAGGCCCAGAGAATGTACCACGTGGAGGAGTGCACCTGCTTATTTAGCTGAATGGTAGGAATCTTTATGCTGGTCCATCCCAATGAGAAGAGAAATTTAACCTCTGAAGCCAAAATAGTTTTGGAGTTATGGATTCCAAACCAGAAGAGTGACATTTAATCCATATCCCTCTTTGGCCCAACCCCACAACAAAAGCCTGTCATATGCCCCTGCTGTAAACACCTGCAGTTTGGGAAAGTGCAATTTCTACTCCCCGAAATGCCATTAGGAAAAAAAATGAAAAAAAAAAATAATAAAAATGTTTTAAAAAATGCTTCCCGGCAAACTCGTCCGCCACCGTTGAAGGCTGACAAAGCTCTTCTGAGCCATACTCAGCATTTCCACCCATGTTTTCTGTTTGAGCCGTGTTTGAACTAAGCCCGGGTTTTCCTGTCGATTGTGCAGAGCCCCCAGACCCTCCCGAAATTGAGATCAAAGACGTGAAAGCACGCACAATCACCCTCAGGTGGACCATGGGGTTTGACGGCAACAGCCCCATCACGGGCTACGATATTGAATGCAAAAATAAATCAGGTAAGTCTTTTATTTCCCCCAGCTTTATTCTCACTTCAAAAAGCCCTTTCATTGTTTTCCTCTGTTATTCATGACTACCTGTAAGAGTAAACCTGGGCTCCCCGAGACTCAGAGGGGGCTCTTTCTACCAGCTTCTCCTTTCCTGCTCAGAGCACAGGTCCTTTGTGGGGTGGGGTCTGTCCCTGCCTCAGCCCTCCTTCCTTTCCCTCCAGCCCCCAGGCTTGCTGTCCACCCGCCACCCTGGTCTTCTTGCCGCCAAGCAGCAGGTGGGCAGCTCCGGGCAGCACCTGGCCAGCGGTGTTATGCTTTCTGCCCCCCACCCTGTCCTTCATGTCCCATTTCCCCAGCCAGGTGGCTGCTCTAGACAGGGACTTCTGTCTAGAGCCTGGACTTCAGCTGTGTTCAGAGTCTGTAGGGTGAGTTTGTGCAGAGACAGGAGAGCTGCTCCTTGTGGAGACAGGCACTGACCCTTCAGCGAAGTCCTGGAAGTGCCACGGGGCCGAGCCAGAGGCAGTTGCTCCTGCTCAGAGCATCACCTGTTTCCCTGGGGCCCACAGGTGGCCAGGTCAGCAGAGGCACCATAAATAGACCCAGGAGTCAGGATCATGACAGGTGTGTCTGTTTGTCCCCTTTAGGAGGCAATGCCAGCATTGCTTGGAACTTTAGGATCCATCGGGCTGAGGGTAGAAAGCCACCCCTGTGGCCTCTGGTCGGCACTCGGACTGTGTCTCATAAAAGAGATGAGGAATCAGAGCAGCACCAGGATGTGTAGGGACCATGCGTGTAGCCTTATTTTTCACCTTCTGGGCACCATACTTTCTTTACTCATTACACAGCGGTGACCTATTCAGGGTATTTGAGCTGAGGCCGTAGTGACAACGAAGCTCTAGGCAGCTGGAGGCAGGCCCTGAGTGACGGCGTGGGTCGGGACAAGCGTGCAAAGGGCAGGACAAGAGAGTGGCAGGAGCTGGACGGGACTGCGGAGGGTGGAGTGTCCCAGGAGCATCGCGTGAACCCTAAAAGGAAGACGCTTCACACCCAGAATAGTGGCTTTAGAAATAGCCTGTGATGGGCAGCCCAGGTGGCTCAGCGGTTTAGCCGCTTTCAGCCCAGGGCATTGTGACTCCGGGGTCCTGGGATCAAGTCCTGCATCAGGCTCCTTACATGAAGCCTGCTTCTCCCTCTGCCTGTGTCTATGCTTCTCTCTCTGTGTCTCTCGTGAATAAATAAATAAAATCTTAAAAGAAAGAAGAGAAAGAAAGAAAGAAAGAAAGAAAGAAAGAAAGAAAGAAAGAAAGAACGAACATGTGAGACTTGCAATACGCAGCTGCACTGGGAATGCACGTAAGAGAGGCTGGTTTGCCCAGAGTCAGGACAGGCCCAGCAGTGAGGCGAGGATGCGTGCCCAGGGCCCAGGGCTTGGAACCAGGAGTGCAGTGGCTGCCAGTGGCAAGGCCACCAGGGGATGGGACAGCTGGGCAGCCTGGGGGCGGGGTGCACCGTGACAAGCTGAAGACAGTGCGGGCCCAAACAGGGCTCTTTTGGGAACTAGGACAGACGGGCTTCCCCAGGGCCAAAGGGAAGAGAGGACACCTGCGTTTGTTCTAAAGACGTAGGTGGGGAAGGAGCCAAAGAATTCCAAGTTCAGAGACACGCGTCATGAAGTGGAGAAAGTGCTTCTTAGGCGAGGCAAGCACGTGCTGGCCGGGAATGGCCCGGGAACCGGTGGCGACCAGGAGAACCCCAGAGAAATGCAGACGCACATCATGGGGACAGTCCCCAGAGTCCCCAGGACGGGTGGCCCTGACCGTCCCTGGCTGAGCACGGACTGCAGGACCGTGGGCTTCTGTGCCCACAGGGGTGGGCGGTCGGGGGGCCTCTCAGGGGAGCAGTTCAGTGCCTCCCTGTCTTCAGGGGCTGTCGATCGTTTCCGGGTGCTGGTGATGATCCATTGGTTGCACAACCTGTCCCGACCCTGTGCTGGCCCTGCTCCAACTGGCCGTGTGCCCTCACCGGCCCCCCGCCCTCAGCATTCCCCTCTGTGAAGTGGGGTACCATAGCACCTCCCTGTGACAGGAGGCCCTCAAAGGCCACAAGCTGCCCGTAGGCTGGAGAAGCCCCCCTTTCCCTGGGCCACCCGGTTCCTGTGCTTACCGCCACCTGGTCCTTAGATGTCACCTCTCCTGTCATCGTATTCCTGGCCCACACCCGAGGCCAGGCCTCCCGTCACGTGCTCCTACAGCATCACCTCCCTTCCTTCCCGGCTGGACCGTCACGGGCGATCGTAGAGCTACTCCTGTGCTTGTGATTGGGTTTTGTTTTTTTTTTTTCTTTCCAAAGTGATCAACATTTTCTTTAATCGCATCTGGATTTTGAGTCAAGTTAGGAAAGCTGTTCTCTGCCGCCAGGCTGTAAAGGAATCCCCCCTCCCCCCTGCTTTCTACTTGTATTTCGATCTCGCTCTTGCCTTTAGATCTCTGATCCATTTGGATTTGATTCTTGTGTGTGCTGGGAGGTAGGGATCCAGTCCGATCTTCTCCCAGATGGAAATCCTGCTGCCCTCACGTGACTCATTAAAAAAGTCCACCTCTCCCCGGGGGTGTCAGATGCCACCTCTATCACCGACCAGCTTCCCAGGTGCTCCTCTATTTCTGGACGTTCCAGTCTATTCCATCATTTTGTCTGTGACCGCCTCAGCACCAGCCTGCGCTCATCATGTTCCAGCTTCCTGTAGGGCTCGTCTGCCCTCCCCACTTTTCCTTTCCGTATTTTTGTAGCTTTCCACATGCGATCCTTAGGAGCGACTGGTCTAACTCCATAAAAACACTCTTGGCTTTTTTTTGGGAGGGGGGTGGATTGCATCAAAATTGTTAATGAACTTAGGAAGAGCTGGCATCTTTGTGACATTGTCGTGGGTTGAATTGTGTCCACCGGGAAGTTACATTGAAGTTTCTAAGCCCTGGCTCCACAGAATGTGACCGTTTTGGGGGGAATAGGGCCACGGCACTTGTGACTTCTGATCGACGCATCGTCTCCACTGGGTGGAACGTTCCTGTGTTATCAGGTCTACTTTTCCCCAACCCCCAGCACCCAGCATAGCACCCAGCATAGCATCCAGCACGCTGTGGGCACACAATGTGCGCTTGCTGGGTACTCTTTAACAAGAGAGTTGCTTTGAAGCGCTTCCCCCAGGGTCTGGGGCAAATATCTACTAAATGACAGCTCTGAGGATCACTCTGGTGTGCACACAGTGCTTATAAATAAAATGCTTCGAAAACCATCTGCATCCCCCACTGGAGAATCCTCAGTACCCCCCCAGCACTGCCTGTGGGCTCCCCAAAGGCAGGAACTCTGCTGTCGTGTGGCCCTGGATCCCAGCACCTAGCACAGTGCCTGCCGAGTTAGGAGCACCTCGCTAACTACTTGAGGCATTGAATGTACCTGCGATCCAAACCTAAGAATCAAAAAACAAAAAAACAAAAAACAAAACAAAACAAAACAACCTAAGAATCATCTCCACAGCATTGCCTAACTCTAAATTGATCGGGCTCTGCACGACCGGCGAGTCCAACCCAGTTGGAGTTAGAATGAGTTCCAGGAGAGTCACTGGGGAAGAGCCCATGGGACAGGCGGGCCTGAGTCCATGACCTCAGGTCTCCAGCAGGGCCCTCCAGCCCCTCCACAGCTTTTGGTTTGGAAGACCTGGGCAGCAGGAGCTACGCTGGTAGCAGGCAGCATCGTATTCACTGCCGTAAAAATTGGGTCGGTCTGTTCATGTATTAGCTGCTTCCTCAATAAGTTTTGGGTGGGTAAAAAGACAACTATAATATAAGCTAGTGCAGTTTATAGGCTGAGCACACAGAAGACCGATCCTTGAAATCACAGCTTAAATGTCACTTCCTCCAGGAAGCCTTCCCTGACCACCCTTTTTAGGGCGTGCCCCTTCCTCTATGCGTCTGGCATCCTGCCCCTCCCTGGAACATTTGGTGGGCTTGTGACTGCTTATTCAATAACCCGGATCCTCTACTGGGAAGATGGTCAATATCTGTCTCCCCTACTGGGAAGCTCTAGTGACCCCTCGGGGCAGGGACCGTGCCTGAGGAGCCCTATGCAATGACCCTGCATCCCCCAGTAAGCAGCACACACCAGACACTCGTAATGCACATCTGTGAACTTGTTAAGCCATGAAATCGTGCCCCAAAGACACATCCATCTACTCTTTGTTCGTTTGCCAAGAGCGTAAGGTATTGCTGTACTTGGCGTTCTTAACCCACGGGGCCCTGCAAGGGGTCATCGGTCCGTGCTTGAACTTTCCCGGCGATGCAAACTCACCGGCCCCAGGAAAGCACAACTCTGCCCTGGGCCGACCATGACTGTCACAAGGTCTCAACGTTTCTCGCCCTGAAACAGACCTTCCTGAATCCGGCGGTCCCCTTCCCCACCCCCAAGACCTTTGGTCCTATGACCCTCCTTCCAGGATTTGAAGCCAGAGGACTCTCCTGGCTCCCTGTTTTCCAGGAAATATATGACACCCCAAGTCCCTTTATTTGTATCTCCTACGCCCACCCCCTGGCCCTCTCGACCTGGCCCTGCCAGTGTCATCGACTTCCCTTCGTGTGGCCCATGGCTCCACGGGCTGCTCTGGCTGCCGTGTTGCTTTGTTCCTGGCGGCCACTGCTTCTCCTCCAGATGGACACAAAACCCCCTTTGCCATCCTATTCCACATCCCACCCTGTCTGTGCCGCTGGCTCCATCACGCACTTTGCTTCATCTGCCTCCTTCCCCTCTCTGGAGGACAGCCGGCCTCGTGCCCACGTCCCCCTCCCGGGCACCTGTCTCCTCCTTAGGACCCCACAGATCGCCAAGTGGGCTCCAGGGCCTCGGCACACCCTCTAGTCCCGGAACGTAACCATCCAGCCAGGAAGCACAGCCTCTCCTATGCAGGTGGGTGCTGTCTTCCAGAGCCTTCTTTCCCCAGCCTCCCTTCGCCATCTCCTCCATGGAGCACACAGAGCAGAAGGGGCTTTCCCTGTGCCCTTCTGTCTCCCTTCTAGTAGCCAGTGCTGTAAAAACTGGTCCTTCTCTGAGCTGCCTCTTAGTTTTTAAACTTTTAGAGTCATTTTGCCTCCAGGACCCCCCTCTGGTCACCCTCGCTCCTCCTGGTCTTTGGCATCTAACTGCTTCTTCAGATCAAATTCAGATCAAAATTTCATGTTCGTCCTTGGCGAGCTGCCCTCCCCTTGACTTGGGGTGTCAGACCCCCAAGCAGGGCTCCCACTACAAGCACCCTGGCCCCCAAGGACTCCCTCCATCCTTTCCCATGAGGTTATTTGTCATTTCAGAGGCAGGAATGAGAGTCTGAACTTTTCCATCCTCTTGCACCACCTTTGTCGCTCCGGGGCACGTCGGAGAACCCTGCCAACTGTTTCAGGGAATGCTTCTGACATCTCCTTTCTAAACCAGGGTCCAAGCCTGAGCATGCACAGCTCTCCCCACTTCTGTTCCTACATGCTCACAGGCGCTACAATCATTCTTGGCCAGAGTTCCCCTCCCTTGCACTTGGCTAAACTCCTGGTCGGTAAGCCGAGTCAAGCGCTTGTCTGAAAGTCTGCATCTGAACATCTGAGATGTCTGGAAAAGGGAAATCCAGTCTCATTAGGTGTCCTGCGGAGACTATGTAGAGGTCACATGCTACAGGAGAATGACCTGGAACTCCGGGACAACACAGGTGAGGTGAGACCCCAGCCCCACTCCACGCCGGCCAGGTAACATGCCTGAATTTCTTGACCCTTGCGATGATAATAAAAATCCCTACCTCACCAGGGTGTTGTAATAATTCAATCAGATAAAGCGCTCCAAACTCTAGCTGTGCATCAGAATGACCCAGAGAGGGGCCTTTTAAAAGCGCCGGTTTCTGGGCCCCAGTACACAGTGATTCTGATTCAGTAGGTCTGAAAATGCAGTTATCAAAAAGCTCCAGGGTGTTTCTAATGTGCCCACACATTTGGGGACTGCAGGAGTCGTGCTTGCAAAATGCCTAGCACGGGCGCCGGGGGAGCAGATGCCACTCCACAAGCGTGAGTCCCCTCTGCTGCGGGGTTTTCTCCGGCTGCTGCCTTGACCTACCCCGCAAACCCATCCATGGTCTGCCCTTCTCTGGGAGGCTGAACTCCGCTTCTGACATATCCTGCAACACGCAGACTTTTTTCCCCGTCTGACCTCCCCTTGGGCTCGCCCAGCAGCAGACATGCAAAATGAATCAGACAAGGATCCTGGCAGCGGCTGGGTTCTGTGTGTGCGGCTTTGTCAGGGGCTCCTCTTCTGAGGTCCCAGCCCTGTCTGGACTCTGGCAACACTGCCCCTTCCCTTCAGCCCTCCTGACCCCAGAGGGATCAGCTCCCCACTCTTGCTAGATGCCCAGAGCCTCAGCATCCCCTGCAAGTTCCTCTAACCCAGCCCACACCTCAGTAAATAGTCCCCTTGTGAAGGATCTTCCAGGTGTGACTTATAAACCCCCCTTGACACTTCATTCGTTCTCTGCATCTGGAAAGCACCCTCTCCCTCCAACATGGGGCAGGGGGACCTGTGATAAATTCCCCGACAACTTCATTTCTTCCCCCTTTGCAGCACTCTCCATGTGTGCTCCAGCCCTCGGATTCCCAAACGTGCATTTCTGTTTGGGACATATGCCTAAGTTTCTTTATTTTGTCTGTGGTATGCCCTTCCTCGGCGTACTTGCGTTTCAATCTGCATTTGCATCCTCTCAAGTGTCAGGATCGCTCTGTAATTGTTCGCACATAATGCCCGGTGTTATATTTTCCAGCACATTTTGCTAATAATCCACGTCCTACCTGTCTGCCCGCACATCAGCATCTGAGATCAGAAGCAGTATTTCCAATTCCTGTCCCGACTCTTCTCTCCTGGGTAGTCACCTCCTTGTTTTTATTCCTCCTTTGATGCTCTATCATTTGCCAGAGGGTGTCTGGGGATTTAACTCGACTTTCTTCTCCGTTCGGTTACTTTCAAATCCTCCGGGATAAAACATTCTTTCTCATCTTCTTGACCTTTAGCTCAAAATCCATCCTGTGTTGTTTTGAACCTTATTCTAATAATCATGATCATTGACATCATCTTTTTCTATCAAAGTGTGATAACTGTAGGAAAGAAGCTAAAAACACGGCTCCTTCTTGGAGCACCTTGTGCTTCCTGACTGTTCCCCCCCCAACCCCCACCCCTCTCCCCCACCCCCACCCCACCTTGGCCACACCCCCATGGGCTAGTCCTGAGTTGATTGGCAGGAGGAAGAGCTGGTCAGTGGATATTAATATGCCTCCTTGAGCCCCTTTGCTGCCTCCCAGACACATTCTCAATGAAGATGGCCACGTCTTCATGGACCTGGCAGTTCCAGAAACGTCCCCATGGCGCTGGGCAGAGCCATCAACCACTACAAGTACCTGCTTCCACCTGGGACCGGTTAACCACTTTCTCTGCACCTTGCAGTGCCACAGGATTCCTCTCTTGCCCTAGACGTCTTCTCCAGAAGTACTGGCCTTCTCCTGTGGGACAGGGTCCATATTTATGTGTCAGTCAATTGGTACTAAATCCCCACCACTTTGGATCCCATTCTTCTCCTCTTCCACCATGTGATTTTGCAGCATCTTCTTTTTCTTTTTTTTTTTAAGATTTTATTTATTTATTCATGAGACACACATTGAGAGAGGCAGAGACACAGGCAGAGGGAGAAGCAAGCTCCCTGTGGGGAACCCGATGTAGGACTCGATCCCTGAACTCTAGGATTACCCCCTGGGCTGAAGGCAGACGCTCAACGGCTGAGGCACCCGGCGTCCCAGCATCTTCTCTTTCTATGTCAGTGTTCCTCAACCTTCAATCTTCTTGACTCAAGGGATACTTTTCCTTTCTGATGGAATATTCATTGTCAGTCTTTATTATGCCCTGTTCCCTGATTAGTCACAGCATTCCAAGGCAGCCTTGAAGAGACATATTTTTGTACAAGTCCAGAAGACCTCTTATATTTATGGTTACTTTTAGGCAGACCAGCCCTCTAAGCTTCCATGTTCATGGTTAATGTGGAAAAGGAAGGGAACCCTTCCCAGGCCTCAGAGGCCTGTGTATTTGCCATTTGTGTATTCATATGTTAAACATGCATTTCTTATGTGTTGTCTGCTACGCACGAGGCACTTGCAAGCATGCTGTCTGCTGACATAGAGCTCAGAATCTAGCAAGGAACACAGAATCTCAGTGAGATTCCTACAGGCGTGGTCAATGCCACCTATGAGGACATGGGGGACTGTGGGAGTGTAGAACCATCATCTCTGTCCACCACCTTAGTTTCTTGTGCTCCCACAACTGTCATCATCTCTTGGCCCCTCACCCCTGATTAGCCACCACCCACCCTCTTTCTGAAATAAGAACCACTTATTCCTCATCGATTGACGCTCTAAACTCGGCCGGTATACATTGTCACACATTCAATGATATCTCTTCCTATGAGGCATGTGCTCTTGTTAAGTAGCTGTGGTTGAAGATAATTCCTACAATAAAACATTTGAGACTAAATGTTTTTATGTAAGTATGTTTATCAATATGCTCCTGGAGAAGGAAGGATCGGACAAAGCTAGAGGTTCAGCTGGTCTTCAAGTACCTTTTAGAATCAGAGGCGGTTGTAGGGGGTGGGGGGAGTGTCCAACCAAAATTCCTTTAACTATCTCGTACAATGAGTGCCTCGATGTGGCTGTTTCACACCTCACTGACACGATGTCCTTCGGTGACACGTCCATCAGTGCACCCATTGCATTGCCTCAGATGTCCCCTTGGACCTCAACTGTATGCAGCCCTCACCCCCCTCAGCATGGGTAATGAGTGTGTGATGTCCCCCTCTCATAGCCAGCCCACTGGCACACTGGGAGCATCGCTCTGAGAATTCACTTTGAGTTATAACTATTCTTTTATTTCCTCTTCCTTCCTCTGTGTGTGTGTGTGTATGTGTGTGTGTTTAATTCCTACTTGTGAACTTTCAGAGGCAGAGAAAAAAAACTCACGTCTCTATCTCTTCTTTTTTGAAAAACAAAACCCAAAAGACTCCTGGGATTCCGCTCAGAGAACCAAAGATGTTTCCCCTCAGCTGAACTCGGCCACCATCATTGATATCCACCCTTCCTCCACCTACAGCATCCGCATGTACGCCAAGAACCGGATTGGCAAGAGCGAGCCCAGCAACGAGCTCTCCATCACCGCGGATGAGGCAGGTGCGTGTGAGAGGGCGAGGCCCACGTCCCAGAGCCCCGGAGCTGGCCCTCAGGGCTCAGATGGCTGACGTAGAATCAGGCCATTGCCTGCACCTGGTGGAGGCTGTTTGAAAAGCACCTTCCACGGTGCCATGCCCTGTTAGGGATGCAGACAGCACTCCACCTCCTACTTTAAGGGCACTGTTATTCCAATAGGACTTCATTTAGGGTTCTCATATATAAGAATTAAAAGGAAGACCTAGGAAACTACCAATCTGGTGATATTGAAGGAGCTGGGCCATTTTTTCAATTCCTTTGTTTGGATGCATGGAACCCACATGGACAGGAAAACCAGTAGTGTAGGTCTTGCCCAAGCCCTAAGCAGTCCAGTTGTGGGAGCATCACTTAACTAGGAAATGTCAAGAATATTCTGTGTGAGGAGCTGGGAGGACAATGGGCAAGGATATTTTATTGACTAGAAATGTGAATATTTCTATAGTAAACTTTATTGTTCTCCTTCCTATTACAAAGAGTTTCATATTCAGTTGAAAATTTAGAAGATAGTGATAAGCATTTTGAAGAAGGCAAAAGGCAAAACTGTTTCCATAATCCCACCACGTGGAGCTACCTGTGGGCACGGTGATATCACCTACTGAATCATCCATCACACAGGAACACACACACACACACACACATTCATGCACGCACATGCACATGCACCCATGCACACACACACATGCACGCGTGGCTACTGGGGGTGAATTGACTGGTTTGTAGAGGTCTGAGCCTAGGCAGTGCCAGGGAAGGCTGGCTGTCAGTCCACCTCCTGGCAGGAGAGAAGGAAGGCAGCAGCCTGGCTCATCTCTTGGGAGGAGGAGTGTCCTGCTCCAAACCCAGCTTCTCTTTCCCTGCCAGAAATCAGAGCTAATCAGCCATTTATCTACCGCAAAGGTGAAATTGGGAACTTAGTCTCAGATCCCTTCTTCAACCAGGCTTAAAGGTGATCATCCCCAAATGACTGAGAGTCCACAGGAGGTTTGTTTCAGCTTTCAGCTAAGGAATTAGAGTTGTTGTTGACTTCCTTCCCTCCACCCACCTCTCTTCGACCCTCATGAACGGCATTCCAGAAACACATCACTCTTATATATCCCTTAATGATACCTTCCACAATCTATTTAACAAATCCACAATCTATTAGACATGTCTGTTGTTTACCATTTTTTATTACTATAAATGCCACGGTGATAAGTATCCTTTGTGGCCTATCTTTTGCCACTTTGGATTGTTCTCTTGGGTTAAATTCCAAGCAGTAAGATTGCTAGAGCAAAACAAATGCAAACACTTAACTCTTCTGATATGTGTATGGTCAATACTGACCACAAGGAAATGGGATGAAACCGACAATCCTTCCTGCACTGGGGATGAGCACTTAATTCTCCATGGCTCTTGAAAATTATTTTTAAGGACAGGTGATAGGATATGCTTAAGTGTCTGAGGATGAGCCATTTCTGTTGCTTAGAAATGACGTGATTTCTCATCTGCAAAATGGACATAAGGATGCCTTTCCCCTCCTTGCCACAAACATATTGGATAATTGAGGGGGAAAAATGCAAGCTCTAAAAGTACTTTGTATTTCTCAGAAACAAGTGAGAAATGAGTGTCAACATGCTCCTGCAGAAATAGAATCTTATTTAAATATTTAAACAACCCACTAACTTCCTGGAATTTCATTACGTTGTATATTCAGGGAGGATACGCTGCCCCCAAAATATAATCTTTGACGCGCTACTCAAACTTCTCCTCCTTCTTAACCCTTGCTCTAACTGTGCCCCATCCACACATCCTTCTCAGGACCACTGTATTTTCTGGTGGTGCATTTGGTGGCTGCTTTCCCGACTGCCACGATGAGTCCTGCTGCTGTTGCTATTTCTTCGGCTTTCTGTGGCCTCTGTGCAGCTGGCAGTTGCCATGGCAGCGTCTCTCTCCCAGCCAGGAGGCCAGGTGAACAGCCACTCCCGGTCGCCGGCCTGCAGTGCCGCTCCCTGGCATCTCTGCAGACAGTCTGATGCAGAAGCCACCTTCTGGGCTGCTGGGGCTGGCCCCCTGGATTTTACCTGCACGCTGGCTGCTGGCGGCCCCACAGCGCCTCTCTGATTTACTATTCAGAGGAGCTAGGGGAAAATGCAAGGAAGGGAACAAGTGGAGCAAAGTGAAGCTCCAAAACAGAATTTGTCTTTGCCCTGGTGCATAGGTTTTGTGGCTGAAATGAAAAAAATCAGGTTTTCTTACAACGTGACTCATGTAGAATGAAGAGCAACTGTCCTGACCAAAGATCCTCTCGTTAGAATTGCCTACAGTGGCCTTGGATTGGCACTGCCGCTTCCCAGCAAGGATACCCAAAGGCATGTCTTTTGAGAACTGCTATCATCTCAAGGTGACCTTTTTCCATCCTTATTGGCCACTTTGCCTAAGGAAAAAAAGACACTAATTCTCAAGCAGGCCATCTCTCTCAGATGGAAGCTTCTGGAAGGTGTAGACCCATTCACTTTTATGGGTATAATACAGTGTCCAGATCTCGAGCATCAGGGAACATCTCTCAGCACTCAACTGGAAATGTGTCTCTGGAATGGTTAGGTCTGGGTCTTCTCCCACCCTCTCCACTTGAAGCTACACTTGACTTCCTACAGCCCTTCCCTGGCCCCAGTCCTCTGCATGTGTGCTGCATCCTGTGTCTGGAAGACCCTCCCAAGTTTCCTATCTCCACGGATGACGTTAGTGCCTCTCCCCCAGCACTAAGTAGTAGCACTAAGACAACTGCCTTTGAGGCATGGCCTCCTTTCTCCATAGACCTTGGTGTCCTGGGTGATGCTGTGGCATTAAGCCAGGAGATGGCTTCCTGGAGGAGAGGATATTTTGGGAGCACAGAGGGAAGTGCTGAGGCTGGAGTCTTTTGTTCACCTATTGGAAGTGAGAGAGAGGGCCATCCATAGAGACCATCCATTGACAGTGACTGTCAGGGAAGCAGGGAGCAGGAGAGAGCCAGCTTAGGAGGTAGGGATGCAGAGCCAGCCCTGGTGCCCAGAAGAAAAAAGCAAGAGCAGAGGTCTGCACATTTGGCAGTTAGGATCACTGTGTCTTGAGCCAAACAGAATTAGGAAGAGTATTAGGAACTGTAAATATCATCTTCAACTACTACTGTTTTGCAGATTGAACAGTTTTGGCTTCTGGAGAAACGCAGAGATTATTTATTTCAGAAAATCACATTCGTTATCAATCCTTACCTCCTAGCCTTCTCCTCTTGCAAGAAAAAGCAAAATATTCTGGTTTAAAAACGGAAGAAGAAACTATGCTTTCTATGTGTAGTATAGCTTTAGTTCAAGAGCATGTAAATATATTCTTAAATGTCAAGTGTCAACACAATTTTCAAAATTAGTTAAATAAATGAGTACTTAATGGTTGATCTTGAAGACTTTCAGCTCTTGAGAATTCAGTCTGCCTTAGGTTAAATTTTACAGAAATTGTCTGTTTGCTATGATATGAGGACCTATGGAATAATTATGGCTCAGGAGCTTTTTATGGGAAGCATGATAGCTGTGAAAGCAGACTCTTTTTTTTTTAGATATATAGTTTTAAAAAGTTCTTCCTATAATGCATTAGAAAATTTAGAGTGGAAAATTCAGTGCCCAAACAAAAACACTTCCTAATTCTATTGGGCATGACTCTCACGTGTGAGCATAGATTATAACCTTTTGGCGTTTGTCTTTGACATTGTTTCTCTCACTTTATTCTTAAGAGAGAGACCTGAATCCACTCACTTCAGAGAATACGCAGACCAATAAATTAATTAATTACTAGCAAACTACTGAAGTATTGATAGGCCAAGTAAAAAAGGTGCCGTGTTGGGGCACCTGGGTGGCTCAGCCATTGAGCATCTGCCTTCAGCTCAGGTCGTGATCCCAGGGTCCTGGGATCGAGTCCCACATCATGCTCCCCCCAGGGAGCCTGCTTCTCCCTCTGCCTGTGTCTCTGCCTCTCTCTGTGTGTCTCTCATGAATAAATAAATAAAATCTTAAAAAAAAAAAAAGAAAGTGCCGTATGTGTAAACACGGTCAGGTCTGTCCTGGAGAGAGGGACTGGCGGCCTTCAAGAAATACCAGACTGATGGGAAAAACAAATTCTCCCCAATTCATGACTACATCATTGGTTTCATGTTTTCTGATAGAATCAAGGCCATCGTGTAAACACTATCTTCATATCTTTGTTTTCAAGCCTGACTATATCTCACCAAGGATGCGAAAGCTATACTTATAGCTTGCCTCCCCCCTGCCCAGAAGGCAGCACCAAAGGCCACAGCCCAGACACACCCAGAGGATGCAGGGTGAGGTCCTGCCCCCACATTGCCTCCCGTTCCTCACACACAGGATCTTTCATTTATCACAATTAAAATAATCAAGGACCAATGTAGCTGTCAGACCACAGAATCATTTTTTCAAGATGGATTTTCGTGGATGAACCACATACTTCTTGATGACCACAGAATTATCAGGGTGAGAGAAGTCTGCTACGTGGGTTTTCATTGGAGCTTGTATCAAAAGGCCCCTGCATTAAGGGCATGATCCTGTGAGCAGAAATCAGGTACAGAGATCTAAGTCCATTACAGCAGGTAGCTGGATGCCAGCCCCTCCCCTGGTCCCTGCTCTGGAGACGGCTTCAGTGCTGACAAGCCTTTTCACATGGGGAACCATGGATGGGTGCAAGAGGCTGCAGCACCCACAGCAAGCCAGCTGTCCCCAGACCTGCCGGGCTGAGAGAGGTGTGCTCTACGTTTCAGTCGGCACATTGCTTTACCCTTCAAAGTGGGCACTTGCTCCAGACCCAGATTGGGAGGCCACGCAGCTCAGGGTCAGCTGGGGGAAGACAGCCCGGTGCAAAGGGGGCTCTGCACAAGTGCCCAGCACCACTGTGATTGTCGGGGTCCCCACGGTCCCCATGTTACCAATGGGTAGACGGTGGAGGCAGGCAATGCCGATGGAGGGAAAAGGTCAGATCTGCCCAGGGCACGTGTGCTTGGGTTTCACTGAGATGTTGGCCACGGCTGGGGCAGGGGGTGCACAGGGGGTCAGGGTGCAGAACAGAAGCGTACAGACGGAGGCAGGACACAGAACACCAAACACGGGGGAGTCAGTATGATAAGTGAGCAGTTTGGAAGGTGCTCTGGGCCCATGTCCCCTTTAAGAGGGGTAAAGTGGAGACCAGAATCAGTGTTTAGGAACCAAATGAAAACCGGCACGAGCCACTGATGCGGGGCTGGAGCAGGCTGTCGGGGGAGGCTGAGAGCCTCGGTGGGCACAGCGGCAGGCCAAGCACAGGACTTGCAGACTAGATGTCAGGGCCGGTGTTAGCAGGATGGAACGAGGCGTGGAGAAGGGAGCCAACTGCACACTCCACTCTCCTCTTGCCCTCCCGGCCCTTGTAAACATTTCCAGCTCCAATATCGAGTCCCTTCGAGTTCATATTCGTAAAACATAATGAACCATGTTTCCCGGCAATTCGGCTTCCTCTCTTAGCATTCTCATTCTCCCCTGGCCCCGCCAGCCCTGGCCTCTGGAGTCAGCCCCACACCCCCATCCCTCCCTTCTTCCTCATGTAGGGAACCAGGGGATCCCATTGCCCCTCCTCCAGTAGAAGTTGGGCACCTGCTTCTTCCTGCCCAGCACCAATGCCCACCCCAGGCCCCCTGCATACTCTGCCTACACCCGTCGGTGCCTTCATGAAGGCCCACACGCGGGCCTCTCCCCATGTTATGTTCACATGCCAAGGAGCCCTCTCTGCTCCTCTCTGCTCCTCTCTGCTGGGCGAGGCACACTTTTCCATAGGCCACTGCCATTCCCCAAGCCCTTGTGTCCCTAAAGCCACGGCCCTCCTTCCTTCTCCCGTTCTGACTTCCCGACTTTGCCTCTTATTTTTTTAATTTAAGATTTTATTTATTTAAGAGAGAGAGAGAGCACACATGAGGAGGAATAGGGCAGTGGGAGAGGGAGAAGCAGAACCCTGCTGAGCGGGGAGCCCGACACGGGGCTCCATCCCAGGACCCCAGGATCATGACCTGAGCAGAAGGCAGACACTTCACTGACTGAGCCACCCTGGTGCCCCTGACCTTGCCTCTTATTATTTTGCTAAGAAAACACAAACAGGTTTGAGCCTGCTTCCCTCAACCAGCAAGTCCACCAGAACTCCCCCATCATTTCCTCCCTTCTCCCACCCCAGAGATGGTTACTCGGATGCCCCGGGTCTCCACCACCTCTGTTCCTATTAGTGCCCTTGCATCTGTGCTCGGACATTGTTCTTTCTAGGGTACCTTTTCTTGTCATTGTATGAATTTCCTCTTTTACCTCCCCTTACATCAAACACCCAATGATAATAATTGTTATTACTTGTGTTTACCAAGTATATTATTTTCATTACAATCCTATGGCATGCATTTTATTGTCCTGTTATATAAAAAACTGAGACCCAGAGAAATGAAGTTAACCACACAGCTTGCTAAGTGAGAGAGCCAGAATTTTGAACTCAGGCAGAAAGACTGAAACACCCATCAACTTAGCCACACCATCAACAGGTATTGCTCAAAACTTCTTCTCCTGAACTGAGGAGAACACGTTTCCCTTGACCTTGCCTCTTCCCCTAATCTGGCCTTTAGCTTTATTTACCCTTCCATTGACTTCCAGACCCTTCAAACCAGTTCACGTTCACCACTTCTGCTTTCTCATCTGCCCTGTGCCCCTCGCCCTTCTGCAGCTGGCATCTCCACATCCACAGAAATGGGTGTCGCACAAGTGTCAATCCCACAGCATGTTTTCACCCAGAGGGGTCTCTCCTTCTGAATCCTGAGTTCCCAGGTGCTTCCACTTCTCGGAAGATGTTTGAGTAACCGCCACGCGGTAGGCTGGTCTTTCTCCCGGCGTGTGCATTGTGCTGTTCTGGTGAACACGTGCACTCTGGGTGGGCAGAAACATTTTCCCCCCCCACTTCTACACTGCGTGTCTAGGGCTAGCAACTGGGACTGGAACATAATTGGAATCTCTACAAGCATTGGAAATAGGGTGATGTGAGTTGTATGCTTGGACTCTTCTTTGCTTCTGCCTTCTGAGGCTATAGCCCCTGGGTAATGAGAGTTTTACATCAGAAAGTGTGAAAATCCAAAGCCATCAAAGGAACTCAACAGCAGAGGAATCCTGATTTTTTTTTTTTGCCCCAATAGCCCCGAGCAACCTGAGTGACCCTAATGCCAGGTCACTAAGCATGACTTCCAAGGAAAAGGGAAGGGTCTTTGACAGCCATCGCAGGGTTTCACAAAAGAAATGTTGTCTTTTTCCTTCCCACTTTATCTATGAAGTTGCTCAGACTTGAACTTTGTTAATCACGTTGTCAAAGGGATGGTGAAGAAGAACACAAGGGCAGGTCCTCAAGGTTCATATTTACCGGGAGGGAGTAAGCACCGGGTAAATTCAGTCCACAGCAATGCGGCCAACATGGTCTGTTCCCTGAAGCGGCTAACACGCTTCTCTGCACTGCTGGGGGACTGCCTTCTGGGCCTGTGTGTTGTGTAGACTTCAGTCTGCTCTGGAACTCGGTGCTAACCGGCCTGTGGGTTTTGGTCTTCACAGCTCCTGACGGCCCACCTCAGGAAGTCCACCTGGAGCCCCTCTCATCTCAGAGCATCAGAGTCACCTGGAAGGTAAACCAAACCAACGCTTGTATTCCTGGCGCTTTTCTCGTGGGGTGAGCACGTCACTCAGGTTAAGAGTCATGATGCCAAGGCACTAACACCTGGTGAAGCTTTTGTTTTGCAAAATTAGATTAAAAGCCCCTTTCTTAAAATCCGGTATATGTGTCCACATTGTGAATCCGTTGACAGCAAATTCGATATGCACAGAGAGCGAAGTTGTTAGGTCTTGTTTTCATTCTTTGCATTTGATTGAGTCCTGAGAGCTGGTTTTTGTACAAATAGTGGAAACAGATGCACCGGGCACATTTGAAGCTTTTTCTAACTGCAAGTCTGAGTATGGCAGATAGTCCACTGAGCTGCCAGAAAGGACTGTCGCCCTCCCTGTGCCACCAGCCAGCCGTGTCCTGGAGAACGCCCTTCATTTCCTCCTCAGTGAGGTGGCCTTTGGAGCCAGCTACCGTCCCAGGCAGTGGTGCTCGCATGTGGCCACAAATGTGGACTGGCCGCTGGTCAGCCAAGGGCTTGCTGCCAGTCACTGGGAGAGACCCCTTGAGCTACAGGGCAACTACACAGCCCAGCTTCTTCCAGCTGCCATGTTTTTCCTAGCAAAGCCATTGGTGAGGGAAGCAGTGTTGGTTTACGTGCTGGAGCAAGCTGGTCATAAGCAGCATGTTAGGTGCCATCCTCCCAGGGATCTTGAAGTCACTAACCCGGTGGCGGAAACTGTCTTGAGAATTAGTCATCCTTGGATGTGCTCTTGCCGTTGATGATAGGAGGCCCAATCCCTTTTACCTAGAATGCCCTTCTTGGGTCCAAACTTGTGCACATTGCACTGGCTCTTCCAGTTCTGGGTTTCCCTCTCCTCTTTTCTCACCCTTTCCCTGCATTCTTACTCAGAGGAGAAGTCAACAACCTCTGTGGGGTCCTCAAGTGGCCTGCCTGTAAAGCCATTAGAGACCTAACTCATCACACCCGTTACTGGTGTTTTTCTTCGGGTTCCAGCTCTTTTGTAAAGTGAGCTGCATCTGTAACAAAAAAGGATCCTCGTTGTCGGGGTGGCTACCATCTTCAGTGCCTTAGCCCCTACGTGTGCGCTCCTATACCCCAGCCGGTGCAGCGGCTGCGGCGGACAGCAGGCCGGGACTGTTTAGCCGCACAGACAGTGCAGGCCAAGCAGTGTGGGAGGGGTGGCGTTCGCCTTTGTGAGCACATCCACCAGCTGAGAGCATCACACACTGTATCATAAAAGGCACGCAGCAAGCCATAACCCTGCACGTATCCCGGCCACTCTACAGACGGAATGCTGACTCACTCTGTCTCAAATTAAAGGCTCTGTGAGCTTTATCCACTGGCTCTGCACAGTCTCACATGTTGCCACTGAAAAAGGCCAGCTATGCCGGTGGCCCCTAAAGCTTTCTGGGTTCTGCATGAGAAAGGCATCTATTCACAGAGGCCTTACAACTCAAAATGGAAACTTTCCAGACTTTAGAGGCATGACGTCCTTTCTGTCTCCAGAGGGGGAAAAAGAAAAAAGCAAAAGTCAGTAAATTGCAGTTAAATCTCTTCTTACTGCCAAAAGAATGAACATGTTGTGGGCTATTAAAAGAAAGCCTTGCTTCCATTAGATCATGAGCCAATTGTAATGCATGGTTCATGGAGCAGTGGTTTTTCTCGGAGCAGCGGGCAGATGTTGTGTGGCCTGTCAGTGTGCAGACAGGGGTACAGGTGATTTAACAGACTGAATGAGGTAAGGACCGCCGTTTGCTGGCTCATCATTTCACATTGGCCTGATTATGTAATGGAAGTGCGTCACTGATCCAACTAAACTCTATGCTTTTATCTACAACCCAAAGGATCTGCAAAGGACAATATGTTGCATGAAATATGTCTTGATTTTATGGTGTTAAAGTCCCAGATTTACATTTTGTGTAAGGAGACTGACCAGAAAGGGCAAGAGAGAAGGAAGTAAAGAAAGAAAGAGAAATCACATTAACCCAGAGAGGGAGCCCCGCACCCTGTCAGCAGGATAGAAATACGGGAGCTGTGGGAGGACGGAGCTGGAAACTCATTCAGGGTCACAGGACAACTGACAGAAGTAAAATATGCACTAAGTGGAGAGAGGAGACAGTGGGGAGAACAGTGCTGGGGCTTTGGTGGCAAGACAGCCGTTTTAGACTCTCAGACTCTTAAAGGTCTGGGGCATGTTGGTGACCTACTGGACCTGGATACTATTTTTGTATAACTATTGTATAAACAACACGTCTGTGACATACCCCTTCTGTTGAATAAAATAAACAACACAACTTTACCTTTTTATGTTAGCCATACCTATCACCATAGAAAAGACTCAAATTTTTAAAGTTTCAAGTCTGGTGAAGGTTCCCTGGGACCCACTGAATGTAGACCAAGAGCCATAGGTCTCATGAGGCCATTCAGTATTGGCTGCAGGCTGTCACCCCCTGTTACAACAGGCCATTCACGTGCCCACAGCTGGCGTCCCCCTCCTCCTTTGCTGTCATTGCCAACACCCACGGTAACACTCACCCCCTGTCCTGTGCTGCATGACTCTCTGTGAAGATGTGTGCTGCATCTCCAAAATGTAAGTAAATTGTCTGAGCCTCTGTGGGACCCTCACTCTTGGGGGCAGCTCAGTGAGGCCCCCATCACATGGGTTCTATCTTCTGTTTGCCTGCACCTCTTCTGTTGTTCTGTGAGCTGCTTAAGATCAGGGAGTCTTGTTCATCTCTGGCCCCCCAGTGGCTGGCATGTTGGCATAAATGAAAGAATGAATGAATGAGGGGACAAATGATCGGGTGAGGACATCTGCAGGTTGAGAATGATGAGGTCCACAGCACAAGTGTTCCAAATCACAGTAGCCTCTGAAGCATTAGGTCTTTCAGACACTGCTGTAGAGAAGCTTTGAGGAACTCTGAACCCCAGGCTGTAATATTCCCTCATCCTCCAGTGAAGTTCCCCGGAGCCTACTCTGGTGGGCGCCCAAAGCTGTGATCACCACTCGGGCGAGCACACAGATGAACCACTTTACATATGGCTTTCTACTGTAATTTATCGAAAAATAAATGACAGTAATGGTTCAAAAAATTTGTGATAAGTGTCAGAGGAAATGGCCCTCTGCATGTCACATCAAATGTCAGCCTTCAGGAGGACGTCCAAGATCCAGTGCCATATTAAATTGGGCTTTTAATACCTTTATGCCTTTGGAGTGAAATAAAAATGCTGAACAGTGCCTTGACAGGAACTTGAGAGATAACATAAGTGGTTCTAAATAAATAAAAAGGAAGTAAATGATAATAAAGATTCACGTTCTAGCTCTTGTTCCTCCTCTTTGAAAAATAGAAGGGTTTGCATAAGCAAATACAATTTCTTGTCGTTTTTGTAGAGATTATTCAGAATCAGAAAGAATATGGGGGGGCCTGGGTGGCTCAGTCAATTAGGTGTCTGACTCCTGATTTCACCTGAAGTCATGATCTCAGGGTTGTGAGATCGAGCCCCGTGTTGGGCTTGGCACTCAGCGGAGAGTCTGCTCATCCCTTTCCCTCTGCTCCCCGCTTCTCATCTCAAATAAATAAAGAAAATCTCTAAAAATCAGCAACAATACTTAAAGTTTCTGATTGTTGATGATATATCTGTTTACATACATGTAAATTGTAAAACTAAAGGAGAATTCTTTGATTTTTCAGAAAATTATGGTCTATTTCCTTAAGTGTCAAAATATTGATAGAACAAGCCTCTTTTGAACAGTGTCTGCCACTTTCTCTTCTGCTCAGTCTCAGAATCAATGTATCCCATTTTATTACAAATGAAGGACAGTTTGATTGCCCGCTATTTGCATGTGGTCATAACATAAAACCTTAAATATCCGAAATATTTAATATTACTAAGTATCTCAAAACATTTCTAAAGAGGATGCAATTTAAGGCAGAGATTTTTTTTTCCTATTGATGTAAATATTTCCTTTCATTTTAGATGAGGAGTCTTTTTTAGAGCCATGCACTATCCCAAAACTATGAAATTCTCAACTGTTTAAATATTCCAGTGCTAAAAATGGTTGTCCGACTGATGACTCCGGAGAAAGTCCTGAAAATGATTTTGCCACTTTCTGGCCGCTCTATATCAAACCGTCTGGCTGGATTTTATTTAAAATGAGCAACGTTGCCAAAGGATACCTATTTCCATAAAATTTGAACATTGCATATTTAGGAATTTAATTAAATTTAAGTAATCCAAAGACTACTTTTAACTAAAACACCACATCTGCACAATCCCCAGTAATTCCAGCTAATTGAGGCATCATTGCAATATGTTATGTTTCCCAGATGAGCTCTTACAGTGGGAAAGTGGCTTAGCTTGTCATTTAAAAACAGAACTGCGTTATTGCCAGTGACCTTCATCATAATGATTTAATAAAATGCGGGCTCCTCTTGACTCCTGCATCTAAATCCCTCTACCCCCCAAAAAATAAATAAATAAAAATAAAAATAAATAAAAATAAATCAATAAATCCCTCTACCCAGGAAATGGCATGCCACATTGGAAGAGGACTGTCTTCTAGAATAGGATTTCCTGGCTGGGATCCCTGGGAAAGCAGTCTTTCTGAGTTTTTGCCCCCAGCCAGGCATGGTACTCAACTTTGCATACATTATGCCATTAGATCTGTGCACTGGGTATACTGGGTTTTGTACAAACTCCTGACATTGGAGGGATTTGCCTGAAATCTGGGGACTTCGGACTGTCAGACTGAGGACCCTCACCGAGGTTTTCCGACCGGTTTCTAAGCAACCGATAAGCTAAGGTACATGAAGTGCCAAGACTGTGGCTTGTGCTTAGTAAGTTCAACCAATATTAGTTTCTTGTCCTGTTCCTTCTAACTTCATGTTATAAATTTTACTCAACTTTAATATTAGAGAAAATAGGAAAAAATGTAATTTCTCCCTCCTCTCTCTTTCTTTCCAAATGTAAACTTAACCTTGGCATAGCTGGAGTAGTAGGTCAACATCCCTTTTTCCAACAGCCGTTGAAACTCAAAAGGGTTGGCTTGAAATTAATTTTATTTCATTCCTTGACTCTCACTTTAATCCTCAGGCTAGGAAAAATTACAAAATTTACATTTCTTAATCAATTTGTTCTAGGGCTGGATTTACAGCAGCTTTATTAAAAAATCCCAGTGACCAACATGTCTTACAAATATTTAAGGAACCGTCAGCCCTTCTCATATTAACAAGGCAGCCTCTTTCCCCTCTAACAAGAGAAGAAAAATTCAAACTGATTTCAAAACCTCTTGGTCAGCCACATATCCGAGGAGTATTCCCTCTCAACTCCTGACAGTTGACTAGCTCTATGAGAGTAGAGGGCATATTTTTATGTTGTTTGTTTTGTTTTTGTTTGGTCACTATATCCCCAGAAGTATATTTAAATATTTGTTAAATGAATACACGAGGTATTTATTTTGTTTACATTCATGTTAAAATATTCATATCAAGAGGGGCTACCTTTTCTTTTGGAAACCCTTGGATTCTATTCCCATCTTTTTTGTGCATGTATAAAATATACAAATCCCTTTAATAAAAGCATTCATTGCTTATTTGCCTCATTTGGCATATATTTCTCATCTCTCTCCATCTATCCCTTGGATTAGCCCTCCTGGTTTAGCCATGTGACTGGCTTTCACCAGTGACCCTAGTTATCTCTCCCAGAGCAGAGCCAGCCTGCCCAAAGGGTCCTGGCTGGCCTCCCAACCTAAGCAGGCAATTCTCTTGGTTCCCAACCCCTGAGGACAGAAAAAGGATGCTGGCCACCTTTCCAAAGGCTGCTCAGCCGCCAGGAGTGTGGGTCCAGTTCTGACACCAGGCATGCTGGAGAGGTTGGCTTGGACTCACCATAGGAGGCACATCCCAGTGTAGCGCTCCAGCTAATTGACCCTGACAGGACACAAATTGGGCTTGGACTAAGGACTAGGACCCAGGCCATCTCTATCCATCAGCTGGAAGTCCTTTCAGATGGTTTGTTCTGAAAGCTTCACACTGAGCCTGGATGAAGCTGACAATGCAAGACGTCAGAGAGCAGGCACTTCCGTAATTCTGTTTCAGGGCTGTTAGATTCTAAACTGCTAGGTTACAATGAGTCAGGAGGCATGGATGGTATTTTTGCCTTGACAGAGAACATATTGTCAAAATGCAAATAAGAACAATGCGTAAGAATTGTGAGGTCATAACTAAAAGAGCATTCTGGACATTTACTGGTAACCAGCCATGGGTCTGTCTTTGTCTGATACATCAACATCACATTTTACAAGTGAATTACATCCTAAAGTTGGGACATCAGGATAAAAATTGCTCATGATTGAATAATATTGAAAATTACTTGTCTATTAAGTACACTGTGCATAATTTTTGCTATGAAATCTTATGGGGATATATATATATATATGAATATATAATACTTTCAATGAAAAATGAAGAGTATATACAAAAATATCACTGGACAACACTTCATTATGCATTGAGTAGGATCAACATAAGTTAAACGTATCTACAACAAGTTACATATAATAAGAATATATAATATAATATATAAAATAATATAAGAAGTACTGGAGTAGACTTCAGGAAAAAAAATTTTTTTAATGATTTATTTATTTATTTGGCAGAGAATGAGAGAGCACAATCAGGTGGAGGGTCAGAGGGAGAAGGAGAAATAGGCTCCTTGCTGACCAGGGAGCCTGACATAGGGCTTGATCCCAGGACCATGGGACTGTGACCTGAGCTGAAGGCAGACGCTTAACCTACTGAGCCACTCAGGTGCCCCTAGACTTTAGGAAAATTAGATATTACTCCCATTTCTACACCTAATAGAAATGACCCCAAGCAATTTAGTCTTTACTGAAACTCAAACCCTTTTACACTAGTTCTGTTCCAAACATGCCTGAGTATTATGTTCCCCACTCATCTCTCAGCACTGACTGGGTAACAGAGAGGATGAAGGACATCAGGGCACTGTAACATCTCTAGGTTGGGCCCTTGAATGACAGTCTTCATTTTGATCTTCATCCTGGATGCTGGCACCCTGGTGGCTCTGAATGACACAGCCCTTCCTGCTAACAGTACACCCCAGTAAATGTAAATATTGTGAAATTTGTCTGACAAAAATAAATAAATAAATATTTTATTTTAAATAATTGATTAATTCCTAATAATTGATGGGCAGGTAGTGATTTTAAGAAAAATACTCATAAAACGGTCTCAGGTGTAGTTTTACTCGTTCTCATGAAATGCTAACTCCATTTTAAACAGAACAAACCAGAAATTCAAGTTACAGTGAATTTGGAGCTAAGTATTATAAATGAGCTGATTGGCATCCATCAAGTGAGCAAGTGAGTGGAAACACTATTTTATGTGCCTCCTTTTCCTAGAGAGCCCTCATTAAGCCATTTTACTGATAACACATTTCTCATCAAAGAAATCAAATAAGGTAGATAAGTTAGTAAATGAGCACAGGTGTTAGAAGGAAAAATCAAATGAATAAAGGAAAACATGTCCAACCAAGAATGTCATAGACCTCAGATGACACCTGTTACATCATGGACCTAAGGCAAAGGAAGAAATCTGATGTTGCCTTTATCTTTTAAAACCAGGCTGGACAAAGTTCTTTGTGGTCTGTTTCAGGAAGAACTCCAGCCCGGACAGCATGAGCCAGTTGCTGTAGGACACTTCTCTGCATCTAGTTTCCACATTCTGTTTTCATGGTAACATGAAACAGAACAGAAAAAACACAATGTATGCTTTCAGATTCATTTCACCAATACAAATGCATTTAACTTAATGCACTAAGATGTAGTGAACTAACTCTACCTCAGGGTAACCTCCCATAATTTTTTTATTATTTTTTTAAGATTTTATTTATTCATTCATGACAGACACAGAGAGAGAGGCAGAGACACAGACAAAGGGAGAAGCAGGCTCCATGCAGGGACCCCGATGCGGGACTCGATCCCAGGACCCCAGGGTCACGCCCTGAGCCGAAGGCAGATGCTCAACCACTGAGCCACCCAGGTGTCCCCCATAATTTTTTTAAAAGCCAGCTCCTCTTTGTATTAAAGTCTCTAAAAACTAGTTTTACATTCTTGTGACTCTTGCGATGCATTCCTCCCGTGAGCCCGTTCTTTTGAAAATTTTAACTTCTGCTGTGAAATAAAAGTGCCGAGTGCTTAGGGTAATCGTAGGAATATAGGAAACGAAACAATTCTACCTTTTAAAGATATATTGTCATTTTTGTTTTTCTCTGAAAGTTACAATCTGAAGTTGGCAATGAGCCCCGTTTTTTATATAAATAACAGAAGAAATCAGGAGGCATGTTGCTATGGATGTCTGGAAGTCATCCAAGAGAGGAAGGTCAGAGGGCAGAGAATGAGCAGGGTCACCACCGGGGCTCTGTACAGCACCTGAGGCTCTCTCTGCATTTGGGCTTGTGTCAGGCACATCCCCTCTCTGAGAACTGGAGTGCTCCCTGGGGGATCTCATGTCCAGGATAGCATGTTTCTGACAGAAGAACCTATCCTATTGGACATTCCCTCAATGCTCTTCTCCTCCATTATCCATTCATGAGTGTTCACGCCTGAAATCCCTTCAGTTGGGGCTAATGCTCTTCATTACCCAAGCACAGATAAGATACAAAGGTAAATAGCTCCATGGAAACAATGCCCCTCTCGGCTTCAATCATGACATAAAGTGTACGTGGTAGATAGTCAATCCATGACCAAGAGTCTGCCCTTGATGCAGGCCTTGCGGGTCTTCTTCCGATAGAACAGGGGTTAGAACTTTGCCATCCCAGCAAGAATTGCACTACAGCCATCAAGCACCCAGCCCAAACCCTGGCCTCCGTCTGACTCTGCGCTCATGGAGGTGCCTCGCCTTCCACCTTTGCTGACCTCCCACCCACCCCACCTCCAACCCCAGCCCGCCCCATGAATTTCTACCCTGCACCCTACTCGTTGATTCAGTCTACAACACTGTGTCCTACATCCCTAGCTAAGGGCCATATAGAAGACATGGCCAAATAGACTTGGCCCTGGGACCATAAGTTTGTCAACCATGCTTTACTGAACACGACAACACCCGGGAAGCGGCCACGGGCAATTGGAATACGTCACAAAGAGCTTCCTGTTACTTGGCTCTTTGAACAGAGAGTTAAAGCACCAAGGGACTCTTTCCAGGCATGAAGGTAAAGCCTTCCTTTCATTCAGCAGTTCCTTCTGAACTTCAGATCTTCTTCGGTCCTTCAGGACAGACCTTACCCTTCAGAAGTTACAAAGACAATGACAGCAGCAACTCTTCGTACCACTGAGGCAGGCCATTCCTTTACAAGGACTCTAATACTTTTGAAAACACTGCCTTTTGCACTTGGTTAGCAAATCTGGACCAGCTGTACCCCCCAGATCTCCGTGGCCACCCTGCCATCCCCAGGGACTTCCACGTAGTAAAAGCTACTGTAGGTTGTGTCCTTCAGTCTGCATAGGAGGCACCAGGTCTTTTCAGATCACTCAGCTACCACTAAACAGTTGGGATCCCAGCCTTATGCTCACAGACTAGTATACATCCTTCTTGGCATCCTAACCCAAACCGCTTTCCCTCCACATCCCTATTGCCTGCACAGTGTCTAGACATACAGGTGAGACCGTCTCCCAAAACCTCACAGTCTCCAGGTGCATTCTTTCCTGGCTGGGCCCTGCCTACACCTCTTGTTGGCCTGTGGAAAGGTCTTCCTGCAGCCCCTTCCCACTGTCTCCCTGCTCTTTCCTTGCCCCGAACCTGGGCACCTCCACTCTCTGCATTACTTCTCTCCATCGTACTCCACCCCCACACTCTGGGACACTATGCGCCATCACCCTTCTGGCCAACTCTGTCTCTCAGAAACATCGAGACATCTAGAGGCTCTGAACATTAAATATGAGATATTCAGGAGACCAGCTCTCAGAGCCACTGCATATAACACCAGGTAGGGTCTATGTATGTGCTATGAATTCCTTTGTTAGGTCTTTGGCAGAAACCACTGGATAAGGCTTTAAGGCTGCTGAGAAATGCTGTGTGTGGTTACCAGACAGTGTGGGATGCAAAGAACAGAGAAATTCAGAAACAAGAGGACGTCCAGCAAGAGTAGGTCTTCCACATGTTGGTTGGTTGGCTGGTTGGTTGGATGAATGAATGAATGAATGAATGAATAAAGTGAGAGCCACCCCACACTTTAGAAATTAAATAAAGTCCTGTTATGCAATAGTTAACCTCAATTTCATCCCATAAAATTGTGAGAGCCTGTTTCTCTAATTCTACATGTGTTTTCCAAGCACACGCTTGGCCGCCGCCTCCACCCCAGCTGCCAGATCTGACTAGAACACAGTGACTACCAGCTTCGAGTCAACTTCTTGGCCTCTCACTAGTGTGCATCTGTCAAAGCTCCATCATTCCTCCTTAATTTCTCAGACCTGGACTCAGTAGCCGCTGTGTTCTGAGCACGTCTCATGGTCAGATCATGCATCCACTTCTTATTTCATAACAGTGGCCCCTCACTCTGTCCTGGCCGCTCAGTGGACAGTCGCCGTGCATGCCCCTCGGAGGAGACCTATGGTGTGGCCTTTGTATTTAGTGCGGCCCGAAGGGCAGATCCGGGAGTGCAAACATGCTCCAGCGCAATGATGGGAGCACCCTCCACTCCGGCGCCGCTTCCTCAGAACCCACCATCCGTGCAGCTGCAGCAGCTGCTCCACCAGGGCTCCATCCAGCAAGGCAGTTGTTCCTCCCCCAACCGGGCCCCCCCGCAGCACAGCCCCTTCACTGCTTTGCCACTCACAGGGCCATGAAGGTCTGATAGTCGTTGCACTTGTTCCTTTTTGTTCTGCAAAAAAAGACCAGGAGGATGCGTTATTAGTGACCTGAAAAATTGGAAATGCGCAATTGTTGCTTTGGACTACGTCATCCATCCTAAGCGAGGCCGATACTCAACCTTGTAACGATGCCCCAAGACAGCAACCGTGGTTCTCAGACTTGAGCATGAGCGTGCACCAGAATCCTCCCCCCGGGGGGGCGGGGGGGCTTTGTCAACACAGATCACCGGCTCCTGCCCCCCCTTCGTTCAAAACGGTTTCCCTAGCTTCCTGCACACTCCTGCCATGCCCACCCCCACACCCCTACAGTCACCGCTGAAACCTTCTGAAGGCTCACTTGGAGCTGTTCCTTCTGGTGGCATCTCCAGTTATCTCGCCCAAGTGCCATGGGGCAGGCTGATGGCATGCCTGTGAGGCTGTCCCTCCGCAGCAACGGCTGCTCTTCCTAGAGGCTCAGATGAAGTGCCCCTTCTCTGGGAATCTTTCTGCCACAAGGGGAAAAGGCACCTGTCCCTTTCCCCTTCCATGCTACCCTGTGCCAGCCCTCCGCCCTGCAAGCGCCGTGCTCTACTTTCATCACAGGTTCACTTGCAGGCCTCCCCTTGCAGAGGACAGGCACCTGTGCAGACTGCTCACTTGAACGCATCCCGTTCCCTGAGCCGGCTTACCAAGTAGCTGCTATTTATGTTGGGGAACAGGGACGGGGGTGGAGGGAGTACACGGAGATAAGAAAGACAGTCCTCAACCCCCTGTAATAAAAGGGGAATGATGACAGGTTACATTTTAAGTGAATTTGGAGGAACCTAAGAGGAAAATGTTCAATTCATTTTTCACCTGAGTTACTCAACATGACCGAGTAATATGGTGGGTGTTCTTGGAGTGCAGGAACCTGCAGTCGAGGTTTGTGCTCTCCCGGTTGGTCAGCGGGCGAATCCTGGCATTGAGCACAGTCCATTCACCTGTGCTGGGCAGGGGGGAGGGAAGTGGGCCAGAAATAGGACCTGGCCGGTGGCTTCCTAAAGAAGAGATGGCCTGTTCTAATTACTCACGTCCTTGATGGTGCTCTGAGCGTTCCCACACCCCTGTTTTTACAGACTTTTTAAAGACCTCTGTATCCGCCACAGGCAGCTCCAAGGCTCATTTGGACGGACACATGCAATGCAGGCAATGGCACACCACGCACATACACTGATGCGGTGCTGCTGTTGTCATGGAGATCAAAAGAGACAGTTTCTTAAAGGGAGTGGGAGTTGGGGGGTGGGGGGCAGAGGCTGGTGGAAGGACATTTGGAAGGGATGAAAGAAGGCTGTTTAGAGAGACTACAGGAGGAAAAAAAAAATGCCAGAGCTAGACAGGGGAGAGAGCACCCCAGATGGCAGATCAATGAGACAAATGGAAAGAAACCAGGCTCATTACCGGATCCAAAGGTAAATGAAAGGAAGAGTAGTATTCAACACAGAAAAATAATTAACCCCTACATGGGAAACACAATAGTGGATAGAGAAGGGCTTTTCTCAGAACTGGAGTCCCCTCGAAGGGGCTTGAGAGAAGATCGAAACAGAACACGCGTGAATCAGAGTGGTCTGTAAATAACAGCATCTTCCAGCAAAGAAAGGGCCTCAGATTGTTGAATTCAGTGACACACAGTGAACTTTAGACTTTCCTTCTTTTTTCTTTTTTCTTTTTTCCATTCACTTACCCTCCAAAGTCTTCCTTTATTATGTATTAAGAGGACTGGTTGCCAAGTGAGATTTGCTGTCAATCTGTGAGTCTGGCTTAAATGATCCTTATTCTAAAAAACATGTAACCCATGAGCTGCCCGGAACAAGTGAACAAACTCTCTAGAATCACTGTTTTAAAAAGGAAAAGAAAAAGGATGACATTGTCCAAGTAAGTCGGCTCTCCAGGTGCTATTTTTCTTTCCTTGATGGGGTCTGAGAAGTGAAGCCGGACCCCTCTAAGCCATGCCTGTGTCTCTCATCCTGACACATGAGCTGCCATGCTGAGCGACCACATGGAAGCCAGCTCTCGATTTGGGTCTGAGTTGCACGGTGCCCCTGAGAGATCCTTCTGTATTGGCTAGTCCAGGCCTCTGACCAACAGCTACATCACGGGCCTGGAGTCTGGGCATCTTCTATCTTCAAACTGTTCTCATTAGCCCTGTACCCAGATTATAAACCTGCAACTGACGTCATTTCTACCCATCACTATTTTTGTGCCCCATATATGCTCAAAACCATTCTCTTCTGCATCTACAGTAACATTTTCTGAGAATGCCCACTGTGCTGAAGGCCTGTTTTGGACAAGTGAGTGGGTGAGATTTCAAACCTATTCGTGAGAATCCTTAGGCACTTGGAGCTTGCAATCAAGTCCTTGGAAAGCAGACATTCAATATGGAATAGTGGCGACAGGAAGGGATGGAAGCCGTCAGTTCTTGCTGAGCTGATGGTGAATCAGTGTGTGCAGGCGGAGGCTGGAGGATAGAGAACTCCTTGGACGCAGGCAGTTGAAGGAAGCAGATGAGCTGGAAGTTGAGCTGGCTGTGAAGAATGAGTTGGGCTTTGATAGAGGAGGAAGAAAGGCAGTCTCTGATGAGGCCTTTCATGAGATGGGAAACACAAGAGGGATCCCTGGGTGGCGAAGCAGTTTAGCGCCTGCCTTTGGCCCAGGGCGTGATCCTGGAGACCCGGGATCGAATCCCACGTCGGGCTCCTGGTACATGGAGCCTGCTTCTCCCTCTGCCTATGTCTCTGTCTCTCTCTCTCTCTCTCTCTCTCTCTGTGTGTGTGTGACTATTATAAATAAATAAAAATTAAAAAAAAAACTTTTAAGAAAAAAAGGAAAACACAAGAAAGTTGGGACTTCCATGCTTGTTGAAGCAGCCAGAGAGAATCCTAGGTCACCAGGGAACATCCAAGGGACATTTCCCTGGAAAGACTGCGGCCAGACTTAAATCTCACAATGGTTACTGCTGAGATGTGGGGAGAAGGAGGCGTGATTGAAGTGGTTTCTTAGGACATTAGCCTTCTCCGGTATCTGCAACCCAGATTCAAAGTATCTTCAAGATCTCTACCAGATTCCCTCTTTTTCTTTTCTTCCTACTCCACTATTAATTTCATTCATTTAGTTTCATGAAACAAATAATTATTTTTGACCCATTGTGTCAGTCACAATTTGATGCTGTTTAACGGCTAGAGAATTGTATTCTAAAACTGTCTTCCCCACTAGGATTTCTCCCTTACACACACCTACCTTTATCCCAGGTAAGTGCATACTCCAAGGCACAGATGTTTAAAGCATCATATAAAACCCATTTTAAGTAAAAGATATCCATGGGATGACATGAGGCCCATTGCCAGACTATTCCATACACCCTGTCACCGCTGGTTTCTTGTCCATTCAAGTCAGAGACAGTCTCCAGGGTCACTCTCAAAACCCTTTGCAATTTGCGCCACAGTCCCTAAAATTCCCTATACTAAATGTATAAAACTCCTCTGTTTATGGATTTTTAAAAAGAGATCTGAGTTTTCAGTATGTTCTCAAGGATTTCTTTAATGTAAACACATCCCTAAGTAGAAATCTGACTATCCAGCCGACAAAATAATAATAAAACTTAAACTTTGCCTGACATAGTTAGAATTTTGACTTGTTTTTGTGCACGAAAACAATACTTTCTCTTCATGTGATTTGTTAAATGTTTCTTTGGTTAAAAATGTCCATCATAATTAAGCCAGTTAGAATGCATTCTCACCTGTGGGAGGGGAAAAAAGAAGTCTTCTCCACCCTACGTGTGCAACCAGATCAAATCATTAATCCCCCAAACCCAAGATGCTAGGAGTCAGCATGCAGTCCCTCTCCTTGTGGAAGATTTAACTACATTGGTTGCTGCTCTAAGTGAACATTTTTTAAAAATATTTTTATGTGAACATTTTCTGATGGGCATTTGCATCTACCCCCTTCACTTGCTTCTTGACCTGATGCCATAACCATCACACTGTGATCCTGACTTAGTAGGTTCTTAACCTTTACAGGGAGCCAGTTGAAAGACTAGAATATTTAATGAGCACAAACTAATCTTAAAAAATATATATCATTTATATTTGGGTCACTGTATTTAAAATTTAAAAACTATGTGAAATAAGAAAAATGTCAGGATACCCGGGTGACTTAGTGGTTGAGCATCTGCCTTTGGCTCAGGTCGTGATCCCAGGGTCCTGGGATGGAGTCCCGCATCAGGTTCTCCTCCCTGTGAGGAGGGAGGGAGCCTGCTTCTCCCTCTACCTGTGTCTCTGCCTCTCTCTCTGTGTGTCTCACGAATAAATAAAGAAAATCTTTAAAACTAAATACATAAAAATATCTGTTTTAAATTTGACTTATAGATAAGTCTTGCGGGGAAATAAATCTTATTAATTATATGGCATAAATGCAAATTCAGTGATTGTGGTAAAACAATTTCCATGGAATTCAAATTTTCAAAATCTGAGATCTTTTTTTGAAATCTTTTTGTTAATTTTTTAAGATTTTATTTATTTATTCATGAGAGACACAGAGAGAGGCAGAGACACAGGCAGAAGGAGAAGCAGGCTCCCTGCAGGGATCCCGATGTGGAACTTGATCCCTGGACTCCAGGACCACGCCCTGCGCCCAAGGCAGGTGCTCAACCACTGAGCCACCCGGGTGCCCCCCAAATCTAAGATCTTTAGATCTGATTTCATACAAAGTGAAAATTCATAGCTCATCACTGGAAAAACAAGATTGCATAGAGATTTGCTTGTAAAAAAGAGAAAAGCCATCATGTCAGGGTGTAACAGTGCCAACTTGACGCAGAAAGTAATGATTTACGGGACTGTGTCATGGATCCCCACTGGGACCGTGTGCATGCGTGAAATCAGACTGATTGTTGAAAGCAGTCCCAATCCAAGAAAACCAGAAATGAGGAAGTTTGCTTTTAAGAATGTGAGTTTCCTGCTCCTGTACAGCTCGGACCAACAAACACCCAAACACAGCGGGCGCTGTGATCTGATCCCCCTGGGGGGGGCATATTGGGCAATGCATAAATATTGGCTGAAATTCATTAGTGCCGCCTGGAGCCTCCTTCTGCTGCCCCCCTGTGTGGACCCGCTGGCTCGAATCGTGCCCACCAGGCAGCCCTGCCCTGTCTGTTAGCCGCCCCCGATCCTCAGGGCTGTGTGCCGGGCACCCTCCACTCCCCCCGCCACCCTGCCTCTCCCCGCTGTCTCTGCAGGCCCCCCGCGCCCTGCTCACCTCCCAGGCGCCGGCCCTGGCCACCCTTCCAAGCCCGCGGGGCAGCCTCTTCCAACTACTGAGTTTGTCACCGCCTGGCTGTCCGCGCCTTCGCTGCCCGGAGCCGGACGCTTGCACACTCGAGACTCTCTGTGGTTTCCTAGGGGTTAACCCCCTCTCCAGATGGGCGCCTGGTGCTTCCCGGGCAGAGGAAGCCTTTCATGGCTCTGAGAGATCCAAATCCATGGTCTGCAGTGAAACACAGACACACACGTGCATACACACATGTGCTCACACACATGCACACAGACATAACACACATGCACACTTGCATACATACACTCATGTGCTCACACACATGCACACACAGACGTAACACACATGCACACTTGCATACATACACTCACATACTCACGTGCACACTTGCAATGTACACTCACATACTCACACACATGCACACACAGACATAACACACATGCACACTTGCATACATACACTCATGTGTTCACACACATGCACACACAGACATAACACACATGCACACTTGCATACATATACTCACGTACTCACATGCACACTTGCATACGTACACTCACGTACTCACACACATGCACACACAGACATAACACACATGCACACTTGCATATATACACTCACATACTCGCACACATGCACACAGACAAAACACACATGCACACTTGCATACATACACTCACATGCTCACACACATGCACACATAGATGTAACACATGCACACTTGCATAGTACACTCATGTACTCACACACATGCACACACAGACATAACACACATGCACACTTGCATACATACACTCATGTGCTCACACACATGCACACAGACATAACACACATGCACACTTGCATATATACACTCATGTGCTCACACACATGCACACACAGACGTAACACACATGCACACTTGCATACATACACTCACATACTCACATGCACACTTGCAATGTACACTCACATACTCACACATATGCACACACAGACATAACACACATGCACACTTGCATACATACACTCATGTGTTCACACACATGCACACACAGACGTAACACACATGCACACTTGCATACATATACTCACGTACTCACACGCACACTTGCATACGTACACTCACGTACTCACACACATGCACACACAGACATAACACACATGCACACTTGCATATATACACTCACATACTCGCACACATGCACACAGACATAACACACATGCACACTTGCATACATACACTCACATACTCACACACATGCACACATAGATGTAACACATGCACACTTGCATAGTACACTCATGTACTCACACACATGCACACACAGACATAACACACATGCACACTTGCATACATACACTCATGTGCTCACACACATGCACACAGACATAACACACTTGCATATGTACACTCGTGCTCACACACATGCACACACAGATGTAACACACATGCACACTTGCATACGTACACTCACGTACTCACACACATGCACACACAGATGTAACACACATGCACACTTGCATACGTACACTCACGTACTCACACACATGCACACACAGATGTAACACATACATACTTGCTCACTCACGTACTCACATGCACACACAGACATAACACATATGCATGTGCTCATACACACATACACACGTACTCACACATGCACACTTGCTCACAGTCACATACGCACAGACACAACACACATATACACGTGCTCATACATGCATGTACTCACACATGCACACACACTTGCTCACAGATGTACTCACATGCACACACAGACACAACACATACACATACTCACATACACACATGCACACAGATACGACACACATATACACATGCTCATACACTCGTATACATATACACATGTACTCACAAATGCACACACAGACATAACACATTACACACATACATATATATGTACTCACACACAGAACACACATACACACTTGCACACACAGACATACACACATGTACTCACAGACATAACACACACACATACATACACATCTGCACATGTACTCACAAATGCACAGACACAACACACTTGCTCACACACATACATACACACATGCACTCGCACACAGCCATAACACACTCATGCATTCACACTTGCGCACACACATACCTCTTGACTGCCTGAAAGTCTACAAAACATTTATTAACTTTAGAACATTGCTGATGTGTTATACTTTAAAAGTTTCTTTTAAAAGTCCAAGATACCAGCTAAAGTATTCTGCCTTTGACTGAGAAGACCCTTTGTCCTTAGCAGACAGCAGCTGACTATAGCCTCACCCCTGCCCCATTTAGATCACCATGAAATGATTCCAAAATGATTTATGCCTTCATGTCAGTGGCGGACTCCTTCCACGTGCAGCTTTCAACTGGAAACAACTCTATTCTGGAACGTTCCATTAGAGTGTAAGCTCCACAAGGGCAGGGACCCTTTTGTAAAAAATCGTTCCTGCTCCCCCCTCACCTCGAACAAGCTGGCAGAGTAGCTCTAACTCAGGAGATTCTGCTGGTGAGGTGTGAAGAGCAGTGCCCCTGGGTGATGGCCGGTGTCCCTGAGGCAACATGAATGCCCCCGGTGTTTCAGTCTTCCCAAGGGAGAGCATCTGGCCAACAGCAAGCTGTGCCTGGGTTCACGGCTAGCAGCCCTGACTCTACGCCCACTAGGACACCTCCTGCTACTATTTCCATGACCATCTCACTTTATTCTGCTTCCCTGAGAGGCAGTGGGTGCTGCCTCCCGTCCTGGTGTTGCTCGAGAATTCCTTACTGTCTGCTTTTCTTTTCCTCCTTAGGCTCCCAAGAAACATTTGCAAAATGGGATTATCCGTGGCTACCAAATAGGTTACCGCGAGTACAGCACTGGGGGCAACTTCCAATTCAACATTATCAGTATTGACACCACTGGGGACAGTGAGATCTACACCCTCGACAACCTCAATAAGTTCACCCAGTACGGCCTGGTGGTGCAGGCCTGCAACCGGGCCGGGACGGGACCTTCTTCTCAGGAAATCATCACCACCACCCTCGAGGATGGTAGGTTCTGGTGGCCGCCGCTCGCTCCTCTCCTTCCTCAGAGGTTTGCTCTGATTGTCCCTCTGGCCCCCCACAGCCTGGCTCGTGCTGGCTGCGCAGTGACAAAAGTGCCAGGCCTGGGGGATGGGGGTTCCAGGAAAATGTGTCTTAATTCCCTCGCCGGCTGCACAGATTGGGCCTCGCCTTTGACAGAGCTTGATTGCAAAGCCCAAATCCGTTCCCTCTGCAGCATCTCATTTATTCCAAGCACGAGATTTGGGCTTTTCTCCGAGTGCATCCAAGTCTCTCCCTAGGACTGCAGAAGCCTGACCAGAATGTGGAAATCCGATTTTCTAAGAATTTCTCCAAATCATGTTAAGGAGGAGAACCAACCTTTCATTCCTTCCTTCCTCCTTCCCTTCCTTCCTTCCTTCCTTCCTTCCTTCTTTCCTTCCTTCCTTCCTTCCTTCCTTCCTTCCTTCCTTCCTTCCTTCCTTCCTTCCTTCCTTTTTTCCTTTTTTCCTTCCTTCCATCCTTCCTTCCTTTCCAATGCTTTCTATTTTCAAGCCCTCTGGACAAGAGCAAGGAATGAGCAGGTTTCCTGGAGCAAATCTCACAGTGACCGAGCGCCGCCTAGTGACCACATGGAATTAATTCACCTTCTCCCGTGACTTGCAGGATCCTGTGCTTGAAAAGCAAAGGAGAACCCTGTGCCCAGAGACCCCATGTTACGGGCAGAGATAAGATACCTGCTTCATTGCAGCACTGCGTGTAGATTTTAAGGCAGCCAGTTTGCACCACAATGACCTCGTGTGCAGTTAGCCAGGTGATCATAGGTTTGAGAGGGCACAGGGTGACTTGCCTCCATAATCTGTGACCATTTTTACAGAGAGAGAAGCCTTAGAAAACCAGAAACCTGAAGACTGGGTTTTCTATCCAGCATCATGATCTCTGCCATCATGATCACATCTGCCTTGGTTTTCACCTCAGTGCTCATTCTTCATTGGTGTGTGTGGTTCTGCTGTTATTTGGTCCCTTCTCCGAGCCCCAGCATTCAAGATCTGCATAAACTCGATGTGAAAAACAAGCATCCCCCATTGTGCCCACTCGCTCTCTTCCCTCCGGCAGAGGGTGACAGTTTTGCAAGAGGGGCTGACCGGGGTGGGGGTGGTGAGTAAGCTACGACTTCGTGACTGCTTTTCAACACCTTTCAATAGCCAGGCTTCCGATTTATGTGCCGGATAGCACGAAATACAGAGGGCATAGTCCTGTATAAAGCAAATGTAACTTCCAACAGTCACAAGAGTGGTAAAGGCCTTTTACGCCTGCCCTGAAATCAGAAGTGTTCTCCGCTCAGTCCCAGGGCAGCCTTCTTCAACGTGAGCCAGTTAAACTGGAAAGAGAGACTAGGACAGATGCGCAAACTCATGTTACCTTATAGGGTTATCATACTATTTGTATAGGGAAGTGGAACTCACCTTTCCCCCCTAATTTTGTGGATTGAGTATGACTTTTTTCTTTTGCTTGCGTATCGACGTGTTAAACTAATATTGCCTATTCGGTATCGCTTTGCCACTTACACCACCCGCAGTTATTACAGACTCTAATTATTTAATTTCAGTGCCGAGTTACCCCCCTGAAAATGTCCAAGCCATAGCAACGTCGCCAGAGAGCATATCCATATCCTGGTCCACGCTTTCCAAGGAAGCCTTGAATGGAATTCTCCAGGGGTTCAGAGTCATTTACTGGGCCAACCTGATGGATGGAGGTAAGAGGATGAAAACAAGGCATGTGAGTTTGTCCCAAAGGATGCCTGGTGGGATTAGCAGAGCCCCGCTCCTAATGTGGGTTTCAGGGTGTGGAGGGCACATCTTTATCAATGCGCAATTGCCCACTCTCCCCACGTTGCTCTCTTCTTACCTGCCATGTTATGTTCTCACAGGTGTATTCAGCTGCTTGAAGCATCATGTATCCTCAAAAAAGCAATTTGAGGCATCGGACAGGGGTGGCATTTGAGATATGTTGGCATAGATGTGCTTTCCTAGAGGAGTATCTATGCAGAGCCTCTGCAGGCCACACCAAGATCTAGAAAGTTCTATGTGATGTGTATCCTAAAAAGGTTGACCTCTTCTGATTTCCTGATAAAACTCAGCAGGGAAACTTGCTCAGTCCCTGGAGTTGACCCATGAGAGGGTTCAGGAGCACCTCGCCAGCAGTATTGTTATTCCTCGAGAGGAGCCACTCAATCCGAGACCCTCTGTTTTGTCTCCTTCTGTCTTGTTCTCCTCCGTCCCCTCTTTCTGTTTCTCTTCCTTCCTCCTTCTTGCTTCTCTGTTTGTTTGTTTCAAGTTATAGGACAAAATCTTCTGTCTGTTTGGGCAAGAATGAGTGAGAGTGTCACCCTCTCAGTTCGTGGAGAGATTGGGGCCAGAAGTTTCTCAGGGAGAGTATATCTGAGGGTGGTGATGCCTTTCAGGTGGTGGGTGCTCCTGAACCAGACTGAGCCCCCCTCTGTGAGCAGGATAGGCACACCCCCACACTGCGGCCTGCACAGGGAAGCTCTGAAGGTTGGGTCACTGCCTGCATCCCAACACCTGCGTAGCCCACACCCCCTTTCCTGTCCCCGGGTACCTCCTGCACCCCTGCTCCAGGGGCCATGCCTCATCTCCCGCCTGGGCCTTCTTTAAACCCCTCTGACTGCATGTGGCCTCCTGGTGCATGCTCACTTCTGAGTTTGGGCAAACACAGCCAGAGGCCTGGGTATGTCCCACCCCTGTTCGGGCCACTTGAGTCTGCTCTCTAAGCAGGTGGCTGTCCCCACCCAGGTAAACAGAACACATAGGGCTCTAATAATGGCCAGAACAAAGGAAGAAAGACACTTAGCTAAATAAGCTTCATCTGCTAAACAAAGAGCAGTTTTTGGAGGCTTCCACCTGCTTCTCAAGGCTGAGGACCAGACCTGGTTCCTCTTGATGCTGAGTGTAGCACCTCACCCAGCACCCAGCAAGTAGAGCTGTTCTGTAAAGATTCACTGGCTTGACCCGAGGCAGACACGTTAACTGAGCACCTACCCTGTGCTGGGCTCATGCAGGACACAGAGGATGCAGCGTCTGCCCTCTTGGGTGTTTGAGACCAGTGAGCGAGGGACAATCACTTAAATGTAGAGCCGCAAGCCCAATAACGCACAGCCAGCCCCAGAGAGGGACAGACCTACATAGACGATTCTTTGGCAGCTCCACCCTCTTGTGCCCCCAAAAAGCCTGTACACACCCCATAGACGTAAAGACTACAGCAATGAAAATTGGTAAAAGTGTCCTTCTTATTAACCCGATACCAGGCTATATCACCGTGTGTCTTTTATTCTGGTTTCTCCTCTTCGTCTTGCATGAGGTCTTGAAACCAAACACCTTACTTAGCTCACTCACCTAGAGGCAACGTGACACTGAAATTGTTCTGTTGTTCTTGCTGGAAATATTTCCCGAATCCAGTGGCGGCTCCTCCTCTGGGTCATCCGTACCTTCACACGTCACTCATACTTGCTAATGCTGCCTACTAACACCTGAGCTGTACGGAGGGTAACGTGGTTCATGCAGTTCTTCGGACTTGATGCTTCCAAAGCTTTAAAAACTTGAATATTCAAAAACACGGAAGTCTTCACATAAGGCTGCTCAGAAATGCACACAGTTCCTAAAGATCCTTCTGCTCACTGTAGGAAGATCCGAGTGAGGTGCTTAATGCCTGGTGCAGGAGTCCTACACGTAGTCTCCAAACGGTGAGAAAGAAACCCGTGGAGACATAAGCCTGCTATGAACGCTCTCGCCTCACCTGCTCCTTATAAAAAGTGACAGGTATGAATTAGCAGGTAATTCCATGGGATTACTGGAAGCTTCCATGGAGACTCCACAGGCTGCCACTCTGAGGTTCCCACCGAAGGAAAACATGTGACTGTAAAGGACTGGACCCACTGATCCCGAGAAAACACCACACACACACTCTCACACTGACACACACACATTCAGACACGCATTCAAGGACACACACACACAGACTCACACACAACCCTCACACATAATCCCCTCACGCTCACAGACCCACACGCAACCCTCACACATGCATCCCCTTACGCTTACAGACCCACACAGAACGTTCACACATGCATCCCCTCATGCTCACACTTACACACAACCTTTACACATACATCCCCTCATGCCCACAGACTTTTTTTTAATAATAAATTTATTTTTTATTGGTGTTCAATTTGCCAACATACAGAATAACACCCAGTGCTCATCCCGTCAAGTGTCCCCCTCAGTGCCCGTCACCCATTCCCCCCCACCCCCCGCCCTTCTCCCCTTCCACCACCCCTAGTTTCTTTCCCAGAGTTAGGAGTCTCTATGTTCTGTCTCCCTTCCTGATATTTCCCACACATTTCTTCTCCCTTCCCTTATATTCCCTTTCACTATTATTTATATTCCCCAAATGAATGAGAACATACACTGTTTGTCCTTCACCGATTGACTTACTTCACTCAGCATAATACCCTCCAGTTCCATCCACGTCGAAGCAAATGGTGGGTATTTGTCGTTTCTAATGGCTGAGGAATATTCCATTGTATACATAGACCACAGCTTCTTTATCCATTCATCTGTCGATGGACACCGAGGCTCCTTCCACAGTTTGGCTATTGTGGACATTGCTCACAGACTTATATACAACCCTCACACATGCATCCCCTCATGCTCACAGACTTACACACAACCCTCACACATGCATCCCCTCATGCTCACACTTAACACACAGCCTTTACACATACATCCCCTCAGGCTCACAGACTTATACACAATCCTCACACATGCATCCTCTCATGCTCATAGGTACACACTCATAGGCACACACATCCAGATTCACATACAACCCTCACACATGCATACAGTCACTCTCACAGACACACATGCTCAGACTCACATACATCTGCTCATGCACACTCATAGGCACACACACTCACAGAGTCACACACAACCCTACACGCACATCCACTCACTTTCACAGGCACACGCTCACAGCCTGAGAGACACAGATTGTTACTGCCACTATGATTAGCAATTGCCTCAAATACGTATATAGCAAAGCGTTTTGTCATTATTAATGGGGTCTATAAAAGTGGCTAATAGGGCAGGCTAACCATACTATATCTTGATGAAATTTCTGAGCATTTTATCATAATCTGAAAGGTCAATACTTTTCAAGGCCTGACAAAGCCATTCATCCGTGATTGCCAGACTATTGTCTACTTTGAAGGCACATCTCCATCTGAATCTGAACTATTCGTCATTTCTTCTGTGTTTCCCCAAGATGACGCGGTGCCTCTGAAGCGAGTCAGCATTTAGTGTTAGCTGGATGTTTGCTTTGGTGGTGGGCCAGTTGGCAGTACTTTAGAAATGTCATTTGCACCCCTCTTTTTTGCCTTGAGACCCTTTGAGAATGAGGGAAGGTATGAATACGCAAAATAATTTGTTTCAAAACAGAAAGTTAAAAAATTTTGTAGTAGAAGTAATATGTCTAAATTTACTTTATATATTCATTTCACATTATTTTATTCATGGTTTCAACTGAACATCATTCTTTAGTTCCTGTTTTTTTTTAATAACCCCATGGAGGCTGTAAAAGGTAGATGATAGAAATCCTGCTTAAGCAGGATTAATAAAAAATAATAATAATAAATAATTAAGCAGGATTAATAAAAAATAATAAAAAAGCAGGATTAATAAAAAAAAAGATTTAAAGAATGGCAAATGGAGGGATCCCTGGGTGGCGCAGCGGTTTGGCGCCTGCCTTTGGCCCAGGGCGCGATCCTGGAGACCCGGGATTGAATCCCACATCAGGCTCCCAGTGCATGGAGCCTGCTTCTCCCTCTGCCTGTGTCTCTGCCTCTCTCTCTCTCTCTCTGTGTGACTATCATAAATAAATAAAAATTTAAAAAAAAAAAAAAAGAATGGCAAATGGAGCATGATGTTTTGATTGGGCTTTTTGTCATAATTTTTCTATTTTCTTTTCTATTTTCTCCATATCTGCTAAGCATCAAGTATCTGCCAGCCAGGAAAATGTCCCTCCGTCAGTGAGAGCAGAGTGCACAAGAGCTGCCTGGACCGTCAGGAAGCTCTGGGGGGTAATCTTGAGTGGGGATTCTGGCTCCAGTCGTATTCCTGGTTCATGAATAAATCAGCTCATCAAAGCAATATGAACCCCAAGATGAGTAAACATCCAGGTGTTCATTCTGATCCGTGTCGGGCTTCATGAGTAGATGGAATTCTTCTGCGTTGATTGTTGTTTTCTTTAAACAGAGGGGATGGTCCACTTCTCTTTGTCCCTTGTAGCCACCCTCTTCCTCATCACTGTGTCTTATCCAAGAACTTCCCTGATGAATCAGCACCATTTCCTCCTGCAGCAAAGGACTGGCGCCTACTTTCTCCTGGAGGGAGAGATCCCTGGGCCCTTCTTAAAGATAAATACTTAAAAACAAAAGCAAAAACCCAGAATCCCCAGAGGTCAAATGATTTAGACAAAGCATCATAACTAGCTGCTGGCACGCAGCCCTGTGGAACCCTGTTTTCCCTGGTGTGTGTGTGTGTGTGTGTGTGTGAGATCTTTGACCCAATGTAGAAATTCATAAATATGAGAAGATCTTGCTGAGATCTGTACTTAAATTTCTTCTATTTTCACTTGAGTTTTTTATCCTAATCCACTTGATCCATATTAGATCTATTCAGGAAAATGAACATCATAAGCAGATAATATAGTGCAAAGAGCCCTGGTGGTCAGTGGTGGACCCCCCCCCCCACTTCAGAGGGGAGACTTCCTAACCCATCAGGCCTGACGACTGTCCACCTTCTAAACGTGCAGCGACCACACACATGAGCAAATGTGTTTTTACTTTCGAAAGCCATCTCTTGAGGCTTCCAAATTGTGGCCCCAAAAAGTCTTCACCCTTTGACCCCAGGCCAAAGGCACCTTCTGGGGACCACCTTCCTTGCCTGAAGCCTGTAGGCTTGGTGTGCTGATTAAATAAGTTAGCATTTGAGCCCGGAACGATGCTGACCCTTAAGTGAGCATGCAAGTGGCTGTCTGTACCAAGGCAAGAGGGAGAGAAGCCGACAGACAGCCCTACCTCTCGCTAACTGTATGCACAGGTGGCCTTCACCATAGCCAGCCACCCAATGAGGAATCCCTCCTGGACCTGCTCCCTGTCAGTCCGCTTAGTAACTGGGCACACAGGCTTGCAGGCAGTGTCAACACTCTGCGGATAGTTGTGCCCGGGGGTGAGCAGTCCTCACGCCTCTCTCTCCTGCTCCAGCTGCTCTGTAGGTGGCTCATTTCAAAATCCAGAACACCCATGGAGGCATTTAACACCTCACTGTAAGTTTTCTCAAATTGCCCTGTCTCATATGCCTAAGATGGGAGAGCATAACATTCCGTCTTTGAATATTATTAGCTGATCCCACTCCAGAAATTGAAGCATTTTTAGCTAATGCCAAGTTTCTGACACATCAGCATGTCACTTCAGCAAAGATGCTGGGGGGAGGGGGGGTTCACTCCAGGTAAGAGGAGCAGTTTGCTGAGCCACCTCATCTCAGTTCAGATACCCAAGAGCCTAGGTACTTTAGAAATACACGGACATTAGGGTTTGTTATTTTTAACAGAAAAACAAAACTCAACTTGCAGAAGTTTCATTTTTTTTTAATTTAAATTCAATTAGCCAACAAATACTACATCATTAGTTTCAGATGTAGTCTTCAGTTATTCACCAGTTGGTTATAACACCCAGTGCTCATCCCATCAAGTGCCCCCCTCGGTGCCGGTCACCCAGTCACCTCATCCCCCCCCACCTCCCCTTCTGCAACCCTTTGTTTGTTTCCTAGAGTTAGGCGTCTCTCATGTTTCGTCTCCCTCTAATTTTCCCCACTCAGTTCCCCTCCTTTCCCTTATAACCCCTTTCACTATTTCTTATAGTCCCCATATGAGTGAAACCATATGATAATTGTCTTTCTCCGATTGACTTATTTCACTCAGCATAATACCCTCCAGTCCCATCCACATTGGTGTAAATGGTAGGTATTCATCCTTTCTGATGGCTGAGTAGTATTTCATATATAGACCACATCCTCTTTATCCATTCATCTGCTGATGGGCATCTCGGCTCCTTCCAGTCATTTCTTGATGAACAATTAGAGATACACCTGCAGGGATGCCTGGCTGGCTCAGTGGTGGAGCATCTGCCTTTGGCTCAGAGCGTGACCCTGGGGTCATGGGATCAAGTCCTGCATTGGGCTCCCCACAGGGACCCTGCTTCTCCCTCTGCCTGTGTCTCTGCCTCTCTCTGTGTGTCTCTCATGAATAAATAAATAAAACCTTTTTTAAAAAATAAAGAAAGAAATGCACCGCAGAGTGAGCCCTGCAGTCCCAAGCTCCCCGGGTCCAGCAGCGGTGTGTATTGGGGGGGGGGGGGGGCATGCTGGATTGGCGGCTGGGAGACTTGGGTCCCAGTAGTTGGTGTTGGGTTTTCACACCTAACTTGGAGTGAATTGCTCTGCTTTTCAGACCGACCTTCTGCCCGGTGTCCTGTGGCCATTCATTGTGAATGAGTCCCTTCGAGGGACTTCAGGGTGTGGAGGCTGGAGGGCGAGCCTCAGGGATGGACAGCAGGCACAGGGTGCTCACAGCCAGTCACCAGATCGTGTTCTCTTGTCCTCCCTCCAGAACTGGGCGAGATTAAAAATGTCACCACGACGCAGCCTTCTCTAGAGCTGGACGGGCTGGAGAAGTACACCAACTACAGCATCCAGGTGCTGGCCTTCACCCGCGCCGGGGACGGCGTCAGGAGTGAGCAGATCTTCACTCGGACCAAGGAGGATGGTGAGGGACGGGGCAAGTGTGGGGCGGATGCCAGGGGACATGCAGGGCCCCACCGAGCGACAGCACCTGGGGCAGAAGCTATTGTTGGGAGGGCCGGGTCCTAGGGCCTCATGTCCCTCCATCGGCCTGACCTTGACTTCGCTCCAGGCAAACCATCTGCTGCCCTCCCAGAATATTCCAGCACAACTGAGACCATCCACCCCATGTCACTTTTGCTCGATATATCCATCGTCCATCCTCCCTCCCAGAATTTTTCATCTTTTTAAAAATTTTTTGGCAGAGTATTATTTAAATGAAAATGCCTTTTATGGCAGAGGTGTAACACACGTCCTACCATCAGAATAATCCCAGTGACTCCAGCTGTCAGTATACAGACTCAGAGTAGTTCCATCCTCCACTGTAAAATTACCTAAAGGTCTAAGTCGTGTTATTCTACACCAGCTTTAGAATCACCTTCGTTTGAGGGCTTCATGTTGATTTTTTAAAATTTCTTAGAGGAATTCATAACAACTTAGTAACATTTTAAATTGCAGCTCACTTTGGTTCAGACCATTAATTTTTGCTGTGCCATGTCATTTAGACTTGGTTGTATGACTATTTCCCAAACCTGCAAAAACTATATGGCAAGTGTTGGGGGCGGGGGGGGATGTTGTATTATTCTAAGAAAAACTCTGAGGTGCCATATCTGAGTCTGTTAATTTTTTTTTTTTACTTTTTATATATATATTTTTTTATTGAAGTTCAATTTGCCAACATATAGTATCACACCCAGTGCTCCTCAATGCCCATCACCCAGTCACCCCATGCCCCTAACTGCCTCCCTGAATCTGTTTAAAAAGTAGTTTAAGTTCTGATAAATATGGCAAAGTGAGAAAAGCCATCTCCACCTTAAACAACTGGTATTAAATGATACCCATGTGGGACTCTCCAAATCAGAGCACAGAATTATACAAAATTGGGTTGAGATGAGATAACAGTGCCCCTAAATTCTGTGCAGATTTTGGCTCCACCCCTTCTGTCTTCTTTCTAGGATTCTGCTCCCAGGAAGCTGGGCAGAGCACAGTGGGGGGAAGTGCTGCCCATTCTTATGACCTCCCATCGCTTATGCAACCTCCTTCACTACACAGAGTACCAAACACACTATGTTTCCACCCATATCCATCCTGTGGAAGCAAAGCTGGGGACCCAGGCTCAGAGATCTGACCCCTGACAAAGCTTCTCTGACACCCACAGCATACTGTGTCCCATCTTACTCTCTGCCCTCACCTCTGCAGACCCAGCCCTCTCTCCTCCCCCAACCAGTCTCTTCCATCTACTCTCACACATTATTCTCCTTGTCTCTGGAGCCCTTCTTGCTTCATTGGGGGTGCACACAAATTCATCCTCATTGGCTTTAGCTTTTCCAGAACACACAGATAATTAATCCTTCCCAGGAATGTGCAGGTATCAGCCCATTCTGATCAAAGAAATTAGGCTATTTAGGGAAATCTAAAGGCAAAATGAAATACCACTAAAAAGTATGGAGAGACCTACAAATCTATGTCCTAAGTGAAGGTGGTCATAATTTAGTTTCTAAAAATGCCATAGACAACGAGCCATGTCGAGATGCTGGCTCTGTTACTTGCTGCCCAGGGTACTTTGGGCACCTTACCTAACCTCTGAACTGAACTCACGTACAAAAGTGCCATCATAATCAGACTGCACAGAGTTAAGATATAAAAAGTCAAGTGATGTGTGCAAACACCTAACTTGACACATAGTGGGTTGGTTCCTGACACTAGATATTTGATTATTTGATCTCCACTCCTTCAGAGTGGGGGTGGCACATTCTTTTGCATTGCTAAGCAATAACACAAATGTCACTGGAATTATTATTTAAAGAGCAAATTGATCAGCAACATAAATTTTGACACCTGCAGTTTTCAGATGAATGTACAGAAATCCATTAAGAAGGGAAGGCTCTCCACAGCTTATTGACTGGTGATTTGGGATCAATTTTTAATTAATCCTCCACTTTTAGAAATCCTGGGGTTCTCCCTCAAACCTTGACCCTGAGGCCTAAAGTCTAATTTGTCAATCAATTATTCTCTGCTTTCCTATCCAATGCTGATGGTATATGGAGATGCCACTGATGGTGAATGACCCCGCCTTAGGTCTTAACAGTTCCCCTGGGAAGGAGGTGGAGAATCCCACTGATGCTGGTGTGCATCACAAAGAGCAGTGCAGAACCGAATGTCAGTATTTACTTGGGATAAATCATCAGCATTTTCAAAAAGAAGCAGAGTGGAGATTAGGGGGAAGTAGAGAAAAACTGGTATAATAAAGAGCTTATCTCCCAGATCCACATGAAAAATTCGCTAATATGAGACAGTGAAGAATTGTGCTAGCCACCTTTCTAAACTCAATACCAAATACAAATAGGCATTTGAACAGTTTAGAGAACTGAATGCAAGTTTGTGTCTAATTGGAAGAAGGGGCAAGGCTAATTACCATAGAAGGAGTGCTTACTCAAATTGAGAATATAGATCCTGTTTAAACTTCTGCTGCAAAATCTTACGGTTTGCAAGTTTGTATTAACTTGCCAGATTCAATTAAATGATGTAAGGTTGTGGATGAAATTCAAGTAAAATACTAATTGCCAACATTCACTAAATTCTTCCTCAGGAAAGCACTAGTCTAGGCACAGATTGAAGTTTCAGAGTTTATTGATATTCTCATGGGGAAAGAAATATTAATGCATTGACACGAAGCATTCAATCTGGTCCTCTATGCCCAATATATTTCTTTTTTTTTTTTTTTTTAAGATTTTATATTTGAGAGAGAAAGAGAGAAAAAGCATGAGTAGAGACTGGGCAGAGAGAGAAGGAGACACTCCCCTGAGCAGGATGCCGGACAGGGGCTCATTTCCAGGACCCTGAGATCCTGACCTGAGCTGAAGGCAGACACTTAACCCACTGAGCCACCCAATGCCCCGCCCAGTACATTTCTTAAACAAGATCCTAAAACCCCCAGTGTCAGGAGGCCTAGAGTTTAAGTAGTGTTGTTAGGTCACTGGTCATCTTAAGAAGGGAAAATGTATCAGCTGCTAATAAAACACACAACAATAGAATAAAATAGTAACTAGAAATAAATACAACAAATACATCAAATCAAAAGTTAAGACATTTTGTAGAAGTTTACTTCTGCCAGGGATAATCTGCAATTGAAATGTTTGCTCAGAGAACAAGTTTTCTATGCCTTTCAGCAGTTTCTCAGCCTCCGTAAAGAATCTTGGGCCAGGAGAAAGATTCTTAAATCCATAGACATAGTCTTGGGTCCATAAACAACACAATCTCGGGCCCGCAGACATCATCCCAGGTCCGTGGACATATTCTTGGGGCCCTCAAGAATTGCTCCGGCTTCAGATTCTCTTCCCAGGACTGCTCCATCGATCACAACATGTACCTTTGTTACTCTGCAAGAACGCAAAAGATTATTTGCTGATCTGGCTTTCTGTTCTTGAACACAAGACAACTAATTCTGAATTAGAAAAGGTTTGCGAGATCCTAATGCCATTTTATTTGCTGAGACTGTAACCTGAGCAAGGCCGTGGGGGAAAGAGAACACAAACAAAACACAATCTATTAATTTTCCGATTGTTATTTATATTCTGCAGGCGTAGCGTAGTTACAGCCCTGGCCCTTTTCTGCAAAAGTCAACATTGTATATGTATAAATAGAGATGGTTGTGTTTAAGTTCAAATATTTGCTGAGTGCATTACTAAGGCACATAACTCTGTAAATCATTTTATATGGGAAGAAGGCCAGGGGGAGGTGCAGGGTATGAACTTTGCTCCACCTGCCCCGTGGTTAGCACTGTCTTTGCGCGGAGGGGGGTGTGCGTCTGAAAGCAGAGCTAAGAGCAAGGGAACAGTGACGGGATAAGCATTGGGTGTTATTCTGTATGTTGGCAAGACATACAGACATCGGGGTGTCTCTGAACCCTCAGACCCTCCAAATCTCGAGCCATACATTCTCTTGAAGGCACGGATCATCTGTCCTCAGATGGTTGTGTGACCACACCTCAGCGTGCTGTAAAAGCAATGGACTCCGTGTGCATGTCTATTTGCCTAACCACCAAAAGTGGTTGTTAGCCTCCTCAGCCTCCTCAGCCCAACAGGTGCTGAGCACATGGTGGTGCTGGGCTCTGTGTGGTAGCAGGTACACCAACGGCACAAAGACCAGAGTATCCCAGAAGGCCTCCCACCATGAGGATGTCAGGGCTCCCTCCCCTGCAGTGATTCTCAGGCAGGGCCCCAGAGGTGCCTCGTGGGGGGCTCCACACTGCCCACTGGACTTCAAGAGGAGCCACTCCACATCCCCTTGTGCTTGTCTGTTGGTTCACCGCATGATGCCATAGTGAATTGTCTACTTTAAAGAATGTCTAAAAAATACCTCTCTTGTAAGAGCAAAGGCCAGATGTATCAGCATCTTGTGGAAATGGGGAAGACGTGTGCTTTGTATGAACGTGATGACGGTTGTGGACGGTTCCTTCTAACACCATGCGGTCTGCACATGTCTTAGGGGGGCCTTGGGGCAGCATTAGGCTCAAGTAGGTCTGGCTACCATGGCGGATCACATAGGCACAGGCTCGCATGCACACGCATGCACACACATGCACACCCCTGCCTATACCTCATCACCGAAGACCAGAGAAATGATCATGACAATAGTGAAGTTGGATGAAGTATCTGTGTGTGTGCCTGGTCAGGCTTATAGTTTAAACCAAAGCAGTATTTTTTCAAAGCACTGACTTTGATGTTTTGCATTGAGATATATCATTAGATTGCAAAAAAACAAAAACAAAAACAAAACACGATATATCATTAGAGGCCTCAACTGTATGGACTCATTTTCTATGCTACATGACAAATCACCTCAAACTTAGCACCTTAAATTAACAAAAATTTATTCTCTCACCATCTCCATGGTTTAGAGGTCCAGGTCTAGGTCAGTTAGGCCCTCTGCTGGGGGTCTCACAGGCTGAAATCAAGGTGTTGGCTGGGGCAGTGGGCTCGTTTGAGGTCAAGTCCTCTCCTAAGCTCTTTGGTTGTCAGCAGGGTTGGGTTCCTTGTGTGTGTAGGACTGGTGACCATCTCCTCAGTTCCCAGAGGCCACCTGCCATTCCCTGCCATATAGACTCTCTATAACAGCAGGATTGTTTGCTTCTTCAAGACCAATGGGAGAGCATCTCTACTGCTTCAAATCTCTGACTTATTGCCTCTCTGACCCTCCTAGACCCCCTTGTTAAAGGGCTCCTCTGTTTAGGTCAGGCCCACCCAAAATACTCCTCTCTTGGTAACTTTTTTTTTTTTTAAGATTTTATTTATTTATTCATGAGAGACACAGAGAGGGAGACAGAGACACAGGCAGAGGGAGAAGCATGCTCCATGCAGGGAGCCTGACGTGGGACTCGATTCCGGGTCTCCAGGATCACACCCTGAGCTGAAGGCAGCACTAAACCACTAAGCCACCCAGGCTGCCCCTCTCTTGGTTAACTTAAATTCAACTAATTAGAACATTAATTATATCTGCAAAATCTCTTTACCTTTGTCACATAACATAACCTGATCATGGGAATAATCCGTCCATCTATAGTGACAGTTACCACCTGTATTCAATGGAAGGAGTTATACAGGTATGTATACCAAAAGATGAGAATCTTGGGCACCATCTTAGAATTCTTCCTACTACACGATAGCTGATAAAATCATTTTTCTATGCACTTAGAAAATCTGCATTGAGGATTAGTATGTTCCAGATACTGCTCCAGCCACTGGAGATACAGTAGAGAACAGGGTGGGCCTGGTGAGGCTTGTAGGCTGATGGAGAAGACAGATATTTGAGTGGATCCTGCCATGAAGGAGAAGGGTCTTAAAAGAGAACATGGGAGCCCTGACTTAATCTAGGCTAGTGGTCAGGGAAGATTTTCTCAAGAAGTGATATTTTTTTAATAATAAATTTATTTTTTATTGGTGTTCAATTTGCCAACATACAGAATAACACCCAGTGCTCATCCCGTCAAGTGCCCCCCTCAGTGATATTTAATAGAACCTGATAGATGAGTAAGAGTTGCCAACAAAAAGAAGGAGAGTAGGAAAAGATTCAAACAGAAGGAACCTAAGGACCGTAGGTCATCCTGTGTCAAGGTCCTGGGGTGGGACAAGAATGCCACTTCCAGAGACCTAAAAAGTGGTCTGATGTTATAGAACACTAAGCTAGAGGGAGAGGCCAACTACTGTGTCTATGTGGAGGTCTAAAAGGCTCACTAACCTTACACATCCCCTGTGGGGTGGTAGCTGCAGGGAGAGAATTCTAGGTTCTGGCTTTTGCAACCAAGGCCATAGCTGTCCCTTTACCTATAATGGGTACAGGAGGATGGGGGAGTTTGGAAGGGAAGATGATGATCCCAGTTTGGGACATGGTTGGTCTAAGGCACCCATGAATCTGAGTGGAGATCTCAGTGACAATTGGATATGTGATCTCTAAGAGCTTCTGCAATACAGGAAGGAGGTGTGGGCAAATTGGAACCGTAGAAGAGATGATTCTATGCTGTGTTCTTTACTTCAACCAATCAGATATGAAGTCAGAAATTCACTCAACATTGGTAGGAATTCATGAAAATAGCCTAAACTTGCCTGTATTTCCAATAAAAAAAAAAAAAACCAGAATCAGATTACCAAAATGTAATCTGATGACTAAGAATGTTTTAAGAAAATATGTTCTAGACAGACCATCCTATGCCATCTGTTTTCTGCAACTCTCAACATTTGGTGTTTATAGTTCAACGCTGGGTCACAAAGGAAAGGCTAGGATCCCTGAGTGATGTGCAATGTAAGAAAATGAAGATTGCCCTTAAAAATGATAGCTAGAATTTATTTGATGCCTGCTGTATGCAAAACTCCATATATATTCTTTAGATGAATTATCACTCATAATCCTAGCAACAAAGCCGTAAACAGGTACAATTATTGTTCCAGCTTCATAGATGAGGAGACTAAGATTTGTTGGAGAAGGTAATGAATTTGCCCAGGACAGAGAACTAAGTGGTAGAGCTAAACAAAAGCCCTCAGTGGGACTGCAGGGCTCACACCTTCCACCACTGGGGTATAATCCAAACCACCACAATTTAAATTCTAATCTTAAGGTACAGCTCAGTGATTGAGAAAACTTTTCCAGAAAATTTTGTCCCTCAAAATTTCTGTGTACTTACTCCTTTGTTGTATAAAATCCCAATTTAGAAGAAAAGACTGCACAAGATAGATCATACATCAGTGTGTGAGGAGTCAGATGGGAATTTGCACAGTAAAAGCAGTGAAAGCTCTTTGATCTGATATAATCAAGTCAAGTTAATGAGGGGCCCCTGGGTGGCTCAGTGGTTGAGCGTCTGCCTCCGGCTCAGGTCATGACCTCGGGGGCCTGGAATCGAGTCCTGCATCAGGTTCCCCTTCCTGCAGGGAGCCTGCTTCTCCCTCTGCCTGTGTCTCTGCCTCTCTCTGTATGTCTCTCATGAATAAAAAAAAAAAAAAAATCAAATCTTAAAAAAAAAAGACAAATTAATGGAAATAACCAAATAAAGCAAGGAGTCACTAAGGTTTATAGTGACCAACAGATGTACCTTAAATATTGCATTTTAAGTTAAAATTTACAAATAGAGATTGATTCTCTATTCATTCTTTAAGTAAATAATATAGTCTCGTTTCCTTAAGTCTTGGATGAAGAGATCTCTATGTCATCGGTTCCATGAACTGTTTCCATCATGGATCCTCTGCCATTTCCAGCTTTCGTTTCCTGATAGTGGGGTAAAGCCTGTTGCCATTTGCTGATAATCTCTTTGCTAGATTTTTTAAAATCTATTTGTCTTGATTTTTCCCCATGTGTATCATTTTTCTCTATGGTTTTGGCCTGAACCTAGCCAAACTTTTTTTTTTTTTTTTTAACTTACCTTTGAGAAAGCTTTGCCAAAGAAGTCCCATTAACTGTCATGGAAACAGCTTTCTTTGGCACTCATAGTTGAATGGTTTACATAATGAATTAAATCGTATTACCATGACAAGTATAATTATCACAAACAAAGTAGAAACAAGCATGACTGACTTTTGCTAAGCAGCCACTCGGGTAGTTGCTGCCCAAGCACTTGGGCTTCTAGAAGGAAGCTGTCCAGAGGGAGTATTGGGTGTGGTGAACACCAGCCAGGTGGTTGCCTTACAGAAAGAATGGAAAGTGTTGGCAAATGTGGAGCATCCGTTAGGATGTAAAGGTTAAGCAAATGTCCACTCTACCCTTGGTATTCAGGAGGAACCCTTACGGGTCTGAACCAGGCTGCAGGTCAGTGAATGTCTTGACTGAAACCCTCACGGATGGGAAACAAATGCCCTCCATGCTTGGGACAACAGTGCCTTGTTCCTAAGGACTTAGAAATTCAGGTGTCATCGCTTACGTGTGCCCCCTTCTCTAGACCCTCTGCTGTCAGGGGGACTTGCCAAAAACTGATCCCAAGATTTCATATTTTCAAGTGCTGATGATGTCCAACCCACATTAGCTCGCACCGTGGCTGCTGGCTTTGTCGTTTTGACCTAGAAGAGTTCAGATGGCAATTGTGAGACACACATTCAACTCCAAAAATATTTACTGAGCGGTTCTGTTGTTATTGGAACCAGAAGACACTCAAAGATACCTCCAGGGGGCTCACAAGGGATTTAATGTTGGTTAGAATTTGAAGACCTCTATCAAGGTGGGAACCATCCTCCATGTGGACAGTCAGAGCAAAGAGAAACAAAACAAGATCCTCAAAGCTTATTGAGTAGCAACATTAATGCTCTTTTCCCTTCTCCGTGTAGTCTTCCTACCTCACTGCATCCTCCCTCTTCAACCTGGAAATCAGAAAGACAGGGAGAGAGTACATGCAGTCTCACTCCCAAATTATGCCTAATGCTGTTAGCATTTCCTGCCTTCCTAGTTGGCTTATATAGAAGAGTGTTTTTGTCCACACGAGCTGTGAATCATTGACACAAAAACCTATTCTCATAAAAAGTGTTTCTCTACCTCCCCTCAGCCAAAAAGGGTGACATTACAAAGTGTTGCAGGCAAGGAAGAGTGGTCCCTGAAGGCTGTGGAAGTTTGCTCTCATTCTTCCAAGGCGAGATGTACATCCCCAGCCTGTTCAAAGCCAGACACTAGAGCAGCACAAGAAGCTCAATTCTCCAACTGTTCAGAGGCAGGAAATCACGAGGGACAGAAATGGGTAGGGAAGGCTCCCAGGAAGACAGGGACTTGAACTGAATGTATGAGTTCTGTGGCAGAAACGGTTATTCACGGCACTCATTAAAGAGCAGCAAAGCAGACTTTATTCAGGGGGCCTGCTGTGAGGTATATGTGTGGGGACCACCTCAGTGGGGGGTTGCGGTAAGGGAGAGAGACTGGGCTCCACTTCAAATACAACAAATGAAAGTGGGAATGTATAGCCAAGGAGTGGAGGGAACGGAGTGGGGTCCTTGGGTGGAAAATTTTGAAAAGGAGACATCAGGGATGAGGGGCACTCTGACTCAATCAATCGAACAGGACTTTTGCTAAAGGCACACTAGGATGATGGGATATTACGTGGGGTATGGTAGAGAATGAAGACATTGATTATGTATGAAGGGTGACCAATTATTGAGGCGACTCTGGCTGAACTGACTTAGCAGGATTCTTGCTAAAATTGGGCCCTTAGAGGACATGCCTGAGGACAGGGCTGGTGGGGTTCGCAGGTCACTCGTCCAAGACAGACTCTGTCACTCTGTCAGTTCCTAGGGCTACAGCAACGGGGTACCACAGACGGGGGCGGGCTCCAAGAACAGAAATGCATTGCCTCATGGTTTGGAGGCCAGACGTCCAAAATCAAGGTGTGGGCCAAGTTGGTTCGCTCTGAGGGCTGTGAGGGAGAGTCTGTTCCAGACTTCTGTTCTTGGCTTATAGACAGCCACCTGCTCCCCGTGTCCTCACATTGTCTTCTCTCTAAGCACTTCTCTGTGTCCACATTGCTCCTTGTTTCATAAGGATGCCAGTCAAAAATGACCACAGCTTAACTCGGTCATCTCTACAGAGACCCCTTCTCCAAACAAGGTCACAATCTGAGCTTCTGGGGGTTGGGGCTTCAACATGCAGATTCTGAGGGGACTCAGGTGAGCCCTATCTCCAGTCAGCCCCAATCCTTGAGGAACGGACCCAAGACAGTGGTCGGGCCCAGCGCATGGGGGAGAGGGGCTGAGTTATGTTGCTCAGCGTGGGCCTACACGCCCGGTAGGAAGCCCCGTCTCTGTGACTAAATGCACGGCTCTTCTAGTTCCAGGTCCTCCTGCAGGAGTGAAGGCAGCTGCGGCCTCAGCCTCCATGGTCTTCGTCTCCTGGCTTCCCCCTCTCAAGCTGAACGGCATCATCCGAAAGTACACTGTATTCTGCTCCCACCCCTACCCCACAGTAAGTTGGTAAATAACCAAGTGCCTTTCAAGCACCTTCGAGAAATGAGCTGCGAGTGCTCGTTTGGGACAGTTTTGTTCCTTTGTTTCCCACCTACTTGGGTCTTTCCAGTGGTTTTATTTTTCTCCCGCTGTCTCCGCCACAAAGCTACATCCTCATTTATACCTCATTTGAAAGTACCCATCTGAATCATTGTAAGGTACACAATTGTCTAGAATTATTGTTTATGGGGTGACTTCCCACAAAACTGCCAGCAGCCTTCTCAAAACCAAAACCCCGAGCTCTTAATTGTGCCTTAATTGATAGTCAGTGGACAACACCTATTGATTTTGCTGTTGGACGCGTCATTGTGTGCACCCCAGGCCCTCCCTGCCTCCCTCCTCCCCTCCGCCCTCCCTCCTGTGCTCCTACTTCCCACCCCTTCTTCCTGCCAGGCCCCATCCTCCACTGAGGGAGAGGAGGCGAGCCCCTGTGGGGCCGGACACGAGGACCTCTACTGAGGATCTGTGACCCTGACAATTACGAGGTCCGCCTTGTTCATTGTGACAAAATTAAAAGTTAGGGTAATTAATACTTCCAAATGCTGTATTTATTTTCATTAATATTGTTACTACCAAGTCATAATTATAGAGCTACACTGTTCCTTAGACCAGATACAAAAGCAGATCCAGAAGGGAAATATGAGAGAAAAGAAAGCCAAAGTGGTACAGCAAAATTCGCAATATCTTCACAGGAACATATAAGGCATTTTCTGAGGTTGGCACCGTGTCGTAGCCCTCTGTCTGTGCCCCAGCTGGGCATAGAACGAGACATGCATAGTCATGCATAGTCATTCTGGAAGTATCTGTGACATGAGTACATGGACTAATGTTGGTTTTTATCGTGGTAAAACACCTTCACATAAAATTTACCATCTTAATCATTTCTAAGTGTCCAGGTCAGTGGCATTAAATACATTCACACTGTCCTGCAACCATCCGCACCGGCCACCTCCAGAACATTCTCATCTTCCCAAACTGAAACTTCCCATTCCCCATCCTTCCAGCACTGTCAGCCACCATTCTTCCGTCTGCCTCTGTGGATCTGACTTGCTCTAGGGACCTCTCATAAGTGGAATCATACAGCTTCTGTTGTTCTGCATGTGGCTTACTTCACTGAGCATAATGTCCTCAAGGGTCATCATGTTGTGGCAGGTGTCAGGATTTCCTTCCTTTTTTTTTTTTTTTTTTAGATTTTATTTATTTATTCATGAGAGACAGAGACAGAGAGGCAGAGACACAGGCAAAGGGAGAAGCAGGCTCCACGCAGGGAGCCGGATGTGGGACTCGATCCTGGGACTCCAGGATCACACCTTGGGCTGAAGGCAGCGCTAAACCACTGAGCCACCTGGGCTGCCCGATTTCCTTCCTTTTTAAGGCTGAAGAATGTTCTCCAACTATATTAATTAATTCTCTAACTAAAGTGATACATTTTCCAAAGTCTAGAGTCTGTAGGGAACCCCCAGGCCTTATAGTGCCCCAGGCAGTGAGCATGATTAACGGTGGCAGGTGGAGAGACAGGAGAGAGCACGTGTTCAGCTCACGGAGGTCTGCCTCCCTGCTGGAGAATGTCAACAGCCGCCCCTCTGGAGCTGAAGTGAAGATTTACGTGTAAATGGTCAGAGTCAAGCTCCAGAACTTTCTTGTGGGTTCCTTCTTTGGTTTCAAACATGCTATTAAGTCCTTTTTTTTAAATAATAAATTTATTTTTATTGGTGTTCAATTTGCCAACATACAGAATAACACCCAGTGCTCATCCCGTCAAGTGCCGCCCTCAGTGCCCGTCACCCATGCTGTTAAGTCTCACCTGCCAAATCCTACCGCCGAAGTGTAGACATGCTACACGGTGCCGGGATGATACTCTAGACAATCAGATTCTGCTACTCAGAGAGGGGATTCACGGAGGACCCCTGTGCGGCCCCTGATCCTCTCGTTAGCCCCAACATATAGCCAGTCCTCCAAAGAGAGACAAAATCACCGCTAAAGTAAAAAATACCTGTGTTCCACTGGGATTTGAAATGTTTCTTTGTTTCCACTCACTCATTCATCCATCTACCTGCTGGAGGACTCACATTTGCTGTTCTGACTGCAGCAACCTAGGAAGAGACTAGCAGGGTACCCAAAACGCCAGCAGCTCCCCCTCAATCTGCTCTTTGTCTCTAAGCTAAAACAAAAACAAAACAAAAAAAAACCCCACAAACACCAGCCTGGATTATTTATTTGCGATTGGTCCTAACAGATCCATACTTGAGTAAGACAGCCCCACTTGAGGATGCTGTAGGCCAGGATGGTTCCCGTCCTCCCAGCCCATGAATTACACACAATAGAACAGAGGGAGCTACAATCCTGAACTTGTGATCAAACCATCTGCAGGATGGAGAAGAGAAGATTTGCCCAGGGATTTCCATGGCGTCTCCATGCACAGGACAATGAGGTTTGACCACCTAGTACCTCCCCAACAAGACCCTTCCAAAAATGACAATCCTATTATCAAACTAACCAGAAAAGATGGGAATTAAGAACCAAAATTTTCACCTACTTACTGTCTGACTGCCACTACCTGGGTGTCTCTGTGCTGCCTTTGACTATATTGAAACGCATATAGATCCAGAAATATGATCATTACAAGGTGCCAGTGGTCTTCAGGGCAGCACCATGGGAGTTTTGCAAGGAAGGTCCAGAATCCCAGACCTGTCCTCAATAAAGTGAAGTGAACCAGAATTAGGCTTGTTCCATCTCTAGAGCCACATTGCTGCTCATCTACTCCAAACATCACTTAAGACCACGAGGCCGAGATTTTTTAATAGACTTTATTTTAAAAGCAGTTTTAGGGTGACAGAAAGTGGAGTGGGAGGTACAGAGATTTCCCATACAAGGGCTACTTTTTAAAATAAAATAATACCGTTTTAGGTAAAAACCAGAAAGGACTAATTAATATATTTCCCTTTGTAGGGAAACACTTGAAAATACCACCTATTATTTTTTTTCACATGGAATTAGTAAGGGAGCACAAATTACTGGAAAGAGGAACTTTGTTTCTATCTCGATTTTCTGTCATTTGACGTTAAGTCACAAGACTGGAGACTGTCCCCTTTTGTGAGGCTTTTACATTTCTGCCTATGCGGCCGAATAAACACCAGAGGGCAGTGCAAGCTCTGTATATTTTTCCTGCTCCGCTATCTAACTTTTTCTTTTCTTTGAAATGATTTCATAGTTGAATGTAGAACATAGGAGGATAAATGAGGACACAACACACTCTGTAATTTGTTGCTCTGTATGGGAGTCCCTTGGCTGACTTCCTCGCTGATATAAATTTCCTCTTAGACCCCCATGGAAGGACCTGTTATAAGCCCCAGGCTCTTCCCTCTAATGGGTAAAGCCCATTTTCTAATAATAGGTACTGATTTCATTGTGTTCTCTTGAGTTAGCTTAGTCAAAGATATTAGGATTGGAAATTTCACATGTTGGGCCAGATAAGAAACTGCAAGTTCATCTAAAGTGTGGTGGTGCTGGAGAAACACGAGTCTCCCCGTAAGGGTGCAGCAGATGCCCTGAGACATCAACCTCCCCGGACAGAGATTCTAACAGCAAAATCTTAAAAATCATTTGATTCAGGAGCTCATCCGTATAACGTTTGGGCCGTGGCTATTAATTTTCACATGTGATGATTTGAACAATCAATTCACACACTTGTAAGGTCCCAGGGAGAAAGGAGCAAGGCTGGATCTCCTCTCCAGCGCTCCGCCCTTTGTGAACACAGCCCAGCCCCGTGGGAAATGCCATATGTTAACGAAGCACGAGGATGGAGAAGGAACGTGTGTCCCTTTTCCAGCGCTAAGCTGATTGAGACAGGACTCAGAAATGTGAAATTAAGACAGCACAGACTTCTCAGCAATTAGGAGCAAAATCAGAAGGCCTACAATGATTGTATCGATGAGCTATGACCCACATCAAACATCCCAGTTTCAGATGATACTGTGATCCAGTCCCTGCATGTGACAGGTATTCGGTCGATGGTGCTGAATGAGCAAATGAGAATGTTCCAGTACTCTTCTTCTCCGGAAGGTGACTTTCAGCAACTAGACTCCCCACAGTGTAGCCCACAATTTAGAAGTAAGCAAGTCTTCGGAGAAACAAGGAAAGTAACCTTGGCCAGGTCTGGGTAACTTCCAAGCCAACGTAGCAGGTGTGCGTTTGCCCCATATCCACCCACCTGACCCGGGGGCCTGTACTCAATAAATCATGGGCCTGAGGACGAGGGAGAGCGGCTTCAGAAATCCAGAAGTGTTGAGTAGTCTCAGGTCAAACAATGGTGCTGTGATGGAATCATCAAGTGTGGTCAACCTGAACATCCATATTTATAATGCTGTCCATCTCACTGGCCTCGGCTCCTGTCTCTGAAGCCACCGTGGGCCCCCTGGATGTACGAGGCCATGGCCTCCGAGGGAAGCAGCACTCTCCCTGGTTCTGCTGCCACGTAGCATGCTGTCATACTCTATCTGCATTAATATTCTTTCTGTCTCAACCCCCCTTCTCTTCAGTCTTTCTCTTCCGTCGTCTCCTCCAGCTCGACACCCACCCTTAAATGTACGCCTTCCTCAACACTCTCCCTGCATCCTCTTTTCCTGTTCTTTATTATCTCCATGAATCATTGAATCTGTTTTTATAATTTAAGCATACCTGAGGTTACAAAGGTCAAATGTGTTTCTCCAACCCCAACCATCTTAGAGGACCAATCAGACCCGTATTTCCAACTTCTTCCATCCATGTCCCTGGAGACTCCACTGCATCTAGCGTATCCAGAACCAAATCCATTCCTGTTCCTCTTCTCTCCCTGTTTCCCAGCCAAGCTAATGATCTCACATTACCCTCTGTGCCTCTCTGGAGGGTGTGACACAGCCATAACCCGGCCTCTCCCAACCACAAGGGAACCAGAAAGCAGAATTCCAACACATACCTGGTAGACAGGAAAACCAGAGCAGCTTGAGGAAGAGCTCTCCTGGCCACCACAGGACTGCAGTGATAAAGGATAGAGGGTCTGCCTTTCTTTGAGAAGTTCCTGGTTCTAGGGAGGGAAGAAAATTCCAAAGATTGTCATTGTTCTTGTGATGGGGGAGGGACACCGCCGGGGCATGTAGAGTACAGAATGACATGGAGCACAGGCAAGGGGGTGTCACTCAAACAGAGGGTCAGAGACCATTTCTTGGGATGTACACACAGCCCTGCCTTATAGGTGGAGAAGTTTTACTGGACACAAGGGTTTTATGACCAAAGGAAACAGCATCTGTGAAGTGACATTGTGTCATGAGAATTCTGTCTCCACAATATCTTTTTAACCCTCTCTCTTCTTTTCACTCCCACCACCACTGCATTGGTTCAGGTCTTCAGCTGGGGAACCAAACTAGGTCAGAAGCCTTCCCACTGCCAGTCTTAAGGGCCAGTCCAGTGTCTGCATTGCTGTCATAATCATTCTTTCACATTCTAGATCTGACCATATCGCTCACTTGGGCAAATTCTTGGATGACTTCTCCCTTTTTAACCTGAAACAAAGTTCAAAATCCTCAAGATGACCTAAGCAGATTTCCACCATCCAGCTCCAACTCCTGTCCAGTCTCCTATCTCCTGTTCTATTACCCTACCCATCCAGCTCTTTAACCATATCACGTCTCGTGTGTCTGGGTCCTCCTTGCCTTTTCCCTCTCATCCTCTTCCCACTTAAAGTCTTTATTCTAAAGGTTCAACTTAAATTCTCTATTGTTTATTCCACCATTTTTGAACATTGGCCAAATTCTAGCCACCATTTGTTAAACATTTTATGCCTATGGTTTCCAAACTTTTTTTTCATGACTCACAATAGGGAATATATCTTACAATCATAATCCAGGACCCACACAATAAAAGCTTCATAACATTTACACTTGTTCCACATGAGCCACTCTGATATTTCCCATTCTGTTAGTTTTTTTCTCTTCCATTTTATTTTGTAAATGATTGTCATAACTCACAAAATTGCTTCTATGATGCACCACTTTAAAAATACTGGCTTTTATCAGTTAATCCTCTTGATTATGCAGGTGGGGTTATTATGACCTCACAGTAGTGGTACTGAAATGGAGCAGCATGTGCTGTCTGACAAGGACCATGCAGTTTGCAAGGTAAAGGCAGGGGCTGCATCCCACTTGTCTGAGCTCAGAGCCCAGGGCTTTCACCCTGACATCCTGCAGTCTTTCCTGGGAAGTTGGCTCCCATCTCATCTCAAAGGTCCCAGAACTTGTTTTAAGCCTTGCTTTGGCATAACTACAACCTCTTGCATTATTGTCAGATGAGTACTTAGTTGGGCCCCCATGGTGGCTTGTCAGCTTAAGTGCTGGCCACCCAGTTAGTCACTGTTTGGACTTTAGAAAGCCTGGTATTATGCTGAAATAGTGGATGTTCAGCAAATGTTGTCTAAATTAAATTTTATGGATAGTGGCTGTGAGTCATCCAATAGAGGTTAAACTGTATAATGAAATTTCTGGTTCATGAGGCAGAAAAGTGTCTTATATACTTGGGGATGCTTTTGATCTCACAAGGAATTAGATAAAATGCCTGTGCTTTTAAATCATTCACATGGAAATCATCCTCCCATAGTTCCATCTAAAAGACCTGATGGTGGATCTCTCTTTACTGTGATGGCAAAGCTAGAAATTATGGAGCAGCCAAAAGTTGGCTAAGAATGCATGGGCTTGTTCCATTTGCACATGTACAATGAATTACTTGTTCATCATCAAATAAGTGATAGCAATCAGCCAGATTAATAAAGCACTTTTACAGATAGACCATTTGCACAGCAGATGGATGAAAGCAGAGAAGAAATGAGGCAAAATTGTAGTGAATAGAGGCAATTTTGTTAAAAAAAATTAAAAAGGTTGGGAAAAGTAAGGACCGACCCTGTGATGCCAGTCTGGCTAACTGGACAGTGCTGATTCTAAACAGTAATATGGAGACACTAGCTTTTTCTGTGCCTTTTCTGGATATCAACTTAAATGTGCTTGCAAAATAATAATTTTTATATTTGGAAGGCCAAAATATTTTGTTTGGAAGACTTTTTTAAAAGTAGCCAACAGGCATAAATACAACAGCAGTTACAGTCATCTCAGGAAAGTACAAAGGAAACCACCAAAACTGGCTTGGATAAAACAAGTAGATTGAATATGCTCTTCCCACTCAGGGCGCTGACCATCCCAGTCTATCCCTGCAGGGTGATCTTCGCCATCCATTATCTTCTTTTATTTTTCTTTAAAGATTTTACTCATTTATACATGAGAGACACAGAGAGAGAGAGAGAGAGGCAGAGACACAGGCAGAGGGAGAAGCAGGCTCCATACAGGGAGCCCGACGTGAGACTCGATCCCGGGACTCCAGGATCACGCCCTGGGCCGAAGGTGGTGCTAAACCGCCACCGAGGCTGCCCCATTATCTTCTTTTAGCAGTGAAAATAGTGAAATAAAATGAAAACCAGATCATAATGTATTATAAGTAAGAATTTAAAGAACAAAGACAAATCTTAAATTGATCCAGCTAACTCCTTATTCTTAACGTAATCCAGGTCATTTCTCTGCCACTAAACAGAAAGGTTTTATATGTCCTCAAAGTGTCGTTATCCCATAATTAAAAGAGCTGCCTATTTTGCTTATTCTGCTCTGGGGGAGGTTTTTTAAATCACTGCTGTGAACATGCTATCTATAAAATCAGAACATTCGAGTCTTTTTTTTTAAAATAATTAGATATTAGAGCTTTTTAAAGCATGATACCTCTTTAACAGAATTAGTTTTTCATTAAAAAGTTAATTGAAATTTTTTAAGTGGAATTCTTTTTATAACCATGAGATACACTGAATAATTTGATCTGAGCAGCCTGTGAATCCATAGTCATTCTCTACATAGTTATTCTCGATTGTATTCAAATAATTTCTAGGTCATTAGTCAACTTAATGCAACAGGTGTTCTGGTTAGTGGCGATTGGGTCCTGACTCTGTAATGCTGGGACCTAAGATCCCTGGGGGAATCAGAGAGGGAGGCCCTTAGAGAGCCTGAACTCCATCCAGCATGGGAGAGGTGGTAAGGACATGCAAGACCGTAATCCAAAGGGGGATAAAGATCAGGACTGTAAACCAAGGGCAGATGTGGCACCCAACGGGGAGGGGCTGAGAGAAGGCTACAAGGCTTTGCAAGTCACCCATAGGATGAGGGTTTGGAAATGAATCCAGAAAATAATGGGGAAAATCCAGTTTTATAGAAATCATTAAAGAGCATTGAAGGTAATTCATTGTGATTAATTTTATCTTATTTACTCTTACAAAGCGTCTTAACATGAAAGGAAGATGATTGCATCAAAACCACAAGGAAAAATAGTTACGTGGGGAAAGTAGATCTAGCAGACCCTGTTCTCAGGCTTTTGGGGGTGACACTGAAGCACCAAGAGAAAGCCAACCTTCCAGCAACCTCTACAGTCTTTTGAGGAGTATACTGTTGACTTCCTCAGAAATCCGTGATGCCACCCACCAGACCTAAAGCACTAGTAAGAAAGGCGGAAGAGGTGAATGTGAGCTCTCTGGTCTGTCTGAGTATTGCAGGGCTTATATCATGTGCTGTATTTTCTACTCTTGGTACAATTTTCAGGAAGCCAACATGTCTGAAGTTTTATAAAAGAAACTTGCTATAAGTATTTTTTAAATGAAATACATGGAGTCTTTATTTATTTTCCTAGGCGTTTTGTAAGTATTAATCATGTCCTCAACTACAACTGGAGTCGTTTTAGAAACGGAATTCAAATGATTTTTATTTCTAGATTTTAGCAGAACCTGTCAGAATTTTACTCTGCCTCATTTAATTAATCCTCTGTTTGCCAAGCTATGATCATTTCTTGTTCCCTTGGGGGCAGGACCTTACCTTATGGTCTACGCACTGGACTGGAACTCAGTAAATGCCTATGAATTCAAACACAGCAACTATTTATGACTGTTTCTCATTACAGGCATGGTGCTAAGAGCCCTCGCATACATTTTCTTTGCAAGACCCAAAGGAGAAATCTGTAGTCCAATGAGATTATATGGCTGTCCCCACGTGCCCTCTTCCTCTGGCCATCCCTTATCAGCCTAGTTATAGCCAGCCATTCAAGATTAATTCACGTCGTAGGCATAATCAAATCTTCTTGAGTGGCTAATATCCCTGTCTTAACTTTGAAGATGAGACGACAGAGTTATAGATCCGCCCGCAGAAAATTAAATATTTAGAGATTTAAATATTTAAATATTGAGAAAAGTGTCTCTCTCTCCTCCTTACCAATGTCTCCTTTTGCCACTTTCCCTAGGATTCATTCATCCTAGGAAGCCACATTTGGAGTGTGTTTTTCCTCAGGCTATCATTTTCTGTCTTGCTGCCCTTTAAGGAGGAATTTTCCTGTTCTTTTCTACATATTCTCAACGTTTCTGAGACTCTGATGCGCCAGTGCAGCTGAAGTATCAGGAGAAACCTGGAAATAAAATCGATCCCTTCTCACTGACCAGGGTTTGGGAGGGAGTGACACATAATAGGGTGCACATAGAAATTAGCAAGTCAGCTCAAACAGGATTAGATCATTGTATTGGAGAATCTGGTATCCAATAAAAAGGCAATTGACAATTGATGGAAAGTAAATATAGTCAGTTATTGTAGCTCATATAAAATATTGAGGAAAATGTTTCATAAGGAAGCAATATTCATCCTCTTTCTGAGAACAAGCATTTTTGGCTGAGCATTAAGGGGAAGGCTTTAAAGAAATGGATTTGCTTCACTACCTCACATGAACTTCTGATTATCTTTTTTCCCATTTATCTCTTTTTCTCTTACCATTTCCACCTCTTGAACTTGTTAATAATGTTTGAATTAGGCACCATCTATGGGTAAGTGATTATGGGATTCACAGTACACGCCTCTGTAGGAGGCATCTCACACCTCTGGAGACATCCAATCATGCCCTCCTCTGTAGCACCTACGTGTAAGCTTTCCTAACCTACCACACTAGAAGTGACAGCCAGCCCCAACACAGCCTGCTCTCCTGCTGGGAGGAGGGCTAGCCTTTGCCACTCTGCAGAGCCTTTGGCTTCCTCACCAACTCTATGACTCACTATGTTCTTCCAGACTTCAGTCTCTTCCAGTGGTTTTCTTGGAGCTCAGAACTCCCTGGCATCCCTATGTGGAAATGCACACAGACTGCTCTCAACAAGAATATCCTATTCCTGACTTAGCCTCTTATGGGGCCCAGAGATGGATGATGGACAAAACATCAGAAAGCCCTGCATAGGTGGTCTCACATTTTTTATTAGGAAGGAAGGTACCAGCATCATTGGGACTATTCTCACTTATTAAACCCATTGCCAAAACTTTAAGACAAAAAAGTCACATTTAATATCCAGTAACATATATTATGAAGAGAACAAATAAACTCTTCTATTGTTTAAGTTGTTTGGTTGGCAACCTTCTGATTACACTTCCAAGAGCCAAAAAGTGGTGCCTAATTATGGCAGTCATCAGGGGACTAGAGTGGCATCAGAGGGTGATAACACCAGGGCAACTAAATTTCCCAAATAACCAACAGGAACCCCTAGACAGCTTGACTATTATTTCTCATCCTAATCTATAGAGAAATGTCATTCCAAATAGAATAAGTTTCTATAAACAAACCTTTTTCCTATGGCTTTTGGTTAATCTTGTATATAAACAGTGAAACAAATGTTGCTGCAGAAGAAATTATATTTTTATCATTGATTTTAGCCATGCCTTGGGTGGCAGGTAAAAATTACATAAAATGCTTATTTTGGAGGTAGTCAAAGACCAATTGTACCTCATAGACAGGATGCTTATTAAGTTTTAACAAAAAGCTATGTACTCTTCACAGAAAATCCTTAGTTTGTAAATATATTTTAATGCTCTGTTGATGCTTAATGTTCAATAGGAGCAATTGTTATAATTTGCACATCATTAAGCTTTGTAAAATTAATTTGGCAACAACACAGCCTTGGAACATTACAGAATACAAATATACACAGTCTTGGGATTGTCTCCTCAGATTGCTAGGCAGCAAGCCAAATTCCCTCTGAAATTCTAGAAGGATTAGATTTTCCCATGATTTTCTGAACACAAGACAGGACTGGTATGAGTGAGGGTGGAGGTGGCAAAGGGGCAGTACGGTGACAAGAGCTCATGAACTCTAAAGCATAAATGCACACCTGGGGAATCTGTGCAAGGGCCCTATGGTCTCCCTTTAATCATCTGACACTGTGTATACAGAAGTTGGATATTTGACAATGGGAAATTTTCTGATTTTATTTTTTATTTAGGGAGTATGGGATCTGTGACAACAAAGGGATATAGTTTACATTTGCACCCCCTGATTAATTGTAGAGCTGGTGTTGCAGCCCATGCAGCCTACTGACCTACACAAGGTTTATTTAACAGCTTGGAAGGGTAAAAGTAAGCCTTTTGTGCATTTGGTTGCTTGTAACTGGCAGCATGAAGTGTGAGGGAGCAGTGCTGGACTCCAACCAGAGGCACTGAGCTTGAGCCTCTACTCACCTGCCTGCCACTCTGACCCCAGTGAGTCACATAGTCTATACCTTAGTTTCCTTGTGTGGGTCCACTTGTATAACAAAATACCACACTGGGTGGCTTAAACAACAGATCTTTATTTCTAATAGTTCAGGAAATTAGGAGGTCCAAGATCAAGGCATCCTCAGACCCAGTGGCTGGTGGGGACCCTTTTCCTGTATTTTCATTGTATCCTCATATGGCAGAGAGAGAGAGAGAGAGACCTCCGGTCTTTTCATCCCCTTATAAGGGCACAAATCCCATTCATAAGGGCTCCACCCTCATGACCCAATTACCTCCTAACGTCATCACATTAGAGGTTAGGATTCCAACATATGCATTCATTTGGGGGGGGGGCACAGACATTCAGTCCATTCTGTCCCCATAAGATCCATTTTCTTCTGAAGTGCAAAATACATTCACTCCATCCCAATAGCCCCATAAGTGTTAACTCATTGCGCCAGCTACTCCAAAGCCCAAAGTCTTATCTATGTACCAGCTGAATTAGGTATGGGTGAGACTCCAGGTACATTCATCCAGAGGCAAAATCCTCTCCAGCTGTGAACCCACAAAAGTTATGTTTCCAAAATACAAGGGTGGGACACACATAGGAGAGACATTCCCATTCCAAAGGGAAGAAATAGAAAAGAAGGAAGGATTGATGGCTCCCATGTAAATCCAAAACGTAGCAAGACAAATCCCACTGGATCTTAAGGCACAGGAATAATCCTCTTTGGTTCAATGCTCTGCCCTCAAGACCTCTCGGGATTGCAGTGTATTCCAGACTACTGAGTCAGCCCACCCCACAGCTCTTTACAGAGGCTTTGTCCATTTTGCAACTCTGAAGGACAGAGTAGAATCCCCAGGGCTCTACCAAGCAGGGGTCTCCATGACTCAGCTTCCGGAGGTCCTACCCTCAGGGCTTCAAGTGGAGGCTGTCTGACCTGTTGAAACCCTGGTGGTGGTGACCCTGATGATCTCAATATCCTTCAGAGCCATTCATCCCTTTTCTTGAAGAACAGCACGAGTTCAGGGCCAAATAGCTCGGTCATCCTGTCCTATAGAATCTAAGGACCCGGAGAACCCCATTCAACTCTATCCCATCTCAGTGTCCTTCAGTGCAAACTGGCAATGCTCCTGCTGGTGTGGCTGATTCAGTTCATGGCTCACACCTGTGCCAATCTCCTTACCACATGACTGCAGGGCCACACCCTTAATGTTTTCATCCCGAACACACTTTCTCCTGTTTTTGCAATGGATGGGCTGAGAATTTCCCAAATCTTCAAGTTCTGGTTTCTCTTTGTTTAACGATTCCTTCTTCAATTTACTTCTCTCTTTTTGCATTTTACCGTAGGCAGTCAGGAGGAACCACAGTGCCACTCTTACACTTCACTTAGAAATCTTAGCTAAAATGTTCAATTTCATCGCTTGCATATTCTACTTTCCACAAAACGCTAGAACATAAAGACAGTTCAAGCAAGCTCTTTGCCACCTTCTGGCATGGATTGCCCTTTCCCATTATCCAATGCCATGTTCCCAATTTCCATCTGAGGCCTCACTAAAATGGCTCTTACCACCTATATTTCTAGGGACATTCTATAAGTAGTCATTTATATGTTTTCTTCAGGAGAGGGAGGCTTTCCCTCCAGCTCTCCCCTACTTCCTGAGCCCTCATCAGAATCACCTGTAACAGTTCTTTCATGGGATCTCAACGTTTTTGGGATCAACTTCAAAACTCTTCCTACCTCTACCCAGTTCAAAGCCACTTCCACATGTTTGGTGCTTGTTACAGCAACACCCTACTTCTCAGTACTAAGTTTTGTATTTGTCTGCTCTGGTTGCTGTAATGAAATACCACACTGGTTGGCTTAAATAATTGACACTTATTTCTCACAGCTCAGAAGGCCGGAAGTACAAGATCAAGGTCCAATAGATCCAGTGTCTGTTGTCTTCCTGGCTTACATATGGCCACCTTCTTGCTGTGTCTTCACATGGTAGAGAGGGAAAGCTCTTGTGTCTCTTCCTTTTTTTTTTTTTTCTTAATAAGAAATGGCATTAATTCTATCATGAGAGCCCTACCCTCATGACCTAATCTAATCCCCTAAAGACTCCACTTCCAAATACCATTACACTAGGGGTTAGTACTTCAACATATGAAGTTTTGGGGAACAAATATTCAACCCATAATACTCCTCATTTGTAAAATGTATCTGATACCAGCCTACCTATATCATATGGCTTCCTTAAGAGGTGTGACCTGTCTGAATCTACATCTCCTGAAGTTCCACAGTTCTTGCTTCATGTATTTTGGAGTTTTGTTACTAAGCTCATAAATGTTTAGGAATGTTATGTCCTCACAATGAATTGATCTTTTATCATTATGAAATTACCTTATTTATCACTGACAATATTCTTTCCTCAAAAATCTATTTTGTCTGATATGAATATAGCCACTCGAGCTTCCTTGTGATTAATATTAGTGTGGGATAGCTTTTCTGTCCTTTTATTTCTAACCTACTTGTATTTTTATATTTGAAAAAGATTTATAATAGGCAGCATATAGCTGTGTATTGCTTTTATATTCATTCTTACAATTTATGCTGTTAATGAGGATTTTAGGTCATTTACACTATTATAGTTACTGATATATTGATACAGGTTTAAATCTGTAATCTTGCTACTTGGTTTTTTATTGTCCTATTTGTTTCCTTTCTATTTTTTTTTTTTTGCCTCTTTTGGATTAATTGAACATTTTTTCCCAATAATTCCATTTTATTTGTTTGGCTGACCCATTAGATTCATTTTACTCCTTATTTTGTAATTTCAGTGATTTCTTTAGGATTAAGAGCATATATATCTAACTTACCACTTTCCACTTTTTCTAGTGATATTTTTTACTGTGCATATAGTATAAGGACCTTATAATAGTATGCCTGTTTTTTTTCCCTTCTCAATATTGGTGCAATTATTGTCATACATTTTATACTTTTGTAACATACTCTTATATGTTACAAATCTCACAGTACGTCATTATCTTTTGATTATCAATGGAATAATTTGATGGGATTTAGATAAGAAGAAAAAACCATATATTTACCTATGTAGTTACCAATTCTGGTACTTTACATCCCTCTATGGACGTTTATATTTCTATCTGGTATCATTTCCCTTCTGACTGAAGGACTTTCCTTAACATTTCTTATAGCACATGTGGCTCTGCTGATTAATTCTTTCAGCTGTTTATATTTTGAAAAAGTCTTTATTTCTTAGTTTTGAAATATTTGTTTGTTGAGTGTAGAAATCTTGGTTGACCTTTTTTTCTTTCAATGCTTTAAAAATGCTGTTGTACTCTCTTCTAACTTGGTATCTTAGCTTAGGCTGCAATAACAAAAGTACCATAGATTCAGTAGCTCATAAATAACAGAGATGTATTTCTCACAGTTCTAGATGCTGGATATCTGAGACATTGGTGCCATCATGGTGGGCTTATGGTGAGAGACCTCTTCTGGGCTGCAGATTTCTCATTGTGTCCTCACATGGTGGAAGGGGGCAAGAGAGCTCTCTGGGGTCTCTTTTATAAGAACACTAATTCCATGACCTAATCACCTCCCAAAGGCCCCACCTCCTAATACTATCACCTTGGGGATTAGGTTTCAGTGTACAAATTATGGTGAAACATCCATTAGCATTTGGATTGTTTTTAACAAGAAGTCTGCTAACATCCTTTCTTTTGTTTCTCCACATATAACATGTCCTTTCTCTGACTACTTTTAAGATTTTCTATCACTGGTTTTGAGCAATTTGATTATGATATGCTTTAGTATGGTTTTCTTCATATTTTTGTGGCTCAAATTCATTAAGATTCTTGGCTCTCTGTGTTTATAGTTTTCATCAAATTTGGAAAAATTTCAGCCACTATTTCATCAAACATTTCTCTATTGTGCCCCCTTTCCCTCTTTTAGCAATTCTAATTACATGTGTACAAGGCTGCTCCATGTTGTCCTTTAGCTCACTAAAGCTTTGTTAAATTTTGTACTCTCTTTTCTCCCTGTGATTCATTTATTAATATATCTTCAAGTTCACTGATCCTTTATTTATATTTTAAAGATTTATTTATTTATTTATTTATTTATTTATTTATTCATGAGAGACACACACAGAGAGAAAGGCAGAGACACAGGCAGAGGGAGAAGCAGGCTCCATGCAGGGAGCCCAACATGGGACTCGATCCCGGGTCTCCAGGATCACGCCCTGGACTGGAAGGCAGCGCTAAACCACTGAGCCACCTGGGCTGCCCTCACTGACCTTTTATTTCTGAAAATCTAGTCTACTATTAATCTAATCCAGTGTATATTTCATTTCACATATTGTAATTTCACCTCAAGTTTGACTTGGGTCTTTTTATATCATTCATGTATCTATTTAAATTCTTGAAGATCTATAGTTATAAACAGCTATAAAACAATTATAATAACTATTACAATGCCCATTTCTGCTAAATTTAATATCTGTGTCAATTATAGGTCAAATAGGATGGATTGAATTATATTTTCTTTATGAAAGAAATGCTTCTCTGGGCTGTTTTTTTTTGCATTCTTGAAAATTTTTTTTCTAAAAGTTTTTTTTGAAGTTTAATTTACATACAATAAAATTCATGCTTTTAATGTGTGCAATTCAATGGCTTTTAGTATATTCATAGAGTTACACAACCACCACCATTATCTAATTTTAGAACAGTCATCATCATCACCCAAAAAATCCTTATACCCCATTACAGTCATTATCCATTCTGTCCCAACCCTACCCTGCCCCTGGAAACACTAGTCTACTTTCTGACTCTGGATTTGCCTATTCTGGAAATTTCATGAAAAGGGAATAAGTATGTAATCTTTTATGATTGGCTTCTTTCACTTAGTATAATACTTTCAAGATTCATCCAAGTTAAACATGTATTATATTTCATTTCTTTCTATTGAATAATACTCTCTGGTATGGATACAACACATTTTGTTTATCCATTCACCAGTTGATGGATATTTGGGTTGTTCTTATCTGGGAAATTTTTATTGGATGTAGAACATTATGAACTTTACCTTATTGAGTACTGGATATTTTTATTCCTGTAAATATTCTGACTTCTGTTCTGGGGTGCAGTTACTTAGTGAAAATTTCATCTATATGAATTTTGCTTTTAATATTTGTTAGGCAATACCACTGTGGTGTTCAATCTAGGCCTAATTATTCCCCACCACCAAGGTAAGACCCTGATGTACTGTATCCAATGCTCCATGAATCTTGAGGTCTTCCAGTCTGGTTGGTAGGACAGGCACTATCCCCAGCCCTGTGTAAATGTTGGGCACTCTGACTTCCTATCCATTCAGTTAGTTCTTTCTCTAGTTTCTGTTAGCTTCCCACCATGCGTGCACAGATCTGCTTGGCTAAATACCCATGTGAGATGCTCTTCAGATCCCCAGAATTCTCTATGTGTGTAGCTCTGTCCTACGAGCTCCAGCTTCTTTCCAGTCTCTCGGGTGTGAATTCTCAACTCTGTCCTATGAGCTCCAGCTTCTTCCCAGTCTCTCAGGTGTGAATCCTCAACTCAGGGAAGCTGCTGGCCTCCTCCTGGGCTCCCTCTCTGTGCCAGGGCTGGGAGACTCTCACAAAAAAATGTAAAAGCCCTGCAATAATAAGCTTATTTCATTTGTCTCCCATATTTCAGAAGGCCTTGTACTTCATAACCTGATGTACAATGCCTTTGAGACTGTGGTTTCATATACTCCGTGTGTTCTTAGGTCATTTTGGGTAGGAGGGTAAATTTGTTTTTGTGACTCTATTTCAACAGAAAACAGATGTACCATGGCCCATAATTAAAAAGGTTAAGCTACTTCATGGTAGCTGTCAAAGCAGCTGCACAGAGAAATATAAACTCTCTACATATGACATCTCTATATATGAGATGTCGATATCGATATCGATATATTCCTGCATTTTGGAAAAAGATTAGCTGTGTCTTTTGTTTCTTATGGTAGATAATATGTTAATAACTGTGCCTTTAGGAAATCCATGTGTGCCATTTACCTCCTTGAATGTGGGAACATTTATGTCTCCTCTCACAGGTGATCAGCGAGTTTGAAGCCTCTCCTGACTCATTTTCCTACAGAATTCCCAACCTGAGTCGGAACCGTCAGTACAGCGTCTGGGTGGTAGCTGTGACTTCGGCTGGGAGAGGCAACAGCAGTGAAATCATCATGGTGGAGCCATTAGCTAAAGGTGTGCCACTGTAGTAAAGACCTCATTTCCCACTCTAATTGGATTGTGTTTAAATCCCTATTCTACCAGAAATAAAGCTTACAATGCCCTAAAAATCTCTAGAAAATCAGAACATCACGTGTTATCACATTTCAGCTTAAGAAATAAGGTTGCTGCTAGTTAGCACTGGGCTTTTATGCAAATCAGAAAAGAATCCTTCTAGAAGTGAACATGGCACTGAGAGTGAGTGGCTTTACAACTCAAAGTGTCTTAAGGAAACTGAAGAAAAAGAACCTCCACTCACCCCTTGGGTGGGTGAAAATCACTACATACCAACTTCCCAAGGAAGTTCTACTTTCATCAAAAGCAAGCATCATACTTCTTAAAGAGAAATGCTTATTTTAGGGCCTATGGAATTTGGAAATTTATGAATATAAGAAAATCTTTGGCTCTTCTTCCATTGATGGAATGCTATAAAAAAAAAAGACCTTAATTAACAGTGGGAAGTCAAAGTCACCAAAGAATAAAAGTTCCCAAAAATTAATGTAGAATCAGCACACTGAGATGTTATACTGGTCCTAAAAAGCACATATAGGCACAGAATATTCTTATTCTACTTCTGTTAATTGCTACCACCCAGTGTTTAGGGTACCACTAAATTACCAGTTTTCACTAGTAAATGTACTAACATCATAATTCCAGGCCAGCAGGAGATGCCTCCTGATTTTGGAATACACCACATTGGCAATTTGTTACTAACAAGGCTGCTAGGTGCCTAAAAGAGAAAAGAGAACATTCCAAGGTTGCAATTTTACCTATAAGAGATCTTGATAACATGCTTATTAATGTGATAATTACAAAAAGGTCAGAATACAATAGTGAGGGGAGAAAAGAGAATGCTGTCACATTTTTTTTAACAAAATTGCAGATAAAAAGTAAATATGTTGTTGGCAAGGAAAACACATTCATGGATTTTTGTTTGTTTATTGGGACTCTTTGATTATGATATCCAGCCACCCCGAACACACACTCTCACATTTAGAAAGCAGTGATTATCAATGAGCATAAGGATTGTATCATGGGATCAAAGCAAACCAGCAACATGAGATGCGGAGTTAGGCAATAGCTTTACCTCGTCTCTACTTCTGTGTGTTCAGTGTCAGGCAGGCAGTTGGGAAAGTCATTTTTCTCAAGAGACCTCCAGCAGGAGTCAGATATGGAGAGGGGTCAGCACCCAGATACCCATCTGGGAAGAACCCACCTGGGAAATAGAGTCAAGTCCATGAGTAGTTCTGCAGAGCATCAGCTTGCTCTGGAGAGGGAGAAGCACATGTTGCTGGTTTGCTTTGATCCCATGATACAATCCTTATGCTCACTGATAATCACTGCTTTCTAAATGTGAGAGTGTGTGTTCGGGGTGGCTGGCTGTCATAATCAAAGAGTCCAATAAACAAAAAAAGAGCCATGAGTTTATTTTCCTTGCCAACAACATATTTACTTTTTATCTGCAATTGTGTTTAAAAGTGTGACCGCATTCTCTTTTTCCCCCTCACTATTGTATTCTGACCTTTTCTTAATTATCACATTAATAAGCATGTTATCAAGATCTCTCAGAGGTAAAACTGCAATCTTGGAATGTGATGTCTATGACTGCATCTGGCCTGGCTACGCTTCCAGAGGGAGTGTCCCAGAAGACAGTATCCCAATGTATGACAAAGGTGGGGCACATTGCTTTGCCTCTGGAGGACTTGTGTCTTGGTGTCAGCTTTTATGTCTCCCTTAAGAAGGTAGCGCTAAGAACCTGTCAGTTCCAGGCCTCTCAGCCTTCAAGGAGGCCCCTGCTGACAAAGGTCCACCTGGGCTTTTTCCTCTCTGCTCCTGCTACTTTGGGACTGTGCTGATGTCACATGTCTCAGGCCAATGCTCCTGTTGGAGCATCTGAATCACTATCCCAAGCAAACAGTTGCTTCAGAAGAAGCTGCTCAGAAAACATTCATTTTTTCTTAACATTTGTGCTGAAGATCAAGTTAATTCAATAAAGTCAGGAAAGTTCCACAAAATTGGTAAATAGAAGCTGTTCCAGTTTTACTTCTCCATCTTTTGGGGCTTTATACTTTGTGTTGTCTATTCTCTCAGATATTAAAAGTATATTTTAATGTGTGATTTTTGGTGTTAAGATAAATTGCTTAATAAAGTGCTCTGACAAATAATTGGGCTCATAGAAAACACAGCTTGGGGCTGCTAGGCTTATGAAGACCCAAATATTTAATTTGGGCTCCTCAAGTTTAGTCAAAAGAGGGGGAAATGCCACAATAGAAATTTTCAGCTATTTGTATGTTCTTAACAAAAGAATCTCTTTTACATATATCATTATTTGGCTATGCAGCATTCACCCTTTTTGGGAGTGTTGTTATATGGGGGAAGGTCATTTTGGCTTTTTTATAGATGAGGCTGTGGCATAATTGGTTTTCTGCTGTGTTTGGTGCCCCAGCTCCTGCACGAATCCTGACCTTCAGTGGCACAGTGACTACTCCATGGATGAAGGACATCGCCTTGCCTTGTAAAGCTGTTGGGGACCCTTCTCCTGCAGTAAAGTGGATGAAAGACAGGTAACCAGTAACCTAATGTATGCCTTTAGTGAAACTCTAGAGATTACATCAGACATACCAAGTTGGGTCTAGTGGTCTAATTTTCTATTCATTGACACTCATGAAAATTCCAGGAAACACCAAATCTTCGGAGATGGGAGAGGAGGTACGGACATGGAATAGGATCTTGACTTTAGCACTAAAAGGGTCTGGCATTTTGTGTCAATCTTCCATAAATTCAGAGCCTTTACGTTCAACAGAACGCTTGCAAGGAAAATAGTGTGACCAATCCAATCATCTCTGTACTTTATCATGTGAATTTCCCATATAACTGAGATAAACAAGCCCAATGTCACCTGAGACCTGACAACTATCTTTCTCCTTCTAAGATAACAGTTCAACCAACCCTACCTCAAATGCTCTGAGAAATAACTTAAAGAAATGGAATGCATTAGGACTTTGCTAACATAAAATCTGGTTTTCCATACTCAATAGTAATTATTAGAATAATCACAGCCAAGATAGGAGGCAGAAAGTGGGTGAGATGTATTCTGTCCTATAACTTTTCTAAATGCTTTCTCTATGTTCAGAGGAAGAAATTAGGATATAAATTAAGGGCTGACAATTCACTAATGAGCATGGAGATTTGATATAAAATGGATTCAGAGGAGTGCCTATTTTAAACAAAAGCCCTTAAAGGACATAAACTATCGAAATAACAGTCTTGGTCCAGGGACCACTTTTCTCCTCTTTTAAAATCAGTTTGTCCAAAGAAATAAATAAGCTCCCAAGGTCAGGCATCCTGCCTAATGTGGGGATGGCTGGACAGTTGCCACCATGGCTGCAGTTACAATGGCGAGGGAACTCTTTATTCTAGGATCAACTCATCACCCTCTTGAGAGACCATGGTTCATGGGGTCAAAATCATTAACAACTATAGATCTAAGCAAGTCTACAGGAGACTCCCATATTTAGTTGTCCCTATGTGATTGTGTCAAAATGGCACTTCTGTCCCAGAAGGAATTCCCAAGAGGGAGTGGCTGGTGCCTATATGGTGGAGGAGGGAGAGGCCCATTCAGCGTGTGACGAACATTGCCATATGTGAGAGCCAGAATCCAAGCCCCTGGCACAAATCTACCCTCCACATGGCGTGTTTTACAATGAATGAAATTCAGCTATTTGATTGTTTTTGTCATGTAATCACAATTTAGTTCCAAATATGTTGTTTACCTCAGAGAGAGTCTTTATGCTTTTCCCCAGCCTCAGCTAATTTGGATTGTAATTTCTTTAATCTGTGCCCTTTTCTTCCTGTGAGGTAGTAACGGGACACCCAGCCTAGTAACGATTGATGGGCGGAGGAGCATCTTCAGCAACGGGAGCTTCATTATCCGTACAGTGAAGGCGGAAGATTCTGGCTATTATAGCTGCATTGCCAATAACAACTGGGGATCAGATGAAATTATTTTAAATTTACAAGTACAAGGTACAATAACTGGGGACTCTTCTTAATGATATTTTTATATGCATGCCTATATGCAAAGAGTAAAATTGAACAAATTTAAAAATCAGCCTCTCTAAAGAGCTAATTGCTATTTTCATATTACAAAAAAACATGTTCATTTCAGAAAATGTAATGCAGCAAATCAAAAAACATTCATAATCCCAAAGATAACACTATTCATATTTTTGCGCATAGAGAGCCTAGTCTCATTTTTCTTTATGTGTGCATCGCTAAGTCCTTGATAATTTCCGCTAATTGCACGGTTTAGTCTACATATGTGTCAGTAGAACCCAGAAAACACACACACAAAAAAAATTAGTCTGAATTGAAGTCTGTTATCTGCTGAGTAACTAAACTTTTATATGTAATGTACATTAAGAGGTCATCAGATGAAAATCTAAGCATATTGCTATAACAATTAGTTGAATCTTTAATACAGCATATGTGTTTTTTCTTGATATCAAACACAAAAAGCACGTGACAAATTCAAGATAATTAAATTAAAATCGTACCTAAAATCCCAAATGGCCATTGAGCGGGTTCATGTTTGGGTGCATACCCATATTTTATTAGTAGAAAAATCAAAGGGTATGTATGCTTCTTTGGACTTAAGTGTTGTCACATTAATAAATCACAGAGAGTAAAAATAAAATTGGTATTGGGAGGGAAGAGGAGGAGAACAACCATATTGTTTAAAAAATAATGCAATATTGGCCTGAAATTCCAAGTAAATTGGAGTCGAGGGAATTCCATTGTGTTTCAGAAAATTGGCATGATATTGTGACTCTAACAGACAGGTTAGGTTTTCCCACCTTTGGGTTAATATATATGGGCCTTTCTCAGAGAAAAAGAAATGAGCATTTTATGGGAAGTTTCTATACAATTTGGATAACCTGATTCTGAAATCCTTCAATGTTTCTGTCCTCGGTGCTGATCCAAAATAATATTGAGCCCCATTAGTTAGAAGTATGTATTCTTCAAAACCTCATATGAGTGTGCAAGTTCACGTGCAGACACCCAATGGCACACCTTTGATTTTCAGAGCTGTGTGTAGGTGTGTGTGTGTATGTGTTGCATCTTGGGGGAGTAGCTTAAAAAGTGAAATTTTTTGCTATTCTTTTTCCCACTAGCCACTGTGCCCTCCCCCACTCCCCTTCCCTTAAATTTCCCTCACCCAGTCTTCCCTCCCTGACTCTCTCCTCCCCCTTCGCATCTCTGGGAACAGAACAGCTAAGTGGATGCCATTTATCTTTTTCCCTTGGATCATGGCTGAAATTCAGAGCAATGCACACATCCTTAGTAAGCGTAAAGAAGATTTCAATCAGTGATGAACGACTCAGAAATTCAAGGAATCAGTGAGGAAATGAGTTAGACATAAATCCAAGGAGAAATGCAGTTGAATTTTTCTTAAATAATAGACTCACTCTGCTCTGTCTCTTTAACCAAGGACCTCAACTAAATAGACATTTTGACAGAAGTGAATTGCATATTTTGGCAACCTAAAACACTTATTTAATAAATGGCTGTTAAAAATGATTTGGTAAATGGCTGTTAAGGCAGATTAAAGATGTGAAAAACTAATTCTTGTTTTCTAAAAACTGTTTCCTATCTAGTTCCACCCGATCAGCCTCGGCTTACAGTGTCCAAAACAACATCTTCTTCCATCACGCTCTCGTGGCTCCCTGGAGACAACGGGGGCAGTTCTATCAGAGGTAATGAGCAATAGGTGTCCACAGTAGTTGATTGTCACTATCCTCAGGCTGAGAAGTGACACATCTCCATCAAGTAATTGTTATGTGTCAATTATAATTAATGGCCCCACCGCCTAAACAGCAAGCCACGCATCTATTTTTATGGTATTTACCAAAACCCATCATTCATCCAAGGCATCCCATTCACAAAATTACCATTGTGCATCCAATCCAAGTGGAAGATTAATGAAGGCAGGAAAGAAAGAATTTGGTAACCTCTCCCCCCAAGATTCTTCTTCCCCATGTTGTCAACACTCCATCATTCATTCGCTCCTATACTCAACCACTCATTTGAGTGGTTATTCAATTATAACAGTAACTGTATAATTATAATAGTGGTTATTCAATTATAACAGTAACTGTATAATTACTAATTAAATATAACAGTTACTGTTATAATTTTTAAAGCACGAAAAGATGGAGAACCTAGAGTTTAGGTGAGAAATGATCCATTTGCACAAAGCTTTTGAAAGTAGTCCATAGCAGAAAAGAATAAAGGAATTCTGTTCTGAGGAATGAGATAGCATGATAATTCTGCATAGAGTTGGAGCAAGCTGTGGCCACAGGAAAAGGAGAGAATCCAGAGGAACAGACAAAAGATGCACATTATATGGTCTCATTCATTTGGGGAATATAAAAATTAGTGAAAGGAAATAAAGGCAAAGGAGAGAAAATGAGTGAAAATATCAGCAAGGGTGACAAAGCATGAGAGACACCTAACTCTGGGAAATGAGCAAGGGGTAGTGGAAGGGGAAGTGGGTGGGGGGTTAGGGTGACTGGGTGATGGACACTGAGGGGGGCACTGGGCAGGATGAGCACTGGGTGTTATGCTATATGTTGGCAAATTGAACTGCATTTTAAAAACATAAAATAAATTTTTAAAAAAAGAGTTGGGGATGGGGGCTTGGTCCTAGAGCATGGGCAGGGAATTCCAAAGAGAGAGGACATTCCTTCTTCTGAGTGAGGAGGGTGATAGACAACCAGAAATAGCGAGCCATTTCAGGGTGAAGCCAGCAGTGTGCTGGAGCCAGCTCCTTCCAGCTCATGAGAGCAAACTGTCCTATCTCTTCCCCGCCTTAAACTCAGTGACTGCACCCAGGCTGGGGATTGTCACACACACCAAAAATCAGAAATGCTACTGGTCAGGGCTCTGTTTTATTTAAGATTTTATTTATTTATTTATTTATTTATTTATTTATTTATTTATTTATTTATGAGGGAGAGAGAGAGAAAGCAGGGAGGAGGAGCAGAGGAAAAAGGAGAAGCAGACTCCCCTCTGAGCAGGAAGCCCAATGGAGGACTCAGTCCCAGAACTCTGAGATCATGACCTGACCTGAAGGCAGACACTTAACTAACGAAGCCACCCAGGCACCTCTCTACCTTTTTTTTTTTTTTTTTTTAACAATCAGTTGCTGAATATTTATTAACACTTCACTGAGTAAATTGGAGGATGTTCCCTTTTTGGGAAGGGGGAGAGAAAAAGGTGAGATTATTTTTTTAAATAATTGGCTGACTTGGAGTGAAATTATGTTTGTAGTTTTGAGGAATATGGGGAAGATTTGTAACAGCTACCGTGGGAAATGCACAGGGAGTCATTAATAGAGCAACAAAGTCATTGCCAACAGGGAGCGAGGTCCCAGCTGCATATAAATTACCCAAATTGTGGTCACAGTTTTCACAGTTTAATGACTTTGTCAAGTAGTGCTAGACACCTGGAAGAAAAAGTGAATCGCAGGTTACCAGAGCCGGTGACTGGAAGAATAAGTGTGGCCAAAGTCAGAGGAGTGAGTGAAAATAGGCTCCTGGTGGAAATGGTTTACCGAAGGTTCTAGGCTGGTTAGAGAACATTGTTATGGAAAAAAAAAAAATGGGGCATTGAGGGGAGAGTTAGAGGGACTCTAGGACTTCAGGCTCAGATGAAATAAAGTTTTGGTTCTGTAAGTGTGAGAGCCTGGGAGAGGTGGTACAGGAAGTGTCAGAGCAGAAGGTCATCAAGGTGAAGCCAATTTTAGTAATGAAGGGTTTCTAAGCAAAGACAATCCCCTGATTGTCCCTGAAACACAATGGTAGCCAAAGCTGTTGGCATGGGGTCTCCTATTGCCAAGGGTTAGAGGAGCTTCCCAGATGTGACTTGGGTGGAGGAAATTAGAAGGAAAGTGTTCTTCCCCATGACATTCAGAGCAGCAGGGAGGTGGTTTGGGCAGAGCTGGAGTTGAAGCCAGGAGATGACATGGGAGCATGGAGAACACAGATCCGTCACCCATCTGTCAGGTGCTGTAGGAGCTTTGAGAGGTGCAGATCAGGAATGCTCAAAGAGAAAATGAGTCTTGGAAAGGAGGAGGGACCCCAAGGCAGCAGGGGCTCAAAGGGGAGGGAAGGAGTAAAGAGTAGGGAAGATGTGGACCCTGACCACAGAAGAGGAATCAAGGACAGATGACCTCCGTGTGAGAGGTCCGCAAAACACTTGATGCTGCCTGTGTGGGCTTGGGAGTCTCTGCAGTGCTTTGCCCATGTCAAAAATGGAGCCTGGAGGATAGCAGTCCACTCAGGGGCGGGGGGCGGGGGGGGGGGTTGAGGACACCATGCACCAGGCAGGCTGGTCCTTGATTGCCTGGGTGTGAATGTGGAGGAGGCAGGGACAGAGAAAACAGGACCTGTTTGCCCCCCAGGAAGTGACTGGGGTAACAGGGATGATGGCCATAACAAGGAGGAATGTCTCAATGATCACAAGGGCCAAGAGTGCTGGCTTCAGTTTCTGAAGGTGGGGTTTGAATCTCACTTACTTTAGGGGGCCGTCAAATGGTCACCTAACCTCTCTGGACCTCAGTGTCTTGCTCTGTGCTGTGGGGATAAAAATCACTATCTTCTAGGGTTATGTGAAGTAACGAACCTAGTGGGCTGAGGACGGTGCTTGGCACATGGTGAACACTCAGGAAATGGGCAGTTAATGTTCATGCTAGTGGAAGCACAGGTGGTAGTGGTCATGTACAGAAATGAATTTTTGGAGGGATTTTTCAGATGAAGGAGAAGCCAGGTCACCATGGAAATGTTGGGATGGATACAGGATTTAGAGCCAGTTCCCTTGGTGATCATGGCCTAGGAGATTCCTACCCCCCTTGATAACATACCCCTTTTCCGGAGCTTTAGTTCTCTTAAATATAAATCAGCTTCAGAGCATGCTGATACCCAAGGATTCAGGCTTGTGTGCCCTGAGACTGGAGACTTAGTGTCCATTCCCTGCTGCTTGCTACACCTTTTAAAAGGAAATGGGGAGAAAGTGGTTTTATTTTCACCACACCAATTAGCAATACACCATAGTAATGTCTGGTGTGGCCTAAATACTAATCAAAACATCATCATAGCCCTCCTCCCAGCCTGGGTTCAATTTCCTGGCATCAGGGAGACTTCAACTGTTCTCTTCCAAAGATGCATGAGTGCTGAGAACTCTCATCCCCTACAAAATACAAACGTCCACCAACTTCTAGTAGAAAGGAAATAAGACTCTTTCGAATATGTCTTGTGCTCTGTAGGATACATATTGCAGTACTCCGAGGATAACAGTGAGCAGTGGGGAAGTTTTCCAATCAGCCCAAGTGAACGTTCTTACCGCTTGGAAAATCTGAAGTGTGGTACTTGGTATAAGTTCACTCTTACTGCCCAAAATGGAGTGGGACCGGGACGCATAAGTGAAATCATAGAAGCGAAAACATTGGGGAAAGGTATGTGTGCTTCCTGGTGTCTACATTTCCTCTACTTTCCAGATTTAATTTGGGGACTGGAACCACAGAAGATGTCATTATATTTGCATGTTTGTTTGTGAGTTTGAACTTTGTTATTCCCAAAACGGGTTTGGAAGTGTTGCGGTGCAATGAGAGGAATGGCCTGTCTTCACAGAATATCCTGATTCCCTTCCTTCGTTATCTCACCTGCCGTGAAAAAGACAAGTGTCATTTGCAAATCAAGGGTTTCAGTGCCAACATAGAGTGCCCCAGCTGAGTTACCATGAAATATGACATTTACCCCTCACCTTCTTCTACTGTGATCTTCCCCCTCTCCATCGCCCGATGCCCCCTCTATCCATAACTTGCATTTTGCCTCCAAGGCCCCACTTTTCAGGTGAGAAGTGACTGAATTAGACTGTTGGCTTTTAATGTGAATTGGTTTTTAATCTGAAACATGAATCTTTGAGGGGATGAACCCCTGGGGATGGAGGGATCGGTGCTCAGCAGTGAAATTGTAGTCTGGGGACACCAGTAAGGGGAGGAGTACAGTGGCACAGAAGAGTGAGTGAGGCAGTGAAGAGAGGGTTTTTGGAACTTCCACTCACATCTGACTCTTATCGAGTGCATGGAGCCACACTGGATAGCAGCAAAGGAGCGAGAGATGGGAAGGCAAAGGTGCTACTTGGACCTGGCACCTGAGTTTTGGATAAGATTCAGCAAGGCTTCAGAGGATGAGGGATTTATGCAGAAATATGTCCACTAGATCCCTGGGTTCTAGTAGGAATTGCTTAGATAGCAAGGGACACCTGTTGGTACTTCCCAAATCCAACTAGACTATTCTTGAGTCAGGTCCTTTCACCCCAGAGTGGAAACAGGTCAGCTCAGCACACAGCCCTGGTTCCTTCAGAACCACTCAAGGAAATGCATACGTGAAAGTAGCACTGTTCTTCAAGAGCTCTGACGTACACAAAGATAGCCTCTACCCACCCAGTTTTCCCTCTAGTACCTACGTAGGGAGATAGTTGGAGATTGCCCATTGGTTTATAGGTCCCAATAAATAGTGGACAAATTGGGAGTTGTCTATGACCAAGACTTGGACTGAGCTCCTTACCCAGGTGGGGAAAGCAGCCAAAGGGGAAATGTGTGACTATGCAGATGGCCTTCATTTGTGTATCCCATGAGCTGACCTCCACTGTGCACTCTCCTACAGAGCCCCAATTTTCAAAGGAGCAAGAACTCTTTGCCAGCATTAACACCACGCGCGTGAGGCTGAACCTCATTGGCTGGAATGATGGCGGCTGTCCCATCACCTCCTTCACACTGGAGTACAGACCCTTTGGGACCACAGTCTGGACCACAGCTCAGCGGACCTCTCTTTCCAAGTCATACATTTTGTACGACCTGCAAGAAGCCACGTGGTATGAGCTACAGATGAGGGTGTGCAACAGTGCCGGCTGTGCAGAGAAGCAGGCCAACTTCGCCACGCTGAACTACGATGGCAGTAAGCTGGCTGGCTTTATGGCCCTCCTCTTTGTGTCACAGGACATGTGCATGTGCTTACTGTCCCTTTCCCATGCAACATTCATCCTTGGCACAGAGTGACCAGTGCCCACAGATCTCTTTAGGCTTCGGGGCCATTCAGTTGGCTCCCTGTGGGGCTCCCTAGTTCACTGCATTCCTTGAGACCATGGCTCTGTTCCAGAAATACGGAACTGAGGGCTAATGGGAATCTCCTTAGGGAATCTTGGTGCAGAAGTGGTTTCTCTTTGGGCTGAAGGATTCTTTACCTTCACTTACCAAACATGTGCTTCTGTGCATTTGTCAATGACTATGTGCTAACACTGCTTTTGTTGTCTCCCTACCCATTCCCCACCCCATCCCAACCCACATAACTCCGCCTTTGCTCTCATTTAGCCCTTAGACTGCATGTGCCAAAACAGTCTTCATGGTAATGGAGCTTATGGCAGTCCCTAAGCAGAAATGCAGGCACTGATGAAAGCGGTATATCATAGGATATTAGCATGTGTCCCACCCCCCACACACACACACGCACATGCAATTTGCATGGACTTTCTGAAAACTAGGCAAGGTATCTTGTGATGTTTAGTGAACCAAAAATAAATGATACAAATTTTTATCCTTTTTTATTCTACAACTTGTATCAAAGGCTACTTATTGATATCTGACCAAATGTCCAGCCCAGTGAAGGTGAAAGATAGTGGGTCATTGATGATTATGCAGTTAGGGAACTTTAGAAAGTCTCAAATAGCAGCATGTTGGTGCCGATTTCTACAGCTTTGCAGTGACTTTGACTCAGGGAAAAGCAGTGATTGAGTTAGCTGCTCAAACACAAGGTAAGACCCACTACAGTTCATCAGGATATTGGGAGCTCCTGGCTTAGCATCCCCTCACCCTTCCGAGTCTTCTGGCCAATGCCACTGATCAGGTCAGACCACAGTGTTGGATGGCTTAGCCCAGGAAGTGTGTACCTGAGCAAACACCGCCCATACTTTATTCATCAGTAGGCAGGCTAAAGGGTCTTCCCTCTTCTGCCTGTGTGTACTTGGGATCTTGCTTAATTAAAGCTCCAGCAAGAACTTCCTTGGAGCACAGGTTTTACAATCCTAACAAAAATATCCATGAACCCAAGAACTCTCAGAAAAACAACCAAAGGAAGCTAACCAGGTGATGTGGAGTGGGATCCTCATTTGGTCATTTTCTCCTAGATTGTCATGGATGACCCAGAATGAGTTCTTTCTGCTCTGGCACAATGGAAACCCACCCCCAAGTTTCCTACCCAGGGCCATGTCACCACAAAGTCTTCCCCAGCCAACACCCTATCTGGCCTCCAGCATTTCAGGCCTGGGGCACTTGAAAGTAGGAAGAGCCTTAGGTGGAAGCCTTCCTGGTATTGGTTACTCCAGCCTGGGGTTCTGCAACTGCAGTGTACTCTGTGCCATGGCTCTGGAATGGCTAGCTCAGCAACTGGACTGTAACCCTTCTGCTCAAGAGCTGATGCTCTTCGTGGGCCACCTCTAACTTTCTAGCCCTCAGTTGCAAGTAATGTCATTCAAGGGTGACCCATCCCGAAGTACCAACCATAGTCAGAGCAGCCCTTCCCCGTGGCTTTCTCCTCCAACATGGTTTAATTCTTTGATCTTATGAAATAAAGGACTTTGATTTACCAAACTTTACTTTGCATTTAAGAGTTCCCCCAAAGTCCTCTGCTAGCAGGTACATATTCGGGCAGAAAGCATATTTCTTACTTCAGCTTATTGGCTTACATTAATTGACTTACAATAATCACATGCTGGCATGTAGCTTCTCTATAATCTGTGTAGGTGCCAGAGCACCGGGCTTCACTGTGCATATTGATGATATGGTCATGCTAATCTTTTAATGAGAAATCACTCACAGGCAAAATTTGAAACTGTAATTCAAACTTACAAAGCACTCTGCAGAATTTAAGTGCTTGTCTTCTAAAAAAAAAGAAAAAGAAAAAAATGATGCTCTCATTTTATCCTGGATCTTAGGTTATAATCATGCAAAAGTTTTGTGAGCTACATTTAAATTTCTGAAATCTGAAATAATTTTATTACACTAGGATATAAAAATACATATTTGCATTTTCATTGAAAGGGACTGTGGATTTCTTGGAACTGATCTCATAGATATATAGCTTTAATATCTCTTTTGTCATATCTGACTCAAGATTTTTCTTTCATTTTGGGAGAAACAAACATTGACAGCCTCACACCTATACCAGTCAGGTCTCAGATTCTTCTGTGTCTTTATTTTGACTCTTTCTTCTGCCATTTCCTTGGCAAAATGTTTGCATGCATCCTTGTGTTGCCTTGGTTTTGCAGACCAGCTTCACCTGCATCCCCTTATGGGGGTTCTGAGCAACCACAGACATGCTTTCCAGCTGAAAACACTGCACAGTTCAAAGAACACTTTTCTTGGCCTGGGCAGATAACATAGGGCACTGGGATTCTATTATCCCTGCTCTACTTACTAACTGCAGGATAAAGACCATTTTTGCTCAGGGGGGAAATTGGATTATTTTTGCATTATTTTTCCTAAACCACTGACTTCCTGGCCCTTGTTTTACATGAAAAATATAGTGAGATGGAGCTTCTTACATAATGGAAGGTGCCAATATGCGTGCCCCATAAAAGTGTGGATGCATGTTTGAATCTCTGTGCCCATTATATTCAGCCTCTGCATAGACAGCAGCTTCAAATATAGCTCAGAGTCCAGTCTACTTAGGTGTTTCCTTATGATTCTAAATAATCTGAATTTCATAACACTGTATAATAATGCTTGATCGTTAAGGAGTGTGCTTTGGAGACCTAGATGTTTCCTTTTCGAAAATTTATCTTCAGTCTTTACACCCTAAAATGAGAGTTTCTAAAGTAGATAAAAAGCAAGTGAATAACCAAACAGAAAGGGACGTTAGGCTTCTTTAAACCAGTGTATCTGGAACAGTCTCCCTGCAGACTCCTGTCCACTTGCCAGACCTACTGTTCCTTCTTTGATGTGCAGGTTTTTCAAGTAGCCTCTATAAGTTGTACTATAGGTGACAATTCCAGCTAAATGCATGTGGCTTTTTTAAGCACTAGCCTGGACATTGTGCTTTCAAGTGCCTGCACCCAGCAGTATATTGCAAAATGAGTCCCTTTCAAAGAAATGGGCTTCACCCTTTGTGCAGATCGTGATTTGATGCGCTGTCAAGTAAGTTGCAAGTTGGGCAGAGGAGGGGTGTGAGAAAATAAATAAATTAGCAAGGACCTAGATAAAGAACTCCTCTCATTGCTCATCACCCTGGACACCCTTGGATCACACAATGTGCCTCTTGTAACCGTCATCCCTAAAACCTCCACCATGCTGTCTTCATTAATAGTCATCTAACACCATGGCCCTGCTTTCAGGTACAATCCCTCCACTCATTAAGTCAGTTGTCCAAAGTGAAGAAGGGCTGACAACCAACGAAGGGCTCAAGATGCTGGTGACCATCTCCTGCATCCTGGTGGGGGTCTTGCTGCTGTTTGTGCTCCTGCTCGTGGTACGGAGGAGGAGGCGGGAGCAGAGACTGAAGAGGCTGAGAGGTGAGTAGTGGCCCCACAGTCAACTGCTCGTGCCACCATTGCTGGACAGCCAGCCTGGTGGGAGCTAACCCCCAAGAGAAGGGCTTTTACTCTCCAGGCCAGGTCTCCCAGCTGCCTGACTCTGTGCTGTGCCTTCATCAGGGTCACAGAGCCTTAGGGGAAGAGTCACACAGATGCTACTACTCAACACCATCAGAAATTGAGTGAGGGTCAACCTCACACAGGTCTCCTAAATCCTAGACATCGTTGGCAAAGAAAATTATTTTCTCATGGGTTTTTCAACCCCCCTCGCTTTAATTCTAACCATTCCAGCAATGCCATCAATTACGACTTCCTTTAAAAAGATCTATCACATTTGCTGTGGCAATGAGAACTATTTTATTGCCGGGAAGCGGAAATTGAGGGCTTATGGTAAAGCATTGTGAGACAGAAAACACACACTTTCCCAAATTAGAAATTTGAGCTGAAGCCCAGTGTAAGAGTTTCACTCAAACCATAAAAAAAACCATGGAAGACAAGAGCCTAGGCCAGACGAGAGCCATTGTGAGCAGACACCATTATTATAACGTCCAGCTCTGTGAGGTCCTGGTGACAAAGCTATTTCCAGCTTCTGGCTAGAGCCTTTCCTTGCCTTTGCCCTTGCCCTGCAGTGTGAGGAAAATGAGCTCTTTCCAACATGAAACTCAATGCAGGAAGAGTATTTTTAAGTCTTTTCCTTTTCACCGTCAGGATATTTAACCAAGCACGAACACAATGTTCGCATTTAATCAGTCCAGTGTGGAGTAATGTCATGCAGCATCCTGCATATTCCTCAGAGTTACATCTTAGGAACAAGTTTGAAAGCCCTGTCCCCAGTACTTATCTGTGATATGCCCCAGACATTGTGGGGATGTTGAAACATTGGCATCTTCTGCAAACACTTCAGTTGGCTATAATCTGATTAGAGCAGCAGAACATGGTGATACTTTCTCCTGTGTGCACTTATGGGAAGCATTTCTCTTTATGTGGCCCTAACACATTTTCCTATCAATTTGCTTCCACTTCGCTGACAAATTAAAATATTTGAAGTACATCATGCTCCATCTGGACACGTTAATAGCCCTTCCATTCAAATCTCCTGCAGCCCCATAATTCAGATGAGCCATCGATCTCATTGAAATATCCTTCCTAAATCACATTAACCACTTATTTAGTTTTGCAGACTTACCTTAGTAAATCCTATATATTCTAAGCATTATGCTTAGTGCTTGATGTATCAAAATGAAGAGAAAGAACCTTCTGAACTTTAGGTTTAGTGTAGGAGGCAGACACATGAGCATCTACCAGGAAAAGAACAAAAATGTCATGAATGCTAAAATAGGGCTTCACACAAATCCTACATAAGCACAAAGGAGGGAGCAATTAATCCAAACTGGGGAGAGAAGGGGAGGCCGTCTAAGAGCTATGAAAAAGCAACATATTGCTTAATAAGTTGAGAAATCCAACATAAAGTGAATTGTGTGGGATTACATCCACAAGTGCTCATCACTATAAGGACCAAAGGATGTCCTTATAACTCTTTCAGGGACAACAAAATCCCACATCCAGGTCTTTAGGGGCAAGGGGCAATATTATTGAGGAGCCAATAACTGACGGACCCAGCAAGGGGCAGTCCTTACTGCATTTAGACAGCCAGATCTAACTAGCTGCATTTCAAAGGCTATCCATTGTTCATAAAACATCGTATAAAATCAACAGTAATTTTTTATTAATCATTTCCATTTGATCACAAAGGTTTGGCAGCAAATGCATTAAACATGAAGGCACTCCTTCCTAGCATTCTACTACCTTCTGCCAAATTCACCGTTCCTCCCCTCACCCTGGCCCTATTGCTTACTCCTTCCTTCCCAGCTATTGTTTGATTTTCCCTACTCTACTTATAACTTAAGCACCTCAGCCTCTAAAGATGCTAAAGATGCTGTTCTTACCAACATAATGCGCTGGACCAATGGCAGGCCCATGGACCCTTTCTTGTCGTTCTTAACAATGCCGGGTGATTCAGTGGTTGCTTTGCAAGGGCTCTGGCCAGAAAATATCCTGGGACTGGCATTATCACTGTGGGCATCTCTACTCCTAGTCACCAGTATTTCAGGGTGGATCTTGATAAAGAAAGCAATACATCACATCAGAGAGCAGGGCCTTTCCCTCCCCAGAAACGGTTTTGTTTTCTTGGTGCATGAGGAAAGACAGGTCTGGCACAAAGGTTTCAAGAAGAAGAAAACAAGTACTGTGAGAAAGGGGGCATATTTATGCAAGATGCCAGGGAGCAAAGAGTTCCAGGGAAGTACCTTGCCGGAGTACAGTAGTGTCTGCAGTCTTGCATTTTGTACGTGCTTTGTAAAGGTTGGACAAATGCAGCAAGAATGCAAAGGACCATGAACCCAATTCCACTCTCTTTCTAACAGCAAGTTTTAATGTGGATGCATCACAGAAGTAAATTTAATTCAACAAGCCATTGTTGATCACCTGTCATGTGCTGGGTATAACAGTTTTTTTTAATATATATATTTTTATTGGAGTTCAATTTGCCAACATATAGCATAACACCCAGTGCTCATCCCATCAAGTGCCCCCTCAGTGCCCATCACTCAGTCACCCCATCCCCCTGCCCACCTCCCCTTCCACCACCCCTCGTTCATTTCCCAGAGTTAGGAGTCTCTCATGTTCTGTCTTCCTCTATGATATTTCCCACTCATTTTCTCTCCTTTCCCCTATAATCCCTTTCACTATTTTTTATATTCCCCAAATGAATGAGACCATATAATGTTTGTCCTTCTATGACTGACTTACTTCACTCAGCATAATACCCTCCAGATCTACCCACATCGAAGCAAATGGTGGGTATTTGTCATTTCTAATGGCTGAGGAATATTCCACTGTATACATAGACCACATCTTCTTTATCCAGTCATCTGTCATCTGTAAAAGGACACCGAGGCTCCTTCCACAGTTTGGCTATTGTGGACTTTGCTGCTATAAACATTGGGGTGCAGGTGTCCTGCTGTTTCACTGCATCTGTATCTTTGGGGTAAATCCCCAGCAATGCAATTGCTGGGTTGTAGGGCAGATCTATTTTTAACTCTTTGAGGAACCTCCACACAAGGCCAGATCTTGCCTTTCTCTTGTAGTCCAGCAGAGCCCCCAAAATGTTAATTAATGACAAAAAAATGTTTACAACTCACTCATGGAGGAAAACTGTAGCCAGAGCTTAATGTAGTAGGTGCCTACCTATTAAACAGAACCCAGCAGTAGAATCACCTAGTTACAACCTGACCCACATAAGATACAGATCCTGTGCCTGGATTAGAATGAGTTCAAATATATTTACAGATTCAACAGGAAGAGTTGCTTCATACAATATTTTTATTGCCCCAAATAAGGACCTTTCTAATAATATGTCAATGTTGCTTGAACAACCACCGATGAGGATCAAAACTGGAAATAAAATTTGGATTATAGAAAAACATTGTGGGGGTTCTAATGGACACTGTTAGAGTTGCTATTTAAGGTCAATTTTGAATTGTTGACCTTGTTTGATTGCTAGAAACTACTAAATGTTTATAAGCAAGATATGTTTTACCATGTAGACAAGCAATCTAGTTAGGTGAATATAACATAACATTCTTTTATGTAAAAATTAAGAAAAGAAGGAAAAAGGAGGGAGGGAAGGAGGGAGGGAGAAAGGAAGAAAACAAGGAAGGAAAGAATATGAGACTCAAGCAATTTAGCAACTTATATTTCTTCCTTCCTGAGAACTTTACTAATTTTAGAGCATAGCGACCTCCTAAAGTCTAAATTGTCTGCAAGTGGTATGTTTTTTAAAAAATCTATAACCTTATCCAGGAGTCCAGAAGTCACATTTTGCTTGTAATCATGCCCTGATTTTTCTCCACTTCTAAATCCTTTAAAGTGCAAGGTTACAGAACAAATCCCTGGCTGGGTCCATGATCTCAGGAGCCCCAACCTTATAAAAACCACAAATTTTGATTCCCATGTCAAGTAATCAATGCCAGTATCACTAAAAACTTCCTTCTTTAGTGTGAGTCTACCCAAGAAGGTGCAATATTGGCACCAGCCAGTTGGGTCAACTGGCATGCCAAGCCTAGAAGCTACTTCTGGCACTTCAAATAAGCTAAAGATAAAAATCAATGGATGATATAAAATTTGACCATGCTTCTGTGGCAAAATGCCTTTCTTCCCGTGAACAGAAGCAGGGTTATTTTAAGCATGCTTTGAAATGTGTTAATATCATAAAAACAAATCAGTTACAGAAGGCCATTCCCAGAGAGCATGTGGCCTCATGGTTCTACAAGGGCACAGAAGAAGGGGCAGGCTATGAGGGATGATCATCATCTACTGAGCTCTAACATCCCATTCATCTCTTCTGCAAATGAGCTAAAAGCTTTCCTTGTTTGTAGGACTAAATATTAGCTTGCTCTTTAATAATCTAAAGGAAGAATAGTGTAGAGACTTCTTAATCAAGCTAATAAATGCCCAAATTGTGGTTTATTGGAGATCATAAGCATATGCTCTGAAACCTTATTTCTATACTTTGTTTCCTTCCTTCTTTCTTCCCTTCTTTCCCTTCCTCTTTCCTTCCCTCCTTTCTTTTTTTTTCTTTTTCAAACCTTAATTTCTTAATAAAACTATTCTTTCAAAATTCCAAATTTGCAATGGAAGAATTGAGTAAAAGGGGCCTCCATATCAAAGAGTGGAGAGCAAAGGAACATTAGGATGGTGGCAGGGCCAAGCCAAGGGCAGCCAGTGGAGCAAAGGACAAAGAGTGAGGACAAAGTGTCCGGAGGGAGAGAGTTGGCATCAGCCCTGGTGCTTTGTCCTGCCTGGGTGTTCTACTTGGTCCATATTTGTACTTGCATTTTTCTCAGATTGCAAGTATATATGATTTTCTTTTGTGAATATTTATTTAGTCATAGTTTTAGGATCAGCTTTCATAGCATGCTGATGATTGGAAGTCCTATTTGTCATCTGGTAAAAACATAAATGCAGGCTCATAACCCTCACAAAAATAGCTACTTTACGAGTCCCATTTCAATTCCACAGAAAAGCAGGGATTGTTGTGAGGCAGCTTGCAAAGAACACTTGATAGATAGTAAAGCTAGGCAAAATCTGCTACTCCCAAACTGTTTTTTTGTTTGTTTGTTCGTTCGTTTGTTTTTGTGGGTATGTGCAGGTAGCTGCCCAACAGAAGTATTAACCTAAACATATTCCACTTTACCTAACTAGAAACTTCAGAAATGAAAGTGTAGTCATGTGGCTATGAATGAGATTTCTCTTTTTTAATGAAACATTTGGGCACGCAAAATGGGAAGCAGCTCAGATTCTCAGTTGGCACAGCAGCTGTTCTTGAGATTTGCTTTGTGCTCCCCTGACACACCGTGATAGCACTGCCTGGTGGATGAGACTCTTCCAGGATGGGAAGAGTGATCCACAAAAAGAACATGGGAACTGGGCAAGACCGCGCCATAATATTAGTTACCCAACAGGGGTGCCTCTTCCCAAGAGCCCACTATACCATGCATTAATCAACAGAGGATTCATATCTTCTACTTTTGCACTGCCCTCCTCTTTCATAATGCTTTACTCTATGCTGCCTTGTGTTAGTCTCTCCATAGCCATGCAAACAGGTAGATTATAAGCTTGATATATATATTATCCCCTGCTTTGCTTACATGAAAATTGAAGGGAACTTATCCAAAAATCACATATCAAGACAAAGCTAGAGAAAGAGCTCTGATCACTGCTGCTGTACCCTGTTCTCTTTCCATGAAACTGCATAAGACTTGGGACTCCCAGATAAAGAAACAGGACATCCCATCAATATTGTTGGCTTTGAAAAGGTTGTCAATGAAGCATGGAGTCAGAAGAATATATTAACACAGAATCAATAACTACTTCATAATTTTATTTTTTCCAATGGAACATGTTTAGTTTATTCATTTTTATCACTATATTTGATATATCTACCTTCCCCATAATATTAAAAAATATAGATTATTTCTTGTTTGCATATTTTCTACCTACCGCCCTTTTCTCTACTGCTTCGCCTCACTGGATTATTGAAAGACTCTTCCATACTCAGCTGCATCAGTTCTCACTGGCTCCTGAATCCTCACAGTCTCACTTCCACCCCCACCCACCAAATGCTCTCCTGAAGGCAGATGACCAGTTACCTTCTGATCACCAAATTCTCCTTCCAGTTACCATTTTCTAGGGCACTTTGCAATTCAGTGTGTTAGCAAATGTTATTTTTTGAAACCCCTTCCTTCCAAATATCCTGGCACTATTTCTCTATCACTCCCAAGATTAACGGGGAAACACAGAGCCAGGGATGTATATGTAGGAGTAGCAAAGGGCTTTAGGAAAGGTGTCACAAAGTCTAAATCTCAGATTGAGCTGAAATTTGTGGGGAAAAAATGTGACAGGCAACACAAGAGGCTGTTTAGCAAGAACAAGCCTTGAGATGATGTTCTCATATTAACAGATGGCAGGTAGAAAGAACGACTCAATGTCTGCTTTGCTTTGATGTGCACCAGGAGAAGTGCTATTCAAATCATAAAATGTGGAACAAGAATTATAAAAAAGGAAGGAAAGGACATAGAGGGAGCAGGAAGGAGGATAGGAGAGGGGAGAGAGGGAGGGAAAGAAAGCAGGGAGAGAAGGAAAGAAGGAAGGAAGGAAGGAAGGAAGGAAGGAAGGAAGGAAGGAAGGAAGGAAGGAAGGAAGGAAAGAAGGAAAGAAGGAAAGAAGGAAAGAAGGAAAGAAGGAAGGAAGAGCTTAAGAAAATAACCAGAGCCCTTGATCATTTAAATTTACTTATTCTTTCAAAGCCTACTATGTTCCAGTCATTATGGGAGCAAAAGATGGGATGTTGCATAAAATAATCGTTCTGATCTCTTGCTAGTGAGGAGGAAGGCATATTTACAACTAACTGTTACACAAATTCTAAATGATAAACACCATACTATGGGCACCAATAAATGCTACGATAATCCACTAAAGGGGAAGATTTTGTTTCCCCCCACAGGAAATATTAGGAAGGATATTTTTGGGTTCCTAGACCCCAAATGATGATGTCTTAGGATTCTGGACAAAGATGTTCTGGATATAATCCCAAAAATATTTGTGGATAATCTTTGAACAATCAAATTAAAGGTATAGGAAAATAGTTACACTCCATACCCATTTTCAAAAACAATAAATTCTGGAAGTTACAGATTGAGATAAAGTAGTTTAGGTTATAGAAAGGATGCTTTGTCAGCAATCGGGAAATTATAGGGATGAGCAAAGGCCCAGACAAATCTCACTTCCCTTTGGACAGGGCTGACTGATTATGGGATAACAGGCTGAGGCTAAAGTCAGAGCAGGCTGAGCCATTTTGGAAGTGGCACAACTCCAAGGGTGAAAGCTAATGTATTAGTGGGAAGAATCCAAATTTGAAGAGCTTTTGAAAGGCTGGAACCAAAGAGATAAAATGTAATAGGGATAATTGTAAGATCTTCTATATAAGTTGTAAAAATTCATTTGCAACACACATAATGAGCATTGTGTCCTCACGGGTGTGCAAGAAAGAGAATATCAAAAAATGACCAGTTTCTGTGCTCGGCCTCATTTAATAAAGGACAATAAGAAATCACAGGTCTTTCATAGAAGAGTCCCAGATAGAGAATTACCTAGAAATTATGCCATCTGAGGAGGGATTGAGAAAATTAGAAACTTCAACTTGGAAAAGAAACAGGTGGCAGGCAGCTGCATGGAGATATTCTCATGGCCTATGAATGACTCCAGGTGTCCTCGTTATGTCCAGGTAGAAATTACAGCAAGGGATTTCAGCACAAGAGCAGAGAGATGTTTCCCACAATTAAATGTATCCCCAAGAAAAGCTTGTGTGACCTCCATATGGAGCAGAGATTGGGCTGAAGCTGGGGAGGCAGATGGCTCAGGCCAGTGGAGAGAGGACATGGGGACAGAAAACCACCAAGGGAAGTGGGAAAGGCTATGCTGGATGCTGTGCAGAGGTGTGCGAAGTCCAGGGAACCAAAGCACCAACTTCACCTGGCGGGGCTTGGGAGAGTGCACAGGGCAAGTCGCATCTGCGTATGCTGAAGCAACAAAGGAGCCCTATCATGGGGTCTACAGAGAATGCAATAGCAAGAACCTCAGAGAGGGCTGGAGGCAAGACATGAGGGGCAGGAGGGCTGGAAAGAAAGCTTGGGACCAGCATGAGCAGGCTCTTGCTCTGTGCTGAGTCCTGTTGGCAGGGAGGTCCCTCCGAGAGTTTCAAAGCACAGTTGTGACACAGTGAGGGGTGTGTTTCAGATCCATCACCCTTCCCGCAGGTGGATGTCACTTACAGGACTGACACATTGGAGGTGGGGAGGCCAGGGAGGGGGCTGATGACTGGTAATTTGATTCGAACTGAGGAGAAAGAAAAGAGCAAAGGCCCCATGGGGACGTGTTGAGGTGACATATCAACAGACTTGACATCGAATCAGACCTGAGAGTGAGAGGTGCTATGTGGTAGCGACAGCATGGACCCCCCTCTCCCCAGAGCGCTAAGTAGCCCAGCTCATTTTAACATCTGCCCAAGACACTGTAGCATGGAGACAAACATTTACTGCAGGGATGATTTGAAGAGTCTTTAATGCTCTTAAGATTCTATGATTTCATGATTTTAAAAATGTTCTTCACTTGCCCCAGATTCTCTTCTCACCACTAAACAAAAGTGTATCAGAGATTTTGTCATCTCTTTTCACTGTCCCTACATGAATATGAAGAAGACCCTGGACCCCATCTCAGTCCTGACATCTCTCTTAAACTTGATTCCAAATCTGCCTTGAACAGCCTCACCTCATGTCCCCCAGCCTATATTAATATGGTGGAGCACCGCAGTAGGTTTGAAGCCAAGTACCTTGGCTCCACCCACATTGCTGCTTCCGTGTCCTTCCAGACTCCTGAGTTTGTCATTTGGGTTACCATACCCAGCCCTTAATATCCTAAATCTTGCCATTTTTCTGGACTCCCTGCAGCCCCTCTGCTGGTCCCCTCCATACCCAGTGGGTCCTGATTCTTGCAGATACCATCAATCTGTTATAGCATCAAACACTCTCTGTCCCCCTCTTCACTGCAGCCAACCATCCCAGCCTCTCACCTTCACCACCAAGTCCTTGTCCCCAGCCCCCATTCCATGTACTCTGGATGGATTGATGCTAGTACACAGCACCTACACCCACCCACCACTACCTCTGCCTTCCTCCTCTCCTCTTGGTCCATATTATGGCCAGTAACCCAAAGTCACACCTTCTTAGCTCTGTATGCCTTGACCAACCCTAATCACAACCTTTCCTGGAAACCTCTCTCCAGTCAAACTGACCTACTCCATATTTCCTAAAGGAGCTCAAATTACAGGACACACTAATTTTGTGTCATGGAGCTCTCTTACCATTGGAGTCTATGCTCCCCAAGTCCCATGCTCCTTTTAAGGTGAGGGCAATCTTGGATATTTCCAGATTGACTCGTCCTGAAACAGGTGATCCTGGGATTATCTCCCTCAGTCAGCAGGTACCAGGTGTCTATACCCCTATGTCCCTGAAGATATGACACAAATCCCACTCTATGTATACAGAACCTTAAAAGTAGTAATGGAAAAGCAGTTTGAACCAACAGACATTGGTTATGAATTCCTGCTCAGCTGTAAGAAATTACTGAACATATCTGGGTCCCAATTTCCTGATTTCTGAAAGAAGGCATAATAATTCCCAGGTAGAGACTGGCACAATTCGGATTCCTAGTACATGTTCCATTGTGACTGCAGCCCACCTCGTGTCTGCTCCCGGAAGACATTCACACACAGTCCCTGGTGCCACTTGTGCTGTAAAACTCCACCAGCGATTCTCAAAGGAGAATTCACAGAAGTGAATTTCAATTAATATCGTTTTTCTCACAATTTCAGATGACATCAGGAGGAGGACATAGTAACTAGACAGAAAGAGAAAAGGATCTATTGTAAGATGATAAGCATAGGGAAGTGTGGACCAAAATGGCTCAGGGTGCCCACAGCTGTAGACCAGCTTAACCACAGCGAAGATGCCTGCTAATTGTAGACGAAAAGAACGTGCTGTTAGAGCATGCCGATATTTGAGGGGAGCTCTGTCCTCACTTGTTGGATGCCGCAATTCCTTAGCACATGGATATGAAAAAAAATCACAGAACAGAAAACTGTGCTGACTTCAGGAACAGAAAAAGTGTGATGATAATGAGCAAAACGAGGAAACCAGGTCCATTCTGAAGACATTGGGGACTGAGTTACCTTCCAATCATGGGCTGAAGTACAGTGTGTACTCCTTAAATTTCCCCCTCTTTTTTAGACCGTTGAGTTAGCCACTGCTTGGCTGTTACATAGAGCTAATTAATCCCACGCTTTTGACTTTATATATATATTTACTTTGCAAGTGTTAAATCATTCAGGAAGAGAAGAAATTCATATCTGCTTGGTCTTTGGAGAGAAAGACATGAACTAGGAAGTTAAATGTTGTTTTGCTTTCTTTGCTTCACCATATGAGTGGGGTAGAAAGGAGCTGTTTTCGTTTCCCAGACTGAACCCATCTGTGCACAGAATGTGTGAGGTTACCAGTAGGAGCTGGCATGGCTGATTTGAATAACTGAACTTCGGCTTACAGAGATGCCAGCCCATGGGTGGTTATCCCTGTGACTGCCCGAGCACCTCAGTAATACCATGCCGCTCCCCGGCTTGACAATGATTGCACTTAAATGTCAGCCTCTAAAAGATGAAAGATGAGATGAAAATGCTCCAACATACTCTTTTCTCCACTATACTAAGCCAGCCACATAGCTGAATCCATTTCCAGAAAGTTCTGTTCATTGAATACTACATTTAACATCAAGATTTTTTAGAAAGCAGTGAGGGGCGGGGGGAAGCAAAAAGAAGGCTTTTGTATTCTAAGAAAGAAAACATTCATTTTTTTTTCCAGGACAAAATGTGTAAAAAGAAAAACAAATTATGTTTTAAGGGAGATGAGAATTTCAAAGCAATGTCACCAAAAATGTAGACTTCTTTCCTACATCATTTTTAGGCAGAATTTCTTTTGTCAGGAGTGGTAACCAAGACTTGATAAACAATGTTTTCAGAGACAAAAAAATATATAAAGAAAATTTTTACTTTGGGGTTTGAAACAAGCATCTGAGTTTCGAGACACAATGATATGTCATTTGTACAATTCTTTGATCAACCTAGGGGACTCAGAGCTCTGTAATAATGCTTTCTTAAAGTCATCTATGTGTCATAAGTTTTTAAATTTTGATATTTTGATAACAAAACAAGTAGAATGTATACTACATAAATAAACTACTTTCAAAATGTTAATTTTCTGACTACTGAAAATAAAATTGGGTTTTCAAAAATTGGCAAATAAATACACTGTAAGAAGACTTTAACAGATGTCTGACAAATGTTATGGTCCCAGAGAGTTATGCTCTTTTTGTAATACACACACACACACACACACACACACACCATATATATATATATATATATATATATATATATATATATATATATACATATATATATATCATATGATTGCATATATACAACATTATTGCATGAATATCACATACATATCTGTAGAAGAATTAAGGAATCCACTAAACTTTTGGTTATTAGTAGCGATATGTGGAATGATAATTACATTTTAAAGTGGTTATTGTCATCTGACTCTGTAGAATATTTGTCATAAATGCCTAAGTGAATGTTAATGAGTTGTTTATCATGTACTAATATTAACTTTTTTTCCCCAGATGCAAAGAGTTTAGCTGAAATGCTCATGAGGTAAGAACAAAACCTATCTTATATATCATGTTTAAAAGGATAATTTCCAACTTGCTTTGATGTTTTTTTAAATGATTGTCTGAAATTGATAGCACATTTTATTTTTGACACATAAATTTCATTCTGTGTACCAAATATCCATGTTATGCCTAATAGGATATATAGATAGCAAATAATATACTTCTGTACATGCCATAGATTGTTTTCTTGTCAATCAGACTCAACCGGGTGGAATGTTTCCCATAAAGCTGGGAGTACAAAAGCACATTATAAGTAAATAGCTTTGGTTTTGTTTCCACCCAAGTATACTACTTTTGAGGTTGAGACTTCCACTTTAGCAGAGTTAGGCAAGTGAAAAGAAAATCAGAAAAGGAAATGCACTGTGTACTGTGCTCTTCCAAAGAGATGGGATGATCAAGAAAGATTCCCCTTGTCCTCAGCAGCCATGGCATCCTGAGCACCCCTCCACTAGAGCACTCACCAATTTCTGCTACAATTATCTATTCACTGTCTGGTCTTAGAGGTCATAGCCTGATATGTTGTCCTCATGTTAAAAATACCAGAACTATAGTAGATGAATAAGTAAGTTGTGGTAGTTGAGTAAGTAAGTGAATTTTCAAGGCTGTAGAAGACATTTAAGTATTTGCAGTTTAAGCCTTTTATATTGTAATGATTAAACCAAAAGTGAAAAAAGATAATCAGAGTCTGGAAATCAGATTAAGAAAATGTCAAGAATCCTGACAGTATTGCCATTTTAGGATATTTACTGTAGGGGAAAAAGAAGATGGGTATGGGGCCTACTCCCTACCCCACCACAGTTGGATTTAACTTCCTTCCCCATCTTTGCGTATAAAATTGGTGCTCATTTATTATTCACAAAGAGCCCATAACCCATATCACCAGTATCTTTGAAGACCTAAGACAGAGATCAATTGCCATTGGCCCATGAATTACATTTTCCACAGACATCTTTGTTTGCAATAGTATGTTTTAAAACTATGTGTACTATAGGTAATGGATATGGAGAACTCAAGATTACTCTAAAAAATTTGGAGTGAGCAATTAAATAAACATAAGTGTCATTTGCTAGGATTAGGAATTAGGAGGGTAGATGCAGGGTACAGACTTTTATTATTATTATTTTTTTTTTTTTGAGGACAGGGAAAAGGGAATGTTGATGGAAATGAAAAGACTTGTATGGGTCATGTTGAATTTGGGATGCTTTCCAAGTGTCGAATAGCTGGTAGCAGGAATCTAGAGCCAAGAGAGAACTCAGAAATGCAAATAGCCTGTAAAATATATCTTCCATAATAGGAACTTAGCCACATTCTTCTAGGTCAAACTTGCATGAGAAGAATATAAAAATCTATATTTTTATAGAAGATTGAATCCATGCTCTAATGCAAATCTGTACTTATTTGCTAAGCAAGTATTAGGACATTTCTGTGGTCACATGGAAGGTATCCAGACACATGTGCACCTGTGCAGAGCAAATCTGGCAAATATTTGGAAAACAAAAAACAAACCGGAGTCTTTCAATTTATAATAACTTTGAAACAAAATGACTTTTCTAATATTGATGTAAAAATATGAATTCATATGATTCATGAAATCAAGAGATTTCATATAAAATTGTGGCTTTCTTTCTTCTCTTGAAAATGCTCTGGCCGTACTGGGCACAGTCTAGAGATTACAGCTGTCTGGAGCTACATGAAGTGCTCCCTTTAAACTGGGTGTGAATTTTTTTAATTTAAATTCATTTAACCAATATATAGTACATCATTAGTTTCAGATGTAGTTTTCAACAATTCACAGTTGTGTGATGAACACCCAATGCTCATCCCATCACATGCCCTCCTTAATGTCATCACCCAGTTACCCCATCCCCCCACCCATCGCTCCTTCAGCAACCCCAGAATTAAGAGTCTCTCATGGTTTAGCTCCTTCTCTTATTTTCTCCCATTCAGTTTCCTCTCCCTCCTTGTGGTCCTCTACACTCTTTCTTATATTCCGCATATGAGTGAAACCATATGATAATTGTCTTTCTCTGACTGACTTATTTCACTCAGCATAATACCCTCCAGTTCCATCCACATCAAAGTAAATGGTAGGTTTTTTTGCTCTGTATAAAAAGTCACCATCCCCATACCCACTCCAGTCTGCTTCACTGGTTTGTACCCAGCCTGGGTCCCGCAGCCATCTCAGAGATCTTCTGGCTACTTCCTTCAGAGATTATGCCTCTGCTCAAAGCTCGTGACACTGGAATCTGTGTTTTCTGACATAATCAACATTTGTTCGGTTAGGATGAGTTCATATTAGCTTCTCTGATGTCCTAGAATGCATCCCTCCCCCTTCTCATTAGCCCCAAGCGAGACATCAAAAATATCTTCTACATTAATAGGCCAATCACTGTGCTTGAAAGAACACCTGTTGAGGAAAGCAGGCATTAATAGTGGTATTTGAGGTTAACAGTTGCCAACATGAAATTAGGAACATTAAAGCTAGTAATTACTCCCACTTAAGGTAGTTGAGGTGGTTTTCCTCCAGAGGATACAGTGATTGAAAAGGAAGAGAATTTCCAAGCTTCTCAAATAGGTGGATTTTTATGGATTAATTTAGAAATAAAAGCAATGCTTTTAATCATGAAGGGTCAGTTCAATCTGATTTTGGTTAACAGAGCCTAACAACCAAAGACTCTGTCTCCTTCCTGGAGATCTAAGGGCCAACCATATTTCAAATGTGGCTTGGAAAACCTAGGCAAGTCATATATCCACTGGTACAGAGAAGGCTACAGAACTACTATCTCTCACCTTCGCTGCTGCTTGCAAGGGAAGTTGAGGACTTAGCAGCCTGGTGCAGTAAGAGCACAGAGAACTGCAAGTCTATGTTGTAGGCTTCAAGTGGCCCCCAGCTGGTTTTGTGATCTTGGGCAAGTCATTTTCCCTCTGTATGCCCTACTTTTCTCTCTCTCTCTTTTTTTTTTTTTAGATTTATTTACTTATTTTTGAAAGAGAGAGTGCACACTCTAGAGCCTGAGTGGGATGAGGGGCCAAGGGAGGAGAGAGTGTCTTAAGCAGACTCCATGCTAAGTACAGAGACTGATGGGGGCTTGATCTCAGAATCCTGAGATCATGACCGGAGCTGATATCAAGAGTCAGGTGCTTAAGCAGCTAAACCACCCAAGCACTCCCCTACTTTTCTCATTTAAAAATAATAATTTGAAATTGTTCCTAGCTTTATCGTTCTGTGATCTTGGTGAAGGTAACGTTATTTTCCAACCACATTCCACAAAAAAGTATCTGCATACTTTACTGGGATTAGCTGTTCTAGGGCCAGAAAGGCAGATGCTACTGTAGGACAAACACAGATAAGCTGGTGCCAGGGTACCCCCACACGGTGTCATCTCCCTTCGCTGGGCTTCGTGCTTCTGCCCACTCATCTATTTTACCCAAGCAAATCACCCCCCACAGAGAGAGAGAGAGAGAGAAAAGAGACTTCACCCACCATGACCAGATAGAAAGGATTTTCCTTTTTTATGATTAGGTGAAAATAATTTTTAAAAATATACCAGCTATATAAGAGTAAGACTAGCCTGCTTTAAGGCACTAGCCAATGCATGGTTAATATCCAAAGACCAATATTATTTAGAGCTAGCTATAAGTGGAAAAGGATGAAGAAGGGTCAAATTGAGAATTTAGATAAGTTTAGCTTTTTTTGATGTTCATATCTTTAGACATATAGAAAAAAAAACCCACTCAGCTATTATAATGAAATATGGTCCTGATAACCCTACAATTATTCTGAACTTAAGGAAGGCTTCATAGCACATTTCGGAAGGTAGATGGTGTACACACTTTTTCATTAGTTTTTTCTCCCCACAAAGCTTAAGGAAATACTAAGACTTTAAGGAGTTTTAACAACTGCAAGTAATTTATCGACTAAGCTGGGAAATACCATCCTCTGTGAATGAGGGTCAGCTTTCTGTCATTATAATCAGACAACCAGATGGCAAATGGATGGCAGAAGATTATATTTCAATAATAACTAACATATTTAACATGCTCCCTTATCATATAAAAGATGCAATTTTGTATGGTGAAAATATACAGAACCTTTTCACAAAAGAGGTTTCTTCAACTAGTTTTTTTTTTGAAGGTTAGCTACTGCTTTAATGACCAATTGTTATAATTTTAGAGAATTAGCCTTCCTATAACAATAGATTATAGAATATGGCAGCCTCATTAAGAAAGTTAAGACCTAGTAATCTTTTAAAATGAGAAGAGTATTAGTGCCTCTGAGACATGTCACTCACTACCACTGTACCCCCAAAACAACATGATTTATTCAACAAGCTTTAACAAATATTTATTTAGCTCCTACTTCAGTCACATACTGCTCTAATTCCAGGGATATAGAGGGTACAAAACAGAAGGAACTATTCCTTATATAATTCCTATTCCAGTGGAAGAGACCAATCACGAACAAGATAAGTCCATTAAACATATGCTTGAGTATTAAGTGCTGAGGAAACAAAATTCACCAGAGGATGGGGAGGGGAACATCAGCAGTGCCCATAGCTGGGCCAACCTGGCTCCATTGAAAAGACTCCACCTGCATCAAGCCCTGAAGCCAGGGAGGGAGCCAGTCACATGGCCACTGGGATAGGGCTAGGGAACATTTCTTCTAAGCAAAGAGAACAGCAAGTGCCAAGGGAGAAGGGAACAATTAGCTCCTGAATCTCAAGGTTTGTTGGGCCACATTCTCGCCTTCCCACTGTAGGGCTTGACAGCATGCAATCCTTCAAGGAGGAAGTAAAGTTTTACCTCCAGCTTTCATTGTCTTTGTTAATGAAGTTCCATCATATTCTAAGTCCTCATGCCAATGGCAGTGGTGCACAGTAGCTATTTAGCATGCTTCCTGTGTCAGTTTGACAGTGGACCCCTTATTGTTAAGTATAGTTTGCACTTGGGTTCATAGTGTTTAATAGAGCAGCCGCTGACTGCCTCATAACTATTCATGATGAGCAGAAGGAACTAGCTCACGTTTCTATTTTTGGTGCAAGGACAAGCTCAAGTCCCTAGTGGAGTTTCTAAACAGACCTTTCGGATACTCACAGAGGAGTAGTTCCCCATCTGTTTTTGTGGAAATAGAGCTTGTCTAAACATGACATAACTGCAGCCCCAAGTCATCAAAATGTTCTTCATTTTATACAAGTATTTGAATTTTTGCTTTAAAAAACACACACAAATAAAGTGAAAACATAGATAAGTAAATAATTTTTAAAAGTATGTAGTTCATGTGAAAAATTCAGGCCAAGCGTTTGAATTTGGGCTCTGCATAATTAGCATGATCTAGCTACATAACCCAGTTACTCATCTGCAGAGCAAGAAATCTGGTTCAAGATCAAGTCCTAAGTAGGAATGGTGCACCTTTCAGAAGCTGTTGTTTTTGTGGGTTGTTTTGTTTATACTCAAATGAAGGAAGGGCAATTACAAAATATTCAGAATATTAACACAGACTTCAACATGCAAATATCTACAGGGGTTCTTGAGTGAACTTGACCTTCAGATTATTAACATTCTGTCAGCTACAGGGTTCAAGAGTAGATGAATCCTCATCAACAAGAAAGGATCTAGGACTCCTAGTGAATGCTTAGTTGGGAAGAAAAATATTTAAGATCCAGAATAGATACCCTCTTTGTTGTTCTCTACTAAAAGTAACAAACACAGAGGAAAATCATTGAGTGAAGTAGGCTCCAGAAATCTTTCTCAAAGTAGATTTTGTCAATTATTGAGCTGGATTTATGGATGCCATAGTTTATCACACTGATGTATTATTCTGAATCTTTGTTGCTCATTAGAAGTTATTTTCATATAATGCTGACCTTTGAACAATAGAACTTACATTGTACAATGTAATCATTAAGGCTATTGAGCTCTACATACAGTCGAAAATCCACATGCAACTTTTGATTTCCCCAAAATTCAACTGCTAATAGTCTACTGTTGCCCAGAAGCTTGACCCTTAACATAAACAATCAATGAACACATATTTTGCATATTCTATTATTTATATGCTGCATTTTTACAATATAATAAGCTAGAGAAAAGAAAACCTTATTAAGAAGATCATACGGAAAAACAAAAGAAGATCATACGGAAGGGAAAATATTACAGTACTAGACTGTATTTATCAAGGAAAATCCACATGTAAGTGGACCCATACAGTTCAAACCCTTGATGTTCAAGGGTCAACTGTACATATTTTGAAATCATCTCAGTTCTTACAACTGTGCAAAGACTGAACAATCACTTCTGCAATGTAGATTTCTAATTAAAGCCTTTATTGACTTTTTTTTTGAGTTTTTGTGAAACACGCAGATTTTTTTATTTGCTATCAGCTGTAACTGAATTTGATGATCCCATGCCGTTTTACTACCTATTTTCATTTACTTCTAGAAGACAGCTTGCTCTAAGAGTAATTTTCTGGTACACAAATTCTTACAGTAGTTGGGTTTTTCTTTTAATTCTAAAATGTGATATCAGGATAAACTAGTGTCAAGGAAGTTAACAAGGTTTATGATTTGTTACCAGAACAAAAATAAAATGACACCAGATATAAATACAAATCCATTAGTAGAAACCCCACCCATTTAGCAGCCAGCACACATGCTTCCTCCCTTGCCATCACTGGAATATCTCATATCTGACAAACAAAAGTGTTGTTGGGTTTAGAAACCACTTTTTTTTTTATTTTACTTAGCTTTACACAGAAAAGGGGAAATTCCAAAGGTTCTATCAATATGGAACCAATGTCTATCTACAGTTTTCTTTCTGTGAACCTCACAACTTACTGCTGAAACCTAATATTAGTAAATATCATTTGAATGAAGGAAAAATATTTTTTTCTTCTCCTTTTCCCCTTTTCCTTCCTTGCTTTTTCCCCCTTGCCTGCTCACAAGGCATTCAAATAATTAGGTACTAAACCCAGTTGATACACAAGCACGTGTTGGCATAATGTGACTCTGAACTGCATTTGCTCATGCATCCCCTCTATTTTATTCCCAGTAAGAATACCCGGACTTCGGATACCTTGAGCAAGCAACAACAAACCTTGAGAATGCACATTGACATACCCAGGGCTCAGCTTTTGATTGAAGAGAGAGACACAATGGAGACCATAGGTAAGGTACCCTGTTATGGCTTCACACAATGTGGCTGCTACAGCCATGTCCTCTCAGCCCAAACCCCTTTAGACATGGGAACATCTTGAGTGCTACACAAGCAAAGGTAGAAGGTAGATAATTGTTATTGAGGAGAATAATGAATACCAGCAAATGTGGGGTGAGGGGAGAATGAAATTATATGTGCTTCCAAGGTCACCTGAGACAGGAGTTCCCCAACTTTGATCCATGCTGGATCTTTTCTGGGGAGATTATTGGTGCCTCTCCAAAGAACAAACACCTGTAATCAAATAAACCTAGAAGGGCCATACACTAAAGCCCCATCTTGGAAATCCACTCAGTGCTTTCTTCTTCAGCTCCAGAAAGGCCTTCATTAAAGCAAACATTTAAACTCTACCTAGCAGTTAACAAACAAGTGTCTTTGCAAAGGCTGCCTTTTCTGCATCCCCCAGCATCCTATAGACACCCTGGAATGGGTTCCTTGGCAGTGCTTTGGGAAACACCAAGATCCCTGTCCTACCCAGAGAGCTTTTTGGCTGGTTTATCCAGAATCCCATTATCTTGATTCCTTCCAGTCCTTTCCATTCTAAATCCACCATTCCACACTGCCTTCTGACACAGGTCTGTTTATTCCAGAATCAGATACTTTATATTTCCATTGCGATAATGATCAGAAGAATAGCTAATGTTTACTGAGGGCTCTTTAATGTCACCTACTTTTTAAAGCACGTTATGTGCATCATTTCGTTCAACCCACCCAAGCAACATAGGAAAAAGATATTACTTTGTAATTGGGGCATTGAGAAGTTACATAGCTTGCAGGTCACATAGACTAGAGCAGAACCAAGGTAGGGCCCCCACCCAGCCACCAGCTTAGTTTCCTGTAACTGTCACCACCTGCTTCCATATCAATAAGCTACTTCCCAGAAGCCCTCACCTTAGAAATATCACTCAGCTTTCCAGTATCCATGGAAACAGAATCTGAGACAGGTTGCCAATTTGGCCCTTTACAAACTTTGCTCTGCATTTGTTCTGGAAGGCGTTTGCTGGCACTTGGTCCCAGGGCAACCCTATCCTGTGGTTTGGCTAAAACTACCCAACTTCTGGCAACGACACTGGCAACTAGAAACCTCCTGCCAGAAAAAAAAGTGGTAAATGGCCAAATTGGCAAAACATCTGTATTGCTCCTTGCCCCCACCCTGCATGATTATGTTCTAATAGAACAGCAGAGACATCTTGACTTAAAGGCTTCAAAGTCCTAAGGCCTGGGATGGTCTTGCTGGATTCAAGTTTGGTCCAAGCATAATAGCACTTGGAGAAGGTTGGTCAAGCCCAGTGTGGCCCTCGATCAACCAATTTGATTAAATACTACCCGTGTTGTCCGAGGACTCACTCCTAAAATATACAAGATTTTATTAGCTGGCTCACATCAGGACAAAAGCACCATGCTTCATTTTTAATAATCATTATCTTTCAGTAGTATAGCTGGCATCTCTTTTATTAAATTCAATAGGTTGGGCATTAAAACCAAAACTTCCTTTGAAATACTACTTCAAAAATTAAAACATAATTCCTTTGCCCTTATAATATAGTTTCAACATTTAGTAAACATTCCTCATCAGGCTTGTTCATCATTGTACTTCCAGTGGTTAAAATAGGTAGGTAGTCGTTGTTGACCTAAGACCAGAGAAAGGTCTGCCCATCCTCTGTCCATAGTCACTGCCCTGAGCCAGAGGTGCATCTTATTCTACACAGGATCATCTATCACCAGGAATCATTTACCTCCTGGTGATGCCTGACAGCTGGTCGATGGCATTTTCTAATTTGGGGGAAGTAGAAATGTGATGCTTTAAAACAATGCAATATGAGAGTGCCATTAGTTTCTAGCCGGAATGAATGATTAAGCTCACAAACTGACGGGCACCTGAAATTTCCCATTAAAAATTTGTAACCTAGCCCCACAGATCGTAGCATAGCCCCAAAGATAATCTGGAGTGCTCTCAGCGGGGCTACATGTTAGAAACCACAACACGTCAGTGTCAGGCTTCGGATGCCAGGTCCAATTGTAAGAATCTGTTTCTGCATAAAGGCTGCCCAATCTGGGGGCCAGCGAAGGCTGCGACTGACCCCCAGGCCGAACCCCAGCTCCTGCTGCGGTAGCAACCCGCACTGCATCGCACGCTGGGATGCCAGCAGACACCTTGGCAGTCTTTCTTCTATTTCTCTGCCAAGAAATTTTATTCTAACTTCAAGAGGCTTTCCTCTCCTGCCAGAGCCTGAGTAATTGGATTTTGTAAGGTTCATTCTGTTCAGAGCCTTTTTTGGGCACAGAAGTCTAGCTGTGTTGTTTATGACTTTCACATCACCGTTCCGTGTCAAGGCACGCTGTAACGTGGTCCCGGCTGACTGATAAACTCATATGAACAGCATCCTGGGCTGCGGTGCTTGAAAATGTATGAATCTATCCATATATCCTAACGGAAGTTTCCCTTGGAGTAAAAAAAGCTCTTAAGGAAGTGTGAAAAGTATCACAACAAAGTAATGAAAATCTTGAGACAACCAAATAATGACACACAGCTCAACCAAGTGCTTCCTTTCCAAGCACTAAAATGCTCTAAATTCATCTGAACCCAGGCTCCTGCTTCTCCAATCTTCAAACGCCAATTGGGCTTGGAAATCTGACAAGTGAGTCATTTTGAAAAATCAATTAAAGGATGTTCTAGAGTAATTAAAGCTCAGAAGAGGTGGGAAGAAAAGGAATGTACCTCAGAACCTTTAAAATAGAGGAATCAATAAACTCTGAAGACCAGCTCCCTCTCCCCCTCCCTTCACCCCAACCCCAAACATTTGCCAAGTTCAGCATGAGAGCCACTCAAGTGTAGACAGCTGTGGCAGCGCTTTTCTAGTCCCATCGCTGAGTGATGCTGGCGTCTCTGGTGACATCTCAGGTGAGCTTTTGACAAACACAGAATTCCCAAACTCTTTTATAAACAGGTAGCTGCAACAAGTCTCCCCAAATCAGCATTTGCTTCTTTTTTATGAATTTGGGGTTTTTTTAATTATTTTTATTTATTTATTCATGAAAGACACAGAGATAAAGACAGAGACACAGGCAGAGGGAGAAGCAGGCTCCATGCAGGGAGCCCGATACAGGGACCCCAGGATCATGCCCTGAGCTGAAGGCAGACGCTCAACCACTGAGCCACCCAGGCATCCCAGCATTTGCTTCTTGAGAAGACCTCTCTCTGTGGTCACTCTCTTTCATTCATGCTCTGAGAGCCAACCATTAAAGATAATCTACTTTCAGCATCCTACAGTGGTTCTAACACAGTGCTTGAATTTCTAGTTGTTCTTGCTGCTTTAGATGAAGTCGTAATTGTTGTAATCAACAATAACACAGGGACCTAGGGGAGAGAAGGCAAGGGAGCCATTGAAAGGGGGTAAACGTGTCTGGTTGCCTGTGTTCCTACTGTTCTGCAGATGATCGCTCCACGGTCCTGTTAACGGATGCTGACTTTGGGGAGGCAGCAAAACAGAAGTCCCTGACAGTGACACACACGGTACACTACCAGTCGGTGTCACAGGCCACCGGCCCCCTAGTAGATGTTTCGGACGCTCGACCGGGAACAAGTAAGTAGTCAAACAACACAGTGTGGCTGTTATCAATGCTGACAAAACACTGATGCTCTGTCCCCATCAAACAGAAGTGGGGCTCATTGGCCCCGTGCCTAAGAAACAAATTCATATGATAGTATCTTTCATCGGGACATTGAGTTTTAAGTGTTTGATCTAAGCTGGTATTAAAATTGTGTCAGTTGAAGCCCTTGGTATTGATTCACTATGAAAGGGCTAGAAATTTCAGGTCAAGGTATTATTTTCTTTTTAATTTGGGTGACTCAGGAAAAGAGGAAGGTAATTGACTTTAGTGAGTATCTACTCTGTGCCAGGATTAGAATACAAAGGTTACATCATGTATGTTATCTGTAAGGCAACCCTGCCAGATACCTACTTATAATAGGTTTGAAAAGATATGATAGCCTCTACAGGTTAAAAAAAAAAAGGGAGGGGGGTTCTCAGAGAAGTTAGGTAAATAGCACAAAGTCACACACACAATGTGTAGTGAAGCCAAGATTGGGTCATAGATCTGTCCATCCTTGGAGCTTATGCTTTTCTCCTGAACACGCTGTTTGAGAAAAATTGTAGTCCTGGCTAATATGGGGATTATGTGTGATTTGGTTATTAATATCTGCATCCATAATATATGGGAATTAATTACTGCAATGAAATTAAATCCCCTAATATGTATCTAGGGCCTATTAATTAGATATTCTCATTTCTTCATAATTGAAATGGTTTCTAAATCTCTTTAAAGACTGAGAAATTGATGCCCTGATTATTATCTTTTTGGAAGCTTTGATGTCTAGCTTTTAAATCTCTAATCGCTTTGCAAAAATTTACATTCTCAGAGTGTTATAATTAGAAAAATATTACAACGTTAGGAGCTGTTTTTCATAAGTTCTGACTCAAAAGGCATTTGTGAAATGCACCGAGCGTCATGAAGCAAACCAGTTGATTCCTAATAACATTGTCATTTGAGGGAAAATAATTTCAAGTGTTACTGAAATTCATTTGAAAAAAAAAATGTGCTCAAGAGCATGCTAAAGAAATCTTTTATTCTCGCTTTTGTGTAACCTCAACCCCTTCCTTCCTTGATGACATTAGCATACACTGAATATACAAACGGGCCATGAGTGAGAGTTAAATTTGCACAAGGGTGTTGGAGCAAGAGCCTTGCTCTTAGAAACTGCTTCATGGTCCTTGACATTCTCTCCAGCCACTGGTTTCCCCATCATCATCTGCCTGGTCGAGCTTCTGGATACTTCAGGACACTGTATTGATGGGTTTCTAAGCCACTGATTGCTATTCAGTGAGGAAAAGACTGTAGACCCAGGAGGACTGAAATGGATGGATCCTTGACCTCAGAGTTCCTCCCATCCCCAGGCAGCATGGAAGCTGATGGAAACATTAGCAGGAAAATAGGAAAGAGGCAAAGGAAACAGGACAGATGTCCAGGTAGTGGTTCGCAGACTTTCATGTGCATCAGGATCACTCAGGATGTCTGTTCAAAACACCCATCTAGGGCTCCGTCCCCAGAGGTTCTGATTCACTTGGCCTAGGGAAGAACCCCAGGAACCTGCATCGTAAGCAAACATTCTGGGGAATTCTGATGCTGATTGTCTGGATCCCTCACTGACAAATACTTCCCCAGTTGTTAGGTTTGTATGTCCCTGCCCTTTAGTGCAGTGGGACAGGACCTCTCAACCTTGCCACACTCACAGCACATAACTTCTTTCTGCCAAGTAAAACAAGCAAGCATTCCTACCTCCTTTTCAATGTTCAACTGGCAGAGAAATGCAAAGAGGCCAGCCTTAAATAGGGGAGAGGGAATAGTTAGACCAAAGCCCTGGGAACCTCCCAACTGCATGATCACCACCCCCACCCCCCGACTCATGGAAGCATTGATTCAATGACATTCAGAATATCAGCAGAGATGTGAATGTCCTTCACAAGCATAAACTAGAACCAGCAAGAGGCAAGTGGGAGCAGCAGGTCCATGTCTCTCACACCTGGAATACTGGAAGCATAACTGGGGAAATTTAAGGATTCGTGCTTTCAGACTCAGAAATATTTACTAAGATTTTGCTTTACATATGGCCCAGTGATGGGGGTACATCCTAAGATGCAAAAAGACTTTCATTTCATCTTAGTGCAGGAATCATACAGCAAACAAAGAACTCAAGCATTTTTCATTATCTAAAAGACCTAGGGAAAAATAGGACACAGTGATGAGATGGTGAGTCAGGGGTCTGAGAGGGATGATGGGAGGGACCAGTTCAGATGCGAGTCTGGGGAGACCACCATTGAGGAGAAAACCTGAGTTGTGGTCAGGAGCTGGCCTGCCAGGCAGAGGAAAGAGGAAGGAAAACCTCCTAAGGCCTGTTGGGACAGAAGCATCATGGAATGCAGTGGGTGACAGGGAAAGGGGGAGGGGGAGAGACAGAGAAAGAGCTGGCCAACCTCCTGGGCCAGCCTCATGAGTTTGCACTTCATCCTGAGAATGTTGGGATGCTCCACCAGGGTTCAGCCTGATGATCACATCACACTGAAGCAACCACGGCTTCCAGAACGCAGCTTCTTTCATTTGTGATGAACTTCATCCAACAGTTGTTTACAAACATTAGGCAAATCTACTCAAATACATGCATCAGTCTCTAGTTCCAAAAGAGAGAGAGAGAGAGAGAGAGAGAGAGAGAGAGAGATTCATTTAGCATCTACACAACATTCTCTATTAATAAAACATCTTTGGGATAATTTTTTCATTATTAAATATTCCTTCTAGAACAGCATTATGAGGGACTAAGAAATCTTGTTTTTCATTTAGAAGTAGAAACAATGAATATCTGCCCCCCACCCCAGCAGATGACCCCCCGCAGAAGTCTGAAGCTGAGAACTTTCCAAAGCCCAACTCTCTGCTTGGGTCCTGCACCCCAGAATTTATCATTGGTGCACACATGGGGCACCTGTGTCATCTCAGGCCCATGTGGTGGGTTCTCCACACTGTAGCATGGTGCATCTGCAGAGACAGTCTGTTTCCTGAACTGCAAATGGCATTGCTACTCTGTCCTAATGATGCTAGGACCATGTCCTCAGTGTGGGCGCTCTTCAGTTTTAAGAAGAGCATCTATGATATGTTGTTTGCACACTATCATGGCTGCATCACAGAAGCTATGTTTCTTTGTTTAATTTTCCAGAGTTGTAGCAAAGATTCATTATGAGGATGGGAGAAATACCAATAATTGGCTATTTAGCTCTTCAACCAGAGGAAACAGATTGGTTGCGTCTACAGCTCTGTTTGCTTCCCTGTCTCTCCTGTGAATTAGGGTACACTTGAAATTGGGGCCTCTGTTGGTGTCTGTGTCTGTATTCCCCAACCCCTGGCTCTAGCCACAGGGTCTGACACACAGTAGGCACTCAGTAAATACACTTAAATATCAATCCACGCCAAGTTCTGAAATCACAGTAAAAGGAGTGGAAAAGAAAGAGTGTTTAGCATTTTGGACAGGACTTGGGCAGTCCACTTGGCACCTCTCCTTGTTCTCCATTTTCTGCGACATCTCATAGGCTGGGTGTCTAGATGCCAGCTAATTAGAGGTTTGTAAGTATGTACACGGTCTCTCCCCAGGACACTTTTTGGAGATGTACCAATGAGATTGTCACAGGAGAACTTAAATCAAATTTCTTGTACAAAGGTATGAGGACACGTGAAGCAAACAATGTTAGACTTGACCTGGGTTCTTCGGTTGTATTTACCTGGAAGCCATTCCGTTGTCACCATCCACCCACCTGGGCCAAGAGCATTACATGAGCCCTTGATGCACAGCAGGCTAGACTGGGCATGAATACGATGCACACCTATCCTTACCAGCTCAATTCTTCAGCTCTTTTCTGCAGTGTGGGAACTCTCCAGGATCCAGTTTTATGATATTTAATGGTATTTTTTTTTTTTGGTATTTAAAAAATACCAAATGGTATTTGTTTTACAGTATTTTTTTTTCTGACAAATTGTCTAAATTTCTAGCCTTCCTGATCAATCTACTAAATCTCCACAATCCTCTTTCCAATAAGCACAATGTGTTCTAACTCTTGCCAGGTGTTTGTCACTCAGGAATTACAGGCCAGGCCCTGAAATCTATTGAGCCCCCCAACATGTCACAACAACCGTACAGGTGGGTGAGGTGATAACCCCACACTCAGAGATGAGGGAAATGGACACGTCTGGTGAGCTCACAGCCAGCAAGTAGTGGAAATGGGTCAAAGGCAGGCAACGTAACTCAACCACTCCATGTTGCTGTTAAGTGGAGATGATGCTTCTTAGAGGACATCTAGGGATGGAGCAGACTTTATATATATAAAGTTCATAACATGGACTGAAAAGTTTATAACATGGCCTGACTTTTTTTTGTTGGGACTTTGAAAACAAATTCATATTCCATCACCCAGAATTGTATTCGACATCACACTGCAGGAAAATACCTGATGGAGGCAAGGAGTGTCCTGTGTACAATGAGCCCTTGATAATTGTTTGCTGCTTATGTGATGGGAATGTTCAGGCCCCACAGCATCATCACCACATGAAGCTAAGGCCACAGCACCTACAAGATAGGACATCGAATGCCAGAGAATAAAAATAGATTAATACCCAGATCACAGTGCACATGACATGTTTTATAACCCTATTAGCCACAAAAATCCTCTCTTATTCTGAGTTCAGGATGATTAAAATAATTTGATTCAATGGGCAGAAAAGCTTAATTAGGTTCAGACCCGGTGTTGAAAGGCCAAGAGTTATTTGTATCACTTACTTTGTAATTTGTTAGCTGTTTAGCAAGTGTGATGGCTCATCACTCAGTTGTATATATATCAGAATGTTGGAGAGTCAAATAAAATGCTTTCCATGCAGGGGCAGTAAATCTCAACATTTATTTCCTTAGTAGATTACCTGGTAAGGATACCAAGGAGGCTACCAAGTGGAATCCAAGTCAAATTTTTATTTTAGCTGCCATCTTAGGAGCTATCATACAGAAGAGTTCAACTCAGGTACAAAACAGCTCCCAAAACCTGATTATTAAAAAAATGTGTCAACCACCCCAATATTATACCTACCAAGATAATTTCGCCTCTAGGATGCTTGCTTAGAGCAGAACAGAATTGCAGGATGTGGTTCAAGGAAAGTAATATCATGACCTATATTTCTAACATTATCAGGCCACTGGTAAAACTGTCCTCATCTAGAAAAAAAGGATAATGAACAAAATTAACTTGAAAAGAGTTCTGGCTTTGAATAGAGGCTGACATGCACAACGTGACCATGAAATTTTCCACATAAGGTGATCTCAGTGAGAAAGGGGCTACGGCTTTGCCCCACTGTGAGTGGGCAAGTCAGTGGGAGGAAACACAGGGGAGCAGTTGGAGATTTGAAGAAATTGTGATCCTTGAAGTGGGAAGATCAAACTGATACCCACCCTCCACCCCTGCCCAAGCATCCATGCCAGGAGTAAATCTGATCCATAGTTGTAGTTGCAAGAAATGTAAAGAATAAAAATGAGAACCTTGAAGAATTATTTTTAAATAAGAACCCTCAAATCTTATGTAAGGGACAAGGTCATTTTTGGGGGGGAAAGGTTCATTAGCATTTAAATAACAAGCTCAAAAAAAAATAATAACAAGCTCCATTTATTGAAGCTCTATTTAGGAAGTCCATCATACCTGGAAGATATTTAGCCTCCTACCTGTGAGAATAGTTTTCTATCTCTTTGAGGACCTCTCTCCTAGCATTTCAGTGGAGAAACACAATTATCATTCACACCTTGCTGTCCAGAGGGGTTGGCACTCGAGCATAACGCATTTACATTCTAATCAAGGCCAAAAAAATATATCTTCCGACAAAGTCTGCTGTGGAATTTGCAAGTAGGGATAAAATGTGTCTTAAAAATCAATGCCCCAAAGAATATGCACCAAGATGAAGCGTTTTGATGACCCAGGAAATCTTAAAACATATCGATTTGGTTGCCATCTTAATGCTTCTCTCCAGCACTGTAGAATGATGGATTAGGCTCAAAGTCCAATAACTAGAATTTGCAAAGAGGAAAATCCTCCATTTAAAAAGAAACTCATTTTGCCACTTTCAAATGATCCAACGTGGCATTAAAAAGGAGCCAGTGTCGTGGGGACACTGTATTAGATACTTAGATATCCAGGGTGGTCAAGTGCTGGGCAATCTCTGAAAAAAATCCATGGAGTCTTGGGCTCCATTTTTACCACTTCTCCTCTCTGAGTTTCCATTGCTTCATCCATAAAGTGACCCTGGGCTATGTGTATTCATCCAGGGGACTATGTGTACCAGAAATTATTGTAGACCCCATGAATGGACCCAAGGATGAACACTCTTGCCCTTACCTTTACCCTTTCCCTAGAGAGACTTCCAGGCCTACAGAAGCACATAAGTAAGTCATTGTCACAATGCCAAGGATTGGCCCTCTCAGTGTTGATCTTTTAATACCGCTTCATTAGTCCTGAGCCATAAATATAGACTGCAGTGTTTAGAAAGGGCCAGGCCACTTTGAAATATAACTGCCTAAAATTCCTTTTTGAGAAGCAGAGAATTCAATGGTGGATGAGGCCCATCTAGGACCTTGTGTTGCCTTCAGGCTGGAGCCCGAGAAAAATCACTCCAGGTCACTGAGCCTCTCCCCTATTCCACAGAATTCCAGAAAAGACAGTTTTGTGATTCACTCCAGTGTCCAGCCAAAGAGCTGAACCAAGAACTCTGTCTACCCCATTGACCTGCTGCCTTTGGTTCCAGATATAGAAAAAAATGAAACCCACCTGGCACCAGCCTCTATGTATGTAAACTTCTGTATTCTTGAGGACAGCAGACATATAAAATCCAGATATCATTAACTGTGTGTGCTCCACATTGAATGACCTGTGTCTTTGACAAAGTTCAGACAATCCTACTGAAAAGATATGTTACCATATGCAAAGGACTAAGAGAGTCTTTAGACAAAAAAAAAAAAATCGTCCTTCTGGTCTAAGAATATACAATTTAGTTGATGAGTAAAACAGTCATACTCAAGGAAACGAGTAAATACAAAACCACCATAACACTTATTGTTTCCTACAGCTGCTATAACAACATACCACAAACTACAGTGGCCTAACAGAACAGAAATTTATTGTCTCAGAGTTCTGGGGCCCAGAAGTCCAAATTCAAGATATGAGCAGGGTCACATTCTTTCTGAAACCTGTAGAGAAGGATCCCTCCTCGCTTCTTCCTAGTTTCTGGTGGTTGCTGCTGACGATCTTTGACATTCCTGGGCTTACACCTGCAGCACCTCAATCTCTACCTCCATTGGTCCAGGGCTGTCTTCCCTCTGTGTGTCTGTCTCCTGTTCTTATAAGAACACTAGTCACGTTAGATTGAAGGCCACCCTACTCCCATCTGACTTTATCATAACTAATGACATTTGCTGTGACCCTATTTCCAAGTAAGGTCACATTCTGAGGTACTCAGGGTTAGGATGTGGACGTATCTTTGGAAGGGACATGATTCAACCCATAATAACACCTTAAGATAGGAGAACTATAAAAAAGAGGCCATGTTAGAGTATATTTGGCCAAGCATGGAATATGGTGTTTATTCTCTGGAAGCTTAAGTGATATGTGTTGATCCACAGAAACATTTAAGGGCCAACGGCAAGGTTTGAGTCCATAATCCCTGAGTCCAAATCTAATGTTCTTTCTCCCACGGGACTTTTTAAAATGCTTAAGTATCACATAAATGTCTCAGGCCATAAGAGGAAGGAAATGAATGCTCTGGATAGGGGCAGTCTGGGAAGGCTTCCTGGAAGTATGAGTCCTGCAGGAGGGAGTCTTAGGACTGGGTGGAGAGAACCACTCTCAACACTTTGATCATAACTAGCCATACTCCTAGAGACTAAGACAAACATTATTCTTGGCTCTTCACAGATCCTACCACCAGGAGGAACGCAAAGGCAGGACCCACAGCAAGAAATCGGTATGCCAGCCAGTGGACCCTCAACAGACCCCACCCCACCATTTCAGCACACACCCTCACCACAGACTGGAGGCTGCCGACGCCCAGGGCTGCAGGATCAATGGACAAGGAGAGTGACAGCTACAGCGTCAGCCCTTCACAAGACACAGGTAGGGTCTGCACGCCTCCTCCTCAACCCTGGGGACAAGCGTGGCCCACAGATGGGCCTCAGAGGCTTCTACTCATGCTCCTTCAAGGTCACTTTCAAATTTTCAGGCATTTATCTAACAGGTACCAATACAGCCGTGCAGCACTGATGATATCCAGGGCCCAGTGATTTTTGTAAAGCAGAACTGAAAGGCATCTATTTTGCAGGTGTCCTGAATCTCAGACTCATGCTCCTCTCTTGTTTTAGTTCCTACCCCGCTGAGAGAAACACAGATACTTCAAAATTTTTACCCACACGATTGCAGTAGTTCCTGATTATACTCTGAGGCCACATGACCCACTATCATCTCTGGGTTTAAAATGCTACACTTGAAATTTCATGACAAGGTCATAGCACCCTCTATAGGGAGCATAGGCTGATCCTTTTGACAATTAAACAGGAGTTGATTATAAGGTAAGTCATCTAGTCTGTGCCATCAACCACTTAGATTTCATTTCTGAGAGAAGACAGGGCCTATGAATAGCACCAGGTTGCCCCATCCCCCCCACCTTAACTTTTGAAAAGAAATTATATCTGAATCTAATAGCTGTAGGAAATTTTAATACTCATTTTCTTTTGTTCTGGATGATATACTTTAAAAATAGTGTTCTAAAGGTGGAGTGTTACCCTGTACATTTATTTTTATGGCTGTTATTTCTCTTAGAAGAGTCTCAGAGTTCCACAGAGGTGATTCAAAACTTTTTAGTGTGTAAAATTGAGATTCCTCTGACCAAGATGCTTCTCCTTTTGTCCTGGCCACTTTCTGGGACCCATAAAGGATGGCAGTCACAAAAAGATGAGTCCGAGGGACCAGGGGCCATTCTTCCTACTGGCCAATTTCATGCAACGTTGCAGCTTCATTTCCAGCCGCTGTCACAACCTCATTGCCAAGCTAGGGCTGGAGGAGCTGAATGCAGAGCTCAAGTCATTCGTGCCAATTAGAGTCTCTACGGAACAGACTGACTGACAAGTCAGAACAGGGGGTAGACACTGCTGTCCATTTTCACTGTGTTCCCGATCATTTTAACTAAACACAGACTTCTTCAGCACTGCTGATTTACCAAAGTGTCCCAGGCTGGGAACAATTCAGCTGAAACAAAGTTCCCTGAGCCCACCTTACAGAGGTGCAGAAATAGGACCCCACAGTGACAAAGGCAGTTCTCAGTCAAAGACCCAGGACCCCTGACAGGTTGCATAAGGATCTGGGAGAGACAGCCACAAGCCAGAGATGGCCATTCTCTGGGTGCATGCACAAGGCAATCATTCAACCATCTTGTTCTTTTTCATGCTGCAGATCGAGCGCGAAGCAGCATGGTCTCCACAGAAAGTGCCTCCTCCACTTATGAAGAACTGGCCAGGGCCTACGAGCACGCCAAGATGGAAGAGCAGCTGAGGCACGCCAAGTTCACCATCACAGAGTGCTTCATATCAGACACATCATCTGAACAGTTGACGGCAGGGACAAACGAGTACACAGACAGTCTGACCTCCAGCACCCCTTCAGAATCGGGGATCTGCAGGTTCACTGCATCTCCCCCCAAACCTCAGGATGGAGGTCGAGTGATGAACATGGCGGTTCCAAAGGCACACCGGCCAGGTGAGGAAAGCAATGCTTGGGCCACTGTTTAGGAGACTCGTCTTCCCGATGCACACCCATGCCCTAAGAAAGCCCATCCTGGTGTTTGGACTCGGTGCTCTGTTTACAGGTTGCTGTGTAATGAACCACTCTGGAGCTTATTGGTTTCCAACAGTGACAATCACTTAACTTATTTACAAATCTGAAATCTAGTCAAGGCTTAGTGAGGACAGCTCCTCTCTGCTCCAGCTGGGTCAGCTGAGGAGGCTCCCTTAGGTCTGGAGGAGCCCTTCCCAGATGGCTCCCTCACCTGGCAGCTTGGCACTGGCCATGTCCTTCCCTGGGGTGGGTTTCTCCACCAGGTTCTTGGGCTTCTTCATATCATGGCAGTTTGGTTCTAAGCAAGCTTCCCGACAGGCAAACAGAAATATCTGGTCTATTAAGAGTGGGTCTGGAAAGTGACACATCGCTTCTACTATATTCTGTTGTGCAATCGTCAAAGAGCCCAAGGAGCTCAGATTGGAGATGGAGACCCCAACACATGAGGATAGGAGGCTCAAAAACAGGGGGCTTGTGTTTTAAAGCTGCTGTACTGAGGGTTTTCCGAAGGAGAGAGGTCTTACCGGTGGGCCAGTGCTTGGGCCTTGGTTTCATTGAGCTACCCAAAGTGACAATGACTGGCTTGGGTTTGGTCATCCACTGGTTTGGCCTTTGCCTTGAGCATGTGAGAGTGGACTGGGTGTGTGGATGGCAGCTCTGGGTTTTAAGGCCTCGGGGCCTGGCAGATGGCACACATTAGTGAAGAGGTTGCAGAGCAGGGAGATGATGCAGGATGAACAATTTAAGGGTTCAAAGACTGTCTAGAGGGGAGAGACGCCAGCATGTTCCCACCAACTAATCCCAAGTGGAAATGGGGGACCAGTATGAGCGACTTTCAAGAGAAGCCAGAAATCTTGGTTTTCTATGAAGACTCACAGTTTTCAAGTGTTGGGTCAGATATTTGCAAATCATTGTACAGAGCAAACAAACACTCTATATACTGAATCCGGCCATGGCGACGAGTGGTACTTCTCATGTGAAGAATCACTTCTTCTTCTTCTTCTTCTTCTTCTTCTTCTTCTTCTTCTTCTTCTTCTTCACCCTTAAATAGCTGCCTGCAGACTTTCCTTTGCGGATCAGCCCCTCCATTCTTGTCGAATCCAGTTTTATTTCCTTTTTTCCCATTTTCCGAACCACTATACTAGCCCTATTTCAAACATTTATCTTCACTGTTAAATTACTGCAATTCCCTTGGGTTTTATGGCGTATAGCCCAGCTGAAATGAGCCTTATAAATGCATAAAAATATATAAAATAAGAATTGTCTATCCAGCAACTAATCTTCCAAACTGAGTCAAGACTCATGCCAGCATACAATAAAGAATGATGGCTTCATTTATTTTCATTCTGTCTACCTCCTCAGGGAGAAGATGAGCTGTTATTTGTGGGTGTTTTTATTTCAAGCATTTCTTGTTGGCATTTATTTGCAAAGCGAATGCAGAAAAACATAGGATCAAAATATAAGCTCTTTGTGGCTGTTAAGCCTGAGAGGGAGGAAGATAGGAGAGGAGAAAATGTGCCTCTGGGCATGTTGTTTAACCTTGCTGGCCTTCAGGTGCCCCATCTTTAAAATGGACGTGACATTGGTATAAGATGTGTGTAGCATAATTTGGTTGAAGTGATTAGCAGTTGCTTCTGTCATTGCCTTGTTGACGCTGTTGTTGGGATTCTCATAGTGACTCCAATGTGGTCTCCAGATGAACGCTGGCTCCTCTCCTTCCCTCTTTTATTTCCCTTCAGTGGCCATGGACCCCCCCCCCCCCAAGGAAGCATCTGCCTCTTTGCATATCACCTAGTTAAGTATGCCATGCTTCCATTGGCAACCATCTTCCCTTGCATACAGGAGTTCCTGGTGAAGTAATGGTCCTATTTATGCAAGCTTTGAATTAATTAAAGGCTTGAGTTTCTTTTTGATGTCTTGTTGTTCCTATTGTTAGGCTCGTATTAAAAAAAAAAAAAGTTTGAACTTTTGTTATGACATCGTTGCCTGCATCCATCAGAACAACTGAAAGATCACAGCTAAGTGAAGTAGTATAGTCTTAAAACGCTATTAAGACTAAAATGATTAAAAAAAAGACTAAAATGATTTTATGACTTTAGTTATGAGTAACTTTTTAAATCAATACAAGTCCTAATGCATATAAACTTTGTTTTGTCCACTCTGGATGGCTGCATTATTATTATTGAATATTTGATATGCTTTTAGGAAAACCTTTCTCTTGTCCTTTTATAATGAAACTAAATTCAAGACCAGGCACAAAAACCAAGGTGACAATTTAGTATTTTGCTGACTGGAGGCTGCGTCAAAATCATCAGTTCCTGGGGCTGTGCTTTCAAACCTCATTCTTACCTGTGTCGCGTAGCTCTAGAGGGCGTCGGTCAATCAGTGTGTGTCTCCATGAAGTCTTCCGAGTCTCTGTACATATTTCTCCTCACTATCGGGTCTTCTTGTTTGATGGTCTTTTCCTCCACTTGTGATCCAACGCTTTTAAACACTCCATAGATCAAGTCAGGATCCAGTTAAATCAACTAGGCCAGATCCTGGCTCCAGGAAGATAGAAAATATGTCTTCATTGCCTTCATACTTCTCTCCTAGTGTCTAACAGATAACCGGCAGCACAGTAAGTGCTCAAGAAATATTTTAAGTGATTTAGTGAATGAATATATGCTCCTACCATTGTGTCTGACACATATAGTAGGTGCTTAATAAATATATTGAATGAATGTACATATCATAGCTGTGATAATGATAAGACTGACCAATTGGTTAAAATATTACTATTATTAGAAGTTGTCAGCAAAACATAAGAGAACACTTAAGTCTACCCCATCTTCCAGCAGTGATTCATTTTCTATTCTTGCTCTTAACAAATCAAAAAGCAATCTCTTCCACAGATAAAGGGGAGCTCCTCATGAACTGTAATGGCTCACACGTAAGGCAAACATCAGAATCTCGCTTTAGATGTTTAATAATACTTGACTTTTGAATGTACTGAATTTTTAGGGCTTTTTGATTTTAAATAAAATGCCAGTTGTGCTATGGTTTTATTTTCTCCAATAAGGGATGGTTATTTCCATCTTTAGAAACAAATGACAAACCAAACAAATAAAACTCTATCTTCCTCTGAGAGATAGAGGGAAGATTTAACAACTTCTTTCCCTCTTGGTCAAAGCAATTTCCAATACTTTGATTACAATACCTGTTCTTGGATTCAGGTAGCATTCTGAACTGATTTTTAACCTTCTCGGACTGTTGCTCCTCCTTTATTCATGAGTTTATCCTATGCAATCAAGAAATGCTTTCGCACAAAGCTACTTAAAACTTCACATATGCAGCCTAGTGCATCCTGGCCCCACGAAGAGTAGGAGAAGGGTCAGCCCCTTTAGATTCCTGCACTCACACTCTGGGACACCAGCCTTAAATACACACACATCAGCCCCTCTCATGATGAACACATTTGAAGTTTTCCAACTGGCAATGGTCACTGCCTACTGTCAACTTGTTGGTTCTCTGAACAATCAGCTACATAAAGCAGTTTTTGGCTTTCAGATCCATTCATGCCATCCCTCATGCCCTCCTGGATGTGCGCATTTAACCAAAGGGAAGAGCATGAAGTGAGAGGTGCTTACCTGAAGGACCAGCTGACCTCTGCTCCGGTGGTGCCCTCCAATGAAGTCTGTTCTTCCTGTTCTCAGCTGTTACTCTGAACATACTGCTTCCCCTGAAGCCCATTTGGTTTTCATGCTGGCTCTTGAATCAGAATTACGGTTTTCACTGTCCAGAATCCCCCTCCACAGCTGTGTTCTACTTGCATCTCCCTCACCACCTGAAGACATGAGTTCTGTTCCCAGCAGGTCACCTGACATAGACTCTCTCCTCCTGACCCAAGGCACCACACTTGGTTCCTCTCAAGCAGTTCTGTGTCCTTCTTCCCCTCACTTCTTTGGGTCGGTGATAGGGGCCGCATGCCTCAGGTATGCATCCTTCTCCTCTTTTTTGCACTCATTACAATTAGATTTAGAAATTTCTATCATGAGTGTTATTCTAAGAGCTATAGAAAGTGTCTCCTTTGAAGCGCAAGTATCTTTGATACTTCCATATCCACAAGAACATGTGTGCACTATGCACACGTACACACACACATGCACACTGAGTTGCTCTGGTCTCCATCCTTCTAGAGATGCTCCTGATTCTTCCCTCCCAGCCTCCCAGCCTCCCAGCTTGCTTTCTAACATCAGCATGTCTTTTTTGAGATCCCACTCCCATTGTATCTCAGAGCTAGAGATACAATGGTAGATGAGACCCACAAAGACCCCATCTTAAGGGAGTTTATATTCCTGGTGGGAAAAAATAAGCAAATAACACAGTTTTAAATTATGGTAAGTGCTGGGAGGAGAAGTAATTGGAGAAGGTGATCAAGTCTGGCAGAGATTGGGAGTTGGGGAGAATGGTCAAGGAAAGCCTCTTGAAGCAATGAGATGTGGGCTGAGATCTAAGTGGTGGATGGGGCAGAAAGCCTGGTAGACATCCTAAAGACACAGTGGTGTGGGCAGAGGGGAGACCAAAGTCAGGAGATTGGAATCAGCTTCACATTCACCACGTGGAGCAAGAGCTCACTCTGAGCTGACTAACTTTCAAATATTCCCATAGTATTTAAAGTTAGAGAGGCACCTGGGTAGCTCAGTGGATTAAGCATCTGCCTTCAGCTCAGGTCATGATCCCAGGGTCCTGGGATGGAGCCCTGTGTTAGATTCCCTGCTCAGTGAGGAGTCTGCTTTTCCCTCTCCCTCTGCCTCACCCGTGCCCACTCCTGCACACTTGCTCTCTCTCTCTCTCAAATAAACGAATGAAATATTTGAAAAAAAATCAATAAATAAAGTTTGAAAGACCCAGAGGCCATTAACAGCACCTCCACATATTGCTATGCACACCTGCCCTGAGTAAACCTAAAGATTTCACCATGCTTGTCCTGGCTCACTGCTCGGAAACTGATCTCTTTGACATACATTTGTGATTTCATCTTCTTAAAGACTGTCTTGTTATTTTATCTGATCTCTCTAGGGCACATGAAGTGGATGGTAGGACTTATTACAAAGAGTCCCAGACTTGGAACTCAAGCCCACTTGACTTTTGCACCAACTTCCTCCCCTTTCTGTCACTGTCTGACAGTGACTTTCTGTCATTGATTCCAGGTGCCTGAGTCTTCTTACCTTTCCAAGTGTTCTTAAGGATTTTTCAAAGATGCTACTGTTATGTGTGTCCCCCAATTCCTAAGTGCATTATTTTGCTCTGACTGCCTTTTCTGATTCCTATCCCCTTAACTCACTTTTTTCCTTGGTTGGCTTATTGGACTTCAGCTTTAGTTGCTGGGGAGCTCATGGGTGGTACAAGGTAGGGAAGAGGTCTGTGCCTGATAACTTGTAAGGGAGCAGTAGGAAGCCCACCTGTGTCCTGTTGAGTGGCCAGAAGGAAGTTTCTAGATTCCAGTGCCAAGGGTGATGAACAAAAAGGCTCATCATAGTGAAAGTTCACTGCATCTCCAGAAAGACCCTGTGAAAACACAAATCTATTGCACTCACTTATTCAACCCATAGTTATTGAATATCTTCTCTGTAAAAAAAAAAAAAAAAACCAGGTATTATCCTAAGACTTAAAAGTGTTAATATATTAAACCAACACTTCCCACAGCCTCCTTAATTCATCAGAATACCATGTAGTATCATAAACGGCACTAAAGACACAAGACAGATAAATGAGGAAGTCCAGGAAACAAGGCAAAAAAAAAATCCAGCTTCTGGAAGACAGAGGCCTCCCCAACACACACACAAACCCCAGAAAGATGTCATGAAGCCAGGACCAACCCGACGGTGCTAGGAATATACAAAAAGGTAAAAAGACAGCAAAGACCATCATATTTCAATGGGGTCCTGTGTGAACACAGCTGGCACCAACTTCTAATGCATCCTATATCCCAAACTGGGAACCAACAAACTTTAAATTCAAATGGTGTAGTTGACGCTCTCATGTTGAAATCCCTTGTGAAGATGCCCACTGCTCAGGATAGAGACTCACAGGGCTTCAAGAAGCCAGCCCTGTCTCCTTACTGGTCATGACCCTTGCTCCCTGGGCTCCTAAAGTCCACAAATGTATATTCCTTCTGCCTAGAATCTTCTCGTTTCCAGGTTAACTAAGTCCTTCTATGAGATGAGTCAAGATGCACAGGGTTGTTGAGAAAGGTCTGCCAGCCCCACAATGGAACAGGTACAGGCACCCAACCACACTTCCTCCTCGGTGGTCCCCAGTGTGTGTGTCCTTGTCAGTCTTATGTGGGAGCTGGAGGTTCTTTGAGCCTCATGGACTTTTTCTCACTGAGTGCTCCAAATGCCTTGCCAAGTGATTCCAACCTGGCCTAAGTGCTGGGTTTTCCAATCCTGTTTCTCACACAGAACTATTTTATTTCAGAAGAATTGTGAGCAGCAACAAACTCAAGGCCCCACTTCATACCTCAGTGTAGTTGCTAAAGTTCACCAGTGAGTAGGAGGATGACAATATTGATGTGCTCTTAAAAATGCATGAAGCCTCCTAAGTACAAGCCAAGAATGGTAATAGACTCCGCATACACAGACCTCTGGTATCAATCTCACATTATTTATTTAGGGGTTTTCCTGGTGGCCATTTGGGAGTGAAGATTCATTTACCAAAAGAGGTTCATTTACAAGGTTTCATTACCTTGCTTTAGCATTAATATTAAACTAAAAAAGTGTTAGATCTCGTTTGCCTCCAGAATGGGCAGACTCTATACTCTCGCTTTGTAACTAGTTCTTTGATGCTGTACCATCATTACAAGTCTGATCTGTGTGGTTCTTATTGAAATTGCTAGAAGTCAAGGTAAGCATCCTTTGCTTCTTACCTTTGCATCAATACCCAGCTCCATCCAAGCATAGATGTGAAGCCTTATTAGAAATTGATGAAAGTTCCTTTTTATATGGCCTCAGAGGAGAGCTAATCCCCAGGGGCTCTGATTAGCTTTCTCTCCAGGACTTTGTTGTGAAAGCATATGCATGGATTCACAGGTGCTAATGAAGTATTACATAAGAGGGGGAAGAAGCCTATTACAATATGCCTCAGAATTTTAGGCTCCTAAAAATGCATTCGTTTGTTTCATACTTATCCTCAAATTCCTAATACATTGTGCTCCCCCAGTTTTCACAGGTGAGATGGTAAGAAAGACTCTTTCAGATTTGAAGATGCCCTTAGAAATAACCTTGCCCCGTTCACTTGATAAAGATAAGATGCAAAATTTGAAGGGGTCACAGAACCATTTAGAGGTAAAAGCAGAATTTTTTCAGGAAGCCTAGAAGTCTCTAACTCATGCTCTTACCCCAACCTAAGCTCCCACCTCATCAGACCAACTTGGAAGAAGACCTTATGACCACTGCTCCATGGGATCCATCTTTCACATTCTCCCAGGATCTGAGGTCATAACTCCTGGTGGACTAGAAGAAGCTGGGCAATAGTTTCTTGTTCCTTAAAGTAGAATAAAGGCCCACTTGGAATAGTGAACGTTGGCCCCTTTAAGCTATGGTTTCTCAGTAGCAGCACAATGAGCATTGAAGGATTGGAGGCAGGGGAGGAAGGTCTGTGGGGTTATGTGTTTTATAGGATGTTGGGCAGCATCCCTAGCCTGTGTCCAGTAAAGGCTACTGGTGGCTACTGAGCAGCTACCCTCCAACTGTAACACCTGAATAGTCTTTAGACATTGACACATGCCTCCTGGGGGCAGAATCACTCTTTGCTGAGAACCACTGCTAAACTTTAGATGCTTCCTCCCCAAGTGTGTGCACACCAAATGGCAGGAAGCATCGTCCGAGAATAGATTCATGGATGCACATCTATTATAGATTTTCTGAATGGATGCATTCTTGATCTTTTTTAATATCGATTTTTGCCATCCTTCTTCGAACCTAAAGTGCATTCAAACTTTGTGTGCTTCTGAGTATACTGAGAAAGTTCGGGAAACTTGGCTTTCCTAATAGGAAGGTGCATCTCCTGCAGGAGGTGCTCTTACTAGAGCAGTTTTGACACGGTTGGGCCAACCATGGCTTGCAGGTCCCTGTTGGTGAGGATGGCAAGCTTTGAGCACCCACCTGCAGGTGGATGTATGACCATCAGAGAGTCTGGGGGCGAGGAATTGTGAGGGCACCAGTGAGCAAGGTGGTTAGGGACAGATGGAGAAACTGATGACTCTTGTTTAGTGTGAACTTTCAGAGATACCAGGGGCACCAAAGTCCCAGGGGCGGTGACAGGAAAATAAGGAATGGGCCATGACTTCAATAATATTGAATAATGAGTCTCCATGGTCCCTCCAGGTGGGAGTCACAGGGGAGGGCCAGCCTGTGATCTGGCGGCTGCAGGCTGAGGAGGCAAAGAGGGAGAAATACTCAGGACTCAGAGACCATGGGGGTGGGGTTGGCCAGGTAAGGGGACAGGGCCATATCCTCACTCATGATCCACATCCTGGGGTTCCTGTGGCAGTGTCCTCCCCACACTCCTCTGCCAAGTCCTATCTGCTTTTCTCTTTAGGACTGTTTCCCATTTTCATGGGAGATTTCCTCCCTCTTTCAACCCCGCCCCCAGTCCTATGTCTTGTGTTGCTTCCCTCTGCTTCCCTGTGTAGGTGTTTCCATCTCTCTCATCTCCCCTCTGTTTCTGTCTCTCCATCATACTCTGTCTCTCTCTGTCTCATCTCTATCTCTTTCTGTGTCTCTCAGATCTGTCTCTCATTTCTCTATCTCTCTCCGTTTCTCTCTCTCATCTCTTTGTCTCTGTCTCCCTCCATCTCTCTCATCTCTGTCTCTCCCATTTCTGTCTTTGTGTATGTCTCACACCTTTCTCTTTCAGTCTCTGTCTTTATCTCTTTCTCTGTCTCTCTGTCTCTCCAACTCTCTATGTCTTTCCATCTCTCCCCATCTCTCTGTCTCTGTCATCTCTTTCTCTGTCTCTCTGTGTCTCTCTATGTCTCTGTAATCTCTCTTGTCTCCCTGTCCATCTCTCTGCCCTTCTCAGCCCCATTCCCACTCTCCCCTCCCTGACCACCCATCTCAGCCCCTCTGTCTCCGGTTTAGTCCAGCACCTCAGCCCCTAAACTCAGCTTCTCAGAGCCCCTTCTTCCTGTGGGTGTCTCAGCCCCTCCACCCTCGCCCTCACCCCATGTTTCTGACTCAAGGCCTCAGGGGCAGAGCACAGTGGGTGACTGTTCATGACACACAATTGTGTGAATAAGCACCACAAGAATCAGCAAGTGGAGTGTGCCCCTAAGGCCTGTCAGGACTCTTAGCCCCTTGTCACCATGTTTCACTCATGCTGGGTTTGGGAAAGTAGCTAAGGGGTTTAGCTAACTAGGAAAGTGCTAGAAATGTGAGCAATAAGGTAAGCACAGCAAAAGGAAGGCATGGAAGGGGGCGTTGGAGTCCCCAGATCCTTTCCCTTCCAGCATCCGAATGTGAGCCCAGGTCCTCCTGCCCACCTGTGCCTTTCTCCTGCGCACCTTGTCTTCTCCTTGTGGGGTCTGCTTCTCCCCCAACCTGTGGGTTTTCCTTCCGTCTGTCTTTGTGTCACACATACACACACACATAAATGTACATGTGTGTGTAATGTAAATGTATGTGTAAATCAACACATACACATAAACATGTGCACATGCACACACACATATACACACATGAACAAATATAAATATACGTGCACACACATAGACAAACATTTACACACACATGCACAAATACATGTGCACACAGACACACATACACACATGAACAAATACACATACACATGGACATATGAATATACTCGCACACACACATACCCCACTTTCCTTGACATCATGCCCTGGTTGCTGCCTGTCATCTCCTTACCCCCTCTCCAACCCACACTGTCTGTTTCATCCCTTTCCTCCACCTTGTATTCCACAGAGGAGAGTGTCAGCAGAAGGAAAACAAAACAAGGAGAAAGACAGAAAGGGTAGAGGTAACGCAGAGAAAAGCAAAAAGAGGGAACCTAAATGATTAAATCCTTGCTGGAATTGGAGGTGAACTCCCCTGTAACTGGTTTTACTGGAAACGCACTAAGGCCAGGCTTTGGCTCTGCCCATATTTGTGGCAATGGTGGGTTTACGCACAAGGAGATCAAGGCCATGTGTGCCGACAGAGGTGACCGTAGAGCTCAAAGCGAAAAAGATCCTTGAACGACTCCTGGATCGCTGCTACTTTCTCACACATGGGATAACTCCAGTGGGTCCTGGTGGATTAGCTTCAGGGCATGTTGCTCCACAGAGCATGGAGAGGGTTAGGTGGCCAGGGGTGGGTCAGCTGGGGAGGGCTGGACTTTGAGGAACCAAAAGACCTGCTCCCTGTGGAGACAGATGCTTTCACAGAGGCTTCTGCTCCCTTGTGAGGGAAACCCCAGGAAAGCCAGCCTCCCTGAGGGGGGCTTTGAGGGCCAGCTGGACAGGTGTGTGCTTCCCCAGAGAGCAGGGGAACTGGGGGAAGAGGTGTTGCCTTGGTCTCTGTAAGGAGGAAAGGTGGGTGACGGGTCAGAGCACAGGGTGGGAACACCGCAAACCACAACTACGTCGGCTGCTGTTACTGGTCTCTAAAGAGAAAGTCCCTCCTTTCCTGTAATTGGTATAAGCAGACACTGTTCCCCGACAGTAGGAGTATTCAGAGAGGCTTCACATGAAGTATCCAGGGCATCCCAGCCAAGAAGAAAGGACATCTGTGTGAGTGTCCTGTGGCTGGCATAACAAAGTACCTCAAACTGGGTGCTCAAAACAACACGAATTTATTCTCACATTTCTAAGGGAAAAATTCCAAAATCCAGTGTCAACAGGGCTGTGGTCCTTCCAGGAACTCTAGGAAACAATCCCTTCCATGCCTCCTCCAGCTCCATCCTCTTGTGGATGCATTTTGTGGCTTGTGGCTGCATCTCTCCATCCTCACATGGCTTCTCCCCTCTGCTCTGTCTCCAGCCTCCTTCTGTCTTTTCTTATAAGGACACCTGCTGCCTTGAGTCCAAGTGATTTTGTCTCGAGATCCTTAATTATCTCTCCAATTAAGGTCATGTTCACAGGTCCTGAGGGTTGAGACACAGACATATCTTTTGGAAGGGGTGGACTGTAATCAACCCACCGAAGATAGAAACCAATGTAGAAAGAAGAGTTCCCGGCTCATTCCCCTGGCTGGTCCAGCTCGTAACAACGGCCCTTCTGAGAAGGGAGGTGCCTGACAGTAAACCTTTCACGTGCATTACCTAATTAAATCTTCACCACAAGTCTATGTGGTAGATTCTAGTATTATTTCCATTTTTATGAGTGAGGAGATTGAGCCTAGATTAAATGCAGGCAATGCCTTCCAGACCTCTACTCCTAATCCCCACCAGTAGAATCCTTGTTTAGGTTCTCCGTGGGAATAGGCAAGTGGAAGGCGGGAGGCTGAGAAAAGCAGGTGTGCCAGCATCCAGACTGTCACCACGGTTTCCATTCCTCTTCTCTCTCGCTGGAGTAATAACCACACAAGTTGCCTTGGATCTGTAGGCATCTGAAGAACATAGAAAATGGATGATTAGACAGCCCAGTTTTCCAAGTGGTACCATCAGCAGATGGGGTGAGATTTTAATGGACATAAAGTGCCTTTAATAAACCAAGTTCACCACCGATTACTCTGGTGCTTTCTTCCACATAAGTGCATGAATTATTAAGAGGACACATTTGCAGCATTCACACTGTCAAAAGGGCTAATTAGAGCATCATGCAACTTAATTCAGCTTTGCCTGAAAAACTGGATCGCCCGGAGACATTGGATATTCAGAGATAGTTGGCAGACCTGCAATACGCAAGTGCAAGTAGCCCTGCTATATGAAGATGTGGGCACCGGACTGTTTCCGTTATTAAGGATTTTCCATTTTCACCCACCTTTCTCAGCTATCCTCACCCTCCTGATCACTAAATCTAACGTGAGAGCCCCTGCAGGCAGAGGGCAGCTATCATGGGTTTTGTCTTTTGATTTCAAACACATTTGTTCCTCCTAATCTAGGACCTGAGCATCCTGTAATCCAGCTGGGACCAAAAGGCTATAGTTTTTTGAAGGCTTAATAAGCCCTGCTCATTCAGTGGGGAGTTGCTGGGATAGAGACTCATTCCCAAATCTGTTACAACACATTACAAATATGTCAAGTTTCAAGATTTAGTTGGGTCTCAGAAACAGCGCGAGGCACTCTTGACCTACATTTTAAAATAACCTTAGAGGTAAATGAATTCCACGTTTTCTCAGGTATGTGAAAAAGAAAAAAAAAACAATAAAAGACTAACAGCCATGTGAGTAAATAAAAGAGCAAATTAATATAATTTGCTTATTAAAGTTTTTAGAATAAGGTCAGGTCATCACTTTTAGGAACCTGGATATATAAAAATCCACACATCCTTCCCTGTCACCCTCCCACTATCCTCCAATCAGAAACCATGATCCTTGGGCCCCTTTTTAGGCCTCACCATTATATTCCCTCTGACATTCTGTGGATGTCTTCTGAGCTCAGGCCATCACCATGCCTCCCCCAACCTGCACATCCTCCTTCCTGGTCTCTTGGCTTGAGGACGGCACACCCGCAGCCCATTTCTTAGCCAGAGCTGTCTACCCAGGAGTTACAAGTGAGCCAAAATAGTGAGTTCCTCAATCCCCAGATGGCTGGGAAGAGCCCCCTGCATTCACCCAGCTTGCTGCTACACAAACGCTCCCTTGTCTGCAGGTGTCTTGGGGTGGAGAAGACTGGAAGCACTGAGCTAGCCAATGAGCTTGACCCTGCTTCCTTGGCATCCCTGCCTTCCTCCTCGAGCCCTATGCTCCCCTGAGCACTTCCGATCACATACGGGGTCTGGTCCATCACCCTTTATACCTGGGGGTGCACTGTTGCCTTTGATGTATGCTTTTCTTTCCATTGTGAGTTTTTGAAGGATCTTGTTACTGCTCTTTCTCTGGCTGAAGTATGACCCTTAAAAGCCTAAGTTAATGTGCCGTAGGAAAGCCAGCTCATCTTATGCCTGGTGGGACGGGTGTGAGGAGGGTTCCACCTGCCTTTGTGGTGAGCTCTGACAAGGGGTCTCACAAAACACGGCCAGGTACAGTGACATCTCCAGCTCTGAACCCCAAAGGGCACTCAGCACCTGCTGAGCAAGTGAGGAAGCCAACTAACTGCTCTGTGTTTCTTTGCAGGTGACCTCATACATTTGCCTCCATACCTTAGAATGGACTTTTTGTTAAACCGAAGCGGTGCAGGCACCAGCAGGGACCTGAGTTTAGGGCAAGCGTGCTTGGAACCTCAGAAAAGTCGGACCCTGAAGCGCCCCACGGTCCTTGAGCCAATCCCCATGGAGGCTTCCTCCTCCACGTCCTCCACAAGAGAGGGACAGCAGTGGCAGCAAGGGACTGTGGCCACATTACCTCAGCGAGAGGGAGCAGAGCTGGGACAGGCAGCTAAGATGAGCAGCTCCCAAGAATCCCTGCTCGACTCTCGGGGCCATTTGAAAGGAAACAATCCCTACGCAAAATCCTACACCCTGGTATAACAAACAGCATGACTGGACAGCAGTTGTAAATACAATTTAAAAAATTCAATCAAAGCTACCTTTTTTTTACGGAATTCCAATATTTATAATTAAAGAAAATTGCCAAAATATATTAAAAAAAAAGAGAAAATACTGAAACCACAGACAGTGCAAAGACTCTCCTGCTTTTTTTCTGTCTGAGTGTGAGCTCCATCTGCCTGGGCATCTGATTTTTTGGGAAAGAAGTCCAGTTTTATGATCTTCACAGGTTATTGCATTTTTACTGATTTTCTACAAAGTGCATGGGGGACTAACTAAACCTTCTGACTGGAAGTTCTATCACACAAGATTTAAGAACGAAAATGGGGAAAAAATTACCCTCTTTGTGAATTTAAAAGGAACATTGATTTGGGGGCAGGGGGGAGACTTTAGTCATGTTTGCACACCTTTCTTTCCCATTAGAAACTGGGTCCTCAATTTGACCTCCTTCTGTTGTGAATTAGGATGAGTGCCGTCAGTGAAGGGGTGGGGGGGGAATCAATTTGATTTTCTTTTCTGTTTATTTTTTAATTTAATGAGACACTCTTTGCATTTTGTCTAAGCGAAATAAAAAAGAAAAGGTGGTCTGCCTTTATTTCGATGTCTACCTCTCTCGTCTCCCACTGATTGCTGGGTCCTCCTTCCTCTTGATGCTTGTGTTTGCAAACATGAGGGCTGAACCCAGAGCCCAGGTGAATAAACCAGAGAGGACACCAACACTCCAAGCTCCTCAGGAATGGCTGGGAAGAGCACAGATGATGCAGCTGGTCGTGACCATAACCAGGGGCTGGCCAGGTACTCGAAGCCTCCCAGATGTTCTGCTCCTTCCTTGCCTCTCCACAGCACCTCACTCTCTAGCTAGACCAGGGGTCAGCAAACCATGGCCCATGAGCCAAATCCAGCCCACTCGCTGCTTTTATAAATAATATTTTATTGGAAAACAGCCATGTGCACCATTTGCATTTTGCCTATGGCTATTCCGTGCTATGACAACAGAGCTGAATAGTTACAACTGAAATGGTATGGCCTGCAAAGCAGAAAATATTTACCATCTGGCCCGATACAGAAAAAGTTTGCAGACCCCTACTCTAGAGTCTCACAGTTAGCATCAGCTTTCTGGAGAAAGGAAGAGAGGACCAGGGAATTCCATGCCTCTTACCCTCAAGACCTGTCCTGTCACTGCCATGACTGGTATCTAAATTTGCAACAGACCATCTTAGTATATGTTGCCTCTGGTTCACTTCTCTGTACCAGGAGGGAAACCAGCCAACAGTAAGTGATGTTCCTCTGAAATCTAAATTTTTCTTCTTCTTCTTCCAAGTTTAAATTATTTACCATGTGGCTTATCCTAACAGAGAACGTACTCTTAAGTACCCTGGACTGCATTCCTCTGCCCCATGACCTTTACACAGTGTGTTTTAGAAAGACCACATCATCCTCCCATGGTGCCTGCACCCCATTGCAGACTTTCTTAGGTCTCCACCACAGAAGTTTGAAATTCACCAGAAAATTTGATCAAATGCCCATAGCAGCTCAGTGGCCCAGGTAACAGACTACCCGAGGACCTTCCTCTCTCTTAATATTCTCTACAGGCTCCCATTTAAGTCACCAGCATAGACGGGTGCCAGTTATTACCATATGGGAACATGTTCAGAAACGTATTTCCTGTTCTCCCCTCCTCTCTCCCTGCCTGCTTTCCTCCTACCTCCCTCTTTCCTATCACTGCTTCTTTCCATTTGTTTTCCAGGCAGGCGCATTTGCCTACGTAGATGCAGTGATACTGAGCACCTGCAGAACAGGGCCAGGACTCTGTCAAGACCACCTGCTGGCATGAATATTAGATGACTCTATGCTTCTGAAGTGTGTGTGTGTGTGTGTGTGTGTGTGTGTGTGTGTGTGTGTTTTCTTGCCATGGTTTCAGAATTTGAAACATGTCAACAGCTTATTGTCTGCATCCTCACAGATCCTCACAGACTGCTTTTGTATGCAAAAGAAATTAAATGCTACTTTCTGGGAAAAATTAAAACTATCTTTCATCAGTTTAAAACTCCTATATTTCCCAAACTTAGAAGTTTACCATATTTTCTTTTTTTCTCAAGCTGTGCAAAAATAAAAATTCTACATAATGCTTGCCTCTGTAATGGATTACTTTCAATAACTCTGCTTTGGTGATGTTCATTAAAATGAGTTCGACACACAAGCCTTGTATCAAAAAGTCCAATTCCCTACCTCTCAGGAAGGGGTCCAGTATTGATGACCACAAAGGGATCCAGATTTATAGATTAAAGGGGGCACTGTGTAGTAAAACAATCATTATTGAGTGATAATGATTAATTTTCCTCTGGACCTTTGCCTGTCTCTAACCTGATTTAAAATGTCTCTGAGAGGTCATTTTATTATGCTAAGTCTGAAACCAGACTGCGGTATCTTAGAGCACTGGAACTCTGATAAGTTCTTTATCCTCTGCCAATAACTAGAGGGTCAATGAACAATAGCCATTGGGGTCAATGGAGAATAGCTATAGAGTCAATGCATGATAGCTATCAGGTTAATGGAAAATAGGTATAGAGTCAATGAACAATAGCCATTGGGGTCAATGGAGAATAGCTATGGGGTCAATGCATGATAGCTGGCAGGCTGATGGAGAATAGGTACAGAGTCAATGAACAATACTATTGGGTCAATGGGCTGAGTTTCCTCTAAGGCATCTCTCAGCTAACAGTCTGAAAAATGCCCACTTTCCTAAAGCAAGCAAGGCCTTTTTGTAATAAATTCCCAGTAAATCACACAGCCCTCAGTACTCATACATCTACAGAAACCCTGGTTCTTCCATTCAGTTCACATGTATGTCAGCTCACTTTCTTGTATCCACATCTGCCATGACCACTCATGAGGAGAAGGAAGTGGAGAAACGGAGGTGGGGAAAGATGGAGGAGTAAAATGATACAAAGCTTATCACAGATCAGACTGGATAAGCTCTCATCCCATCATCATTGTACACATACCACAGAGAATCTGGATAATACTTAAAGACATAAAAAACATACGGTTGCTTCAATTGTTCTTAAGCAGGAGATCACACTCACTTAAGGTCTCTCTGATCTGGGACCTTGATTCTCCATAAGCCAAAAGCTTCATGTGATTTTTAAGAAAATGACTGAAGCCTTCCAAAAAAAATGTGAACTCTATAAATCTATTTCTAGCAAAGGTGGACAGCCTTCAAGGACTAGGATTGGAAATCCAAGGACTAGCTGATTATACTCACCTGCCCTGGAAAGTTTGATGGATGCTGATGGTATGTTCATGTTCAAAAGCCTTTCTCAGTTACCTAAAGAATGTGGTCTGGAGGGTATCATCAGCTCTCCAAAGGTCGCTTGGGAAGATTATCAACAATTTAATATCCCAAGGTCCTTGAGCCCCATGATGCAATTCCATCCATTGGCTCAAAGTGACCTGTCAAACAGCAGAGTCAGGAAGAAGCTGGAGTGAAACAAAAGTCTTCTTCAGCTCTTGGAAACCAGGCTGTTGCAATCTTAACTAGGGTATGAGTCAAGGCATCTTCAGGTTTATGTAGAACTGTGTCTGTTTGCTCTTGTATGTTATTTGAGGAGAAGATTTGTGATAGTAGAGCTCTTGAGTTCTCAGCAGGAATTTCTGAGCCTGCCAGCCAGGGCTAGGAGGGAGTTAGATAGTAACTAAGGATGGGGTCCTGACTGAGCCCCTCTCCCCTCTACAAACTGGGACTGAGGATTGGAGGGACCTCAGTTAGTTAGCTGGGTCACTCAAGTATCATCAAGCATGAGAGTGGAGAATAACTGCTGAGAAACAATCTTTCATGATTCTCTTGCATTTGTGCATGTCTTCAGAGTAGAGATATTAATAGATTCTGTTCTGTAGTATCTTTTCAAGGATGTCTGCATAAAGGATAGCTTCAGAAGATAGAGCTATATCTCCCTGCTGGCCAAAAGGCAGATCTGTTTGCTGACCGAGATAATAAAAACAATGTCTCCCTCCAAGGCAAAATTTGACAGGTTTGCCAGCAAATTCTTTCTTAAGTTTGAAGTTTCCTAGGCATTAAACATAGGCATTCACATCCTCAAGCTTCCCTGACCGTCTGCATGGCCTCAGGCAGGTTCCTTCATGTTCTTCCACCTTCACTCCAATTTCATCTTCTCAGCGAAGCCCTCCCTGAACACCCTATTTATACTGCATCCAGCCCCCTCCCAGCATTCCTGCTCCCACATCTTCTGCAGCTCTCAGTCCATACCCTTCTCATCTTCTGATTTACTATGTAATTTACTTATTTATAATGGTTCTTTTTCACTGTCTTTTCCAACAAGAAGTTTAACTACAGAGGTGCCTGGGTGGCTCAGTCAGTTAAGTATCTGCCTTCAGCTCAAGGCATGATCCTAGGGCTCCTTGCTCAGCAGGAAGTCTGCTTCTCCCTCTCCCTCTGCCTTCTGCTTTCCCTGCTTATTCTCTCTCTCTCTCTCTCTCTCTCCCCCCCCCCCCCTATCTCACTCTCTCTCTCTCTCCAAATCCAAATGGATCCAAATCCAAATCCTTGGATCTCTCATCCAAATCCAAGAAGTCCTTGGATTTTTCAAATAAATAAATAAAATCTTAAAAAAAAAAAAAGTCGGCTGCACAAGGACAGAATTCCATTTTTCTCATTGTGTCCTCCATTCCTAGATCAGCACCTGGTCCACAGTAGGCACCCTACAAATATTTGTTGAAATGGAAAAGATGCTCAATTTTTCTCAACTTCATGGTTCATCAACTGTGACACAAACTTACTGTGTGCACAGAGTCTACCTAGCACCTCTGCGTTACCCTGTGGGCCTTGAGGGCACAAGGGAACTGATGAGAGTGTGGCACTCTTGCCAATCACTGTGCTGTAAGACTACATTGGGTCTCTGACAGGAAACTCATGTCCTCTTCCAGCATCCACGGAACTGTGGCAAGCCAACCTGTTAGTTTTTGAGTATGGTACCCTCTACACTTCCCTGACAATGGCAAACTAGACATGGAGAGTGCCAGCCTCCTCTACTCCCTAACAGAATTCCTGCAGCTTAGGCTTCTGGGTGTGATCCACTCAGTCACAATTTTTTTTTTTTTTTTTTTGCAATTTGATGAGAATGTTGTTGTTATTGTTGTTTTGCTTTTCTCAATCTCTCACTTTCAGAAAGGGGGAAAGCTAGGGAAAAGTAACTTTGAGCACATGGCAAGGAGTGCCTGTTTCATCTCCCAAGACAAGCTTGGCAAAGCTGGAAAGCTCTTTGTGTTCCAGAAACTTCAAGCCAACTGTAAGAAGAAAAGGCAATGTTTATTGTCGCTGGCATTGTGCCTCCCCAGAGAGGGTTGTGTTCTGCTTCAAAGAAAACCCTACCACAGAGAGAGAAACAACTGAGATATACAATCCTGTGTGTAATAAAGGGAAGGTGCTCAGAAATGTCCTTGAGACGACAGGGCCCAAGGCTATGCTACCACAGAGGGGTTACCAAGACCACCTGGGCATCACAATCAGAGGCAGCATTTCCATTCATGCTGTATGTGGGCACAAAGTTAGGTTCCCAAAGAGTTATTAATTCAGTATTTGTCTTAATTTGTCATTCTCTGAGGTTTCCCTAAGGGCTGAATGCCTTAGTACAAAGATGGGACCTCCTTTCGCCACACCAGGAAGAAATATTTAGCAATCTATTAAAAAGACACTTCCTGTTTCCAGATCCAAAATTTTAAGTGTCTTACAAAATTCAGCTTCTGAGATGGAGCAGTAATGGTGCCAGCATACTGATCTAGCACTCAACCCTTGACCTGAGCGAGAGCACAATCTTCCATGCAACCACTGTGCCCACACCCAATAACACACAGATAAAACATATCACACACACCATGTCAGCAAACTCCAACATCTATGTTCCCATCAAGGTGAGAAGTTGCCCTGCCATTGACCAGGAAAGGAATCTGCTGACAGTCCGAACAGATGCACTCTGCGTATGCAGAGCAAAGCACAAGTTAAGTAAAGACATACTGTTAGGCCAACACTACCTATTTTTCTGAACTGCTTGGTCACATGGCAAAAGAACATTCCTGTTCCATTGAAACTTCCACTTAACTTTTCTCATAATCTTCAGCATGGTGGACCTCGGTGAAGACAGTCAGCCCAATCATGTGGCAAGAACTAACCTTCAACATCAAGGAGATGATGTTTCCTTTAAGAGTAGTTAAGAGTTGTTTTGTGTGTCAAACGAAGCATAATGAAGATGCTTCCAGCAAGGGTTATCATTGCAAGCAGCAAGGGGACATTCTAGCGGCTATAGAGCCAACCGGAAACCCTCCAGCATCCATTCTAGCCAAAAATTGTTCTCAAGATGCCTTTGTCTCTTTGCCTCCCTATGTGTCCATTCTGCTGAACGTGAAAATTTTGTATGTTTAATGGTATTGCGTCATAGGAGGATTTGGGGCTGGCAAGGCACATGGTATAATAGCAAGAACATTGTGCAGAGAGACTCAGCTGTAGCACCAACAAGTCCGGGAACTCACGGTGAGATCTCATGCTTGGCCATATGGTTTAGACATCTGCAAACAGACCTGATTGGATCAGCTCTCCAGGGCCCTTCCAGCTCAACAAGGAGATGATCCTTCTTGGTGTCAATCTCATTGGGTAAATATCTGAGCTCCTTGGAACTGTGTGTGAGAGGTGAGGGCTGCATTACATTCTTTTTATTTATTTATTTTAACTCCTACATCCAGCCCAGGCATCAGCCAAAACCAGTAAATGTTTTTAAATGATGTTTATGAAGTGAATGTAGATGTGCAGATGTTTTGTAAAATTCAAAAAGGGTGCTCTAAATATGCGTAAGCCCAGGGTATAAGGCAGACTTTAACCTTTTTAATAAACTCCTAAATTCAGCTAATTTTTGTGTGTGTGCTCTTTATCCTGAGGGGAGGGGAAAGTAAAGAAACCTGATTCTGACTTCCTGGCCACGTGACAAGAGAATATGACTGTTTCATCAAAACTTCCACTTCTGAAGGTTTCAGGTAATAGCGACTTCACTGCATGTTCCATAAAATCTCACATACTGATGTTGAAGAGATTGACCTTCCCTCAGGTCCTTCTAAATAAGTTTCTTTTTACATTTAGCAGATTTCTAAGTTTGTGCTTAAAAGGTAACCCTTTTGTGAGAGTCACAGAAAATTGACTTTTGTTGTTGTTGCCACCATTGGTAACAAGGCTGATGTCTGTCTGTCCTTGGTGGGTACAGCCCCAGTGACTCATATTTGCCAGGACGTCATATTTCTCACTCTTGGAAATGTACACCAGTGTTCTGTAACTGAGGCTCCTAGAAGGCCAGCACTTCTGATGCTACCCCAGTTCCACCTGGGTCAGGTCAAACCATCAGGACCTTCTCTGAACCCCTATCCCATCTCCTGCCCTCACTTCTAGCAGACAGCAACCAAGAAAAAGCTCCCTTTTCCTACACACACCGCCAAACTCTTCTGAGCCTACACCCACCCTTACTCTTGCCTTCCTAGTGCAGTAGGAAAGTGTCCCCCGCCTACCTGCAGCTCATCTATCCATCTGTAGTCTGGATCTCAAACTCTCCCACCTTTATAAGACCCACACTCTCCTGTTCAGTCCTATCTCTTCTCATCTTCATATGTAAAAATATTCAAGTCTTTCACATCAAGAAAAAAAAAAATCTCCCCTTCAATTCTCCACTCACTACAGGCACTGGCTGTCCCCATTCTCCTTGTCAATGAAGCACCTTGAAGTGTGCACCAACGTCTCTGTGTGTGTGTGTGTGTGTGTGTGTCTCATGAATAAATAAATAAATAAATAAAATCTTTTAAATAATAATAATATTTGACAAGGGAGTCAAAAATACTTAATTATACTCAAGTATACCCAATACTCAATGATTTTATTTATTTATTCATTCATGAGAGACACAGAGAGAGAGAGAGATAGAGGCAGAGACACAGGCAGAGGGAGAAGCAGGCTCCACGCAGAGAGCCCAATGCGGGACTCGATCCTGGACCCCAGGGTTAATGCCCCAAGCCGAAGGCACACCCCAACCGCCAAGCCACCCAGGCGTCCATGTTCAATAAATATTGGGCAATAAAGACATAAATGAATAGGTAGCATCACAGATGTTAATACCTTTTTTCTTATTATTTTCATTAAGGAATATTATTATAATTATGATTATGATTATGATTAATCTTACTATGATTTTTCCTGGGAGAAGTTTGCTGACTGCTTTCTGAACTTTTCCAAATATGATGCAAGTAAATCTTGGCCAAAAGTAAAGGACAAAGCATAAGCTCAAATCCTTTTATTTTCTTTTATTTTTACCTTCTTTTCTTTTTTTAATCAAATAAATTTTACATGTAACATTGTGTAAATTTAAGATGTACAGCATGTGATACACCTATGTCTTGTACATTTGATACATTCCATTGCCATTGTAATATTTGTCACATTATGTACTTCTAGTACAATATTACTGTCTATATTCAGTATACCGTACATTAGTTCTCTATGGCTTATTGAGTATATGGCTTATTGAGTACTTGTTACAAGTTTGCACCCTTAAAGGTCATCAATCTTTTTTTTTTAAGATTTTATTTATTTATTCATGAGAGAGAGAGAGAAGCAGAGACACAGGCAGAGGGAGAAGCAGCTCCATGCAGGGAGCCCGACGACTCAATCCTGGGTCTTCAGGATCAGGCCCTGGGCTGAAGAGGGCGCTAAACCGCTGAGCCACCCGGGCTGCCCAAAGGTCATCAATCTTAACTCCTACCCTCCATTCCCTAGTAGCCACCGTATTTACTCTCTGTTTGAAACGTAAAATGCTCTTCTGCATTCTTAAGGTGACAGAAGTCAGCTTTGGAGAATCTGCTCCGAAGCTGACCTGAGAGCCTGGGGAAGGCAAATGGGAACCAGTGCGAGAGCCCAATGATGTTGTCTCTAATAGAAAGTTAGGTGGAAGCTTGTTCTGCATTAATCTTGCCACCACCACCACCACCACCCCTCACCACCCTCCCACCACCCTGGCCCAGGCCTTCTCACAGATGAAGAACTGACAAGACACTGCTAAAGCAGAAACTCCACAAAGGACATTTTCATTTGGATTGACAGGCTTGAGGAATAGGTAAATTGGTCAGGGCTTTGAAGTCAAGGACAAGTCATTGGTTTCTTCAGCGGGGTTGGACTCAGCTAGGAAGCATCCAGTTTTATAGTTTGCCTTTTATCTTTGACAACAAAATCCTTTCCAGGTTTATAACCTAATGAGGATTAACATTTGGATCAACAGTAAAGGTTTTCAAATACAGAAGATGAGATATTTATAGGTCTTGCAATACATGTGGAACCTTTAACATCATTTCCAGAAATCTGACTTTGGTTTTTTTTAAGGCTTCTTTTGTAATACCCCACTTTGTGGCTGATTCATCCTTCCAGCTCCCTGCTAAGAGAAACTCAATATTGCTAACACATGGGGCAAGAGATTGTTGACTTGAGTTGAGCACAATATTTTTAAAAAGGGCCAAAAAAAGATGCCACTTCACACAACGTTATCATGAGCTAGGCTTTGGGCCAAAAATAGTAAATATAGGAAAATGGGCTTCATTAGAACCTGCCCCATTATACATATGGAAACCACTAAAGCTTGAGCACACAGCACACCAGGGTCTTTACATCAAGCAGTTAATCTTGAGACTTAATGAAATAGCTCAAAGAGGTCTTACTTTTCTTTAGGTCATTTCAAAGACTGAGTTTGCACTGACTTGCACACGTGCACTAACCCTCCTGGAATCTTAAAACATAGTGATTAAGAGTATGAGATCTATAGTCATGTTACTGGATTTGATTCTGGACTCTACCATGGATAAGCTTGTAACCTTTGGGCAGTTGCTTCCCATGTTTCAATTTCATTATATGTAAAGCATGGAAAATAATACCAACTTCTTTCGGGGATGTTGGAGTATGGAATGATTTAACACATCTAAAAGGCTCAGAACAAGTGTTTGGCATGTATAGGTGATTAATAAGTGTTTACAATTGTGGTTAATTATTCCTTTGACCCACGTATATAAGACCATGGATGCCGAGTAACATCTGTCAATGGAGAATGTCCCAACAACCATCCCACTCATTTCCAAACACTATTTCAACATTTGGACTGAGAAGGGTCATTTTGATATATTTGTGTGTGTATATATATATCAGCATAAGGCAAACACTCCCAGGAGCTTTCTATTTGGTGAATGTCCATGGTACTGAAATCAGTTCCTAGCCCAAGAGCATATATGTAAGTGTGCTTAATCATGTTTAAATGTTTAATTATGCAGTGCCTTTTCAATTTTATATCATGTCTTCTGGTGATGTGAGCCAGTTTGGTTCATAAAACTAATTATATCAACATATATTAAGGAAGAAGGAGGAGGGGAGAAGGCTGTAGAAGGGCTGGAGAGGGATACAAAGAGAAGCTAATTAAAGCCACTTCTTAAAGGTTGTCTACCAAAAATGTATAAATGGCAGCATTTATGGGGTTAAACTTCAAAAGAAACTGTTCCACTATCACTCTAAAAGAAGCATGCTTAAAAATCTTAAGTAGTCATTAATGTCATGTAGCTACGTGTTCTCCTGTATTTTCTTATTTATGACTCTTAATAAAAGTAGCAAAAACAAGTTCTTGTTTCTCAAATGTTATATCTTTCCTTTAATAGCCAAATTATATTGAGTAATGCTTGACTAAACACATATAAGCATCCATTTGGACCCTGGCGGCATATGAAACGGTCACAGCACACCCACTTGGAACTCGTTCCTTCCTGCAGCCTCCTCAGAGTCCTGCTTCCTTTCCCATCTTTCAGCAGTGAGGTAGGATTTACGAGGCTTCCATGTGAAGTTCCACAAAGAGCTTCTCTAACTCCTATAACCTTTAAAAGAACTTTACAAAACTGGCGAGACTTCACTGACGTCATTGGTCAGTGGTTACTGACCTCATACACTAGAACGAAAGCTGTATGCAGCCAATGGTGCATGTATAGCAAATTTAGAGATTTGCAAATAGTCACAGACAGACGCTTAGGTGCCCCACCCCCTTGACCCCTGCCTTCTGCTATTTATTATGCCTTTGTGCAATTCCCTTCCTCTGAGTGTAGCCAGCACCTGTGATGTTCTTTCTACCAACAGAATATGGCAAAGGTGATCATTGGTCACTCCCATGATTAGATCATGTAAGACTTGACCTTGCTCGCCACCTCGCTTTCACTTTCCTGTCAGCCTTTAGGAGGTAGATGCCATGCTGTGAACTACCCATGGGGAGGACTGCATGCCAGGGGACGGTGGGGAGGCCCTGCAAGCTGAGGGCAGCCTCTGGCCAACAGTTGGTCCTCAGTCTTGTAGGTACAAGGAAATGTGTTCTGCCCAAAACTTGAGCAAACTTAGAAATGCTCTCTTCTCCCAAAGAGCATTTGTATGATCTTAGGTCCTGTCAGTCCCTTCAGTGCAGGTTGGTGAGACCCTGAAGCTGGGAACCCAGCTACCTCCTACCCCAAACTCTCACTAACAAAAACCAAGAGACTATGACTCTGCATTGTCCTCAGCCGCTTAAGTTACACAGTGAGAGGTAACTAATACACATATTAAGAAGCCTCAGCTATGGACAGATGTAACTATCTTGTTCCTCCATAACTGAGCTCAGCTTCTGTTTAAATTGGTGACTAAAAATTAAAACTGGGGGTGCCTGGGGTGCTCAGTCAGTTAAGCATCTGCCTTTGGCTCAGGTCATGATCCCAGGGTCCTGGGATCGAGCCCCATGTTGTGCTCTCTGCTCAGTGGGGAGTCTGCTTCTCTCTCTCTCTCTCTCTCCCCCCTCTCAAATAAATAAATAAATAAAATCTTTAAAAAATTAAAACTCATTCCAAGGAAATTAGCCACTTCCAATTTAGGACTCAGCCTGTTGGGGGTAAGTAGTTATCCAAATGAAGGACTCCTTCCTGCCCCTTCTTTGTGTCTTTGTGGTGACCTAAGTTCTGGGAGAGGAAGTTCAGGACAGGCTAGTGGGGGTGAGGGTTGGCTTCCAGCCCCTGCTACAACCTAGATCTCGGTGAATCTGTCCCTCATGGTCTTTCGGTGTTCTATGTTGACAGCCAGTGAGTGTTAAGGCCCGTGGTCCCTGCCACAGCCACTATGTTCCCCTGTTCTGACTTGGTGGGCACTCTGGTCCCCCTGGGGGCCTGCCCCTCCCTGGAATGTGCGGGACCTTGAGATTGCCTTGGGACCTATCTGGCTAAATACCTGCATCAACCTTAGGTCATCTATTTAGGATCTGTTTGCAGTGTTTCCAGATTGTTTTTATCGGGATCCTCAAACCTCTGTGCATGATTCTTGCCTCTTTAGAGTTTAAAATTGCCTCCAGGAGTCTTCTCAGTCAGCTACAAACAGCTCTGTTCTAATCTCGTTGCCTCCAAAGCACCTTGCTTGTTGAATGCTTACTTTCCTTTGCAAGGAGTGGCCTTTGCATTACATTCTGTTGTCTTCTGCAGAAATCAGGCTTATTTTATTCTCTCTGTACTCGGTCCTCCAAGCTTTCCTGCCCAAACTCACAAATCCTTTTGTTTTTCAACAAAGCCCAACTCTTACATATCAAAAATCCCTTGGTTTGTAAAGATTATTATCTTTACAGTGAATTTCAAGAACCACTTTTGAAACTCCAAGTAAAAAATTTGGCCTTTATGCTAGACAGCGTCACCTCCTCCCTTGAAATCTGAGAGACATAAAGTTGCCTGAACACTTGTGGAAAGACAGGAGGAATGGAGAGGACAATATCAAGATAATCATATTATGCCACATATGGCCACGTGTAAGTGTAGAGTGGGAAGATTATGTCCCCCTCAAAATATGTTGAAGTCAAAAAAATATATATATGTTGAAGTCCTAACTCTGGTACCTAAATGTGACCTTATTTCAAAGCAGACTCAAATTTAATTGAAGTCATAATCCACTAGAGTGGGCCCTAGTGTAATATGATTGTTCTCCTTAGACACTAACACACAGAGAAACAACCATGTGATGCTGGAGGAAGATTGGGGTGCTGCATCTACAAGCCACAGAACACCAAGGATTACCAGCATCATCAAGAGCAAGCAATAGATTCTCCCTCAGGGCCTTCAGAGGGAACATGGCCCTACCAACACCTTCATTTCAGACTTCTTGCCTCCAGAACTTTGAGAAAATAAATTTCTGTTGATGTAAGCCACCCAGTTGGTACAACTTATTAGGGCAACCTGAGGACACCAATATAGACAGCTAGACAGGGTCTGGTCACTTCCACACAGTGACAGCCTGCTCCACCTCTCTTCTCCACCACCAGACTCCAAATTCCATGAATGTTCAGTTATCATCCTTCAGATTCAAGTAAGTGAACATGCAACAAACATATCCTGATTTAAGTGAGAAAAAGATTCGTTAGCTCAAGTCAAGATTTGGAGAATGGATCCGATCAGCTTTAGGAGAGCCTGGGTACAGGTTCTCAAACCCTTAGTATCACCTTGCAACTTTGTCTTTTTCTCCTCTTGTCCCTCATCCTTCAAAGGTCAGCCTTTCTACTTGGGCTATTGATCCCATCCTTTCGTTCCTTCTTTACTATTGACTTCCAGTAATTATCCTTTCTTTTTTCTCTGTCCACCTAATCAGTCAACCACATAATCAATTTTAATCCTGAAAACTCATTTGGCATTAGACAGGGTTGCATGGTGATTAGGAGCCAGTCTCCCAGCCAACTGTTAGCTCTGTGTTCTTGGGTGAGTTATTAGCATCTCTGTGCCTCATTTGTAAAACGAAAATAATAAAACTAATTACCTCACAGTGTTGCTTTGAGAATTAAGTTGAAAGGTATTTAGTACATGCACCTCAGTAAGTTAATATGCATTTAAGTGGAGAGTAAGACCTGACAAACAGTAAGTACCATATATGTGTCCCTACTTACAGAAGTAGCTGTATATCATGCAAGGTCCTTTTAAATTAATAGTAAAATTTTTCAAAGCAAGCCTGTGAGATACACTTATCATTCTCAGAAGTTACACAATGAAGAAAATGAAGCTCAGAGAGATTTGGTATCTTGTCCAAGATCACCATGTTACCAAAAAGTATAGCCAATATTCCAAAATAGGTTTCTCATTTCTGAGTGTGGAGATCTCTCCCTTTATTTGGCTCTTTCTCCTCTGTATTCCAAAATGCTCAAGTTTCCCTGGCCTAAACATATCTTTCCCTCCTGCTGCTAAATTCTGAATGTCCCCTGTAGGCCCTAAAGCTTCTGTCATCTGTCCCCACTTCTATTTAGTAAGATCTCATAGAAGTGGCTGACACTCAGCACTCCCATATTCCTGATCCTTGCTTACTTCCCAGCCCTTTACAATCTTGTTTTCTTTCTACATCCTCCCCAAAACACTCTCTTGAAGGTCAGGAAATATCCCTGAGTGTGGCATCAAATGGCCTTCCCAAGGCCCAGCCTTCCTGACCACCTGGAGAGGGGCACCTGTCCCTGACTCTCCTTTGGAATCAGCTCTCACCCATGGTTCACCTGTTGTCTTGGTATGTTTGGGCTGCCATGCAAATGCCACAGACGGAGTGGCTTAAATGACACTTGTTTCTCACAGTTCTGGAGGCAGAAAGTCCCAGGCCAAGGTGCCCACAGATTGGATACTTGGTGAGGCCTCCTTTCCTGGCTTCCTTCTTGCTGTGTCCTCACATGGCCTTTCCTCAGTGAGTAGACACAGGCATGAGGACCTCTGGTTTCCATTCTTCTTCTGATAAAGGTGCTAATCCCACCATGGGTTTCCACCCTCATGATCTCATCTAAACCTAATTATCTTCCCAAAACCCCGTCTCCAAATATCGTCATATTGGAACTTAGGGATTTGACATATGGATTTGAGGACACACAGATATTTAGTTCATAACACTAGGTTCTGCATCTCTCTTGTCCTCCATCTGGGATTTTAGAATGTGATGTGTGCCCTCCTCCCCCACTGGCCCCATAGCCGTCTGCAGTTGGAACTAGAGGATGCCATTGCTTCAAAACAAAGCCACAGGTCATTCGGAAAGAAATAAGAAAGATGTCAAGTTCTTAACATCTGAGAGTGATTTTTTTTTTTAAGCAATAGCTCCAGGAAAAAAACGAAGTGATTTTTAAAATACTTGCTTTTCCTGAGAGAAAAGTAGTCTTTAAACCAGAAAAGAGATGGGAAAGGAAAATAATTAGATGTGTACAAGATGTCTGAGAAGGAGCCATGAACCCACCCCAGAACTAGCCCCAAGGGGAGAAGGTAGCCTCTGATGTGATGGGGATCAGAGATTAGAGGAGACGTGGGGGCCCATCTGCATGGAATGCTGAGCCTAAGAGCACAGGGTCAGCTCACAGAACCCCCACTCCTGATTGACTGGAGAGGAAAGAAACCTGAATATTCACTGTGTTTACTGTGAATTAGGGAGATTATGTTTTTGCTACTTGCAGAAAAGGGCCTCCAGGGAGACAAAGTAAGTTATATGACCCATGCATTGATCCACGCAGTTCTGGAAACTGATCCCTGAAAAGCTATGGGTTTTGGTCTGATGCTGGTCCTTAACATCCACAAGGAAGAAGACAGTGAGTGGGGAAGGAAGGATTGGTATCAGATGAGAGAGAGCAAGGACAAGTGGAACCCACATGCTGGAACCTGAATCCATGAGAACATGGGAACCTGTGTGGATCTGTTTTGAACACGGCTTCTTTACCTCACTGGTGAGGGGAGGAATACAACCGCAGGGTTATGGGATGATCAAACACATAGCACCTGACACTAGACAGGTAAGACCGGCAGCAGCTTGTTGGTCATGCACCCTCACAGCCAGGGGAGGATGACACGACACACCCTGCAGGGCCACGTGAGGGTTACACTCAAGAACAGAGTGAACAACCAGGGCTGTGTGAGCAGGCTTTGTAGGATCAGGAGGCCGTGGTTGGCTTGTTTGAGTAATTCTGCAGGCTGGCAGGGAACTAAAGCCTGCTGCCAGCAAGGAGCAGGCTCTCTGCCTGGTCCCCGTGATAAGGAGAGTGGTTTAGCTAGAGGACCTTATCCACAGGAGCACAATGGGGAAGCAGGTTTGCAGTTACGCCATTGGAGGCCCTCCTGTGTTTTCCCAGGGGTGAGAGATAGTCCCTGTCCCTGTCTGTAACAGGCGGCAGGGTATCCTGCAGAAAAAGGTGGCACTTTTTGTGATGGAGCCAAGCCCACTCCCATCTAGGAGCTGGAAAAGCAGAGTGGACATTCAGTGGAAGCCACCTCAGCTAAGCCAGCAGATAAGGACAATGTAAACAAGTGGTGCCTGGACACTTTACTGACCTCCCAAAGGCTGAAATAACATGGTTGTTGCTTCTTCTTTACCTTCAAAATTTCATGGAAATTCCCCATGGCCCAGTTTAACTCAACTATACACATGGAGCTGGATCCTGGGAAACAGCTGCCACTTGGCCATGTCAGAGTGGTGAAGCCACCATACAATCCCCGCCTTTCCCCCAGCACCAGAGCAAGTCCCATGTCCTACGGGGGAAGGCTCTCCTAATTATCTCAGCTGAAAATGATCCCTTCCTCCTGGGAACCTTATCCTTAACACCTTATCCTTCCCCAGTAGTGCTCCTGATTCTGTGCTACACAACTATTTGAAATTATTTTGCACCTCCCCTGATGATAATTACTTCCTGTGATCCTCCTGACAACCCTATGAGACAGGAATCTTTGATTTACAGATATTGAAACAGAGGTGTGGAAAGTTGCTGCAACTTCTCTAACACCGCTGACAAGTGGCAGAGGGCAGGAGGTGTGACTGCACAGCTTGGATTCTGGCCACGATACGAGTTGCTGAGCTGACATGCAGGGACTGGAGCAGGCTGCCAGGACCTGCTCCAGATGGGGAGCTAGGCAATAAGATCCATTGCAAAGTCAGGGTTAGCTCACCTAAAACAAGCTCCTCAAAGACCCCTTGAAGACAACAGAGTGTTATTTACCGAGGGATCATTTTCAGGATTTGAGTGATAGAAATTAGCCAGCAAGACTTAAGTCTGTTTATGAACTCATGGGGGTCTCTTCAACCTTGAAGAGGGTCAATAACTTAATGCACAAGGAAAAGCAGTGCACAGTTAATCAAAAGGATATTCATACCCGTTTTACTGAGGGAGGAATATATGATCAAAGATTTCACAGAAACGGGGCTGATGCACTACAGAGATGCCACCCCGCTCCTCACTTTGCAGAGATGCTGTGCTTCTTGGGGTGACAGGTCCCCTTTGCAGAAGAGATTATTCTGTGGGCACAGCCCTGCATGTCAGTAGAGTATTTCACGTGGCTATTGTTCTCAGTTGTCAAGGCTTATCATTAGAATGAAAGCAAATTTGACACTGCAAGCAGTTTAAAGACCCTCCCCTAAGAGGAAAATTCTCTCAAAGCAGTAAGCAGTGGCTATTTTTAATTAAAGTTTCTCTGCTAATGTTTCATGACTTTCAAGTAACTATTCAAGTTGATATTTTCAGCCAAAGGATGCACTTAAGTTGAGACTCAAATGAGCAATTTGTGAAAGATTAAGATTTTCTTTGTTTAAATGCCTCCGGTTTAATGAGTTCTTTTTAAATGGTTTTACTTTTTTCCCCCCTTTTTACCTTGGGTCTTGGATGGATTAAGCTCTTCTAACAGCTGGCGTGCCTTCAGTTTCCTTTTCTAACTACTGGGCACTCTCTGTGCTCTGCATTCAAGGCACCGCAATTAGTCTCCACACCAGATTCACCACAAAGGCAGGGCTCATGGCATCTGGAGTACAATGAGAGGTCACGGGGATACTACATTCCTGTCTCCCTACAAACTCAAGTGAGGAGTAAATTTAAGTTCATAAATGTCAATAAGAATGCTTTTGTGGAAACATTTTGAAACACGCTCAGAAAAACTCAGCAATAATAAAGAATCCAATTAATGGTACATGGGAAAATATTGTGCATACAAATGCCAGGGTTTTGTTTGTTTGTTTGTTTGTTTGTTCATTTAGTCAGGTTTTCTTATCATCAGCATCAATATTTTGATGTGTATATCAGATGGAGCAACACAACTTTTTGATTTGTTGTGCAAATGTGAGTCACCATAAGAGGGCACAAAACATAAACAACAGCAGTCTTTGTCCCCTCACCCACTCTTGGGCTGCTGTAGGCTGGGGAACCTTTGATAAGTCAGCACCCCAGCACCCGTATCCCTTCTGCAAGTATGCAAAGGGATCAATGGCAGAAATTGTATGAAGACATTGTGAGATCAGATGAGTTGGCCAAAGATGACTTGACCCGCCATTAATAAGCAATCATAGAGATGGGAAATCCATGTCTAGCTGATCCCAATTTTTGCTTTTGTCTGTCCCAAAATCAGAGTGGATTATAGAACTCAGCCACTTCAATCTTGAGGAGAAAACTAGAGCCATTCCTGGGAAGGAGCAGTCAGGACCTTGTGAGGAACTTGGGGGGATTTATGCCTCTTCCACTTTCTTCAAGGGACCTCTACCTTAGCACAAATGGTGGTGGGCGTTTAATTCATGAAAACTCTATATTTTAAAGTCAGGATCTTAAGCCATAATTCCTGGCTAGATGAAGGCCTTGCTGCCATTTTTATATCAGCCAGACTACAAGTATTTGCCCATCCAATGTAGTTCAGTGAAGGGCCAGAAAGAGGAGCAGGGTCACCACAGAGCTGAATGTAGGGAAGTAGCAGCAAGAATGGGATGGAGGTGAAGTCACTCACGTTCCCCTAATGCTTAGGGGAGACTACGTTTGTGCTTAGTAACAAGAAAGGGATTGTTCTTATGACTACATAGGGTTTTATACACATATCAGAGCTGACATTTCCTGCTTATTAAATTATGTATACATTTTCCATACTATGGTGTTGGTTCCTCTCAACCAAACCCTTGGATTTCTCTATAAGGCACTGATGAGAGAGCCTTTTCCAGGGAGATTAAGGAGTTGTAGAACAAAACACCCAGCTATGATTTGCCGGTTCTGGATCTCAGAATACATGGGCCAGGGAATCTCCTTTTATGCATTTGAATGGGGCCTCACTTTGGTTCAATCTGCCAAAGGTCATTTATTTATCAATAGAATGAAAAGAAGGAGATGGGAGGATCCATCCATCATGGGTCTCTTCAAGGCCATTAGAGTTGTCCATAAAAAGGCGTTAAAGGAATTACGTGAGTAATCCAAGCTTCCAAAACTAGTGCAGGCTGCCTTTTTGGGTCAATCAAGAAATATTTTTAAGGTACCTACTAAACGTCTAGCATTTTCTAGTCAATTAAAAAGAGACTGTAAGTCTTAGAAGATGTGATTCTCATCTTCAAATAATTCACCATCTTGTGAGGGAAAAAAGACAAATATACTTGATAGATAAAATAGGATGAAAACAGATTAAACCAGGTGCCAAATTAAGTATCCAGGAGGGAAGATCATAAAGGTCAAGCTAATCATGGGAAGTTTCAAGAGGTTGTTATTTCTGTCTCAGTAGGAGGACAGGTAGAAAGTGTGTAAGGATACACAAATGTGTGGGATGTTCTCTCATCTTTACCTTGAGGACATCAACCCTCTCAGTCTTATTGGGATATCTGTGAGAAACAATTTTAGGTAGACAGCATATTTCTATTCAAGGCTGATGATGGACACAAAAACCATGTAGTTCACATGAGAATGACCATAGGCAACCAGTCAGGAGATTCACCTGGAAGCCTCCATCTCTTTCTTGAGCAGCCTGCTGGCTTCACCATCCCAACTCTACCCACTGCTCCCTCACAGGCTTTCCTCAGGGTGAGGAGATGAGTCCATGAGCTCTTTCATGAGCACAGCTACTGTGTCACCTCCTTTCACTCTTCCCAACTCAAGCAGAACATCACCATTCCTCTATGATGACCATGGAGGACTGTTCAAGATGGGGCACTTGGAGTAATCTGAACCTGTACCATCTGATGTTGCAAGAATCCAGGAGTTCCCTGAGGGTTGAGCAAACACCTCAACATTATAATGACTTGTGGAGACCTAATCAAGAGAGGATCTGTCCCTGGAGCAGTGACAGTCTGAGGATGAAACTTCCTGATGTAGGGGCTGAAGAGAGAGAGAGATCCATAGGGTCCTCCAAAGAACCACCTGAGTGTCTACCCCATGAGAGCCCAAGCATTTGGATTCTCAGATGAAGAAGAACACAAAAGGTCATCAGTGTCAGCCAGAGAGGCAACAATAGCCAACAGAACAGACTGCCCTTTCACCTACTCAAACCAGGAGAAATTTGCCTTTTTCTCCCAACCTCTTGCTCATCCTCAGAGAATCCGGTGCCTAGAGGTGAAAGAGGGAGGAGGAGGAAGATGAAGAGGAGGAAGGTGAGGAGGAGGTGTGACCTGCTTTGTGGGGAGAAGAGAGGCATAAATACATCTTGAGAGCAATGTCTGCAAAGGAACAACACTGAGCCTTGAGACTGTCCTAAGAACCAAAGGGGCTGACACAGACGTGCAAATTGTATTCAGGGAGCTGTGCTTGGCGAAAAGGAGAGTTCAGAAGGTGCCTAATGGGAAAAATAAAACTACAGGTTTCCTGTTCATCATCCCAACACACTGACACTTCACAAGAGGCCAATTCCACTGCAAATGTGAGCAAATGGATGTGTTCAGATTTCAGAAAGTTAGAATTTTGCATTTGTAGATAAACCTATGGCTCAAACTTAGTCAATATTATCACAGGTGGGTCTTATCATGGAATAAGACAGAACAAGTAACGAATCACTGGCTTGATAATAAGAGCCTAAGATACATAATTCATAATGCTATCTTCTTCCCCTTCCCTTGTTGTGTCTCTAAGTTCTAAAATGACCCAAGTCTACAGCCATACCACCCTGAACGTGCCCGATCTGGTCTAAAATGACCCCAAAAGGTCGTTTTCTTTCATTCACAGAAACCTCAATTTCAGTTGAGAGAAAATTCTCAAACAATGGTCGTTTTGGTGAACATGGCTTTAACCTTACAAACACATTAAATATATGTGCAAAAAGCTGTATTTATATAAATAAGAATTCTCTAAACCACTAGCTACAAGACAGGTTTCAGGACTTGCCATTTTAGGTACTTTAATCATGGGAGAATTACTTGAATGGGGGAATCTTTATGGCCCACATATTCAGAAAGTCCCAATTACCTGTAGAAAAAAAGGTTCACCAAAAAAAACGTGATGATCTATATAATTTTTTCGGTTATATTTCATTTTTTCTGACTAAGTTGCAATTTACTCCATAATGCCCTGGCACCCTGAAAACATTAATGAGTATGCTCAAAGGTTCACTGTGAGAAGTACCTATAGTGTCATTCACATTAGACCCCAATAAGCTGCTCTAAGGTCCTGTTATTTATTTTTGACATACAGCGAAGCTTTTCTTTTCTTTTCTTTTCTTTTTTTTGTTTTGTTTTGTTTTGTTTTGTTTTGTTTTGTTTTGTTTTGTTTCAGCCAAGCCTTTCTTGTGTGAGTTTCCTTCTCATGTGTGAGCTCCCCTTCACAACAAGGGAAGCAAATCAGAGGGAGTCCAATTGCTTTGCCCAAGGTCACAAAGCATAAGATACTTCAAAGGATGAAATGGATATGTTCTTAGTGGTCTTACCAGGTTAGCATCCACACGGAGGATTCTTAACACAGTGAGGTCATGAGGGGCCATCACCCTTACTTCTCCAATGTAAAGAGCATAGAGAAACTCTGCAGCCTGGCCTTAGGCTGTGACTCTGGACAATAGACAGTCACTTCCTGAAAGTGGTAGATGTGAAGCACCATGCAAGTTATTCTGTTTTTTCTGTATAAAATTTCCCAAATCCCAATGAAAGCTAAAGTATGTTGGTAACAAAACATCAGTGCTTTTTGCTTGACTGTTTAACTTGAGTGCTGGTCCTGCCCATGCTCTCTCATCACACACAGAAGCACAGGGAATCTGTTTACACCACTGCCATAAAACATGGCCATGGATCTAAGCAGGTCTGGACCAAGGAAGTTAGCATTTACCAGATCTGATGGCAACAGTAAGATAAATCAGCTTAAAGGTGTCTTTTGGGCAGCTAGCCTGATCCCTAAAAACCAAAGTTTGTTGCAAATTTTATTTTCTTATTCCCCTATCAATGAAGACAAGAGGTCACTACAAACCTAACTTCAGCATCCCAAGGTTGGATCATTTTCAATATATCCTAGAACTTAACATTCTTCGGGTAAAGTTTCTGAAAACCAAGCAGACAGATGAGCACGTGCAAGCATGGCCTGGGTTGAATGGCTACTTCCAAAAAGAGACATTGAGGTCACAACCCCCATACCTGTGAAGGTGACCTCATTTGGACATAGGGTCTCTGCAGATGTGATCAAGCAACATGAGGTCATACTGGATGAGGGGGGGGGACGCAGGTGGGCAATGACTGGTGTCCTTACAAGGAAAGCAGAATTTAAACACGGGGAGAGCACCATGCAATGACAGAGGCAGAGACGGGGAGTGACACAGGTACAAACCAAGCAATGCCAAAGAGCAAAGACCAGCATCAGGAGCTAGGAAGAGGCAAAAGGAGTGGCCCATCCTTGCCCTGAGAGTCTCAGAGGGAGAAGAGCCCCTTCAGGACCTTGATCTCAAGCTTCCGGCCTCCAGAACTGGGGCAGAATCACTATCTGTTGTTTAAACCACCCAGCTTGTAGTACATTGTGTCAGCAGCCCAAGAAAACTAACACAGCATTACGTAGGTTCTAGGTTATTTTCTGTTCATTTTTTTTAACTTTGCTCATTAAAAAGCACATATTTAAGAGGTTTGCAGACCTCACTGTCATATCTGTGTCTCACTTGCAGAAGCTCATAAGTAGGAAAACCGCAATCCCATGAGCCTCTCCCAGCAGCTCCACGTCTTGTCTTCTTTAGTTCAAGGCTACAGTGGGTCTTATCTGGAATGAGAAAGGGCCTCCAGACCCACCATGCCCGCTGCACATCTAGATCTTGGATACAAGGCATCCCTGGAATCAACTTGTTCAACAGCAGGGCCACCCCAAAATGTCAAGGTTTTGAAAACCCAGTGTGTGTGCACTCAGGGCAGCAATGGATAATATAAAGCACACCGAGTGAAATTCCTTGAAGGCCTCATGCAAGACAGGCATCAGAGAAAACACGCACACGCTGAAATTGCAGTGACAGGTGTCTCCAAATTTGGTCAACCTAGACAGAGTAGGGCTAAAAGTTGGAACACAGGGCCAAGAATCAGAAATGTTGGCATCCCTCTTTCTGGATCGTCACTGCTCTGCAGAGCATCTGCCCATGAACCAGCCGATCCAGGCCCCCGGAGCCCCAATATACCTACACCTGATTTCCCAGTACATCAGATTACCACATTATCATGAAATCACATGAGAAGCAAGGAGTCACATTACATTTAGAAAATAATAATAACTTGAGTTCCTCAGAACCGGGAGAAGAGAAGCATATTCTGAATATTTGGTTTTTTAAGATCCCACGCCTGTATTTCAAGCGAACAGATGCTGAAGAGAATAACGATTCTGGAGATGACATTGACTCTGAGCAGTCACCCTGTGATAATTGTTATTAATAGACAGGCTTGATCTCCAAACCTGTAACATCCTGCACATGGGCCAGATCCTGGCCTGCTGCGTACATCTGAGCATCCCAAAACCGCATCCAGAAGGCCAAGCACTTGTAGCACTCTGGCCAGACAAGAAAAATAAAGCAAATAAAGCACAACCACTCTGAGACGACCTCAAAACTCAAAGTACAGCTGTCCTGTAATAACCAGTGAGCAGCAGCTGATTGCATTTAGGATTCCCAATCACAGGAGGCCAAAGGGGTTCCAAGCACAGATGTGAATGTAAATGGCCCACATTGGAGAAGGAAGAGCTGGCTAAAGGAAGGCCCTTTTGGGCTAATTCCAAATCGTCTGAGATGAGCACAGAAACCAGAACAACAGTTAAATGTTGTTATGTGTTGAATTGTGGGCTCTCCCAAAAAGACATGTGTGAGTCCCAGTCCCCAGTACCTCAGGATGAACCTTACTAGGAGATTGGGTCTGCAGAGAGAAAATTGAGTTAAATGAGGCCACTATGGTAACCCTAATCCAATCTGATGGTGTCCTTGCAGAAGGGGACATTTGGACACAGAGGCTCATAGAGGAAAGAGGATGTGACAAAAAGCAATCTGCAAGCCAAGGCATGAAGCCTGGAGCAGATCCCCCCTCACAGCCTCCTGACCCCCTCAAATTGTGAGACCAGAAAAGTTGGTGGTACTTTGCTACAGCGGCCCCAGGAAGCTGATATAAATGGTCATTTCCAAAACCCTCCAATGCTTCTATTAACCAGAATGTTTTTTCCATATTATGTTTTTAGGGGGAAAATGTATATGAAAGCACATCGGTAGCCTTGATTCACTCTTTATTTTTACCCATAAGGCTTGTCCTACCCGGCACTGTTCTAAACAGTTTATGAAAATTAAGCCATGCATTCCCCAGGACTCCTCTGTGAGGCAGGATCACTGTCATCACCTGTAGTGTGTGAATGAGGAAACCAAATCGTAGAGGGGGAAGGAGTGTGCCCAGAGACAAGGACACGGCATGTACACACAAGAGCGGGGCCAGCGTCAATGCCCTTGACCAATGTGTGACCCTGCCTGTCCTAAACTCCCCTCCTTCTGGCAATCGACACACCACCGTCTGATGGCTCTAGTCCTGCCCTGCACAGGTTCCAACATTCAGCTTGAGGGTTTGGGGAAATATAAGACCTCATGTCATTCAAACAAAAGCCCCCCCCCCCCCCCCCCGCTGGGCAAAAGTGCATTTAATCCAATCAAATAGTGCAGTTAAATTGACTGCATCTGGTTTCAAAATGAAATTATTACCACCAGTATCCAACGCTGGGCAGTCCTTAACTTTGACCCTTTTCCCCAGCACAGTGGGCTGGCAACGTCACAGTAGGGCAGGAGCTTGACACCCTGGCTCTCTCCCTTCCTACTCAACAAAGTACAGAGTGAGCTGAGAACTAGAAACAGCTTCTGTTGGGACGCAGAACCGGGCTGCACCCCCTGCCAGTGCTCACCCCTGAATGCTACCTCTTACCTGCTCGGGTGGTCTGGGGCTCCCCAGTGGGCTGCAGCTGGTTGAGGCCACTCTCCAGGCTGGGGAGGTGCTCCTCATGTGGCAAAATAAAATACACACATCGAAATTATTTTCCCTTCCCTCTAGATAAATTATGGAAAGGGATGTGTTCAGCACCCTGGGGAGTCAGGGGTTTAGAATCTGGGCTTCCTGGATTAACTGTGAAATGTTAACTGACTCACCATAAGCATTCCTACTTGACACTTATCTGGGAACATGAGCGCGCATATAACAAGGCGTTCGGGGGTTTCCATTCATTAAAATTAATTTCGCTGCTAAAATTAAAATGTGGTTGCAGATGGAAAGTAAAACTGTTTGTTGAACAGGCAGGCTGTAAGATTGTGGAAGCATGGACTACAGGAGAAGGGAGACAAGAGGGCAGAGAGGGTTTGGATGGGGTGTGGGGCCCCAGGTCAGGGCTGCCCCTCCCCAAGAGTATCTGTGGCCATGGGGCAAAGCAGATGGTCTCTGCTCAAGGTGAAGTCCGTTCCCATCAAAAACCCAACTCCTCTCAACTGACATTTGGTAGAGGGTTTATAAACCCTTAAAAATGGTCAAGTTCAGTGATTCTCAGAATTAGTAGATCAGAATCACCTGGAGGGCTTAAACACACACACACACACACACACACACACACACACACACACACACATTTCTGAGTCCAGAGCAACTGGTTCAGAATATCTAGGGTAGGCCCCGAGACCCTGCATTGCTAACAAGAGCTGATGTGGAAACTGCTTACCTGTGCACTCCATGCTCATAACACCTTGAGAACCACTGGTTTGGATAGTCGTGGCAGAGGGAGGAAATGGGAATGGTGTCCCCTTGGGAGCAGGTCAAGGACACCTGTGAAGACACCCAAGGGCAGTGTGCATAGAATAGAGGCAGATTCCATTTTTCGCTTCTCTGCAGGCAGCCCCTCCACACACATGGCGAGCCTGGTCTTTCTGGAAACTCCCTCCTGCTACTGTTCAACTGATGCTCAGTGCATTTACTGGCTGCACCGCTGGGGCACATGTCCTAACCTCTCTGAGCCTTGCTTTCCTCAACTAACAAAAATGAAATAATACATGTTAAATGCTTGGCTTAGCGCCTGGCATGTAGGAAAGTGCAATAAATGCTAGAATCGATATTATGATGACTGATTACTAATAATAAAGAATGATAAAATGTATCAGCTGCCACAGCTACAGGTGCCCCTCGCCAGCCTTTGACCTTCAGGCCATCACCTGCTCTACTGAAAAAGCAGACACTCCTCCAGAGACCAAGAGACCAACCTCTGTCTGCTTCACAGAGTTCTGCTCTTTAAAGAAGTTTCCAGGACTTGTTTCATTACAGAAGCTGGAAAGCCCGTTTTGGCCCAGGGACCATGAGGCCACCACCAAGAATCTCTACCCTCTTACATCACTTATATACAGGGCCAGTGAAGATTCTAAGACTTACTCGAGCAGGAAATGGAAGAAAATATATGAAATTGTAAATATGACAATATTTACAATCCCTTTTCCCCTCTCTACTTACTATGGGTTGAGTTGTGTTCCTATGTTGAAGGGCTAGCCCCCTAGAACCTCACAATACGACCTTATTTGGAAATAGGGTCATTGAGGATATAATTAGTTAAAATGAGGTCACACCAGAGTAAAATGACTCCAATCCAATATGACTGGTGTCCTTATAAAAGGGGGAATTTGGACACTGACAGGTACACAGGGACACCGCCATGTGAAGATGAAGTAAGAGGTCCAGGTGATGCTTCTACAAGCCCAGGAGTGCCAAAGGCTACCTGCAAACCTCCAGAAGCTATGGGAGAGGCCTGGAGCTGATTTTTCTCCACAGCCCTCAGAGGGAGCTGACCTGCAGACATTCCAATTTCAGACTCTGGCTTCCAGGACTGTGAGATGGTACTTCTGTGAGACTCTGTGACAGCAGCCCCAGGAAGCAAATGTATTTACTAAACAGGAGTAGTTCTTTGCTTTTCTCACTCATGCTGTGTCTCTGAAGGAGGTGATGGACAGAGGAGAAATTCAGGAGACAAGAAAAGACCAGATGTCTCTACCTGGCAAAAATGGAGAACACCTGAAAGAGGCTGGAAGAACAAGGACGAGAGAGACTAACAAGGAGGAGGAAAGGGATGTGGGGTGTCCCAGGAGAGGAGTCAATGAGGAAGAGAAGGAGGCATTTAAAGATAACATGAAGGAAGGTGTGCTGGGTGATGTGTGACATGCGTCCTTCTTGTCCTCCCAAGAAGCCTTCAGCAAACACGCTGATCTTCCACACTTGCCACATCAGGACTGCATGCCCTTGAGAGTGTGCATAAGCTTGTGAGGGTGTGTGGATAGCAGTGTGAGGCCAGTTCTGCAGCCTGTGCCAGAGCACAGTGACATGAGCCTTGGAAATTCCCAGTTGAGTGTTTGTAAAACTCCTCAAGGGCTGGGCCCTTGTCCAGGTGCAAGAGCTACACATGTTGATGCCTTAGATTAGAGCACTGGTCAAAGGATGGAGCTGATTTTTAGCAACAGAATGTTTGCCTTTGGGCGTATTTGTCTGAGGCCCCACATGCCTCTAGATCCAGGGTTTGGAGCTAAGAAATCCAGGCTAGAGAGTTTGAGCCTCAACAATGTGGAGATAGCATTTGAAGCCATAGGGGTGGATGGAACCATCCTGAAGAAAAACATGAAGTGAGGAGGGAAGAAGTAATGTTTTCATAGGCAACCAGAAAAGAGGGATCCGAGGGTAAAAGACAGAATGGTAGATGAGGTATGAGGAGAACCAAAGTCTAGCCTCCAATAGCTATGGGGAGCTTCCATAGGAGCAAGAAGATTCCAGCAAATGGATTGAGAGGAAATGGAGGGGGCTATCCATGGGGTACAGCACCCCAGGGACCACTGGAGAACCTGACTCAGTTGATGGAAGACCAAGAAGCCAGATGGCAGTGGGCTGAGACACAGGTATGATGTGACCCCAATACTGCAGGTATGCTAGGTGTGCACTTCCTATCTCAATGAAAACTATGTCATTTTTTGGGGGGGGAATAACATGAAATTGGATCCTGACCCATGTTTCAAAATCTCCATAGATGATTTGGCAACTTGTTATGGCTCTGAGTTTCTACTGTGACCTTCTGTGTCTGGGGTAAGAGGCCCCTCCCACCTAGTCCTCTTCATCCTATGGCTCTTCTCATGGTTAAAGGGAGAGTCTGTGCTGCAGTGGCATCAAGAAACACAGGTTACTGCTGAAGGGAGTTTGGATGAGATGAGAGGGAGAGAAATTTGCTACAGATTGATGGACATCAGGAAAGGGATTTTTTTTAAAGGTCCAGGAGTCTTGACCCTTCAAACAGAACCTTGGAAAATATCCAAGAGAATGAGGGAAAGATTGAGGGTGGGCTGAGAGCAGAGGCAGCACAGGACATCCATAGAATGGGCCGCACCACAACTCCCAACACAGGCTGGGAGTATCAGTCCTTTGTCTGATGGCTGCTGGGACCATGGTGAGTCTATCTGCCATATCTAGAGAGATTAACCAACTATAGAATGTAAAGGACACTTTGTGTGCTGCCGATCCCCCTTGAGAACTAAAGCCATGGCTCACAGCTGAGATACTCTCCAGGATTGGCCGTAGTTGGGGCAGGAGCTGCCTGGCCTGTGATGACACCCCTTCTCTCGCCAGCTGGCATCCAAGGACTGGTCTGTGCTGGCATCCAAGTCAAGGTCCTTCGCCACTCCCCAGGACACACCCCAGGAAGTCTCCTGCACGCTGTCTCCATTAGACCTGCTTGCCAAGGAACTCCTTAGATGCTAAATCATGATATTCCCAGTGGGAAGACAACAGATTGGCAAATTGGGTTACAATGGGATCATAACATTCATTTTAGAGATTTTTTTTCAAAAGACCAAGTATAGATAAGAATTGAGAAGATAATGCTAATTTCTGAGGAAATTTTGGAGAAGGAAAACTATCTCAGTAGTTTGGATGAGCAAGTGAACCATTGTAAAGTGGCTTATTGGTTCAGAGAGCCCGTGGTGTTCCCTGCTGTGTGCCAAGTCTATGCTAGGTACTGAGTTAGGGGGACCCATGATAGGGCGAGGGGATCTTGTCCTCCAGGACTTTATAGGCCATTTGGCGTCACTGTCAGAGGTTAGGAGGTAGCTCAAAATTCTTCTGCTCATCCCACAAACACTTCTGGCCTGCCTGGCATTTCTTGCGGGGACATTCTGTAGTCTTTCCTATGGTTGCCTTTGCAGAGATATAGCAAGGAACTTGCAAGCTGGCTGCCAGTGGTTGGTCAATGTGAGCATACTCCCCATCATCCAGAGGCAACTGGGGTGTCCATTCGGAGAAGGAGAGCAGGGAAGTTCACTGTTACACATTGATAGGGTACTGGACTCACAAGCAGATTCAGTGGGTTCCAGTCCTAGCTAAGCCACTGAGGAGCTACGTCACTACAGACTTGGGTAGACATTTTACCTCTCCTTGTACCTCTTATTTTCTGACATATGAAGTAAGGCATTTGGACTAGGGAGTCTCTCGTTTCCTTACTGATGCTGTGAGATTCTTGTATTTGGGATGTCAAAGGGTTTTAAATATAAAGGTGTGGTGGATGACCTATGGGTTGCCCAGAACCCTCTTCAGGACAGAGGATTTCTTTCCCCCAGCTGCTGAGAGTGTTGGTGGCTGAAGATCTCAAAGGCATCTAGCTGATGAGTACCCTCTCATTGGCTGTTCTGTACCTCCCCAGGGACAGTTAACATCCAATGATAGGTCACTGCAGGGTATTATTAAGGCCCAGACTCCCTGCCTCAGGTTGTCAAGTTGAGTACCACCCCAGGTCCTATGGCTCCCTGCGGATCACATAGGTCCACCATTCCCTCTGCCTCATACCTGCTTCCCTGGAGCCCATACAGGGAAAATACCTCTCAGAAACAAACGGCAGTGCTGTAGCAAGCAACAGAAGGGGGAATTGACATAAAGTGGAGTACAAGATGGCAAAGGGACACTGTCAGGTGGTGCCCAGGTCTCCCTGGGGCATGGAGGAGGAAGAGAGGCAACATCTCCATTACCCACTGTCACCAAAAAGCAAGACCAGGTGGTGATGTTCTCCTGCTTGTCTGTGAGAATCTCAGACATGCTGAGACCCAGCACAGGTGGTCGGGTTACCGCCACATGCTTCCTGGGCTAGCATTCACGGGGTGGATGAAGCCAGTCACTGCCTGGTTCTGAGGGCAAGGAAGATGAGGGTGCCACATTCCACATGGGGTGGTTCATGAATGGGGCTGCCCAGCTCCCTCCCTCCTCTTTCTAATGCTTTCCTCCCTCAGTGGACCTGACAAGAGTGGTAGAGTTTCTACTTTCTCAGACAGAGTTCCTAAACTTTCTATCCGCACAAATCCCCCTCAGCACTCCTTTCCCACCTACCCCACCAACCAATCTTTTAAATCACTTAAAAGATTTGGCCATCTAAAAAAAAGTCACATTCCAAGTGAAGAGGCCATTCAAGGGCCTGGGTCAGATGCAGCATGTGTGGTATGTGTGTCTGTGTGGTATGATGTGTGTGATGTGCATATCCACACATGGGATGTCTATATCTGTGTTTGTGGTATCATGTGTGTGCATGGTGTGAGGTATATGATTGGGCATGTGTCTGTGTGGTATGAGGCGTATGATGTCTGCATCTACCTGTGGAATGTATGTGTCTATGTGGTGTGTGTATCTATGTGGTGTGATGTTTTGTGTCTGCACAGTGTAGGGTGTGTGTCTGGGTGTGTGTCTGTGTGGTGTAATGTGTATGATGTGTATGTGTAATGTGTATGTCTTCATGGTGGTGTGTGTGTGTGTGTGTGTGTGTGTGTGTAAGTACTTTGTGTAGGAACCAGTCAGGGCTGTAACTGAAAAGGTCAGAGTGACCATGATCATGAAGTATCATGACTTCCTGCTAAAAAGCTGGATTGTATCTTAGGGGGCCACAAACATGTCTGAGCAGATGAATGTGATCCTATCAAGCCAATCAATACTTCTGAGAACAATGAGGGCAGCAGGTGGTGGATGGGTGGAAGGGGGAGGGATGAAGGTCAAGGGGATGATAATCCCATCTTTGGTGGGGAGTGCCTTAACTCAGACATCATGTTTGGGGCCTGATACATCTCATAGCGTCATGTAGGTGCTATAAGAGACATCTGGGAGACAGATTACAAGAAAACAAAAACGCAACAATGAAATCCAGGCCTGGTAAAAGGTGAAAGAGAGGGGAGTCTAGAGGACTAGGTAGGTGATAGTGATAGGAAACCATGTCCAGTGGAGAACATGGTTTAGGCTTAGAATTCTTACCTTTGGTGGGCAGAAGATGGGCGTGTCAGGATTTAGACCTCATCTCTGACATCCGTTAGATATAAGCTTGGCTACTTACCAACCTCACTATTATTCCAGTTCTTGCGCACAGAAATGGGAGATGTTAACACATCCCACCTCAGCAGACCACTGCAATAATGATGAGCAACAATTCAAGCAAAGTACTTGCAACAATGCCAGGCACAAGGTAAGCACTCACTAAACATTAGCTGTGATGACAGAAGGGGGCACTGGGGACCACTTTGAAAATCTGATAAAACCTACATACTTTCTTCTCAGAAAAGTGCACACAGACACCCTGTCATCATCCCTGGACTCCTATGGATCCATAAATACCTATGGATCCAGGCTGAAAAATACTAGTCTGAATTCCAGAGGCTAGTCCAGGACTGGAGAAGAGCACTTGGGAGTGCCCAGAATTGCACAAATTGTGAGCACTAAAGACATCCCCCAGGAATGGGAAGGAGAAGGAAGTACAGCAGGCTGTGGCAGGAACCTGGAAGAAAGTGTGTATTCCACAGGCAAGTGGGGCCATCGAAGAAGGGGCCAGCAAAACACAGAAGCAGCACCCAATAGCATTGCGTGTGCATTGCACACAGTAAATTTTAACCATAGTTGGATCATGTCTCAGGAACACAAATCAACATGATGAAATCTCATATGCAGTTATTTCAACTTTCATTGAACTGCATTTCACCATCATATCCTTCTGTCTTACTTAGAGGCTGAAATTTTTTTCTAGCTTGTTTCCCCAGCTGTTCAATTTAAATTTGTCCCTTTGTGTCATCTCTAAAAATTGTATTTCCCAAAGCAAAATCATGGCACGCATTTAGAAACAAGAATTTTTATGATTTATGAATTTATTTATGAGAAGTTTTACAAGCATACAAAAATAGCATTTAGTCATGTATATTTAGCAAATTGACTTTATTGAAATGAACAAAATTATGTGAAAACATAAGGATTCTGGAAAATAACATGTGTGTTTGGGGAGATTTGGGAAGATTCCAGTGTGTACCCCTGGTGGGCAGAGAGTAGTAGTCCAATACATATTAGCTTCTCTTCTCTCTTTTTTTGACTTCAGTTTCAGAAAACAAAGCGGAAGGAAGGAAGGAAGGAAGGAAGGAAGGAAGGAAGGAAGGAAGGAAGGAAGGAAGGAAAGGGAGGAGGGAGGGAGGGAGGGAGGGAGGGAGGGAGGGAGGAGAGAAGGAATACAAAGATCATGACAAGTCATGAAGAGCAAATGATGCAGAGGAGTGGGGTGACTGTACCTGTTGACGTGGACTTCAGACTTACTTAGATGCTGGAATTTGTAGGACCATCTTGTCACCAAGTTCCATGGTAGTTGGTGTCCATGGGCTTTTAGTTTTGTTGTCCTAATTCTTCTGTGTGGTCCTATGAGGAAATTAAGGAATTTCCAAAGTAATGCCCTCTTCTTTCTCTTTGATGTTTTATCCAATAAACTTGTTAGGATCATTTGGTGATGGAAGTAAGTACCATTGCTAGTTATAAATTTTTCCATGACCCATCCTGGTAAGCATAGCATTAAAACTCGCAGAAAATCTGGAGACAGTTGCTGATCACTCTTGGCAGATCTACTGCATCACCACTGGCACAGAGGGCATGTGGTATTAAAAATCAGATATTGATGACTAAGAAAAAAAGAAGACTTAGGCCCCAAATCTCAATCTGAAGTTGAGGATAAACTCCCACAATATAGCTGGACAGTTGTGTCATGACACTCTAAACAGGGTGTGTAATGGGTGGCCTCCTCCCACCTTGAGAACAGGAACCCTGTCTTTTTTTTATAATAAATTTAATTTTTATTGGTGTTCACTTTGCCAACATACAGAATAACACCCAGTGTTCATCCCCTCAAGTGCCCCCCTCAGTGCCCATCACCCATTCACCCCACCCCACCCCCTCCTCCCCTTCCACCACCCCTAGTTCATTTCCCAGAGTTAGGAGTCTTTATGTTCTGTCTCCCTTTCTGATATTTCCCACACATTTCTTCTCCCTTCCCTTATATTCCCTTTCACTATTATTTATATTCCCCAAAAGAATGAGAACATACACTGTTTGTCCTTCTCCGATTGACTTATTTCACTCAGCATAATACCCTCCAGTTCCATCCACGTTGAAGCAAATGGTGGGTATTTGTCGTTTCTAATGGCTGAGGAATATTCCATTGTATACACAGACCACATCTTCTTTATCCATTCATCTTTCGATGGACACCGAGGCTCCTTCCACAGTTTGGCTATTGTGGACATTGCTGCTAGAAACATTGGGGTGCAGGTGTCCCGGTGTTTCATTGCATCTGAATCTTTGGGGTAAATCCCCAACAGTGCAATTGCTGGGTCGTAGGGCAGGTCTATTTTTAATTCTTTGAGGAACCTCCACACAGTTTTCCAGAGTGGCTGCACCAGTTCACATTCCCACCAACAGTGTAAGAAGGTTTCCCTTTCTCCACATCCTCTCCAACATTTGTGGTTTCCTGCCTTGTTAATTTTCCCCATTCTCACTGGTGTGAGGTGGGATCTCATTGTGGTTTTGATTTGTATTTCCCTGATGGCAAGTGATGCAGAGCATTTTCTCATGTGCATGTTGGCCATGTCTATGTCTTCCTCTGTGAGATTTCTCTTCATGTCTTTTGCCCATTTCATGATTGGATTGTTTGTTTCTTTGGTGTTGAGTTTAATAAGTTCTTTATAGATCTTGGAAACTAGCCCTTTATCTGATACGTCATTTGCAAATATCTTCTCCCATTCTGTAGGGTGTCTTTTAGTTTTGTTGACTGTATCCTTTGCTGTGCAAAAGCTTCTTATCTTGATGAAGTCCCAATAATTCATTTTTGCTTTTGTTTCTTTTGCCTTCGTGGATGTATCTTGCAAGAAGTTACTGTGGCCGAGTTCAAAAAGGGTGTTGCCTGTGTTCTCCTCTAGGATTTTGATGGAATCTTGTCTCACATTTAGATCTTTCATCCATTTTGAGTTTATCTTTGTGTATGGTGAAAGAGAGTGGTCCAGTTTCATTCTTCTGCATGTGGATGTCCAATTTTCCCAGCACCATTTATTGAAGAGACTGTCTTTTTTCCAGTGGATGGTCTTTCCTCCTTTATCGAATATTAGTTGACCATAAAGTTCAGGGTCCACTTCTGGGTTCTCTATTCTGTTCCATTGATCTATGTGTCTGTTTTTGTGCCAGTACCACACTGTCTTGATGACCACAGCTTTGTAGTACAACCTGAAATCTGGCATTGTGATGCCCCCAGCTATGGTTTTCTTTTTTAAAATTCCCCTGGCTATTCGGGGTCTTTTCTGATTCCACACAAATCTTAAAATAATTTGTTCTAACTCTCTGAAGAAAGTCCATGGTATTTTGATAGGGATTGCATTAAACGTGTAAATTGCCCTGGGTAACATTGACATTTTCACAATATTAATTCTGCCAATCCATGAGCATGGAATATTTTTCCATCTCTTTGTGTCTTCCTCAATTTCTTTCAGAAGTGTGTCTTATGCTTTTGGGTGCAATTGAAAATGGGATTGACTCCTTAATTTCTCTTTCTTCAGTCTCATTGTTAGTGTATAGAAATGCCATTGATTTCTGGGCATTGATTTTGTATCCTGCCATGCTACCAAATTGCTGTATGAGTTCTAGCAATCTTGGGGTGGGGGCTTTTGGGTTTTCTATGTAGAGTATCATGTCATCGGCGAAGAGGGAGAGTTTGACTTCTTCTTTGCCAATTTGAATGCCTTTAATGTCTTTTTGTTGTCTGATTGCTGAGGCGAGGACTTCCAGTACTATGTTGAATAGCAATGGTGAGAGTGGACATCCCTGTCTTGTTCCTGATCTTAGGGGAAAGGCTCCCAGTGCTTCCCCATTGAGAATGATATTTGCTGTGGGCTTTTCGTAAATGGCTTTTAAGATGTCGAGGAAAGTTCCCTCTATCCCAACACTCTGAAGAGTTTTGATCAGGAATGGATGCTGTATTTTGTCAAATGCTTTCTCTGCATCTAATGAGAGGATCATATGGTTCTTGGTTTTTCTCTTGCTGATATGATGAATCACATTGATTGTTTTAGGAGTGTTGAACCAGCCTTGTGTCCCAGGGATAAATCCTACTTGGTCATGGTGAATAATTTTCTTAATGTGCTGTTGGATCCTATTGGCTAGTATCTTGTTGAGAATTTTTGCATCCATGTTCATCAGGGATATTGGTCTGTAATTCTCCTTTTTGGTGGGGTCTTTGTCTGGTTTTGGAATTAAGGTGATGCTGGCCTCATAGAACAAATTTGGAAGTACTCCATCTCTTTCTATCTTTCCAAACAGCTTTAGTAGAATAGGTATGGTTTCTTCCTTAAACGTTTGATAGAATTCCCCAGGGAAGCCATCTGGCCCTGGACTCTTGTGTCTTGGGAGGTTTTTGATGACTGCTTCAATTTCCTCCCTGGTTATTGGCCTGTTCAGGTTTTCTATTTCTTCCTGTTCCAGTTTTGGTAGTTTGTGGCTTTCCAGGAATGCGTTCATTTCTTCTAGATTTCCTAATTTATTGGCGTATAGCTGTTCATAATATGTTTTTAAAATCGTTTGTATTTCCTTGGTGTTGGTAGTGATCTCTCCTTTCTCATTCATGATTTTATTAATTTGAGTCTTCTCTCTCTTCTTTTTAATAAGGCTGTCTCGTGGTTTATCTTCTTTTTAATAAGGCTGGCTAGTGGTTTATCTATCTTATTAATAAGATAAATTAATATCTTATTAATTCTTTCAAAGAACCAACTCCTGGTTCTGTTGATCTGTTCCACAGTTCTTCTGGTCTCGATTTCGTTGAGTTCTGCTCGAATTTTAATTTAATCTCTTCTTCTGCTGGGTGTAGGGTCCATCTGCTGTTTTTTCTCTAGCTCCTTTATGTGTAAGGTTAGCTTTTGTATTTGAGTTCTTTCCAGTTTTTGAATGGATGCTTGTATTGCGATGTATTTCCCCCTTAGGACTGCTTTTGCTGCATCCCAAAGATTTTGAACGGTTGTATCTTCATTCTCATTAGTTTCCATGAATCTTTTTAATTCTTCCTTAATTTCCTGGTTGACCCTTTCATCTTTTAGCAGGATGGTCCTTAACCTCCACGTGTTTGAAGTCCTTGCAAACTTCTTGTTGTGATTTAGTTCTAATTATTTTGAATGAGAGCCTTGCTGGATAAAGTATTCTTGGTTGCATGTTCTTCTCATTTAGGACCCTGAATGTATCCTGCCAGCCCTTTCTGGCCTGCCAGGTCTCTGTGGAGAGGTCTGCTGTTACCCTAATACTCCTCCCCACAAAAGTCAGGGATTTCTTGTCTCTTGCTGCTTTAAGGATCTTCTCTTTATCTTTGGAATTTGCAAGCTTAACTATTAGATGTCGAGGTGTTGAACAGTTTTTATTGATTTTAGGGGGGGATCTCTCTATTTCCTGGATCTGAATGCCTCTTTCCCTTCCCAGATTCGGAAAGTTTTCAGCTAGGATTCGTTCAAATACATATTCTGGCCCTCTGGCCCTTTCGGCGCCCTCGGGAACCCCTATTAAACGTAGGTTTTTCTTCCTCAGGCTGTCGTTTATCCCTTAATCTAACCTCATGGTCTTTTAATTGTTTGTCCCTTTTTCCTCAGTTTCCCTCTTTGCCAACAACTTGTCTTCTATGTCACTCACTCGTTCTTCCACCTCATTAACCCTCGTCATTAGGACTTCTAGTTTGGATTGCATCTCATTCAATTGATTTTTAATTTCTGCCTGATTGGATCTAAATTCTGCAGTCATGAAGTCTCTTGAGTCCTTTATGCTTTTTTCTAGAGCCACCAGTAGCTGTATAATAGTGCTTCTGAATTGGCTTTCTGACATTGAATTGTAATCCAGATTTTGTAACTCTGTGGGAGAGAGGCCTGTTTCTGATTCTTTCTTTTGAGGTGAGGTTTTCCTTCTAGTCATTTTGCTCAGTGCAGAGTGGCCAAAAACAAGTTGTATTGGGAAAAGGAGAAAAAGAGAGAGAAAGAGGGAAAGAAAAGAGAAAAAGAAAAAAGAAAAAAGGAAGAAAAAAAGGAAAAAAGAGAAGAAATAGAGAAAGAAAAAGAGAAAGGTGAAAAAAAAAGGGGTGGGGGAAGCAATCAGAAATCAAGAAGAGAAAAAAAAAAACCACGGGGGAGTATCTTCCGATTCTGTGTACTTTAAGTCCCTTGACTTTCCCTGGAACTGGTCCGTCTAGCTGGTCTTCTGGGGGAGGGGCCTGCTGTGCTGATTCTCAGGTGTTAGCACTTGGGGGAGCTGCTCTGCCCCTGCCTGGTGCAGGGCTCAGTGGGGGTTGTTCACCCCGTGAGGCCCCAGGAGGAACAACCGCAGTGGCGGGGCCAGCTCTGCAGCCCTGGAGTCAGCTCCCGCAGGAACTCCGGGTCTCTCCGTCTGCAGGGCCTGGAGGCTCCGGGGCGGGGCCGCTGATCTGCTCAGCTCGGGGCAGGAGCGTCCTCGCTGTCCTGGGCCCTCCCGGCCTCTGCCTGTCCCCGGGGGAGGCCGGATCCTGGGCTGTGTCCCGGCGCCCTGTGCTCCGGGGCCTGCGCTGTTGGATTCGCGCTCCTGGCGGTGCAGCCCCCTCCGCGGAGCCGCCGCCCGAGCCCCTCCGAGCTGCTCCGGGCCCCGCCGAGCGCTGCAGCCCTTAGGGAGCTCGGCGCATCTCCCGGGGCGCAGGTGCCTGTTAGTTTCCCCGGGAGCCCGAGGGCATCCCCGCCCTCCTGGGTCCTGCTCCACCTCCCTGAGGGCCCCTTTCCGCCCGGGAAGGTTGGTGCAGCTCCTGCTCCTCCGGGACGGGGCTCTCCTGTCCTGGGGACACTCGCCCCAGCCTGGGCCCGGCTCCTCGCGGGGCCCCTCCCCCTTGGAGGCCTTTTGTGTCTTTATTTCTTTTTTTGTTTTGTTTTGTTTTGTTTCTTTATTTCTTTTTCCCCGTCTTCCTACCTTGATAGAAGCCCGGACTCTTCTCACTGTAGCGTTCCAGCTGTTCTCTCTTTAAATCTCAGGCCGAATACGTAGATTTTCAGGATGATTTGAAGGTTATCTAGGTAATTTGGTGGGGACAGGTGACTTGGGGACCCTACTCTCCTGACATCTTGTCCCTCCTCAGGAACCCTGTCTTAATCATGTTTTCACTCCCAGAGTACAGTGGTAGTCCCTGACACATAGACACATTTTTTATAAGATTTTTTTTAATTTACTCATAAGAGGCACAGAGAGAGAGAGAGAGAAGCAGAGACACAGGCAGAGGGAGAAGCAGGCTCCATGCAGGGAGCCCGACGTGGGACTAGATCCCAGGTCTCGAGGATCAGGCCCTGGGCTGAAGGTGGCACTAAACTGCTGAGCCACCGGGGCTGCCCCATAGACACATTTTTAAAAAGATCTATTAAATGGAATTAAATGGAAGAATGACCTGAGTCTCATCAATCAAATCTCATGAAATGCTTTTCTTCATGCACAAAATCCAACCTGCTTATATTTATAGGGAATGGGAACAATGTGTGACAACAAAGCTCTCTGATGGAATGGTATCTTTGGAGGCATCCATTGGAATTGGCATCATTATCCTTGGTGGCACTGGAGGTCATTCTGTAAACACTCTTCATTTGAAAGGGTTACTTACTTCTAGGATGTAAGATGAAAATATACATATTCCTGTGTCACAATGTCAGAATCATCTTAATCTCCCTCCCCAGGAATGGCAGATTAGGGCACTACTCTTAAATATTTTGTGCCCAACAGCACATGGCATACAGGAAAACCATATTCATTCATTTACTTAGACATTCAATAAATATTTGTTCACTACCTGCCACATGCAGGCAGTAACAATATAGCAGTGAACAATGGTTATACACCCAACACATGGATTTTAGAGAGAAGATACATTTATGAAATAGAACCTAAACGTGACTAATCATCTCACTGATCATGATCTATGCAATATGAAGATGTCTTCTCATAAATAATATGAGAGCACTGTGATGTAATAAAACATAAATATTTGTTCTCTGTCCCCAGTTCCAGGCACACAGCTCCTGAAATTTTGCAATCTCCCAAGTGATAAGAGTGTCTTTTGTGTGCTATGGAGATGACTGGTGGTTGGAGGACCCACAACAGCTCCAGGTATGTGCAGCAGAAAGACCAAGACATGATTAGAGGGTTGCAACTTTCAGCCCCATCCCACTCCTACCTTAAGAGAAGGGAAAGGGTCTGGAGGTTGAGTTCGATCACCAATAGCCTATGACATAATCAATCATGCTTATGTAAGAAAACCTTCATAAAAGCCCCTAAACAATGGGGTTCAGAGAACTTCCAAGTTGAGGAACTCATCTCAGTGTTAGAAAGGTAAGATGCCCAGAGAGGACATAGAAGCTTCACACACCCCACTCCTCATATCTTGGTCTATGTATCTCTTTAATTTGACTATTTCTGAGTGGTATCCTCTATAATAAATTATTAATTGTAAGAAAAGTGTTTTCTTGAGTTCTGTGACTCATTCTAGCAAATCATTGAACTGGAAAGGGACAGGTAATTATAGGAACCCTCAACTTTGTAGCCAAGAAGTATAAATATAGCATAATAAGAAATATATTTGGTCTTTGCCCCTATTCTTGGCACAGAGCTCCCCAAAAACTTGGAATTTCCTTAGTGAAAAGAATCTTTTTTCATTCATAATAAGGTCCTTTTGATCACAGCAGAATTTATGCTAAAGGGGTGACTTATGTCGGGCACCCTCAATAGCCTGTGAGGGGCTGATCACCAGAAAGTGATTCGAGGGTTGGAACTTATAGTTCCATACATAGATTTCTGGGAAAGGGATTGAAGGGTTGGACGTTAATCTCTGTAAAAACTCATGAATGAGGTGATGAGCATCTGGGTAGGTGAGTACAATCCACATGGAGGTGCTTAGGGAGTGGCAAAACCGGAGAAGGCTTGGAAGCTTCACACAAGCTTCCCATACCTAGCCCTGTGCATGCTTCCATTTGGCTGTTCCTGAACTGTATCCTTTATAATAAACTAATAAATGGAAGTGAAATATTTTCCTGAGTTCTGTGAGCCCTTCTAGCAAATGACAGATCTAATTCAGGAGTCAAAGGAACCCCTGATTTATAGCTGGTCGGTAAGAAGTACCAGTGGCCTGGACTTGGAACCAAAGTCTGAAATAGAGGCAGTCTTGTGGTGCTGAACTCTTAGTTTTAGGGTTTTACCCTAACTCTGGATAGTTAGTGTCAGAACTGAATTGAATTTAGGACACCTGGCTGGCTTTCTCAGAAAACTGAAGAATTGCATGGTGTGGAAAACCCCCACAGATTTGGTGTCAGAGTGCAGTGAGTAAAAACAGTTCAAACATTTTGGAGCAATTCATGTGCATCTATCCCAAAGTTGTGCATTTAAAGGCAAAGTAGGCAGAGGTGGCTCTCCATATAACAGAACTTTACATAGGGAAGACCCCTGGGGGAAATTTTCTGTGCTAAAGTGTATAAAGTATACTTCTATGTCTAGGATATTTCAGTTCCCCTTTAAGATCCTAGAACCTTGCTCTTTTTTGGTTTTCTTTTATTAGGGTACTCAAAGGGTCTTTTTGAGCTTGGTGTGGTATGAGCTTCCACTAGTGGGGAATTCCATGGTCTAAATGAGCATTAAATAGAAACAGACAGGGGCGCCTGAGTGTCTCAGTCATCTAGGCATCTAATTCTTGGTTTCAGCTCAAGTTGTGATCTCAGGGTTGTGAGATTGAGGCTGGCATCAGGCACTATGCTCAGGGAGGAGTCTGCTTGGGATTCTCTCTCCCTCTCCCTCTGCCCCTCACCTCCATCTGTGCTCTCGCTTGCTCGCTTTCTCGCTCGCTCTCTCAAATAAATAAATAAATAAATAAATAAATAAATATTTTAAGATAAATAAATAACTAGAAACACACCCTGAAAACGATCTGGTTTAATGTCTGTACCACAGATATGAGGACACTGTGGCTCAGCATAATTAGAGGACTTTCAGCAGTTTACCAACTAGTTAGAGGCAGAACCAGATCTAAGAGCCAGATAGGCTGATTCTCAGTCCAGGATGTCTTAGTTAAGACTATAAGTCTTGGTTGAAAAGAAAAACAGGGGATCCCTGGGTGGCTCAATGGTTTAGCACCTGCCTTTGGCCCAGGGTGTGATCTGGAGTCCCGGGATCGAGTCCCACATCAGGCTCCCTGCATGGAGCCTGCTTCTCCCTCTGCCTGTGTCTCTGCCTCTCTCTCTCTCTCTCTCTCTCTCTCTCTCCCTCTGTGGTGTGTGTGTGTCTCATGAATAAATAAATAAAATCTTTAAAAAAAAGAAAGAAAGAAAGACAAGAAAAACAGAAAGCAGGGAACACTCAAGGAATGCTTCTCCAAAGAAAGAAAAATCACTATTTTCAGACAAGCTGTATATATAAGCAGAGGCTCTGACATCTATCATGTTGATTTTGAGAGAAGGCTGGTAGATCAAGAATGATCCTTACGGTCCTGATTGAAGACTGGAAAATAAATAGACCACCCTGTCCTTTCTTGAGAACACTTTCTTTTTAGCTGGTCTGATTATGCAAAGGAGAACATCTAAGCGCTTTCACCCCATCAGTTCTACACATTTTGAAATCTACATATTTCACTGGAAGCAGCATCCACAGTTCTGACCCGCAGAACCATGACCTACAAGATTTTCTGGCCACCTGCAGGGCTTCTTATCTAAAGGACCTAATGTGCTATAAGTATTGACTCTTCAAATCTAGCCTAGGTTTTCATATTGGGTTCCTCTGTTGTTAACTGAATAGCAGTAAATAGAAAACAGAGCACTTAATGGTTGGAATAAAAGTAGTAAACACATTTGGGAGACATTTGGATGCTGGGCATATGTAGGGTGCCCTCAGGCTGGTGCAGGTGAAAGAAAAAAGAATAGCCTTCTTTAATGTCCTTAATGGATGTGGCAATTTGCTTCTTCTAGTCAAGAATCAGCGCAAATTAGTTGCCTTTAACAACTGCCAGCGGTTGAAATTAATTCTTGGTTACTCTACTTATTTCCTAAATGGAAAATACCTATTAGCATGAATATTCAAATGGCACTGCAGGCCATTAAAACTTCATTTGTTCTACAAACAGAGCACTTGAGGATTTTGGAACCAGCCACTTTTAAGTAGCATCAACAACAGAAACTTCTAGATCTCTGAAGTTAGTCTTTTGAGCTCACAATAAGAGGCAGGATTGTATCCATTTACTGGAGTTGTTATGCTGAAGATCTGGGAATTTACTCTTTCTCCCTGATTTCCCAGGGTCTTTAGACTTCTGAACTCTATAATATCCCAACTCCGTAATAGCAGGCAGTGGAGCTTGGACCAAATTGTTTGTTTCCTATAACTCAGTAGAGCAATCACCTAGAGATGCACTGGGACCACCAGTGAGTTTCTTGGATTCTGCCGAGATTTTTATAGCTCCAAAAGATGACTTTTGCCCAGAGAAGCTCCATGCTGCGGCGATCTCAAAGGAAAGTCACTGCATGTCAGCAAATTCAGAACATAGAAAGATTGAATAAGAAACATGAAACTCAGAAACCCTTGGAGAAAAGACACAGATTTCCTAAGTGGGTTGTCATGCCATCACCACTGATTTCTTGTCATATTCCCTTTGTCGGATGCCATCTGGCTACCTTATTCCAGGAAGAGCCTGTCCAGGGAAGGTAGGGAAAAAGACCAAGGGAAGGGGTCTCTGAGGCAGTTGGAGCATAAGCATAGGTTAACCATGATGAACTTTCCCCTCTGGCCCAGTATGAAGAATTTGCCCCATCTTTTATGGTCAATGTGTGGACCAATAAAATGCATGTGACTCTATGTGGCCATAAAGACAGAAACTGGTGGTACATGGCCACAAGCCAAGGAACACTGAGGCCATTGGGAGCCGGAGAAGGTATGGAAGGATCCTCCCCTACAGCCTCAGAGGGAGTATGGCTGTGCTGACACCTTGACTTTGGACTTCTTCCCCAGAACCAAGAGGATACAGTGCTGCAGGTGTAAACCACCCAGCTGGAGATCCTTTGTTACAGCAGCCCCAGGACACTAGCAGATGGAGCCAGAAGAAGACACCTCCGACCACAACCATCTTTCCATCTACTCTTCAGGAAACCTACATGCCATTAGTTGACACGAGTCCTTGTGTGTTTTGAAAGTTTTTCAGTTTTCAGAAGCTACATATTTAAAAAATTGCTTAAGATGCTAAAAAGCTTAGTGGATATTAGTCTTCCAACATGACAGCCAGCAAAATAATAACTCATAGACATGAAATCCCATATAAGTGCCTGTAGGGGAAATACAGAGTACAGGGTGGAGGCCAGGGGCCTGGTGGAGGCCAAGACAGGAGGCATATGAAATGAAGGTCACCCACTGGACAAGTTTGCGTCACACACACACTCATATACACATACATGAGATGAAAAATGACTTTTAAATCCATGATGGTGCCTTCAATTTTCCCCAAGAGCTGAATGTGCCTTATGATTGTTACATAGTTTTTAATGATTCACAAAATCTATGAATCTTTAATTTGCAATTGATGCACCGAGCCCAGATGCGAGCTCCCTGGGAGACATTTACTGAGGCTGTTGGTGGGTTTTCCTAATTAGATGCTCTAGAGCACAGATCTCCCACTTAGGACATGCTTCTTTTATGTGAAATCAACCACCCCACAAATTCAGTGCAACTGGCACTTTTGTTTATCCATAGACCATCAATGGAAGTTAGCTGAAATAATTTAAAGAGGCAGTTACATGCTGCTGGCAAAAAATGAAAAATAAATCAGCATTCCACGGCTCTTAGCTACCCTGAGCTGAAAGTATGCTAGGTTGCAGCAGTTTCCTTCTGCCTGAGGTTGACTGTGCATGTTTTCAAATGGTGGTGGAACCCTCAGGAATGGCTTTCTGATCAGGAGCATTTAGTGGGGAGGCGGGGGAGGTACAAAGGCAAGAGCATTTGTGTTTCCTGACTCAGTGGGTCAGCCCAAAGGGAGGGAGCTACAGGGCTGAAGAGAAGCTGACCCTCTCCTCAGAGAGATGGATGTGGTCTGGGGTTTATCAAAGGTGTGGCTCCAGGCTATATAGGTAGCCCTGAATGGCAAACATTTTAGGATTTACCCTTTGGACAGACATGAGGTTGCTGGCCAAACCTCAAGCCAGCTGTCCTCATGACTTTGATGTATTCGAGGCAAATGAGGACTCCCAGAAAGTGGGAGTAGATAACAAACTCATGAGTACATAAAACATTCTAGAAATACACACATCCAAACTAATGTTGGATATTTTTTTAAGCACAGGCTACATAACTAAGCAAATTTGAATCTTTGCAAAGATATTGGTGATGGAAAGGAATAGAAATTACCCCATCAGGAGAGATACTTGTGAATCAGCTCACAGGCATGGCTGAGGGGAGCCATGGCATCCAGGGATGTCCAAAGGGGAAAGGGCAAAATGAAAGAATATCAGGTTAAAAGGGGTGGCTTGACCAAATAATGTAAGAGAGTTAAAGGCTATTTAAAGTCCAAGAAGGGGGATCCCTGGGTGGCGCAGCGGTTTGGCGCCTGCCTTTGGCCCAGGGCGCGATCCTGGAGACCCAGGATCGAATCCCACGTCGGGCTCCCTGCATGGAGCCTGCTTCTCGCTCTGCCTGTGTCTCTGCCTCTCTCTCTCTCTGTGACTATCATGAATAAATAAATAAAATATTTAAAATAAAATAAAATAAAATAAAGTCCAAGAAGGTACCTAGACCCACTCCCCGCAGGGGCAAGCATTTCCACTAACAGCCATAACTTACCGTTGCATTCCATGAAGACACCAAAAGGGAATTCAGCAGAATCAGCAGTCTCAACAGCACCAAAATTCCAAAATAACCTGCAACATCAGACCCAACATTTATCCTTCTAGTTCTTTGGGAACGCTTCATTAAGTCTTTGTGGAGTCTTGGAGGCTACTCCTTTTCTCTGAATTATCTCAACAGAGGCCCTAACCTACTGAGAATTAACTTCTATGTCCAAGCCCCAGAGATGCTGGGGGAAGAGGGTAGATGTTAAAAAAGGCTAAAAAAATAAAACCCCTATGCTGTGTCATTAGAAAGAAAGAAGTCATGGCTCTCAGTTCCTTAAAGAAACAGTGTTAGACAAATTAACTTTGAACTTGATTTCTGAGAGCTCATTAAACCATCAATTAAAAGGTCATCTACCCTGATGATGCCAGTCTTCAGCAAATGTCTTCACTTAAAAGGCTTTCTCGGTATTTCAGAGATTTTGTTTGCACCAGATAAAAGCTGCTTTAGAACACAAAGGTCACATTTTCAGTGATTTATCTTTTAAAAGGAGGCATGCTGGGTGTCTTTTAAATGAAGCAATTCAGGAGAGATTGTGAGAAAATCTTTAAATGGCCAGTTGATGGATGCTGGCTTGGGGAGGATCATCTCCCGAAACTTCTTTCAGAAGAACTTCTTTCTTCCAAACCTTCTTATCTACTGGGCACAGCCAGTAGATAGCTGCCATCTTTGATCCTTGCCAAGAAAATTGATTTTGTTTTCTTCCACTATTAATACAATGGCACTTGCGTATGGTGGGCCCACTATATGCCTGGCGCGTCCCCTGCCCTCTCTCCAATCTTCACAGCAGTGCCAGGAAGCAGATGTTGTGATCTCCCATTTGCAGACTTGTAGACCTTGAATCACTTGCTTATTTGCAGACACAAGACTTGAAATCAGGCTCTTCTGTCTCCTACACCTTTTGCTTACTGGGCACTCAATCCTTACTATAACCCCTCGGATTGTCCCTCCCACCATGCACTGAAACTAAGGTCTTGTAAAGATTTGTTCAGTTCAGCTTAATTAGTTGGGCACTGAATAGTCACAGGTAAAAAAATAAAATAAAATAAAAAATAAAAAAATAAAAACAGTTCTTGGCCTCATGGAACTCAAAACACTTTAGAAAATTAGGATTTCTGATGGTTAATTTTATGGGTCAACTTGACTGGGGCACGAGTACCCAGCATTTGGTCAAACATTATTTTGGGTGTATCTGTGAGGATGCCTCTGGATGAGATCAACACTTGAATTGGTAGACCGAGTATCACCCATTGTCCTTGCCCATGTGGGTGGGTCTGCTCCAGCCAGTTAAAGGCCTACATAGAACAAAAAGACTACATTAGAGAGAACATCTCTGTCTACCTGACTGCACCTGGGACACAGTCTTCTGTCTTCACACTTGAACTCGGAGTAGAACAATACCATCAACTCTCCTGGGTGCTCAGCCTGCGGACTATAGATCTTGGACTTGTCAGCCTCCATAGTGACATAAGCCAATCATATACACATCCTAATAGTTCTGTTTCCCTGGAGAATCTTGATTAACACAGTACTCCTCGACAGTCTTTAAGTTATTTTCCTTATCATTGAGTGGGCAGGAGTCTCAAGAACCAGCACTGGAAGAATGTGCTATTAGACAGAAGGTGCAGTAGTTATAGCCATAGCCCCCAGCATGAGCTGTGGGTTGGTTGACTCTGAACCTTGGTTTTCCCACTTGAAAATCAGGAGGATAATAACAGTAATAGCTGGGGATCCCTGGGTGGCGCAGCGGTTTGGTGCCTGCCTTTGGCCCAGGGCGCGATCCTGGAGACCCGGGATCGAATCCCACATCAGGCTCCCGGTGCATGGAGCCTGCTTCTCCCTCCGCCTGTGTCTCTGCCTCTCTCTCTCTCTGTGACTATCATAAATTAAAAAAAAAAAAAAAAACAGTAATAGCTGTCTCAAAGACTGTGACATGCATAGAGGAGATAGTCCATTCAAAGCATTTTGGTCTGCGCTCAACATGTACTCCTGTAACGTGTGCTTACTTTATTGAATGGCAGTAAGTGTCGCCATTAAAGATTCATTCACTGGGCCTTGCAAACTTTAAGATCTTCATAAGCTCATGGTATAAATATAAATAGTCCTGCATTTAAGCCCTTCTCAGTGTAAACTACTTTAACAAACATTTGTTGGGACACCTGGGTGGCTCAGCGGTTGGGCAGCTGCCTTCGGTTCAGGCCGTGATCCCAGGATCCAGGATTGAGTCCTGCATTGGGCTCCTGCGAAGAGCCTGCTTCTCCCTCTGCCTATGTCTCTGATCTTTCTGTGTGTCTCTCATGAATAAATAAATAAATCTTCAAAAAAAATTAGTTGACCCCCAGCAACGAAGACGACCCTGTGGCATAGGGAAAGAGAATCAAGCAGCACAGAAAGACAGTGGGGATGGAAAGGAGATGGATGGGAGAGAGTCGAAAATGCAGGGAGCTGGGGGTATCTGAGACAAAATTCCCCTGTGACACAATTTCACGGATGGTTATCACCTACTATTTTAAAAATATAAGCAAATCCCTATTATTAATAATGATGTCTGTCATGAGCCCAACTCTCTGCTAAGTGGCTCCATACAAACATAATGTTGCTTTCCTTGGTATTAAGCTAATTTCATTCCTGTAATACTACATTTGCTCAAGAGTCATTGCAACACAGCAATGAACATCATTGGGGGATTTGCTCACCAGGCTTTTGAACACAGTCCTCTTTGGGGGAAATTCCCACATTGCATTAATCTTGGTAGATGGCAGGGCCAGGCATGCCACCCTGAGTGCTACCAAGTGGGTTTGTGACTTCCACTCAACCAACAAGAAGCTCCTGCCTGAGGAGGGTGACCCAAAGCTGCTGGGATGGAGGAAAAATTGCTCATGGTGCCTGCCACGCAGAGACAGATGTCCAGCGCAGCCTCTGCCCCTGGGCCATGTCAGGTCTGACATTAGATATCTAGGAGTGGTGACAGCATCAGCATTAACATCCAGACTGGAGACCTCTGGACTCCAACACTGCCCTTTTCTGAGCCAGATTCTCCAGGCTTCCCTTCAGTTCTGAAAACTTCCAGTGAATTCCTCCCTGGTTCACCCTAGAGGTCTTGACAATTAACTCACTGACATAATGGCCCTCAAAATGGGAAATGGACCTGGTAATACCTTGGCCAACAATGTCAGGTAGCTCAAGTCCATGGACAGGTGTCCCTCCTGTGACTCAATGATTAGTTTACATTCTATATGAACATCTATATTACTAACATGTATTTGTTTGTTCCACAAATAATACTGAGAGCCTCCTCTGCGCTAGTTATATAAGGTAGTATCTTTGAACAGAGAAATATAGCCTTAGATTTATGTAGGTCTTAATCAGCAATTAAAAGATATGCCATATTTCACAGAGCCAGCTTTTTCTGCGACAAACTAGAAACACATTCAAGGACACAGAGGACTAGCTATAAATGATGTGCTTAGATCTTCCTTGTATGTCTGCTCTTCAAAAGTCTTACTTTCCAAAACACAATTATAATAATTGACCAAAGTGACAAAACAGATGGGCTTGGCCTTGTAATCTAACCGCAGGAGGCACAAATTCATGAAGCCCTAGGTCTCAGTGGTTGTGGAAACGTTCAACAACTTTAAAGAATAGCACCAGCCAGAGAGGATGAAGAGATCCCAGTTCTCTTTTAAAGAAACCTAAACTTGCTCAGCTCCCTGGCCTGTCTCAGATAGTCATTGGGTACAAGAAAAAACTGGAAGCTTCTTTCCATTCCATTCAACTCCGGGGTAGGTGTGGGATGAATGACCTGCAGAGGTGGCCACCAAGAAGGTTCTGGTCCGGGTGCACGTAACATAAACATGATCTCATCAACATACATGGTCCATCAGGCAATGTGGTAGACATGCAGCTGCCGACGTGTTGATGGTCTGGCTTCAGCATTCCCACCCCTGAGACTCTGTTCCTGCCCTGTGTTGCTACCTGGGTCAGGCGGCAGCTGGGATATCACAGAGTCCTTTGCTATGCGACCCCTTCCTGCTGTGATGACACAGCAGAATCAGGGCGTCGGCTCAGCTTTAGAGTCTAAAAACAACCTTTCAACTCACTGAAGAAACTAGAGTTGACACAAAAAGCCATTTGACTATCAGAAACCGAAATCCTGAAGGACCCAAGGAAACACATTTTACACCATAGACAATAGATTTGGAAGAACATAGGATAAAGTGAGAGTCAGTTTTTCCTGTCATAGTTTTTCCCATGAGAGAATTTTTAAATCTTCCCAGACTGGAGTAAAGGAACGCAAGAAAGGATGCCTGATAATTCGAAGTCAGTAGGTGTCCTGAAAAGACACTCCAGACTCAGGGTGGCCTGTCCTATGGAGCCAAGTCATGCAGGGAGTGGTGTGACATTTAATGTTATGTATGAACTTGACTGGACCGTGGTGCCTAGTTCTGTGGTCAAACATTAGCCTAGATGCTGCTGTGAAAATATTTTGTAGATATGAATAACATTTAAATAGTGGACTTTGAATGAAGTAGATTATAATGTGGGTGGGTCTCATATAATCAGTTGAATGCTTTCTAAGCAAATGTTGGGCTGTCCCAAAGAGGAAGGAAATCAAATTTGAGACTGTAGCATAGGCATCCTGCCTGAGACTTCAGCCTGCTGCCCTATTCGACTTGAACTCAGGACTGTAACGTCAACTCACCTGAATGTCTAGTCCGTGGCCTGACCTACAGATTTCAGACTTGCTAGTCCTCACAATTACACAATGATATGTACAAGGGTCTGTCCAATACTCGAGTTTGAGCAACTCTCTCATAATGAAGCAGGTGGAAGACCCGACTCGAAGACTGGTTCTCAAGCCCAGCCTGTCACATTCTCATTTCTGGTGAGTTACTTCCTCTTTGGTGATTGGTTTGAAAATTAAATAAAATGCAAGATGTGGGTTGTAAATGATGAGTCCAGGCAGAACCATAATGTCCACTGTAATCCAATCCTAGCACTGTGGAATTCGATGTTCCAGAATTTTTCATTGCAATTTGTCTTTTTGTGTATGTGTATTGTGAAAAGGAAGATGAAACCAAGTATGCAACATTACAGTCCCTACCTTGCCCACTTCAAAACAAACACACACCTATTTTGTCCACTCAGGACACATCAGTTTGTACACACTGGTATTACTGTTTTAGAAAAGACAATTCATTAATTTTGGAATCCTAGGGGATCCCTGGGTGGCTCAATGGTTTAGCGCCTGCCTTTGGCCTAGGGTGTGATCCTAGAGTCCCAGGATTAAGTCCCACATCAGGCTCCCTGCTTCTCCCTCTGCCTGTGTCTCTGCCTCTCTCTCTCTCTCTCTCTCTCTCTCTCTCTCTCTCTGTGTGTGTGTGTGTGTGTGTGTGTCTCATGAATAAATAAATAAAATCTTTCAAAAAACATTTTGGAATCCCAGTGAAAATGAGTTCAAAACAGCTGGTGGGGCTGGAGGGTGTGGAGCAGAGAATCTATTCTCTTCCTTTTCTCTATTAAAGAGTTTGATGACTTTCTTATAACAGATCTAGATTCTGGCTTGTGGCCTCGGGCACTGAGCATGTCATAGCCACTCGGGAGCGAGATGATTACTCTATTAAATTGAGTGCAAAGTCAATCAACTATATATCATCAAAATAAAAACGCAGCTTCTAAATGTAATTTAGCTCCCCAATGATATGCTTCTGTTGGAAGCACAGAAAACCTAATCTAAGATTTCTGGAAGTTTCCTAGCCAACGGCGGAACAGAGACAACATGATTTAAAGTTATAAGAGTATTTCAAGGAATCATTCACAAGAAGGATGTTGAATGTTATTTTTCCCCCAACCTTCTGAGTATCCTAGTCTTTTCTAATAGTGTAGGACCCATTGTCTCTTCACAAGGTCTTTAAAGGTCTTTAAACACAGTTTCAAAACAAGATATGATTAACAGATAATGAGACCATGACAGAATTTGTATGTCGACATGAGTTTGAGCCCCTCTGAGTAGCCACCTGGTGTCTCTGGAACTTTCTGAACTTGTTTATAAGTGATTTTCAGAAATACAGGTTTTAATGTTTTATCTAAGCCCTGTTTCTAACTTGAAAGGCAAGTTAGAAAGGGCACAGGGATACCCCTCTTTGCTCTTCATTCTCAATTCTGAATGATTTCAGACAATTTCAGAAATTCAAACCCACTATCAAAGAGTGAGAATTTGGCAACAGTGAAAAGGATGAGTCTGTCTTTGAAAAAGCATCTTGCTCACTACTCTATGCCTAGTGCCAGCCCATAGAGCTTATTGAATAAATGGCCATACTTCCAAACTTGTACATGAAGGTTTGGAGGTACCATAGGGGCACCTTTTCCTCTGGTCCTTGGCTGGAATTCTGTAAATTAGACTGACAAAAAAAAAGATTAACAGGAGAGAAAGAGACAGAAGCTTATTAACATGTGCCACATATATACACATGGGGTGCCCAGTGATGAGTAAGTTGATGGGATCGTTAGAACTTGGGTGTATATGGCATCTTAACAAAAGAACAACACATTCTCAGAGAAGTGATAAGACACAGGAAAAGGATTTGAGCTTCTGGAGGTGGAAAATTCTGGGACAGTAAACATACTGAGAAACCAAAGGACAATAGGGCTAGTTTGTAAAACTTGCTACATAGATTCCTCTGAGGCCGTCTCAGGGCCAGTAAAGGTCCAGAGCTGTCTCCAGGAATTGACTTCTGTCCTTCCTCATAGCAAGTGCAGAAGGAGACATCTTTACAAATGTATGCCCTGCTTTTAGGCAACTGGGCAAGGTCAGAGAGCTTTTCTTATATCTGTTCTGTCTTATATCAGTTCAAAATAATTCTTACACCAAAGTAACATATTTTGGGGTGGTAATATTCTGCTACCCTTCAGTGCTGTAAGCCAGGTATGACTGTTTAGTGATTTGCTTGATTATTTTTTTGCAAACATACTGATATTTATATACTAAAATGAAAATTGTCCATCAGTATAGAATAATTCCAATGATGCTATTGTTAAGATGTTATGGGGAGTCCTTTTGTTGGAATTTATTTAATAAATACTATCAGGCATCACCAGCCTATCAGTTCCCAATTAGGCATTTATTAACAGAAAACAGAGGAGATTCAAATAATCCATTGGTTTCTGCATCATTTTAGGGGATGCAGCTTGGTACACCAGAAGGATCTGGATTGGGAGAGTCTGAGGGCCATTTGGCAGCACGAGTCAATTTATTCACGATGAAACACAGCCCCACTCTCCAGACCACAGTGCTGGACCCTGGGATCATTCTAAAAAGAGCAGTTAGCCAATCATATTCCCAGGAGACTTAGGAATCACTGAAGGAGGTGACAATGAAAGCAAATAAATGGGGATCCCTGGGTGGCGCAGCGGTTTAGCGCCTGCCTTTGGCCCGGGGCGTGATCCTGGAGACCCGGGATCGAATCCCACGTCAGGCTCCCGGTGCATGGAGCATGCTTCTCCCTCTGCCTGTGTCTCTGCCTCTCTCTCTCTCTCTCTCTGTGTGTGTGACTATCATAAATAAATAAAAATTAAAAAAAAAAAGAAAGCAAATAAATGTACTTCTCCAGAAGAGGGATGAATGCCGCAGATGCATTGTTGTGGGTGCACATGAGAGAGAGAGAGAGAGAGAGAGAGAGAGAGAGAATAAAAGAGAGAGAGAGAGAGAAGCTCTCAAGGGGCTGGGGCAGACCCTGTGGAATGCTCCTAGTATCTGAGCTGAATCATGTATAAGATTTTAGTAGAAAAAAAAAAAGATTTTAGTAAACAAAAGGAGAATAAGGTATTACCCAATCTAGAAAAGAAGATAAGGCAGCAGAGTGTATTAAATGAGTTTGTTTTCTTTCAGACATTTAATAGACATTTATTCAGCACACACAGTGCATTGAGCACTGTAGGTTCACAGGGAGGAAAACCCGTCACTATTTTCTGAAAGGCTGAAAGTGTCATGCAGCTGCTCAGTACTAGACAGTGGATTTCTTTTCTGCGGGGCTGGCCTATGCATTATAAGATGCTCAGCAGCATCCCTGGCCTTTACTCATTAGATGCCAGTAGCAGTGTCTGAATAGTCACAACATGAAACATCTCCAGACATTGTCAGATTTCTTTGGGGTTGGGGGGATAGCATGAGCCCCCCATCCCAGTTGAGAACCAGTGCTCTAGGGAGGCAATAGAGACAGCTAGCAGTTGATGTGGTGCAGAGTGTAAATGCCATGCCAGAGACTCACAGGGAGCACAGAGAAACCCATCCCATCTCACACTATCATGCAGCCTATGAGATCACAGGCAGATGCAGGCAGATTGGCAGTGTGATCTGAGTCTTGGAGAATAAACAGAGATTATGAAAACAAAATTTCAAGTCAAAATGCTGTTTTTAGGGTAATAATGGTCCATTCATGACGAGATGTCCAATAAGCACTTGAAAACTGGCTTGTTGCCCAAGGGAAAGGTAAGAGATTACAGAAGAAAATTTGGGGATCACTCAAATAGAAATGGAAGGTAAAGCCCTGGGTTTTAGTGTAATTAAGAGGAAACATCTAGTAATGAGAGAAAAGAGCACAGCAAGTGGCAACACATGTACCAAAACAGAGTGCCTCAATGGAAATGCTAAAGAATAACAGAGTTTTAAACAGAAGCTGCTGCATGTTTGGGTACAGGGCCAACTGAGAAGAAGCCTCTGGGCTTCGTCACAAGGTCACTAGGCCAGTCACTACAGGACCTTACAGGGGGTTTTCAGAAACCAGAGAATAAGGACCCAAGTAGGAGACCAAAAGAAGGTGACTCCAACGCTGGAGTGGAAGGGGAACAGGAGGCTGTTTGGGAAGAGGTACCAGTGTTGAAAACACTGGACTTATTCAAGAGAGCAAAGACATAAAGATGCTTGTTGGCAAACAACAGGAGCAAAGAAAGATTCCAGGGAAAGAACATGCACTTGATGGAGCAGGACCCCAGAGGACTCAGAAACAAGAAAACAAATGGAGACATTTTCTTTTAAAGAAAGAGATCAGCTTCTGCCTTAGGGTAGGATGTAGCAGTCACAGCAGGCCAATGCTTCTAATACAACAACCACAAAAAAAGTGAATAAATTACAAAATTATGTTTTGAAAGCATCAGAGAACTGTGGAAGCAATATGATAGACTAATGAACTAAGATTCCAAACACAGGGGAGCCACTCTGAGATGATGTGACAGTGATGTCCATTATTGCCCCCGGGGGACTCCACATTCCTGGGGGCCGCTGAGGGTCAGGACCCACAGAGGGGGCTTCCATCAGGAGAAAGAGAAACAGCAGAGCTTCCAGCAGCACACAAGTCTGTGGTAATGACAAACAGGAACAGAGAGGGGCCTCGGGACATCGTCTGAGTTCTGGACCCTGTGGGAGACTGTGGAAGCAGGGCACAAACTCTAGACAACAAAATGAATCCTCTTGCATTCTCTTGATGTTTAAAAAGCAAGGAGTTTCAGAGTCTACCTCAAACACAAGGCAGATCTTCCCTCAAGACATGTGCCAGATTTTGAAAGATGCTTGTGGAGGTGTAGTGGTTTAAAATATGTTCACAAATGCCTTCATACCCTCCCTTTCAGGAGCTAATTCCCTCTCCTTGAGTGTGGGATCCACTTATGACTCACTTCTAAGCAATGGAATGAGGTAGATGTGATGGAGAATGGCTTTTGTGCCCAGATCATAAAGACATGTGACTTCCAACTTGTTCTTTCTGTTGAATCACTCATTCTGGGGGAAACCACTTGCAATGTCATAATGACACACAAGTGCCCCTTAGAGAGGCCACACGGTAAGGAAATGAAGCTTTTGGTCAACAGCCAGAGAGGAGGAAAGGACACAGCAGCCAAGTAACTAAGCTTGCAAGAGAATCTTCCAGCCCCAGTTCAGTCTTTGTCCCAGTGGCAGCCCCAGCCAACATTTTGACTGCAACTTCATGAGAAATCCTCAGCCAAACTGCCCAGCTAAGCTGCTCTCAAATTCTTGACTCGTAGAAACTCAGATAACAATGTCTGTTGTTTTAAGCTTCTGTGTTTGAGGTGATATGTTTTGCAGAAAGAGATAACTAATATATATGTGAGGTTAAAAAGCTAAATTGAAAAATCTCTGAAGGGCAAAACTGAACTTTCTTATCTCTCAAGGCTGTGATAAAGACCAAGTAGGCTCTCAATCAAAGCCTGAAACAGTGATAAATCAGATGTAAACTGAGTCTTGCTACAATTTCCACTTAATAAACAATTCATTCAATCCTGACTGTAAAAGGTGATCAGTCTCTTATTCTCTCTGCCCAAGAAAAGAAAGAACAAGTCTTTTTGGTGGAAGATAACATCAACTGTAGTATCTACCGGTTTTTATATATGGTATGAATTTAAAAGTTAGATATGCAAAGAGGGGAGACTGAATGATCAATAATCAGTAGAAAAAGTATTCAATAGAAATAGAAAAATATAAGCTACATATTAAAGATAGAAAAAAGGATTTAATTTGATTAATATGTTCCTTTAAATGAAGAAAATAATCATAATATAGACCAAAAGGTGGAGAATTTTGCAGAAGACCTTAAGTTCATCAATTAACAGCTGAACATCTAAAATTGAAAAAAGTATAATATCTGAGGTTGGGATAATAGTGGACAGGTTTAATGGCAAACTGGACACACAGAGCATAGCATCAGCACATTGGAAAAAGAGCTAGTAGAATCCACCCAAATTTGGAAAGAAAAAAAATTGTGGGAAAAACAGGAAGCTAAATGACACATGGGATACTCTCAGAAATCCCACCATTCCTGTGCTTGTGTCCCCAAGAG